>NC_069380.1:174771285-175372785 GCF_027475565.1 Acinonyx jubatus | reverse complement strand
TTCATGGATGCTGGCAGAAGACACAAGACTCTTGGGTCAGAGACAAAAGACATTATTACCTACAGCGAAGCAGACGGCATGAACTTCACCAATGGATGGTGGGGTGTGGAGGGGCCAAGTGGCTGCTACACACGCAGTGGGTTTTTGTCATAGCTGAGGAACTCCAAATTGAGGGAACTGAATCCTTGTAATGTACAGAAAATTTGCCTGACTTTTGCCCCAGAGGAAGGCATTTTCTTTGTTACACTGGACGATGGACACATTCGCCCACTGCCCTGGAGGCAAACACCATCTCTATCTTCCAGGATTGTTCACTACTCAAATATCCTTGAAAACATAGTCAGAATCTTGGCTCCCAAGCTGTTTGGAAAAGTGAGAGGCCAGAGAGAAAGAATTGTCTCCCAACAACTATAATTTGTTTCCTTTAATTAACTAACTGAACTTTTTAAATGATAGCTTTTGTACCTAAAATGAACAGTGTGCATAACTGCCATGGATCATGGTAGGCATTTATGCTGATGATAGATACCTTACCCTTTCACTGAAAGGCGAAATGTATCTTATCACTGACAAGCTAAAAATCCTACAAGGCTATGTCCACTATGAGTTACACTTAGAATCACTGCTTATGTTGGGAAGTCAATAGTCAGATAGTAACAATAACCTCGAATGCCGTGTCTTGTATGTATTACTGACGCTGCTGTGATGATTGGACATGATTGGAAACCTATGTGATTCCATGACCATTTCTCCCACACAGTTTAGGGATGCCAAAAATGACACTAAGTTGGCATTTGGCTGTTGGCTTTCCAAAGTTGAAGCCAAGAGCAGATTTGGGCTGAATTCTGATGCTGAAGCTGAATGTTAATGCATGCCAAACTATAACACAGAATGGTCTTATAATGGCACTCCATTCACTCAGGATAAACTGGTGTGGGGAGCTGGGGAGGGGACAGAGGGCTGGGGAAGTAGATGAGTGGGGTCGCAGTACCTGACTAAGCAAGACAAGGTTAAGGTCAAGGGACTTGAGCAAGTTGGCCCAGCTGGCAAAGGTCAGAGCCTGGGTTTCGCCCACAGCAGTCTAATTCCAACAGCCAGATGCCGAAGTGCTCTGGGGGATCTGCCATTCCAAATGGGGAGCATTCCAAGCCAGGGGAGGTAGGGCAGTGTTCAACACAGTGAAAGACAGGACAGACTCTGACCCGGCAGCGTGGCTGTTGGCTGTCGGTAGCCCTCTGCTTTGGGGGTCCCAGCTGAATGTCAGCTCTGCCTGGAGGCAGGAACTAGTGAGGACTTCCAAGCACTTAGCTCTGTGCCAAGTGTAAGGATGGCCTGGAGGAGGTATCATTATGGCTTCCCAGCTCAAAGCCTAGGGCAGAGACAAGCTAAGTGTGCCTCAAATCCATTTTCTCATATTCCCTGGGCTCACAGCTAGACTACATTTTCCCACTCCTTGCAGCTAAGTAAGGCCATGACTGAGATTCTGCCAGTGGGGTGGGAGTGGGGGTGGGGGAGCCACTGCTAGGCCTTACAGCTTCCGGCAGGAGCCTTCGTGCTGCCACTCCTATTTCTTGGCTACCTGCAGATGATCTAGAAGACTCTGAGGCCCTAGGAGGTGTTGGAGCCACCAGATGGAAAGGTCTTGGGTCCCTGAGTGACATCATGAAGCATAGCCACCAACTTTTCATCATCAGGGGAACTTGACATGAGTGAGAAGGAAGTGTGTATTTGGTGAAGCCACAGAGAATTTGGGTTTTTTTTTACTTAATGTTATTCTTTTTAAGGTATCTCGTGTCACCCCGAATATTACAGCTCATCTGGTCAGCCCAGACTTTGATATTCCAGCCATCAGTCCACAAGCCACATTTACTAAAGCCATGGAAGCTGCCTCCCTCTCTCTGTCCCTCTCTCTCCACTCTGAGCTGCACTGTGATTGCTGAGACATCCCTGCCACAGTCCTAGAATAGGTCCCTCTCTCTTTCCTTGGCTTTAATGCCGTCTTGTCCCATGTCTTGGGTGGTGCAAGAGAAAGAGTCCATGGTTCAAATCTGTGTTTGAGTCTGTGCTCTGCCATTTATAATCATTCCAGGAATATTTACCATGTGTCAGATACTGTTCTACCTGTTTCTGACGTATTAACTCCCTGTGGCCTTGAGATAGGCATCATTGCTATCCCTACCCAAGGTCATACAGCCATACGTGATGGAACCAGGACTCACACCCTATCAGCCTGGCTCCAGAGCTCAGGGTACTTGTAACCACTGCCTCCCTTCCTTGCTCACTTCCCATGCACAGCCCAGTTCCACCTCACTTGGTAAAGGGATCAGAGCAGCATTTCCAAGTGTGAAATAGGCTGCCTCTAGAACCCAGAGAGTCCTACCAGGTGCTGTGTTTCCTTCTTCATGGTGGGGGCTATGTGCTACATTAAGTTGTTCTTTACTTTCGAGGGAGTTGACTCAGAATGTTCCAGAACTACTAGGCCCTTGAAAATGTCACTGATATGGTGGGTTTTGGAATCTTCATAGGGTTTTTCTCCTGTTCTCTGTAAAGCCGGTTTCTTACCAAGGTATCCAATATACTTGTCACTTGTTCATGCGGTCTGATTAACATGCCAGGCTTTCCAATTTAGGGTCTACTGTGATCATCTATCTACAATGTCCAGACTCTCTGCATGTCTTTGGAGTGTGTTATGAGAGAGGTTGGGAGAGTGAACATAAGTCCTGGAAAATACTGTTATGCATGCCTCATGAGTATGAAATGCTTCTGGTTCTCCTTCCTAATGGGGTTAGAATTACATGCATTTGCCAGATCAACAGCCACATACCATGCACGTGACACCACGTTAATCTGCTTTAGCAAAGACATCACCTCCAACATGGCAGTTGCAATTGGAGATGCTTGGTTGAGTTAGTGGTGGTTCCCTATTATTTCCTTTAGTGGGCTTGGCACTCTCCTGGCCCTGTTGTATTGTGATTAACTCTAGTCACTGGTCTGGCAGCCAGGAAGAGAGATGAGGGTAGATTCTGAGTGAGGTAGATCTTTTTTTTTTTTTTTCCTTCAAGGTACAGGCCTCTGCGTCATCTTCAAATGGGAGAGAAATGCTAGCATTTAACAGGCAGTGGTTCTGCACGCTCATGGGGTTCAGAAAAACTCAGGGATTCTAGATTTTTAAGTGCATCCACCTACAAGTTCCCACACCTCAGGGTCCCACTCCTTCTAAAAATTTTTTTTAATGTTTTTATTTATTTTTGAGACAGAGAGAGACAGAGCATGAGCAGGGGAGGGGAAGAGAGAGAGGGAGGCACAGAATCTGAAGCAGGCTCCAGGCTCTGAGCTGTCAGCACAGAGCCCGACGCGGGGCTTGCACTCACAGACTGCGAGATCATGACCTGAGCTGAAGTCGAACACTCAGCCAACTGAGCCACCCAGGTGCCCCAGGGTCCCATTCCTTCTAAGCAGGACTATGATGCTGGCAGAGCAGACTTGCTGGAAAATCCAACCTTCTCTGAAGCTTCTCTTTTAGTGAACTCTGGGCTTGGTTCTCTGCTTCCCCTGGCGTCTCTTGAAAGAGATGGAACCCCTTCTGATGTGGCCAAGGAGAACTCCTGGCTTTTACACTTCACCTTCAGTTGGTAATTAATCACGCTCAGCCTTTTAACCGCCTTTCACTAATGTATCGCTGATCGTTGGCAACACTCATCAGCCAGGGTGGTTACGATGGCCTCTTTCCCCAACTGTCACATGTCCTGGCGATGCTTGTGCTGCATTTCGTCCCACCAGAGCCCCTCACATTTCACTGCTGGGGAGAGTTTTTCAAGCTGCGCCACTCCAGCCTGGTAGGGGGATCCTCTGAGGGGGTGAGGAAAGCAGGCCTGGGCAGAGGGAGGAGATGAGCCACCAGGCAGTGGAAACAAAGGCCCTCCCAATCCCGTGGGCGTCTCTGGAGCTGGGATGGCTCTTCCAGGTTGTTGGAATTGAGACCAGGGGACCAGTGTTGGGATGCAGGCTGCCCTGGAAGGGTGTAGCCTTGGGTGAGGTGGCTCACCTCGTCGGAGGGCCATTCCTTGCGAGGGGACTCAGCTACGTGCCATCCTCAGGTGACACGGCAGGCAGCCGAAGAATGAGCGAGTGTCTTGTTCCTGAAAGGGGCCATCTCCATGGGGCATCACGTCTTCCTCTATTCATTCCCCACCTTCCATGCTTCTCAGGATGCTGGTCCGCACCAGTGACCTGAATTGCTCATCGCGATGTTGGCTCCTTCCCTCACCTTTTATGTCTATGTATGTGTGCATGTGAAGTTTTCAGAAAGAATGTGCAAAACTGTTGATAACGATAGGGAACTAGGGAGCTGGAGAATACGGGTGTGGAGACAGCTTTCTTTTCACTTATACAATCTTGGTTTTGCACCATGTGCATTTGCTTATGTCTAGACACACTTTTGTCAAATAAATGAATAAAAATCCCAGGAAAGTGAAGAGCAACTGAAAAATATCATGTCATTTCTCAGGCAGTTTACAAAAATCATTATTTTATTTTATTTTATTATTATTTTTTTAATCTTTATTTATTTTTGAGAGAGAGAGACAGAGTGAGAGCAGAGGAGGAACAGAGAGAACGGGAGATGCAGGATCCAAAACAGGCTCCAGGTTCTGAGCTGTCAGCACAGAGCCCGATGCGGGGCTGGAACCCACGAACTGTGAGATCATGAACTGAGCCGAAGTTGGACGCTCAACTGACTGAGCCACCCAGGTGCCCCATTTTATTTTATTTTTTAATTTATTTTTGAGAGAGAGAGAGAGAGGGAGTACAAGCAGGAGACAGGCAGAGAGAGAGGGAGACACAGAATCCAAAGCAGGTTCCAGGCTCCGAGCTGTCAGCACAGAGCCCAACGTGGGGCTCGAACTCGAGAACCGTGAGATCGTGACCCGAGTCGAAGTCGGACGCTTAACCGACTCAGCCACCCAGCCACCCCTACAAAAATCTTTATTAACCACATTTTCCCCAGTAGTCAAAGTGTTGAATAACCATTTTAGGATCCTTCAAAAGTTTTACAAACATTTAGGAAATGCACATGTATATGCATCTTTCAAAAGGCTTTGCTCTAAAGTATCGCATTCTGTACTCTATCTGCAGTACCTCAGTCAGTCCCTCACTTTATCCACACAACCCCTTGACGTAGGTCTTATCATTACCCCAATTTTACAGGTAAGAAAAGGCCCAGAGAGGTTAAATGACAGTGGGGCATGCTGACGTTCCTCTTATCTGTGATACTAAACTGCCCCTTTTCTTTGACCCTCCTACTCCCCTCCAGGCGGCAAGACAGGGATTCTCAAAGACAATTTGCTAGTAAGAAACTGAGATCCCGATGGGGAAATGACCTGGGGGAAACCAGGGCACCGCTGGGTCTTGAACCAGGGTTTTTGACTCCCAGGCTGGGCCTGTGTCTCTCCGTGTTGGGGCCCTGAGCGGGCGCAGGAGGCCTTGAAAGGAGTGACATGGTGGGCTGGAAGGCCAGTGGCCCCGGAGTCAGGAGGTCATCACCCTGCCCTGCCCTGCCCTCAGTTTCTCACACCAACCAAGGGGTCAGGGGGGAAGGGACTTTATGGCCGAGGGGATTTATGGCAGAGACAACAGTTTGTTCTCTGAGCTGCACTGGCCTGAGCCACCCAGGGAGCAGTTTTACACACACCCCTGCAGCCCCCAAATGGGGTTTCCAGCTGGAGCTCTGGGGCCCACCCCTGGGCCGGAGCCTGAGATGGCCCCATTTCCCATCTGTGCCGGAGCCCTACGGGGTCCGTCTGCTCCTGTGAACCCTCCATGAACCCCAGAGAAAGAGGGAGCGGATTGGAAGGCCCCCTGGTAGGGGCCAGACTCCTCCCAGGAGCTCAGAGCAGGGGGAGGTCAGGACCCCAGCCAGGGGAGCAACAAGTCTTCTGGGATCCCCTTGCTGCATCGATCTCCCCCTACAGAAGTCTGTTTATGGCCCTGAGGCCCCTCAGCTCAAACAAGATTGTCACCTACTCATTCCGTCGGACCCAAGCCTCTACCCTCAGTTTTCCTTTTCCTTAAGCTCCAGCTGCTCATGTCTCCCAGCTGCTGAATGTCCCCCTGGAGGTTCCCCAGGAACTGCCAACCCAACTTGGCCAAACTTGAACTGCCCACTGCCTCCCCTTCCTCTCCTATCAGCTTGTTCTTGGGCAGTGGTACCTCCACTTATCTTGGCTCTTGAGCCAGAAACATGGTCCTCCTTGACGGCATCATCTTCTTTCAGTCACCAAGTCCTGCCGTTGCTGCTTTTAAAATATCTCCCAAGTCTTTGGACCTCAGAATTCTCTTCCTCGAGGACCTCAGTATTTTTTGTCTTAAGGCCTCAACTGATTGGATGAGGCCCACCCACATTATGGAGGGTAATCTGCTTTACTTAAAGTCTACTGTTCAAACGTTATTCTCATCTTAAAAATATTTTTACAGCAATATCTAGATTGGTGTTTGACCACATATGTGGGTATCGTGGCCTAGCTAACTTGATACATAACATTAACCATCACAGCATGTCTGTGTTTTGGTATACCCGGAATGCGGATGGGTGGCTGGCCTAGTGGATCCATGAATGATGAGTGGATGATTGGACATGTGCTTGGAGTGATGGGTAGCATCTGGTTGGTTATGCGTTTGGTGGGAGGATGGATGGGTGGATGAATCATGGAATGATTGGTTGAGTGAATAGGTAGGGGGACACATACGTAGGTGGCTATGTATATAAATGGGTGACTGGTTGGGTAGTAAATAGATGGGTGGGTGGATTGGTAGGTGGTTGAATGGTTGGTCGGGTAGTTGGATGGTGTCTAGTGGGACCTGTGGGTGGACGAAGTACTGGTGTTTGCATATGTGCATGCACTGATGGACAACTGTGTGAATGCTTGGATGAGTGGATAAGTGGATTGATGGATAATTGCATGATTAAGTACATGGATTAGATGTGGCTATGGATGGATGGAAGGGTAGGTAAATGGGTGGATGGGTGTGTGAGTAAACGTATTGGGCAGTGAATTTCTTTGGGAAAATGCTAAGTTGGGAAAATGCTAAAGAGAGCAAGGTCTTTACTCTGGAAGAAAGTGCCAGTAGAAGGAAAGCGACATGTCATGTACCATTCACGTGATTCATACAAGTTCCATCATTTTTCTGAGCCTCCATTTCTTCATCTAAGAAAAGGGAACAAAACATTCTCTTACCTGGCAGGGTTCTATGATGCTCAAGTAAGATATGTATACAAGTGTCTGGCACAGTGCCCCGAATATGGTTAAGTTCCCAAAAATGTCCATTTTCTGCATTCCTCTGCCTCTCCTCCTCCTTCCTTCTTATACTTGAGTGGTAGGTTATGATTTATAGGACAAAGTCATACTGAGGTCTTCTTTGGATGCCCCCACTCCAGCTCAACATAAACATATCCCTGACATTGCCGACATGATCCCTTGAGCCCCACACTTGGGCATAGAATACCCCCACCCTCAGCCTCTCTCATCCCACAAGGGACACTACTGGCTGAGCCTCTTGCTCCAGCTGGGATGATTTCTCTGTCCTCAGTGGACCAGAGACAACATCTGGGCCTGGCTACTGCTTCTTCTCGAGTCTTCCCATGACACTCACAAATGATGAGAAACACATTTAATCCCTTTGGCAGTGGGAACATTTTCTCCTGGAGAGACGAGAGATGTGTACAAGGCCGTGCTTGTATGCTCATGCGTATACATACACACACACACACACGCACACACACACAAGGTTTCTATTAGGGCCCTCAGTGGGAATAAGTTTGTGATATAGCCTAGGAGTCTGAGAAATGTGGGCTCAAATCCTAGGTCTTCCGTTTTGGGGCTGTATGGTTTCAGGATGTCACTTTTCTTTTCTGAGACTTAGTGACCTTGTCTGCAAAATGAGAATACTATTGCCTGCTTCACAAGACCCTTGTGAGGAAGAATTGAAATGATTATGAACAGAGCCTGGCACATGATAAGCACGAAATAAGTACCAATTCCCATCCTCATTGGAAAAAGTCTGGCTGGGAAACTGACCTAAGGTGTGCCGGATTGGGTTACGTCTATGTATTTTGAGCCCTGGTGGAATAGTCGATAAAGGAAGGCTGGTGAGTGGATGGATTGACTGATTCGTTCACTAGCTGATTTCTTTCATGTAAAATCAACTGAACTGAGGTATGATTTATGTGCCATAAAGTGCATCCACTTAAAATGAATAATCTGATGAGTTTCTACAGATGTATATACAGCACAGAAACCACCACCACAATCAAGATACAGAACGTTTCATCACTCCCAAGAGATTTTTGTACCCCTTTGCAGTCCATCCCTGTGTTTTCTAGAATTTTATGTAAATGGAAGCGAGCCGCGTGCACTCTTTTGTGTCTGACTCCTTCACTCTGATTCATAATTTGGGGATTTATCCATGGTGTCGGCTGTATCAGTAATCCATTCTTTTAAATTGCTGACTTGCATTCCACAGTATACTGCCTTTTATTTATCACTATCCCTTTTCTTTATTAATTTCTTTACCCATTAACCAAAGGCTTGCTTATTTATTTTTTACTATTTTCTCCATTCATCCATTCATCCACCCCACAAATATTTACTGTGTGTCTACTCTATGACAGGTATTGTTCTGTTATAGCACCAGAGCATATATCATGTGTCTACATTAAAGGTATATATTTAGACCAGAGGTGTTGGGGCTAGAGCAGGAAACAAAGCAGGGAAGTGCTTGTACTGAAGGAAGGAGATTATATTCTATGAGACATAAGCAAATAACTATGTAATATGTCAGGCTGCGATAAATGATATGAAGAGAAATAAAACAGGGTTCGAGGGGTAGGTGTTTATGGAGATGTGTGCTACTTTATATAAAGTGGTTGGAGAAGGTGCCTTAGAGCCAGCTCTGCAGGTATCTGGGGGATTAAGTAGACAGAAAAAAGAGTCCGAAAGTGCAGAGATGTTGGTGTAGGTGCATATTTGGGATACTCAAAGAGCAGCAAGCCTGGAAGAGGTCTGGACTGAAGACATATACTGGAAGTCATTGATATTCAGAGAGCATATGTAAAGGAGAAAGACTGATGAGGTCCACCCCCAAGGGAGTTGTGTAGCTGGAGGACTGAGCCCCGAGGTTCTCCACTATTTAGGGCCAGCAGGAAGAGGGCAGCAGCGAAGGAGCAGTCAGAAGGCAGGAGGGGAACCAGGAGACAGTGGGTCCAGAAGCTAGCACAAAGTAGGTTTTGAGAAGGGATCACCTGTGCCAAATGCTGCTGGGGAGTTGAGAAGCTGGGAGGAAAGGAGGATTGCAAACTGGCCACTGGCTGTGGCCACCAGAGGTCTTTGGTGGTCCAGAAACGCAGGTGTCATGGACGGCGGGCATGGTGGAAGCAAGGTCAGGAGAATGAGAAGGAAGGAGGTGGAGACAGTGAACACAGACTCCTTTGAGGCACTGTACCATAAGAGGAGAAAAGGAGCAGGGTGATCATGGGTGGGGAGTGTGGAAGTCAAGGAGTTTATTAATTTTAAGCTCGGAACGATCTGGCATGTTTTTATGCTAATGGAGTTGAGTCAGCATTTGCTGAAGGCTTTCTCTTTCCAGGCACGGTGCTATTTACCCCTTCTTATTTCTCATTGGTTACGAGAGTTTTTTCCCACCCTTCCCTTTGGAGTTGCTACTTTTTAGAGAGGGTAAGGGTGTCTGAGCGAATCCTGAGGGCCAGAGAGTGGGCTGCGGGAGGAGGTGGAGGAGGAGATGGGCCTGGAGGGGAGAGCTCTTAGCCTGCCCAGATGGCCTTCCCTTCTTTCACCCTGGAAGGGCCAGCCAGCACCTGGGAGAAAGCAGGACCAAGTCCTCCCCAGTCCCTGGCTGAATTGAGAAAAGCATCATCTCAGCCTGGCTGAGAGGGGAGAGGAGGCCCCAGGAAGGGGAGTAGGCTGAGGCAGGCGCTGTGCCCCTCGGCGGTGCCTCCGGCTGGCTCTGGGGATGAGGTGAGCCGGCACCTGCTCTGAGGTCACCTCCTTGGACTGCGGGCCTTGGGCCAGCCCCTCCTTGTGTCCGTTTCCGCCAGCTCGGAGGCCTCGGGGGCTGGGAGGACCAGGACAAGCATCTAGGAGGGGCTTCCCCGTCTTTGGATAGGATCCCACTTGGATCTGGGTTCTTTCTTCCTTTGGAGGCTGCTCGGGAGGGTGGGTGTGGAGTCCGACAGACGTGGGTGTGAATCTGGTTCCAGGACGTTTTCAAGGGAATACTGGGGTGAACCAACTTGTCCTGATTTGCCTGGGACTTTCCCATGTTTAGCACTGAAAGTTTCACATCCTGTAAAACCCCCCAGTCCCAGGCAAACCCGGCGGGTGGGTCATCCTAGAAATAAGCAGTGGATGTGCCTGAAACTCTAGGGCAAGGACTGACTCATCCAGCCTTTGAGAAGCAGTCTGGTAGAGCGAGTAAGAGCCTGGCAGTAATTCCTGCTTTGTTACCTCCTAGCTGTGGGACCTGAGTTAGTAGCTTAACTTCTCTGTGCCTCAGTGTATCAATCTGTAAAATAGGAATAATCATACCTCTTATTTTATAAGATTGTTGTGAAGATTATGCATAAAACATTTAAAACTGCCTACCTCAGAGTAAGGACCCAATAAGGTGTTAGGGGTTAGCTTTTATTTATAATTATCTATCTATCTATCTATCTATCTATCCATCTATCTATCTATCTACTGAGTTCGGGAATGAATGAGGTTACTTTGGTAAGAGTGGATATAAGGTGCTAGGGTGCCAGAGAAAGGGAGACTGATTCTATTTAGTGGGAAGCAGAGGCAACTCACAGACGAGTAATATTTGGGCAGGGTATTATAGGTTGAGTAGGAGTTTTCCAGCCAGACAAGAGTGAGGCAAAGGTATCCCACGCAGAGGAAAAATCGCCTGTAAAAGGCATAGAAGTGTGAGAATGGCAGGTTTCTTCTCTTTCACCCCAGACACAAGCTGGTTTTAGACACCGCTCAGAAAGTCAGTTATCAACGAGACCAAATCTTACGGGGGCTGGCTCGCGTATACCTGCGATTGTAAATGCTCCTCCCTGCCCCCACCCGGGCTATGCTTTTCAATCTATACTCCAGCATCCCATTCAGTGCCTCCTACACTGTGGGTGTTCCATAAATATTTGTCGCTCATCAGCTCTGTACCCGCTGCTGTGTTACGTGCCTTACGTCTATTAATCTTCACTATTGCTGTCTCCCATTTTAAGGATGAGAAAATTGAGATGTGAAATAAATCACTGGCTTGAACAAGGTCCAAGACCTGGTAAGTGAGGTGCTGGCATTCAGACCCAGGAATGTCTGCCTCCAGATTAAGCTTTTAGCCACTCCCTTACATATTTCTTTATTTCTTGGCACAAGGTACCTCTGGCTACAGTTCTAAGAGTAGGAGGAGGTTGATTAAACTGTAGGATCTCTGCTTCTACTCACTTAAACTCAACTCAGTAAACAAGTGGTGGTTCCCTGCTACACAAGGGGAGGCCCGTGGGCTGTAGGGACAGGCTGCTTGGGTCCACATCCTGGTTCCAGGCTTTCTAGCAGTGTGCTCCTGAGCCAGTCACTGCTCCATTATTGCTTCATCTTCAATGGGTAATTAAATGCGTTATCTCGGGTAAGACACCCTGAGCAGTGTGCCCGGCACATGCAAGCACTCAATGCACGTTGGCCACACTCACAGCTAACTTTACGATCATAGAGTCCCAGGCCCTGTGCGTCCATCAGACAACAGAGAGGGTGACATGTGACCCTGCCCAGGAGGAGCTCCGAGGACAACGTAAATGGATGGGGCCGGGGGCAGTGGGCTGGGTGACAGACCTACCCCTGGGAGTTATTGGCAGACGATGTCAAATGATTTAATCTACAAGGATGGGGGACAATACTTGGAACAGCAGGGCAGACCTCAGATAAAAGGGGTTGGGGACCAAGCTCAGGGACCTTAGTACGGGCAGAGAAGGCAGCACCCCAAGTAGGGTGACCAACTGACCCTCAGTCCCAGGGAAACCAGGACGTGGGTTCATCCCAGCTCCAAAGGAGACTGAAGGAGCAGCCAGAGGTGGGAGGAAACCAGAGCAGGGAGGAGGTTCGAAGAAGAAGGGTGGGGTAGGGACCTTGCTGCTGGGAGGCCAGGGCATGCAGTCCCTGGGCTTGGTGGCAGAGGCATCATCCTGGACCAGGTGACGGCAGCCTCTGGGAATGCGGTTGAAAGTCTGATGGCAGTGGGTTGAAGATGGGAAAGGCTGGAACATTTAACGCACTGATAGGAGGGACCCAGCAGAGAAGGAGACACAGAGATTCAGGAGAGAGGGCACTGATGGTCTTCAGACTGACAGAGGAGGAGATGAGATGAGGGGAGCTGATGTGAAGAACTCGACTCTGGGGTGGCAGGTGGGCCACCATGTCCATGGTGAGGGGAGAGAAAGAGGAGAGGGGGTGGCGGGTGGATGGGAGGAGACATAGGGATTCCCATCTGAAGGCCTCCATTTTCGTTATAAGGTCCAAGATAGCCCATCTCTTGAGGAGAAGGGGTAGGAGCCTGGGTGAGGGCAGGGATGAAGGGGGAGGGGCCGTCAGAGGGCTGACGGGGGAAAGGAATCATTGTGGGGGGAGGAAAAGCAAGCTGGCCAGAGCCAGCTCACCCTGAGGTCACCTGGTGCAGACAGGGAAGGGGACTCCGGAGGCCATCTGCCCACCTGGGTGAGTTTCCTCAGTGGAGCCAGCTGTTTAGGGCAGAAACAGAAGAGGTGGGGGTGGGCTCATCCAGGCCTGGTTCAGCTGGGTCAGGGGGACAGAGGCTGAGGGGCTGGAAGAGGAGAGTGTGCAGGGATAGCAATGGCTCGCCGTAGGATGTGGGCTAGAGAAGAGACCCAGGGCCTCAAGTAGCCGAGCGAGTTGGAGCCAGTGATGCAGGTGCGCCTGAAAACTCTTCCAGCATGGGGCGTGTGGGCAAGGGAGCTGGAAGACAGAGGGCTATCGCTGGAGAATTCAGTGCTCAGATTCTTGATACTATCAGAAGCACTGCAGTGTCTGGTGATGATAAGTTGCGATGGCTGATTTGGAGCAGAGGAGGGGCCATTGGTGACAGGGAAGTCCAAGGTCAGAGAGTCAGGGCATTGTTTGGGGTGCCCGTGGGGGTGTCCAGGTGACCCAGGGCAATGGCAAGAGTTGGGGGGAGGGAGGAAGTCTTCAGTGGGTGAGGAGTGACCGAGAAACTGGTGGACAATAGTAATGGGGGTGAGGTGCAGCCGGTGGGCCTGAATCCCAAAGCAGTCGCGTGTTTAGGAAGAGGGTGTAGCAGTGAAGGTCAGAAAGTGGCCAGGGGGAGCAAGGGGACGCCACCTCTGCTTTCCTTCTCTGCAGAAACAGTGTCCCCTTGGGAAGGCAAGAGGGGAGAATATCCTCCAGGGAGGGGCAGCTCTCACGGAGGGAGATGTGTTTGAGGGAGTGTGCTGTGTTTGAAGCTGGAGTTTGGGGGGGGGGGCACCATGAGAAGATTCTAGAAGGAGGGAAGGTGGGAAGCTGGGCCAGGGGGAGAGGCTGTGCAGAGAGTGTGGGGATGAGAATTCAGAGGAAGGGGCTGCCCTTCAGAGATGTGAGGCCTTGCACTGGCTCCTTCTGGTGAGGTGGGAAAGAGTGGGTACCTGGGCCCAGCAGGATTCAGCTGAGCCCTGGCAGTGTGACCAGAAGCTACAAGGCAGTGGTGGGGGTGGGTTAAACGGTACTCCTGGGAAGGGGTGAAGGGCCTTTATGCCGCCTCCCTAGGGCCCGTCCCAGCTGGCTCTGGGAGGGCGCCATCCCTCCCCAGCCTGTGACCCCTGGGTCAGGGGTCTGTCTCTTCAGGAGCTGGGAGTTAGTGGCAGTCCGAGCCAGCTGCTGAGAAGGGGAGGAGGCCCCTGCAATGACCGGCTCTTTCACACCCCAAGGAAAAACAAGCCCATCTGCAAAACCCCGGAGGTGTGAGGTGGGGGCTTGGCAAACGGAGGCTCTGAGAGAGGAGCCTCCCTGTCGGTCAGTCTTCCCGCTGAGACAGTGTGGGAAGACTGGCCAGCCCCAGGCCTGCTCGAGCCTCCCCCTCCCTCCGTGGGGCCTCGGGCAGGGCCTCGGGCAGGGCCTCGGTAGAGCAGGGTAGGGCTGGGAAGCACCTGGAGGAGCAGGAAGCTTCAAGGACACTGGAGCTCAGAGGGCTGGCTGACAATGAGCACTTTGCAGGGAGTCAGGAGACCCTAGCCACTCATGCCCTCCAGACTTCTGAGTGCCCTGGGGCTGTAGAGAGGTCCTCAATTCAGGCCTCAGTTTCCCTGGCCATCCAGCTGCGGGTGTCCGTGGCCTGGGATGCTCTCTCTGGCTGGTGAGGGCATTTAGGCCCTCCCAATATGGGCGGAAGAGCCCAGGCAGAGGGCCTGAGTGCACGCCCGCCCTGGGCACCCGGTGCTGAGCAGGCTCAAGTTCCATTCCTGAATATCAATGAGCAGTCCCAGGAATGTCTGCCACACAGCTGGCTGTGGGCAGGCAGGCAGGCAGGCGGGCGGGGCGGGAAGGGAGGAAATGGCCCACCAGCCGTCCCAGACCCACCTGCCCTGGGAAGCAGTGGGCAGGGCTTGTGGGCAGGCAGGACAGACACTCCTGAAGCCGCGATCGTATGTGTGCTCTGTGCCTTCACACCTTTGTGTCCCAAACAAAGTCCAGAATTATGCACTGTCACTCTCCAGAACTTGTCCTTTCCCCACTGTGGGAAGAGGCAGAGTAGGATTCAATGCTGGGACTCTTCAGCTCCAAACCCACGATATTTGTGCACTGTTGCTTAGGGGATGGGGGAAAAGCTGCGAATCTGGACAGCTCGGAGGCTGCTGAGCTGAGAGCTGCATTCATTCGTTCCTTCGTTCTGCGAAGATTTACGTGCCAGGCTGGCGTTGGGTGTTGGGAAGACAGCTGTGAGCAGGCCAGGCAGGTTTTAGGGAGAAAAGGATTGCTTAGTGGGAAACCATGCCCTTTAATCATCTCTAGTCCCTGGTGGGTTATCTGAACAAGCAGGTAAGAGTGCACTCCTCCAAATCAGCAACAGCATTTATAAACAAATCACATCTCAGGACTGACTCCTGCATTGGCAGGAGAGGTAAAGCCTTCCGACAAGCAGACATCAGTGACCAACTCCCAAATGTGTCAGGTCCTGGAACTGGTGCAGAAGCGGGGCATGTGTCAAGATTATTCAACAAGGCTCCCGCTGCATGAAGTTCAGAGCAGCTGACAAACAACCCCACAGCCATCACGGAGCAGACAGCTGGGACAGTGCCACCAGAGGGGCCAGGTGGGAAAGAAGGCTCCCAGGCAGGGACATTGGAACTGCGCATTGTAGCAGAGGTGAGAATCCCTCAAGGGCTAAAGTAGGGAAGGGCATTTGGGGCAGAAGAGACAGCACATGTGAGATAGATCGCACGTGAGATAGCCCTGAGGGAATGTTGGCAGGACACGTGAAGCTGGGACGTGGGCCAAAACCCAGAGGGGAGTCCAGGGGTGGGCAACCAAGGGGACATTTTGCTTGACCTGAGGGCTACCCCAGGCTTGTTTCCTGGCCTAGAAAACTCTTCTACAGGTGTCTAATCGCTTCTGGTAAGCTGGTCAGGGCTGTCCATAAAGCAAGATGGTATCTTGAGGCTGACTGGCCTGTCCCTTCACTGCTGCTAGGGCTGTGTCTGGGGCACAAATTGTCCATCTGCAAAGACAGAATGGAATAATGTTCTCAGGGCAAGGGGTCCAGGTAGCTGCTGGGTCCAACCTCCTTGGGCACAAAACAGCATTTGAAACCCCACCCAGACCAAACTCAACCCCAGGACCCAAGCTGAGTAACCACGAAAGTCCTTTCCCTAGTCTGTGCCTCAGTTTCCCTGTGGGCTCAGGGGTGCTCTCCAACGTTCTAATTCTGATGTCTCAAGAAGAGGTGGAGTTGGGTGCCCACATATATAGTAGCTGGAGAACTAGATTTTAATTAGCCATGGCTGTAATTTCTGGCCTCACTGGCCCTCTGGGGGCGAGGTGGTGAGGGCTGCATGGGCTGGTCACAATGGCTTCACTGTGAAGCCATTCCTTGGGGGAGGTCACACAGTTTGAAGCTGGCATCTGGGCATCCATGGAGTTTAGACCCTTGTCTAGAACTGGGGTGGGAAATAAAGACAGAATTGGGACTTTGCTCCTTGTTGTCCAGGGGGCACCAAGATTCAGATCCAGCCCTGGGATCCATCTATCCACCCATCTATCCACCCGCTTATCCATCCATTCATCCAATGACTAATTGTGGAGCACAGGCACATTCTAGCTTTATGATCAATAATGGACACTGAAGGTGCATTAGAAAGCATGACATAAATGCTAGAAGGCTTTCATTCTGGCAGTGGGTCTATTCCATTGAACATTTAAGGACATCCCTACTTTCTGTGTGTGCCCAGGAGTCTCAGTTTCCTTCTCCGTACAGTGGCTTTTCATGATCACCTGCAGCACTCTTGTGAGTTTCATGAGATGAGGGATGGGGAACATCCAGTGTGGCACAAGAGACTGGGTGGGAGCTGTCATCGGTATTCACTGTGTCATCAAGCCTGAGCTTCCAACTGACATGGGATGGTGGCAGAGCTGGCTGTGGGGAGTAGAAGAAAGAAGGCAATGGGGTCAGGCACAGCTGGCCAGTCCCCCAGCTTCTCAGAATCTCCATTTGTAAATCAGCGATGAAAAGGCCAACAATGCAGAGCTGGGGTGAGGATGAAAAAGGTATAAGAGGCAGTCGTGATGTTTTATGTTGGAAGCACACACTGAAATTTAACCTCCTTTCATTTCCCTTTGTCTGAGGGGATGAGCTAGGGGCATCACGACACCCAAGGGCTTTGGGGAAAATCAGGAGGCATCTCTGGTGGGCTTGGGGGTCCCTGCATTCATCCACAGGCTGTTTGGGAAGGTCCTGTGCAGGGGTGTTGGGGACCTGGTGATGGACAAGACAGATGAGATCCTTGCTCTTATGGGGGCCCTAACCTGGGGGTGGGGAGGGGCAAAGAATACCAACTATATGGAACAGTTTGTGATAAGTTCCCTGAAGGAAAGTTCCAGAGAGCTGTGATAGCAGCTCAAAGGGCTGCTTGAGATGGAGAAGTCCAGGAAAGTCCCTCAAAGGAGGTGGCCTTTGAGTGGTAACCTGAAGGGCAAGAAGGAACCAGCTATTCAAAAGTTGGACAAAGAGAGCACAGCAAGTGCAAAGGCCCTGGGATTGCAAAGACTTTGGAGGCTAGAGAAAGCAAAGGAGGCCACGCGAGTCGGGGGGTTTCATGTCGAATGGGAAGAGTGTAAGATATGCAGTTGGAAAGTCAGATACAGGCTAGATCAGACAGGCAGATTAGTTTATGTAGATGGTGATGACTCATATTTCCCAGTTGAGGACACTGAGGACTCAGAGCAGTTAAGCCACCTGCCCAAAGTCAAGTTGGCAAGAGATGGAGCCCAGGTGGGTCTCAGTGTCAAACCTTGTTGGGAGGCGAGGGGCAAAACTCTCAGGTGCTCTGAGCTCCCCCCTCCCCGCTGTTGAGGGGTGAAGGCAGGAGGGGCCCAGCCCAGGGGAGAGAACATCGTGTCTGTGGGAGAGAGTCAGAAGAGGCAGCAGCCTAAACACACGACAGACCCCGGCCAGCCCCGGCTGCCAGCACAACTGCTTGTGTGACCGCCAAGGAGCCAGATGCTGCTTCTGGAAAAAATATCTTCCTGGCTTGGCACTCCCTGGCCGGCCTGCCTGCCATGCAAGGGGAGGAGGGGGCTGCCGAGTGTGGGCCTCTGCTGCTTAGCACCCCAGAACGGCACTGCTGTGCCTTTGAAGCCAGGGCAGGAACAGGGAAGGGAGGGGGCAGGGAGGATGCAAGCAAAATATTTTCGCTAAAAATATTCTGGTCCAGGAGAAGATCTTTTTTTCTTTTTTTCCCCTACTCTTGCTGGAAAACCAAAGCCTTATTAAAACAACACCAGAATATTTCATGTTGATATCAATTAGGCGAAGGAGAAAGAATCTTGAATTTTTCCTCCCTGCCAGTTTCACATAAAAGGAATATTCTCCCAGAGGCCAAAGGATGAAGGTTTTTAGTTTTTTCCTTTTCTGCAAAAAAATTCCTGCGATGTGGATGGAAAGTTCCTCATGTCTGAGAACTTCCTGAGAAGTTGGGGCTCTGGACCCTGAGGCCAAATTCTCCCCGTAAGCAGGGTGGCGCAGGGCAGGTGCCTGGCACCTTAAGACGGCCCTCTGAACCTGTCAGGCCTGCTCCGCACTGAGGCCCGACCTGCGTCTGCTACAAGGCTCCTGGCCAGTTGGACCACGCAGCCAATGCCCAGAAGATGGGCAGATATAGACCGAGCATTTGGCCTGTGCTTCTGGAACCCCTCATCAAAGCTTCTCAAGCAGCCTCAAGACAGGGAGTCCACTCTGAGGTGCCAGACCTGGCCAGGGCCCCTCTTTCTGGTTCAGGCTGCCCTCACAATGACCAGGAGAGAGGTGACTTATATCATCCCCAGTTTCTCTGAGAAAACCAGGGCTTAGTGTCACACAGTTGGTAAGCTGCAGTGACAAGATTTGAACCCAGGTCCTTCTAACCCTAAAATCTGTGCTCTGTTCACAGCCTGCCACTTGATGGCCCATTGGCCCAAAGACCCATCTGGTCTCCCATCAAGAATCTGGCAAGTAAGTGAGGCTCTCCTGCCTTTGGTATTATTTCAGTCCTCCAACTCCAAACCAGAGCTCCAGGAAACAATCCCTTCATCAACATTTTCTCACCATTTTCTCCTCTGCTCCGCTTTCTGAGTTTCCCTTATGTGTGCATCAATTCATTTATTAATTTATTTCATTCAACCAACCATTCATCTATCTATCCATCCATCGGCTCACCTATCTTTCATCCATCCATCCACCCACCCACCCTTCCATCCACCCATCCATCTTTTGACCCACCCATTCATCCACCCATTCATCCTGTTTGCTAAGTGCCAGGCACCAGAGATGTAGAAGTGACTAGAACACAGTTCCTCAATTCCCATTCAGATTCGTAGATATTAAAGGTAAAGTATAATCTTAACAAGAATCTAATCCAGGGTGCCTGGGTGGCTGAGTTGGTTGAGTGTCCAACTCTTGATTTCAGCTCATGATCCCAGGATTGTGCACTCCGGCCCTGTGTCGGGATCCATGCTGAGCGTGGAGCCTGCTTAAGATTCCCTCTCCCCCTCCCTTTCCCTCTCTCGCTCCCCCACACTTCCTTTCCCCTGCTCATGTTCTTGCTCTCTCTCTCAAAAAAAGGATCTAATCCAATTCCCCCTCCTATGTCACCCGAGTGGGAGGGAGTATTTTTATTTTATAGATGAGGAAACTATAGTCCAGGAAAAGCAATGAGACTTGCTGGGAAGTTGTCCTTTGTAGTAGAAGGGCCTTAGAGTCAAAACAGACTGGAGTTCGAGTCCTAATTCTTTGCCCTGCTAGCTGGCTGATTTTGTGCAAGTCACTGAAAGTCTGTGAATGTGGGGGAGAGCAGTAAGTGAAGTCAGAGAGGGCTTCAGGCCAGGGTGGGCTTTGTAGGCCATTGGTAAGAACTCTGGCATCTACTATGGGTAAGAGGGCACCAGTTAAGGGCTTGACCGGCAGAGAGACAAGATTCAGATTAAAGTTCAAAAGAAGCACTGTGGTTCTCGTGTAGAGAATCACCTGTCAGGAGAGAAAAGAGGGAAGGGTACAGGCAGGGTGATGACCAGTTAGGAAGCTTCTGCAATCATCCAGGCAAGAGGGGCTATTGGTTCGGAGCAAGGGGAGAGTGGTGCAGGTGGCAAAAGCCATTGGTATCCAGTGTGAGGTGTGGGAGGAAGAGGAACATCCAGGATGACAGAGTTGCCATCACCCGAGAGGGCAAAGGCTGTGGTTGGAGCAGGTTTGGGATGGGAGATCAGAAGTTCATGTTTGGACGCACGGACTCTGAGATATCCATTAGCTTTCTAAGTGGTGATGTTGGGGAGGCAGTTAGATATGCAGTCTGGGGTCAGGAGCAGTTCTCGGCTGGAGGTAAATCTGGCTGTGTCTGGTGTCTGAATGGTGTGCGAAGCCTCAAGACTGGAAGAATCAGCGAGTGTAGACAGAGGAGATTAGGATCAATGCCTGAGCCTTGGATCCCCCATCACTAAGAGATTTTACTACTACAGCACAAGGCAAAGCGTACAGACAGGAAGAAAACATGGTCATAGGCCTCACAAAGTGTGCATTCTAAAGAGGGCAACAGACACAGAAGGAGCCAGCAAGCTCACTAGGCTAACGAGCTTCAGGAGAGGGTCAGCCAAGGGCTGTGGGAGCCCAGGGGTGACACCTTATCCAGCCCAGGGGCACCTGCAAATGTGGCCTGCCCCAGTTCTGCTGTGACAGTCACTGCCTGGCCTGGGCCTGGGTGAACGTTAGTACCCTCTTTGAACCTGCTCTCTTCCACAGGAAGGGGATGCCCAAACCCAGTCTGGAAGCTCATGTAATTCTCTCTATAGCCTTATCAGATAAGTACTATTATCCCCATTTTACACATGAGGAAACTGAGGCTCAGAGAGGGGAAACCACAGGCCCCAGGCCAAAGGCCTGACTAAGGATCATGCACCTAATACGAGAAAGAGAGCAAAGGGGATGCTGAGAAAAGGGCTTGGAATCTTCACATTATGATTTGGGTCTGTCTCCTGAGAGAGAGCTCCTGGGCCTGCCAAAGTCCAAATCGAATGCTTTCAGGGGCCAGGCAGTGGACGTCAGTGAGGGATGTGGGCTGGGAGCAGGGCGTGGAGGGCACAAGCCTAGTCAGCTGTGGCCCAGAGGAAAGGTGGGCCCAGGGTTGCCAAACCTGGTTTCTAAAGAGAAGCCGGAAATCTGGATTTTTATGTGAAATTTCCCACTTTTTAAAGCAATGTTGGGTCCAAACAAAACATATCTGCATGCTGAGCTGACCTCAGGGGCCACCAGCTTCATGCTTTGGCCTTTTGGACTGGTGGTTTTAGGATCACACGGGCCTCAGTTTCCTTATCTGTCCATCATCTCCGTGTCTCAGGGCTGTAGAGCATCACGGGACACAGTGTGTGCAGGGTGCCTGGCCCGCGCTGGGCACCCCACAGATGCTCCATAACTTACGGCGGCGTGTGTGTGTGTGTGTGTGTGTGTGTGTGTTGAGGGTAGGGGCTGGGGGGTTTTACTGTCTGTCCTGGCCTTACCCGGTGGCCCCTGCCAGCAGCCTGTGCACGGACCCTTCACAGACCTGCATTCTAGGTCACCCCTTCCCCTGCCCAACCTCTCTTTCAAGCATTCCCCACGGACCACTTATGGCTCTCCTGGACAGTGGTGGCCTCTAGGCCCGAGCCTTCCTCACCAGCCTGGCTTCTTCCTCCTGCCACCTCTCCGCTGCACAGGAGAGCCGTGGGGACGTCTGGATTCCTGAGGGGATGTTTTCCACATTTCTGGAAACCCACTGCGGTTTGGTTTTCCGTGGTAAAGGCCTTGGCAGGGGCTCAGTGCAGTGGAACAGCCAGTGGCTGGGAGGGGCCAGAATCAAGGAGACATTCATTGAGCGCCCACTGTGTACCAGGCGTTGGGGATTCACAGATGCTTAAAACAACCCTGCCCTCCAAGAACCTCATTATCTTGTTATGAAGACAGACTGGAAACACGAGAAGTTAAAAACAGATCTTAAAACCAAAGTCCTTGTCACTCAAGCCAGGAGCCTGCTTGCCCCTGGCTGGCTTCTCCTCTTCATCCCATCAGACGTGAAGTTCTGCTCATTGGCCCTTGTCAGCCTGAAGAATCTTCTCAGATGTGCCCCTTCCTCCTCACTTTGTTGCCAAGGCCTGGTTTGGGTCATCACCCTCCCTCCCCTGCATGGTGGCAGCTGCCTCTTTCTGAACTCCCTGCCCGCAGCCAACCTGCCTTCAGTCCTTCCCCACATGCCCAGGAGAAAGGGCTTTCTCAAACCCAAAGCTGCTCACGTAACTTCCCCACTGAAAGCCCGCGGTGACTTCACTGTGGAGTCCAAACTACCCACGTTGGCTCACGGGCCTTGCAGGCTCTGCCCTTTCTCCCCTGGACTCTCTTACCACATCCCCCGCCACCTCTGTGCGTCAGCCACGCGTGACAGCCCCGAGTTAGCCGCGTGCCTTCTGCTTTCTCTCAGCTCCGGGCCTTTGCACACCTGGCTCCCTCTTCCTGGATTATGTTTCCACCATTGCCTCTACCAGGTGAACCGTTAGTCATTCTTCAGGGCTCAGCTTAAATGCCACTTCCTCCAGGAAGTCTTTCCCGCCCGCTTGCCCCTCCAGGCTGGATTAAGTGTCTTTGTCCTGTATCCCCAGGGCTTTGCTTGTATTAATATCACTACCACTACTTACTGCTGCTATCCCTCATCCAGACTAGTACTGATAGCCAGCACAAAGCTCTCATAGGCACATTATTCTAAATTATTCTAAATGCTCTATACGTATGACCCATTTCAGCCTCTCCAATACCGCCTGAAGTAGGAATTCTTGTTGTCCACTTTACAGGTGATAAAATGGAGGTACAGAGAAGTGGAGTAACTTGTCCAAGGTCATGTGGGTAAATAAATGGTGAAGCTGGGGTTTGTTACAGTTCACACGTCAGCCTGTTGCAAAGACCTGTTTCCTGGTCCGTCTCCCTCACCAGACTATAAACACAAAGCCCGCCGCTGCCTATGGTTATGTCTCCACTTCACAGTATCCTGTCTGGCACACAGTAGGTGCTCAATAAATTCCTGATCGAAGGAAGGCACATTAGACAACGTTGGAGAACTCCACACTTGTCAGAGTGCAGGGAGCTGGACCAATTGACCGTGTCAGATTCTTGTGTTGTAGTTGAGCATTCAGGGTGCAGTCTGTTTATTTAAAACCAATTCACCAAGAAGTAAAAACAGAACTCATAGAACCCATACGCCCTCGGCATCTGTTGTCTTATTATTGATGAATTACCATAATGCGTGTGAAGCACATTGCCGGCAGAGAGTGAGTGCTTAATAAATCAGCGATAATGAGCAGTGGCTCTTGCAACCCAGAAAGGGGGCATGCCTTTCCCATTTTACGGACTAGAAGACCAAGCCTCCAGGAAGTGATGAAGTAACTTCCAAAGTGGACCCAGCCATCAAGTGAAGGAGTGGAGACTTAAACTCCAGAAGCTGGGTGCGCCCACGTGACTGAATCAGTTAAGCATCAGACCCTTGGTTTCAGCTCGGGTCATAATCTCACAGGTCATGAGTTCAAGCCCTGCATTGGACTCTGCAACCGAGAGTGCAGAGCCAGCTTGGGATTCTCTCTCTCTCCCTCTCTTTCTGCCCCTCCCCCACTTGCACTATCTCTCTCTCTCTCTTTCCGTCTTGCAAAATAAATAAAACTTAACAAGAAAAAGAAAAACTCGAGAAGCTGGATCTCATTCCCCTGGAAACACCAGCTTCCATTTGCCTATCACCAAATTCACGAATTGTATGTACATTTACCTTTCTTTTGAGACAGTATTGCATATTTCAAATTCATATTTCTTTTGAGGTAAGAATTTCAATCCCCTTTGAGAATTTTTTTTCCAGTCTGCTTTAAGTTGTCTTTTTCTAGTCTGCCCACTTTTCAACGTATCTAGAATTCTTTTCTTTTAAGACCAGGTCAGGAAGAGTGCTTCTACCTTATTTTTGCATTTCTCTATCAAGTTGATGAGCTTCCTATAGGTCTCATGAGAATTATCCCCTTTGTGTATTCTTGCCTTCTTTTCGTCTCTTTGGGTTTGCTGATATTTGTGCACTATGTGAGTTTGTTAAGCAAATCGGAACCAACCTCACTTCTGTTCTAATGGCATGAAGCGGGCGTACCTTTAGGGGACAGAAGACAAGATGTGACAGGTATGTCAGGGGTGTGCCTGATGTCATGCCCTTTTATTACTTGTGATACAGAAATTGCAGACTATTTGCCACTCATCTGTTTAAGTTTCTGCTTGTCAAAAACTATAGCTGACTTTTTTTTCATCATAAAGTACTAAAGAATCCTTGAATAATAAGATAAATAAGAACCACCCCCCCCATCACTGACAGTTTCAATGACCTCCTATCAATTTATATATGTTGGGTGGTTATTTCTTTGTCGTCGTTTTTACTCCGTTTAATTTTTATTTTTACAAATTTGGATTCTGCTATATGTCCAGTTTGTTCCTGGTTTTTCTTCACTTAATATTATGTGATAAGCATTTTATGTGTTTGTCTTTGTCTTTATTAATACATCTTTATAAATATATCATTGTAAATCTTTATGATAGTATTTTAAGTGGCTATTATTTAAGATTTCAGTTGTTTCCACTTTTATTTTTTATTTTTATTTTTTTCAATATATGAAATTTATTGTCAAATTGGTTTCCATACAACACCCAGTGCTGTTTCCACTTTTAAACTATTATAAATAATTAAAGTTTGATGATTTTTTAAAGGATTGTTTTCCGAAGATAGATGCTCAGAAATAGAATGACTGAGCCAAAGGTCTTGAATACTCTTAAACTTCTGTTATATACTGTTAATATAATATGTAGATTTATATACATAAATTCACATACCTACACCTGAATATCGAGTGCCCATATTACCTATCCCCATTAGCATGTGGTCTTATATCCTTTTAACCTGTAAAAATGTTAGTAATTTGACAACAGAGACTTGACATTTTCTTGTTTGAATTGCATTTCTTTGATTTCTATTGAAGCTGAATTCTCTCTCTCCCTATTTTTCTTTTTTTAAAACAACTGAAATACTAATGCTTTTTTTAGCTCTTTGTCATTTTTGGTTGAAAAATTTTTTCTTCAAATTTTGGGTCTTGCCATTTTCATTTTGGCCTTCTTTTTTTCTTTTTCATTTTAATATGCAGGTATATTACATTTGCTTCCCCTGTCATTTTCTCAAATGCACCTTAGCTTATGCTGTCTTTGCTTTCCAGAGGCTGGGTGGAGTCCCTTCTTGCCCTGAGGGTGAATGTCTGCACTAACTGTTCAGAGCATCTTGGTGTGTGGTTTGGGTGCAGTGACTGAGGCTGGTTTTGACTCTTTCCAGAACCACCCGTGCCTGGGAGACTCCACCCTCTTGCCATCTTCTTTACCCTTTGCTTCCCACTTCTGACTGGGGGCTTATCTGTGACAAACCCTTCTGACAAATGCCATAGCACATCAGGGTCTTTGCTCTGGAGCTAGCTTCACAACAGGCTCTTTGGAATGTCTAAATCAGGGATTTTCCTTTCGTAGGGATCATTCAGTTCTCTCAAATGATTGCCATAGACGTATGGCGTCACTCCCACCTCCAGAAACTATGGTGTGAAAAGCTTTAGCATGCTAGAGAAAGCACCTGCCATTGACCTTTGTGCTTGGAAAATACAATATCCTTTCTTCCTTCCCTTTCCTCTCTCTTCTTCTCTTTCCTTTGGTGAATCTTGACTTAGTCTCCCAGGCTACTGACAATGGGGTCGAGCTGACTTCTGCTCAAGTGGTAAGTGGGCACCATCATTCCCAGATTGAGCACTCTACTTATGGAGCCCAGGCAGGGGACGCTGAAAACCACAGACACAACAGAAATCACCTCCAGTTGTCCCATTGCTTACCTAATCAATAATCCTAGGTGTCACCTGTAGATTAGCAGTAACCAGGGACTGTAATGTCCTAATACAGGACATAGGTGGCTCACAGTCTTTTGGCTTTAAAAGACCTGCATCATTTCTTTTTCCCTAAACCTGGTCCCACTGGTGGGATTGTTCCCTAATGGCAGTTTCACTCAGCATGCCATCTTGGGTCTCTTAGTCTTTATATTCTCTCTAATGCCTCCTCACCTCTAACCCTACCTACATGATCGTTGATCTCCTAGTTTATTTATCTCATCTAATCATATGAAATGGAAGATTTTGTATGGTTCACCTTAATATTTTTTAGAAATTATACAAGGGATACGGAAACATCATGACAAAATTAGAAAACAGAGGACAACATCAAGAAGGGAAATAGGCAGATATTATCACTGGTAACATTTTGTCACATAATCTGATTGTTTCCATGCATTGCGTGCACATACACTTACAAAGAGAGATTATGGGAAGCGCGATCTAACTGCTTACATCATAAAGGTAGTTAGACATAAACCAGACTACTTTTATAAAATGTCATAATGTGATTAGCAATATGTTGTGAGTGACTTTCCTTGTCAATATAGGCACTTCTTTACTATCATTTTTAATAGCTGTATAATATTCCATTGTGTGGTTGCAGCATAATTAAAGGTCCAGTAATTGAGAGGTTGAAGGATAGGGCTCTGGGGTAGGAGAAGGATGGAAAGCATGATCAGGGGGGTAAGAGGCCAAGATAGTGTGGAGTTATGACACCAAGGCTGGAAAGACTTTTAAGATACTTTATATTGGAAGAGGCCCTGGGGGGATTTGGATGCACAAGAAAGAGCCTCTGGCTCTGGGGAGGGGCCATTGGGAAGCTTTACAAAAAGTTGGGAGCCATATTCATTTATCCATTCACTCAGCAAATGCTTATTGAACTTCCACTATGTCCTAGACATTCTAATGGGGACACCGGAGCGAAGGAGACCGACAAGGCCTTGCTTTCAAGGAGCTCCTATTGTTGTCGGGGGAGGCAGACCATAAACAAAGACAATTATTGCATATTGATAAAAGTACTAGGAAGGAAAATGAACAAGGAGCTGTGATGAAGCATAAAGAGGTACTGAAGGCAGGGTCAGGGTGATCAGATACAGCCTCCCTGAGAAGGGATATTTGAGCTGAGATCTGACTGAGTCAGGGGAGGAAAGTTCTATCTAGGCAGAAGAACCAGCAAGTACACGGGCCAGCTCCTTGGCCAAGTGGAGTAAGTAGACTCAGCCTCAAGTTTGAAACATTTCACTCACTCATTCAACCTGGTTGAGCTCCTCTCTGTTGCAGATAAGAACAGAGAAATCAGATATTACTTCTCCCTCAAGGAAGAGAGACATCTATGTGTTTCATTTATTTACACATTCGTTCATTGATTCATGAATACTTATGTGCCGGACATTAGACATTAAAAAGTAAACAAAGATGAATAAGAATTAGTTCTTTTCCTCCAGGATAGTTGTGGTCAAAAGCAAGGAAGGTGAGAGGGAGCAGCCAGAGAGAAGAAAGAGGAAGCCAGCTCAGGGTGCCCCAGCTGATCAGCATCCGGGATGGGACTGCAAGGAGGTGTCATGATTCCCCAGGCAAAATTTTGTCTGCCATGTTTTCCTGTGACCTCTACCCTTCTGTGTCAGGCCTTTGTCAATTCAAGGTTTATGCATACAGCTTCCCCCAATCCATACCTGGAAAAAGCATTAAACATTTATATCATCACAGGCCCGAGGATGAAGTCTATAAATTGTTCTGGTTGCCATTCTTTCACGTTCACTGGAGGTCATAAAAATGTCTCCATGCAAATAGGGAGCCACAGCCTTTAACAGCTGGGTGTTAATGACTACACTTGGAAAGCAGCAGAGTTGTTTCTAGATACCCCCAAATAGCACACTGGAAGTCCTTGTTGGGTTGGCTGCAACAGCGATGGGGCCATGTGGTCAGTGAGTGTGGGGTCCTGTTCATACTTGGGGTGACAAGTAGAGTCAGCAGGGAGTGTATAATTGGCCAATGGAAGGTTCAGGAATGTGAATAAACAAGAGCTTCAGGATATATATCCTCTCCTGCTCTCATGGCACAATGGAAAGATGCTTAAGATGCTTGACATGGAATATCTCAACTTGAGTTTGAATCTTACTTTCTGCCTCTTGCTGCTGGATGGACTTTGGCATTTCACTTACTCCCTTCGAGACTCTGTTTCATTATTTGTAGAAGAGGCAGGTGCCAGACATTTAGTAGCCCACTGAATACCTATGACCCCATTTTCCTTGCTAGAAAGGGTTCATCTAGGTGGTAATGTGCTTACCATGGAGGTGCATTGTATTTGGTCTAAACCAGTGATTGGCTGAGGAGTTGGCATGTGACCTAGTCCAGACCAATAGGAAGTCTGGTTGGAGGTTTATGCCAAACATTTGCCTCCTTTTCCTCTCTGCCTTGAATTCCTTTGTGCAACAATGTGATAGTTGTAGCTGAAGCAATCATTTTACAACCATGAGATGATGATCCCATAAATAAAAGTTTGTGCACTGGAGCGAACAGGGGAAGGATAGAAAGCTCCTGATGACAATGCTGAACTGTGGCATCAAATGTGGGACTCCTCATTACGGGAGAGAGTCAGGCCTTTTGTCAGTCTTTGGACGTTCTGCTACTTGCACCCGAAGCATCCCTAACTGACATAAGGGATCATGGCAGCTACTTTCTACTGCTCCCGAGGGAATTAAAGGACATAGTGTACATGCTGTGCCAGGCATGCTGTTGTCACTTTATTCCTGATCCTCATTGTGTATGGTGACATCTCTTACTCCAGACTGGAGAAAGCCACACTGGAAGAGAGTGACATGTTGGCGGTGGTATTTATGGCCTCTAGAAATACTTGGAGGGGCACAAAATAGTAGAATGCAATTCGAAATAATTGTTAGCATGTGCAATAATCAGCTTTGTCTGAACCCATGTCTCTAACGGAACCTTTCTCACAATGCTGTATAAGGCACAGGGATTCTTTTAAGAGAGGATACCCCAAGTGTGGGGGATGATTAAATTGTTCCCCCTATTCATTGTAACATCCAGTGCATCCAAAGTGGTTAGCCTGGCTATTAATATGATTGCACCTGCCTTACTAGTGTTGCTTCAGGAGGGGCCATGTGGCCCTGTGAGATGTATGGGGAATTTGCTGTGGGCTTTCAGGAGGATTTTTCTCCCCTCTAAGTGAGAGCCACAGAAGACCAGGGTCTCCCACTCTCCCCTCATGTGGTAGTGTCTGGTGGAGAGGCTGAAACCACTGTGGCCGTGTTACCACCAGGCTGAGGGCTACCAAGACTGAGACATGGAAGATGCCTGGAATGAACCCAGTGTTGATGGTAATCCTGAGCTGACTTAGCCTGTCTCGGAGCCTGCCCTGCACCTGGGCTTTCTAATACATGAGCTAAATATTTACTTATGGTTTATGAGTTGGGGTTTTGGGGTTTTGTTGCTGAAAGCATTCTCCCTGATACTCTGAGTTTACTTAAGAGATTTCAGTTTACACAAAGAAAACCCAGATGTACACCCAGTTTTACAGAAGCAAGCTCTTGCAGGAAGTGAGGTAGGGCTTTGGGGAGGAAGGCAGGGCCACACGGATTGTTGTGCATTGGCCAGGAGGCACCCCCTGTGCTGTGGCTGGACAAGAAAGTTCGGCTCTATGGAAGCTGTGGGTTGGTAAAGGAATCGATGTATTCCTACTGTATGAGTCAGGGTTCTCCAGGGAGGGAGGTATTTCTTTTAAGGAAGACAATGTGGCTAACACAACCGTGGAGGCTGGTGAGTCCAAAATGCTCAGAGATAAACACATCTAGGGAAGTTTCTTCTCCCCTCCCCAGGAACATTGCTGGGAAGGTTTCTAGAGAAGGGAAAATGGGTCCCAAATGGCTGAGTCATTTGACATACGACAAGCAAATGGTCAGGGCTTGCTGGGGAGGGCGCCCACATTGCCCCAGCCCATCTCCATGACCGGTGTCACCACTGAGACACCGTCCCCACCCCAGGCTTGCTTAGTTTTCAGGGATGCTTTGGATGCTCTATGGACCTTCACTCCAAAGCCACAGAGCCCGGCTACAGATGAACCGGATCCTTAGCTGGGCCAGGGCCGCGCCCCAGACTGGGAACTTAGCTGCGTTCCAGACTCTGTCCTGCTTGGCTGACGTGATTTCGCCTTCGCCCCCAAGTCTGGCCTGGCCCCTGGTTGGAGCTGGAGCGGGAAGAGAGGTGGAGGAATGTCCTGGGGAGAGTCACCGGTCAGGTCACTTGGAAAAGTCAGGATTGCAGTCCCCATTTTACAGATGGTCTACTGAAGACAGCAGGCCAGAAGAGACAGGGCCGGAATAGGAGCCCTAGCCTGTTAGCATCTGGGGGCGGCCGTTTCTCTATCTGCCACTGTCATATCTGTGGCGGTGGTGGTTCAAACTCTTCTTTTGCTCTTGGGCAACACTGTCAAATCATTTGAAAGGAAAAAAAAAAAGCAAAGAAAGGATGGCTCATGCTCTATTCAACCGAGCTCACATACAGCAGTCAAGAAGGCAGGTATCCTTCCCGTAGTGTTGACTGAAGCTAGATCCTTGGCAGGCCAAGTGCCAGGCCCTTAGAAGGCAGCAGGACACAGGACAGATGTGAACCTTGCCTTCATGGAGTCCGCAGTCTGGGTCTGGCTTCCATCGGACCCCAGGCAAGCTGACTGTGGGCTCTGGTAGTGTGGCCCCCAGGGCTCTGGAGTCCCATGTTGCTTGGCCTAATGTCTGGAGTCCTTAGTCCTAGGTAGGGTTACACAGCGAAGGGCAGGGCAGAAGAAAGAGGAAGAATGAACAGTTAAGTAGCCAGAACATCCAGGGACGCAGTGACCAGGAGCTTTCGTAAAAGAAGGAGGCAAAGGGGAGGAGGGGATGTATATTTAGAAATAAAGAGTCTGACTAACTTTGTGGAGAGAAGAGGGGAAAAAAGCCTGAGTCCCGAGTCCCCGCAGTAACCTGTTTGCAGGAGCTGCCTAATTTAGCAGAAAATCACACACACTGGTCCTGGCACGGGCTCGTGGAAGGTATTTTCTCCCCAGCTTGGGTCAAGTTTCATTCATAGGTACTGTCTAAAATTAGACCCTCTGCTTTCATTTTAGTCCAAACTCCTTGCCTAGCGTAATATTTGGGAGAAACAGGCACTCCATTAAAAGTGCCTTCCTCCCCGCGGCCCCTGGCCTGGGAAGGGCTGGGCCCTGTCCTCTGCTGGCGGCCGCTGCGGCTCATAAACCCAGGTCTAAATTCAAAGCATCCGCTCTGACTGGTGACCTCTGGCTCCCAGACAAACTCATGCCTCTTCCTCCAGCTCACACCCAAGGCCTGGCCAGGTCACTGGGAGGGACCCATTTCAGACCTGTGACCTTCTGTCTGAGGGTGACTCCCCGGAGAGGGAGGACAGCCTAGGAAGATGTGCTTGTTCCCCACCCTTTCCCCCTCCCCCAGCCCCAGCCCATGCAATGGGGCCTCTTGCTGGGGCTTGGCCTGTCATCTTCCCTCCTTTCTGGACCCAGGGAGCCTGCCAGCTGGGTTTTTCAGTCTCGGACAAAAACAGCTTTATTGTTATTTTTTTTTTCCAAATTAACATACCACCAAGGAAGGACTCATTGAAACTCGTTCATTTAATAAATGTTTACTAAGCACCTTGTATTTGGAGTCTTTCAGTTATGAGTAACAGAAATGAGAGGGCTACTGTGGGCGGTCTGGCCTTCAAGGGCTGAATTCACGCCAGGGATGGGCTGGAGTCATAGCCTGAGCCTGGGGTTGGAAACCCAGGAAGTGCTTCATAGGCTTTCAGCTCTGACACCTGCACAGAGAGGACTCCTCTTTCTCGCTTCCAATTTCAAGGTCCCAGGGAAGGTTTCTAACTGGCTTAGCTTGTATCAGGTGTTTGCCCCTCGACCAATCAATAGTGGCCAGGGGAGGGGCAATTTACTAGCCTGGCGGATTCTGCCGGAACCACAGGAATGGTATGAAGAAAAGACATTCCCAGAACTAGAGATGATTTTAACCCTATGCGGTTGCTGGTCTTCAAGCGGCCTGTGGAAATGCAGAAAAGGACCTTAACCCAGGTGTGGCCAGTTAGGGAAGGCTTCCTGGAAGAGGTGATTTCTGAGGTGGGAGAGTGGCATTTAGCCAGGACCTGAGAAGGAAGGGTGTAGAATGTTGTTCAGAGAATGGCACGGGCAAAGACCTCAAGGCAGGACCCAGGTGTATCAGGATAGGAATCCTGCATCCCCACTCACTGGCTGTGTTGGCCTTGGGCAACATGTCCTCTCTGAGCCTCCGTCTCCTCATCTGTGAAAGAGAATCCTAACATGTTCCTCCCCGAGGGATGAGGATTTTTTTTTAATTTTTTAAAATGTTTTTGTTTCTTTTTGAGACAGAGAGAGACAGAGCATGAGCGGGGGAGGGGCAGAGAGAGAGGGAGACACAGAATCTAAAACAGGCTCCAGGCTCTGAGCTGTCAGCACAGAGCTTGACGCGGGGCTCGAACTCACAGACTGTGAGATCATGACCTGAGCTGAGGTTGGATGCTTAACCCACTGAGCCACCCAGGCGCCCCTCAAGTGATGAGGATTAAAGGAGTCTCTCCATGCAGTCGTGCCTGGCTCAGGGACAGCTCAGTGTGCGTCCACTGAATCCATTACCCCTGGGCACAGGGGCCTTCTCTGTGCAGACTGTGTTTCTGCAGCTGGTTCCTTCTCCCTTGAGTCTCAGCTCAGGTATCACAGGGACATCAGAGAAACTCAAAGTGAGCTTCCCTTTTAACTCCTAACGGTTATCTGGTTCCCTCCTAGTAATTTTCTCAATTTGCAATTCGTTAGTTTGTCTTTTTTCCTTTTAACCGAAATATATTTGACATATAACATTGTGCACATTTACGGTGTACAACATATTGATTTGATGCATTTCTATGTTGTGATATGTTTGCCACTGTAGCGATAATTTGCACCTCTCTCACATTACATAATTATTATTTCTTTCTCGTGGTTGGGATAATTAGGATCTAGTCTCTTTGCAAGTTTGACAGCTGTAATGCAATACTGTTATCTGTATTCGCTCTACTGTGCGTCAGATTTCTAGGGCGTATTTACTACGTGTTGCAAGTTTGTACCTTAAAAAGTATCTCGCCTATTGTCTTGTTTCTAGTCTAGTTTATTTCTGTAACTGAAAGGCCAGTGAAGGTGAGGGTCATGCCTACCTTGTCCTCTGCACGACCCTCCTGACATCTAGGGTGCCCCAAAGGTGCTCAATCAGTATCTGCTGAATCAATGAATTTGAGAAGGGAGACATGCAGAAAGGAAGTCTTGGTACCTTCACGTGGAAGGAATGGATTTTCTTGGACATTCTCTGCCTGAGTGCAGTGTCCAGCCTCCCTCAGCAAAGTTACTGCTCTCCTGAACCCTCTGCTGAGGACCCACTAAACCCAGTTCAAAGGCTTTGGTACTTGGGGCCCTCATCCAGACCCAAAGTGTCTGGAAAACTAAGGGGGAATTCCGAGACTCCTCCAACCGGGCCTTGTAAGTTGGGAGGTGCAAGGGGCTTGGGCCTGGGGGTCTCCCTATGACTCTAGTCCTGGAAGAGATCTCTCTGCACGGCCTGAGCACAGGCCTCATCCTCACTCACCCCCAGGTGATGAGCTCCATCCTACAGAGGAGTAAAGAGAGGGATAAGAGCAAGGCTTGGCCCATACAGCCCCACCGTAGCACCAGAGTCATGTCATGGCATCAGCCCCAGCACAAAGGCTGACCCCCACCTCCCACTATTTATTCCCTCCTACCTTGGCCACTCTCCCTCACTGATCTCCTGCAACTTCATAGAACTACCCCCTCTGTATGCTCTCTTTTCTTTGTTCGGCTCCCTCACTATAGACTTTGAAATGGGGGTATGAGTCTAAGTAGTTTATTTGGAAGGTGGTTCCAGAAAGTACTGGCAAGTAGATTGGGATCATGAGACAGGCAAAGGCAGGAGGTCAATATTGGGTGCAGTTACCAATGCAGGCAACTGAGAGTCCAGCTTGCCAGATGCTGTAGAACACCTGCCCCAGCCCACCAGAGGGGCAGGAGCCACTGGATGACGGGTCCTGCCACAGGTAGTAACTCCCCAGTACTCTGGCTTTATAGGAAGCCTTCCAGGGGGTGTCCTTTGGGTCAACGTGCAAGGACATAATGAGTGCTGAGGGGCATCTGCTTCTCTGCTGATCAGCCCTCTGAGTGACCTCTCCAACCACCCCAAGGCTTCCACTGATTGTTTACTCCCCACTTACCCCAAGAACCCCCTTACTGATCCCTGATGGCTGACCCTTCACAGGTCCATCAACACCTGATGAATTGCCTAACCTAACCCCCCTAAGACCCTGTATGTTCTCATTTAACCTTCCATTGACCCCATTCCCTTTGCTCAACTCCTCCTCCTCCCCGTTGTATGGGAGTTTGGGATGTGAGCAGGATTGGGCTAGATGTCCTCACTGAAACAACAGGAGGGTGGGTCCACTTCCTGAACATCTCCTCCTGGAATCCTCTGTGGCTGACCAAGTGAGTCACATTCTCCACCTTCCCCCACCCGGCCCCTTCCCTGTCTCTCAGAGAGGGGCTGGCTCCCGCCCTTGCCCGGCCTGTTTCTTTTCCTTTCCCCATTGAGACAGAGGGATCTGGTAAGGCCAAGGTGACCAAAAGGGACAATGGATTTCATCCTGGATGATCCAGTGGACCCTAGAGTTGGGCTCAGTAGTCTAGCCCCTCCTTAGACTCTCCCAGGGACACAGACCCAGGTTTACTATGTAGCTCCCCAGGTGGGACCCCGGACTAGGCAGGGAGAACAGGGACATGGCCCCATATAGGGTACTGTGGCTGCAGCCATGCTCTAAGGAAAGCTTGTAACCTTCATGCCACAGTTGAGAAAGCAGAGGCTCAGAGAAGGTGAATGATTCACCCAAGGCCAGAGGGCCGCTGGCCAGTGTCTGACTCCAAAGCTCAGCATTCTGAGTCCCAGGATTACTGAGTATGCTCCCAGTGCTGTGCCATTCATCACAAGAGGTGCAAAGAGGGGTGACCCACGGAGCCTGGGGCTGAGCTAAGAAATGAGGCTGGCCTCTGCCCACCATCTTTGCTGCCTGGACCTCTGATGCTGGTCCCCACCCTGGTCCTTCCTGTTTCTACTCGTGCCCTCTGTGACCCACGTGCCATGGAACAACCAGGGGGAGTTTAAGAAGAGTAACTGTGATCATGGAACTTCCCCGTTTGCAACCTTCAATGGCTTCCCATAGCCCTGAGAATGAAGTTGGAACTTTTCACGAGGGCCTGCAAGGCTTCCCCGGCCTGGCTCCTACCTCCCCCTCTAATCTCATCTCCTGGACTCTATGCCTCACGTGCTGCTCCACCACTTGGGTCCCCTGCTGGTCCCCAGACACCCTAAGTTCCTCCGTGGTAGCACGTATCTCTGCTTGGAGCTTAGCCTATTATTGTCAGGATCAGCCTGTCCTGACCCTTTAGTCTTCACTGGCTCCCACTCTTTCCACTAGGTACCATATCACCTGGCTTGATTTTCTCACCACCTGATATCTTTTCTCATTTACTCAATGGTTTACTTGTTTATTGTCTCTCCCCACTAGAATGAGGGTCTGTGTGGCACTTGACTGCTGCCTCACTGCTGTATTCCTAGTGCCTCAAGAGTGTTTGGCACATAGTGGGGACTCAAGTCAATAAGCATTTGTTGAAAGACATACTCTTCATTTCCAAAAGCGCAGTGCTTGGAGTGTGGTGCCGTCCTGGGCAACACTGAGTGAGGTATACAGGTGCACACCTGCACACACACACACACATACACACACACACACGGCTCCAGGAGCATGCCCACGCCCTGCCCCAACAGCTCTAGCTTCTCCTGAGTTTCAGATCCAGGGACGACACGGTGGAACTTGGGTCACCCCATCATCACTGTCATTGCTATGTCTGGAGCCTCAGAACAATTCAGGTAGCACCGCTCCAGCTGGCCCTCTTTGCCCTCCTAGTTTGTCTGCCTAAGTGGGAACAAGATGTGTGTTCTTTGCCTTGCAGACGAGTCTGGCTAGGCTTGCCTAGTTAGTTGACGGAAGCAGGCTCCAGGCTCTGAGCTGTCGGCACAGAGCCCTCTGCAGGGCTCGAACTCACGAACCGTGAGATCATGACCTGAGCCAAAATCGAGAGCCGGATGCTTCACCGACTGATCCACCCAGGCACCCCAGAGGGTGCTGATCTTTCTAAAAGGGCTTCCTTCTTTGCTCCTGTCCATTCAAAATGTCACCTGGATTTTGGAAAATTGCTTTCCTGACCCATAGGTGTTGGTCTTGTGCCAGGGCCCATCCCTATTCTAGGCAGTGAGGCGTTCCTGCAGGTCTAATCTGCCCAGGCATGAAGTAGTGCCATGCTGGCTGGCCCCAAGGCCCACTGAACAAGAGAGGGTATGGCTTTGATATGCTGTGTTCTGTACAACCACCCAGGGGGTGGTGTCAGTCCACCATGCCTTACTCTCCTCCCCCTCCCCCTCCTCCCCCTCCCCCTCCTCCTCTTCCCCCTCCCCCCTCCTCCCCTCCTCCTCCCCCTCCTCCTCCTCCTTCCCCTCCCCCTTCTCCCCTCCTCCTCCTCCTCCCCCTCCCCCTCCTCCCCCTACCCCTCCTACTCTTCCTCCTCCTCCTTCTTCTTCTAATGTTTTTATTTATTTTGAGAGAGATAGAGCATGAATCAGGGAGGGGCAGAGAGAGGGAGAAAGAGAGAATCCCCAGCAGGCTCTGCATTGTCAGCACAGAGCCCACTGTGGGGCTCGATCTCACGAACCATGAGATCATGACCTGAGCCAAAATCAAGAGTCAAACGTTCAACCAACTGAGCCACCCAGGCACCCCCAAACCTTACTCTTCTAAGATTTCTTCACCACTATGAGTTGTAGACATGATTCTTTTTCTTTTTGGGGAGGGGCCTCGATCAGAAGGACTTGGGCCCCCCGACATGATTCTTTTTCTAATGCTCATTCATAGGCCAGCTGCTGGATCTCTCTCTTTGTCTCTCTCTCTCTCTCTTAAAAAAAATTTTTTTTAATGTTTATTTTTGAGAGAGAGACAGAATGTGAGTGGGGGAGAGCAGAGAGAGAGAGACAGACAGACGGACACACAGATTTCGAAGCAGGCTCCAGGCTCCGAGCTGTGAGCACAGAGCCCAATGCGGGGCTCAAACTCATGAACCGTGAGATCATGGCCTGAGCCAAAGTTGGACGCTCAACCGACTGAGCCACACAGGCATCCCTGTCTCTCTCTCTCTTTAACACACACACACACACACACACACACACACACACACACATACACAATACGCCTCTACCAGGTATTCATCCTCAGAGACAATTCTGTCTTTTCCAAAGAGGTCAAATTTCAAGTGCATGCAGTGGTCAGAAAGATGACATCACTGATACAGTAGGCCAGTTGTTGGATGATAAGCAGTAACCCCCAGCCTCTGTGCTGCGAGACGCAAGTGAGTGGGGACAATGGCAGGCTGGTCAGCCCGTTACCGAGGGAGCCAACCACGCGGCTCCAGCCAAGCATTGCTGTGTGAAATGGGGCTTGCATCTTCTCATGCTTCAAAAGGAGCCAGAAAACCATTGTATCTTCTGAAAATTTTGAATGCTTTCATTAAAAAATGTAGACAAACCCAAATGTAAACACTATGTAGGCATAATGTAACATGTCTGCCAGCACCGACCCCTGGGGTGCCAGTCTAAGACTACTGCACGTGATCGGTAAGAAACAAAAGAAGTGTGTGTGTGTGTGTGTGTGTGTATTTGGGGGGATGGTGGAGATTTTCCTTTAGTTACAAACAGAACGTGTAATAGTATAGTTTTCCATACAATTACACTAACTGATATTATCCCCTGACACTTACATTATCCCCAACCATGTCCTGACCGCTAGACATTGAGATTATTTCAAGGGTCTTATTACCAAAATTAGCGCCATGATGAACTTCCTTAAAGTCAGTTCTTTACCTTCACCCATCCCTGTACATGCACCTGTTACAGACCTGGCTCATAAAGATCTGTTTTGAAGACCTTTCTGAGAATAAAGAACATCTTATTTTTCTCTGTATGCTCATTGCCTGCTGGGATCATAGAAGGCATCCAGTGAATGCTTGTTGAATGAAGAAGCAGGGTCAAAAAAGAAGAAAAATCAGCTTTAGAAAACCATCACAGGAAAATTTCAAGCGAACTCGTCAAGTTAGTCGCTGTCAGGAAAGCGCACCTTATCGGGAAGATGTAGACCATTTCTTTGCAAAAGTCGTACAACACCATTAAGTCACTGCCCTCTCTCTTGGCTTCTTCCCAACCCCATCTACACACCTAGAGTTTGTATCGTGGAACATACAGCACAATTCGAATGTCCCTGGAGTAGTCATTATGATTGAGTTCACATACTTGAGGTTTGTCCTTTACTTTTCAACTCGGATTAAAAGCAACTGGAGTCCTCAAGTGATAAATGGGCAGGAAACCCACGATCTGCCTCTGGGGCACCTCCCTCCCCTTGAAGTGCCCAAGATCTCCAGGGACTTATCAGTCCCAAATAAAAGTCAGCCAACTTGGAATGGTCCTGCCTTTGTCGGACTCTGAGACTAAGGGCCTCCTTAAAGTTTCACCCTGGCCACGTTGCTTGCCTCATATTATACTCAAAACATGAGGGTGGGCTGGAGCCAGTAGGCAGAAGCTACCACATGGGTAACCAGGAACTGGCAAGGAGGACATTTTCTTTCCTAGCTCCAGGAGAGAAAAGGAGTGGTATAATCCCAAAGGAAGAAGGGAAAGAGTCTTGTTTTCTAAATTGTAGCTGATAAAGATCATCAGCATAATTTTCAGTGATGAATGAAAGTTACTCTTTTCATAATTGGAATTCTTCTAGATTTATATTTGATTTTTTAAAAATCTCCGTGTAGAATAATTTTGGCTTTGTTATGACTTTAAACTGCAATCCTCAAGCGTCCTGGGATCTGATAGCTCACTGGCCCCCATTCACAGAGAGAAGCCTTTCTACCTTACCTCTTCTGCAGGCGGTGGAAGTAGAATGGGAGGTCTTATCCTACAGCTGAGAAGGATTCTTTTTTTCTGTTCTCTCCTTAAGAGAGGAGAGGAGAGGAGAGGAAAGGAGAGGAGAGGAGAGGAGAGGAGAGGAGAGGAGAGGAGAGGAGAGGAGAGGAATTGTCTAATCCCTGGCAGAGGAACTGTCTAAGTCTTCAAATGATCAATACTAACTGTGAAGGCTTTTTGACAGTGCTTTATCCTCAATGCAATGCATTTCCTGCAGCATTTGTGAACATCACTTACTCAGTGTAAAGGTTGGGGATATTTTTACTTAAAGGACAGAAGCCTGACTCAAATTGGCTTAACGGAAAAAGGAATTTATTAATTCATATATGCAAAAGCAGTTAGGACTTCAGGCATGGCTTGATCCAGGGCATCAAGCAAGGTAATCAGGCCCCAGTTTCTTTTTCTTCATTTCGTGGCTCTGCCAAAATACCCCACATCTAGTTGCAACGGTCTTGTTGTTACCCATTGATTCTGGCTGGGTCACATACTCATCCCTGAACACATCACCATGGCCAGGGAAATGCAATATTAGAATTGGCTAGGCCCATATCACATGCCCATTTTGGGACTGGAGATGGAACCCCACATTAACCCTGTAGACCGAGTGTGGGCAACAGGATAGTTCTTTGAGAGAAATGTGTTAGGAAAGGGAGAATGGATATTGGGTAGTAAGAACAAGATGCCCACAATATCCATGGCAGTATGTTATGCAGATTAAAAGCTTGGGCTGTTCTCTGGGATCAAATCCCAGCCCTGCCATTATTAGCCATGTGACACTCCAAAGCTCAGGTTTTTCATTTGAAGACCAGGGATAATACCCGTACCTCCCTCCCAGAGTAACCAGGATTAAATGAGAAATTCCATGCAGAACTGTTAGCACTGTGCCTGAATTAGTCAGTGCTCTTTAAATGATACTGACTACTACCATTATGCATTAGTTTACATCCAGGTAGAGAGACTTTTAAGTCACCACGGAAAGTGTTTTGCAAAGATAAACTTCAAAAAACAAAGTAGCTTTTTTTTTTAATGTTCATTCATTTCTGAGAGAGAGAGAGAGAGAGAGAGAGAGAGAGGAAGGGAGACAGAGTACGAGCAGGGGAGGGGCCACAGAGAGAGGGAGACACAGAATCTGAAGGAGGCTCCAGGCTCTGAGCTGTCAGCCCAGAGCCAGACATGGGGCTCAAACTCACAAACTATGGGATCATGACCGGAACCGAAGTCAGACGCTTAACTGACTGAGCCACTGAGGCGCCCCAGCTTAATTTTTTTTTTTTGTAATGAAAGACCCAGGAATTAGTACATATGTGGAAAACCACAAGAAAAAACAGAGAAGTGATTATCAGGAGAGTCAGGAGAGTGGTCACTGCAGAGGGAAGGGAGGGCATGTGATATGAAAGGGACACTAAGGTTTCTTACTTTTTGGCCTGGCAGGTGACTCCGTGGATGTGTGCTTTCAACTGCACAGATGCCAAGGCTGGCCACTGTCTCCTCTTTGTCCTGGACCCACACGCATGCCACATTTCCCAGCCTCCCTTGCAGTGAACTTGGCCGTGAAACTGAGCTCTGGCCGATGGAACATGGGTGGAAGTACTTTGTGCCACTTCCGGTCCTGGCCTCTCCAACCACCCTCTCCTTTCATCTGCTGCCTGCGTGTTGATTCCCAAGGTGAGTGAGGGAGCCTGGTGATGAAGACGGGAGAGTTGCCATCATTCTGGATCCCTGAGTCACACCCGGGAGCAGGGGCTTCCCTCTCGGGCACCCCATTGCTGCTGAGGAACACCAGCTTTGACTTTACAAAGAAAGTAAGTCCTTTTGAGTAAAACCGTGGAAATGCTGGTGTTTGCCTACCTCAGCAGAGTACATCATGCTTCATATACTTTTCAGAGTGCAGAATAGAGCTGATAAAAAAAAAAGTAAAGAACCAAAGAGAAAGGAAATGATGGCTAGATGGAGATTATGGAAAGAACAGGAAAACAGGAGCATCTCCCAGATTCAAAGTGTCTCCAGCTCTTATGTCTGCAGCGGGTTGCTGCTTCGGGGATGGAAGCTAGAAGCTGCTTTCCTATCCATGTTTTCCTGATCTTTGTGAAGACGTCGTCATGCGGGCAGAAACTCGATAATTTTCCTTTCTGAATTGCTTCCGGACAGCGTGGGGCTGAAAGGGGAGGGAAAGGAATAGGAATGCTAATAACAACAGCAGAAGATGCTGTTTATTGTGTGTTTACTCCAGCCAGGAACACAGCTCAGCCCCAAACCATGGGTCTCAGGGAGTATCGTTGCTTCTGTTTAAGAGACGAAGAAACCGAGGACCTAAATCACACAGCTCTAGACGCCAGCACTGAGCTCCTTACCTCTCTGCAGGCTGACAAGTGAGGGTGTGTGTCAGTGCAGAGGAGGCATTAGATGAGCTGTGACATCTGCCCAGAAGTGGATGTGGCCGTGGGGAGGGTGGGTGAGGCCACGACATAGCCCTGAGGTCATTCCTCGGGCTCCCACCAACTCCAACAGGGAAGGCGTCTAAGCCCTGAAGGCTGCTTCTGTGGAGCCAGAGCTGGAACCCCCTCACCATCTTTTATCTCCTCATTCTTTTCACTCAGTCTTAGGCCGAATCCCCTATTTCTCCCTCCTTGTCACCTTCACCCAGGCAGTTCCTGACTACCTCAGCTTTCAGAAGAGTCTTTTTTTTACTAACTTCTTGATCATGTTTGCTCAAAAAAATAATAAGATTTGAAGTCTACCATCTCCTCACCTGCTAATCCTTCCCTCTCTGTGGGAAAAGAGGCCCCAGAGCTTCCTGAGGTTCCACCCAAGGTCTTGAAGCAAATCAGTCACCCCCAAGAGAACTTTCCACATCCAGAGACCAGAGAAGGCGATGCAGTCAACAGAGAACGTCCAGAGATGTCCGTGCATACAGACGTACCTGCCTTTGACCACACAGCCCTTTCTTGGTTCCTTTTTTCTTTTTCTTTTTTTAATTTTTTTTTTTTTTACATTTTATTTATTTTTGATAGAGAGACACAGAGCACAAGTGGGGGAGGGGCAGAGAGAGAGGGAGACACAGAATCTGAAGCAGGCTCCACGCTCTGAGCTCTGAGCTGTCAGCACAGAGCCCGACGCGGGGATCGAACCCACAGACTGTGAGATCATGACCTGAGCCGAAGTCGGACGCTTAACCCACTGAGCCACCCAGGCGCCCCTCTTGGTTCCTTTTTTCTGTCATTTCATCAAGTAATGGGCCCCTTTGTCAGACTGGGGAGAAATGGGTGACGCTGTGTCCAAATACCAAAGGCTGTTTTCTTCATTGAGAGTTAGTTGTGGGGAGGAGGCGGGCAAGTTCTTTATACTGAGGAAAATATATAATTTTAATGTGGCCAAGTCCCCTTCATACTTCAACCAGGAGAAATCGCAATTAGAGATGGAGAATTCCAGTCCCAAACTCCGCTCTGAAAGATGTTGCAGGAGTGGGTGGGGAGGTATCGGCAACAAAGCTTGGCTCTACAATGGCAGGGTGTTGTTTCCATGTGAGTTCCACCCATCCCAGGCCACTCTGGGGAGAATATGCTGGACTTTAGCACTGGCGAAGGAGAAGGAAGCCAAAGGCACACCATAGGACAGAGTGAGGTTTTTTTCCCCCAGAAAAGATATTTCAGACAAGCGAAGCCAGCACTAAAATTCCATCATCTTCCAACCTCACCCCTCACAAACGGTGACAGCCACGGACGTTTCCCCGCCAGCAGCCCCTCGGGAGGAGTCCGTGGGAAGCACTTCATCCCAGGATTTAAGAGCATGAACTCTGGAGAGGCAGAGATCCGTGATCTGCCTTCAAATCTGGAATCCACTGCTTTCTAGCTATGTGACCCAAGGCAGTACTTTGACCCTTCTGCATCTCAGATGTCCCCCAACGTTGTGGGGACCAACACTGTTAGGATACGGAATGGCTTAGAGCAGGTTTGACACTTAGTAAGCACTCCATAAATGGTGGATGCCATTGTTTTGTTGGAAGGTTGGTCTAGACAAGGGAGGAAGGGGAGGGGGAGACGAGGGAGGCGTTCCTCCCTCTCGCCCGTGTTTCTGAGCCCATGCTGTCCTCTGAATCACCTACTTGGGTGTGTTGGTCCAGCTGCTGTGCGCATCTGGCCCGGGCAACAGTGGCTGGAAGACTGGTCTCTGTGATCATTCTAGAAAGAGAGTCTGTGAGTCTACAGGATGAGAGGCTGGGAGTCGGGTGAGGTGGTGAAGCCCAGGAAGGGGGAAGCAGGGGGTGGGCCACTCTTCCAGGGCCCTGGTGCCAAACAGCTCCCAAGGGTGAGGTTGGCAAAGCCATGGGTGCGGGACACCTGGGAGGAGAGTCCTGGGGTCTGGGGATGGAAATGGACGGCCCACATGTGACCACCCTTCTTGCCCCTCCAGGGAACACTCATCTCATTGCCACCGTCCAGGGCCACCTCACTGTCTGGGATGTGTCGTGCTCCTTTGCAGAATCCCGAGTTTGCCTCCACAATAAGACCAGACAGATCCCTGCCTCAGGATGGACTTAGGTCGATGGAGCCCCGGAGTCTGACACACCAAACATGAAGGTGCAGTGAGACCAACACTGTCGCTCAGAGGGCTCAGGCCGGATGCTCACGGCTTCCCCTCCTCACTCCTCCTCCCCCTCTTCTCCCGCTGCGTCTCCCCGCTTCTCTCCTCCTCTTCTCCTTCATGCATACATCCAGCATACATGGGGAGAAGTTCAAACAGCACAGAAGGGTATATCCTCTCTGACATCCGGTCCTCAGTTTACCAGATGGCTACATAACGTTCGTTGTAGGAATGCACTATAACTTAATCAGATTGTAATTGATGACCATTTATGGTGTTTCCACTCCTGATGTCTACAAATAATGCAGAAAAGACTCTTATAATGATAATAATAATGATAGCGATTAACATTTGTTGGGCTCTTAGCAAGTACTGGGCACCATTTTATACACTTTTCTGTATTAACCTATTTAATCTTAAAAGTAAATCTAGATGGCAGGTGCTTTTATTATCATTTTATGGATAAGGAAACCAGGGCACAGAGGGATTAAATACCTTGCTCCTGTGCACACAGGAGTAATTATATCTATAGAATAAATTCCTAAAATGTGTTTTAAATTTTGATAGGTTTTACCAAATTGTCCTTGTAAGGCATGTACCCAGTCTATACTGTCATCAACCTTGTATAAAAGTGCCTCCTTCCTACATATATTTCAGAAAGTAAGAGAAAGAGAGAGAATCAGATAGGAGACAACTTGTATCTTATGATTTAATTTGCACTCCTTTTATTATAAGTAAAGTTGAGCACCTTTTTGTATGTTCAGTCATTCAGTGTTTAAGGTGAATCATTCAGATCCTTTGCTCATCTTTTCTGTTAGATTCCTGACCTTCCCTTTACTACTTAAAAATTTTTTAAAAAATGTTTATTTCTTTTTGAGAGAGAAAGAGAGACAGAGCAAGAACAGGGAAAGGGCAGAGAGAGGGAGACACAGAATCCAAAGCACGTTCCATGCTCTGAGCTGTCAGCACAGAGCCCGATGCAGGGCTCGAACTCATGAACCACAAGATCGTGACCTGAGCCAAAGTCAGTCACTTAACCAACTGAGCCACCCAGGCATCTCAAACCCATACTACTTTATAAGAACTCTTTATATATTAATATTAACCTAGGCTCTTTTAAATTATTATATTTAAATTATTTTATTTAAAAACGTACTATCTGCCCTGAGTGTGGAGCCTACTTGAGATTCTCGCTTTCTCTCTCTGCCCCTCCCCTGCTCACATGCTCTTTCTCTCTCTCCAAATAAATAATAAGCTTTAAAAAGAATAAAAATAAAAATACATTATCAAATGTATCATGCACAAAGAAGATTACAGATAACATATATCTGATACAAAGAGGATCAATATCCAGCTACTGTCCACTCAGCTTAAGAAACAGATTTCTCCGCATCCCTGTCAACCCTCACCCCCAAACTCCAAGAAACTATTATCCTTAATTTTTTGCCTATCATTTATTATTTCTCTTCTTTGCCATTTTACCACATATGTATATATTCTTTAAAAATACATTGTTTAGTTTTGTCTGATTTTAAACTTCATCTAAATCGAATTCTACTGCATGACTTTCTTCTCTTACTCTCTTTATGATTCTGAGAGGCATCCATGTTCATGCACAGAAACTGTGGGTCATTAATTACAAATGCTCTTGAGTGCCTTATGGTTATACGATTTATATGTGAAAAGTAAAACCCACCAGCAGTTTATGAGAATTTCCATGACTATGTTCTCAGTGTAAGGCTCCGATGGGTATAGGATGGTATTTCATTAGGATTGTAGTTGGCATTTCGAAGATTATTGAGGTTGAGCATATCTTCATATTCTATGGGCCATTGATTTTCCCTCTCCTCTGAAGAGGTTATGATTTTTATCCATTTCCTATTGTGTAACTTGTCTTCTTATTGACTTATTGGTGTTCTTTATATATTCTGGATATTCTTTTGTCAGTTAGATGTGTTGTAAATACATTCAATTTGTGATTTGCCTTTTCATCTTACTTATGGTATCATTTTACAAACAGATATTCTTAATTTTTTTAAGTTTATTTACACTTGCACTTTCAGTGCAAGGAGCCTGATGAAGGGGCTCAAACACATGAACTGTGAGATCATGACCTGAGCTGAAATCAGGAGTCAGACGCTCAACTGACTGAGCCATCGTTACCCCCAGATGTCCTTAATTTTAACATACTTAATTTTATTAATCTTTAATGATTTTTACTTTTTGCATCTTGTTTGAGGAATCCTTCCGTTCTCCAAAGTCATAATAGTATTCCCCTACGTTGGTTTTTACAGTTAAGACTAATCTACCTGAAGTTTATTCTTGTGATGTTATGAAATAGGAATCCAATTTCATTCTTTTGCCATATGGATAGATAATAGTCCCAGTACCAATGTCCATCTTTTATCACCTATCTTCAGTGCCACTCTGGCATAAACCCAGTGCCCTTATTTGCAAGTCTGATTCTGGGCTCTTTATTCTTTTATATTGGTCTATTTTTCTGGTCTATTCCTGTACCTATAACACTTTCTTACTTGTCACAGATGTTTAGCCCTGCCTTTTCTTGGTAAGAAGATTTTAAACTATTGACTTGATTATTCGGTGGTCATTAGGTTACTTCATTTTCTATTTTACCCTTGAGTCAGTTTTAATAGTTATATTATCTGAGGAATTTGTTCCTTTGTTAAAGTTTTCAAATCAATTGGCAAAGTTTTTTTTTTTAACAATATCTTTGGATTATCTATTTAATATCATCTGTATTTGTGTTTATGTATCTTTTTCATTCTTAATATTATTTATTGCCCCATTTTTTCTTTGGATTAGTGTAGCTAGTGATTTGTCTATTAGCCTTTTCAAAGAGAAAACTTTTGGCCTTACCGATCCTTTTTATTATATGCTTTATTTTTCATTAATTTCTCTTCTTATTATTATATCCTTTATTTTAATGGGGGAGGGCTGTGCTCTTAAATGTTTAGCTTTTTAATGTTATAGAAATTTTATTATGATTTAGCTTTAAGCATTTAAAAATTTAAATATATCATTGTTTCTTAGATCAATGAGTTATTTAGAAATTTATTTTAAATGTCCAGTTGGTTGGTCCAGAAATTTTAGCATGCAGATTGAACTAAATAAGATAGAAAGTTAATTAATATCTCTGCCTTCCTACTAAACAATAAAATAATCTTCAAATGCTGTAATTCTAATTATGTTCTCCTAAAATGTTATTTTGATCATTATCGTTGTTCTAGTTTGTTTCTCCGCCAAACTAGATACATATTGTGTTTGTTGCATAAAAATGTATGTGTGGATTTAGCCCACATTTACCTTTTCCCTTATTTTACATTCCTGCTCACATTTCAAAATTTTCTTCTGAGATAATTATCATTTTCCCAGAAAACCATTCTTTGGAACTCTCTTGATGGTAAGCCCTCCTATTTCTTGTGTCTGATTTTTTTTTTTTTTTGTCCTGAGTGTTCATATTTACAGGGAATTGTTGATTATGGTTTACATTTCAATATCACTTTAAAATCTAATCAATAATCTCTGCCTATGAAGACGATCTTATTGAGGTATAATTAACATAATAAAGTGCACAGATTGTCTCATGTACAATGGTAAATGGAAGTGTTAAAAACCAACATCCTTGGTTTGTTCCTGATCTAAGGGAGAAAAGATTCAGTTTTTCTGGATTAAGTATGATGTTAGCTGCAGGTTTTTAAATAAACATTCTTTATGAGATTGGGGGATTCCCTTCTATTCTTAGTTTGCTGAGAGTTTGTTTTGTTTTGTTTTCAATCAGGAGTAAATGTTGGATTTCTGTCAAATTCTTTTTTCTGTATCTATTGAGAAGATCAAATGGTTTTTCTTTTTAGTTTTTACTATGGTGAGTAACACTGATTAATTTTTGATATTAAGTCAACCTGTATGCCTAGGATTAAACCCCATTTCATCATAATGCATTATTTTTTCTACATATTGTTGGATTTGATAGGCAAAAATCTTGTTTAGAATTTTTTTTGTAAATTTTTTTAAGGTTTATTCATTTTGAGAGACAGAGAGACAGAGCACGAGTAGGGGAGGGGCAGAGAGAGAGGGAGACACAGAATCCTAAGCAGACTCCAAGCTCTGAGCTGTCAGCACAGAAGCTGATGCGGGGCTCAAACCCATGAACTGTGAGATCATGACCTGAGCTGAAGTCAGATGCTTAACCAACTGAGCCTCCCAGGTGCCCCTAGAATTTTTGCATCTAGATTCATGATGGATATTGGTCTGTAGGTTTTTTTATATTGTTATTTATTAGCCTAGTTTTGGCATTAGGATACTGCTGGCCTTGAAGAGTAAATTGGAAAATACTCCCTCTCTTCAATTTTCTGGAAGTGTTTGTATATAACAGATATTATTTCTTTCTTAAATGTTCAGTAATACCAATGAAACCATCTGAAGTCTAGAGTTTTGTTTTTGGGATAATCTTTAACTGAAAAATTATTTTCTTTATGAGTGTTAGGGATATAATCTGCAGTGATGTCACTTCTCTTTGTTTCTGAAATTGGCAATTTGTATAATCTCTTCCTCTTTCCCAATCAAACAAGGTAGAAATTTTAAAATGTATTGATATTTTCAGGGAGCCGGGTTTTGGTTTCATTGATTTTTCTATCATTTTTCTGTTTTATTTCATTGATTTATTTTTTGTTTGTTTAAAGTTTATTTGTCAGAGATTGAGAGAGAGAGAGAGAGAGAGAGAGAGAGAGCACAATCAGGGGAGGGGCAGAGAGAGAGAGGAGAGAGAGAAAATCCCAAGCAGGTCCTGCACTGCCAGCATGGAGCCCAATGCAGGGCTTGAACTCACGAACTGTGAGATCATGATGTGAGCTGAAGTCAGACACTCAACCAACTGAGCCACTCAAGCACCCTTATTTCATTAATTTCTATAGTGATTTTTTATTAGTTCTTTTCTTTAGCTTTCTTTGGGTTTAATTTGTTCTTTTTTTTTCTAGTTTCTTAAGGTAGAATCTGAGGTCATTAATTTGAGAATTTTTTCTAATAGAGGCAACTAGTGCTATATATTCCCTTATAAGTACTGATTTAGTGATAGCTTACAAATTTTGATATGTTGCCTTTTTACTTTCATTCCGTTTAAAATACTTTCTAATTCCCCTTTTGATTTTTTCTTTGACCCCTCAATTACTTAAAAACGTGTTATTTAGTTTCAAATATTTGTGGATTTTCCAGAGATCTTTGTTATTAATTTATAATTTGATTTCATTGTGGTCAGAGAACGTACTTGTATAACTAGAATCCTTTTAAGTTTATTAGGCTTGTTTTATAGCCCAGAATATGGTCTTTCTTGGTAAATGTTCCTTGTGCACTTGAAAAGAATGTGTATTCTGCTGTTGTTGGGTGGAGTGCTGTATAAATGCCAATTAGGTCAAGTTGGTTAATAGTGTTGTTCAAGTCTTCTATATCCTTACTGATTTTCTGTCTACTTATTCTATCTACTCTTGAGAGAAGAGTAATGAAATCTTTTATTATAAGGATGGATTTGTCTATTTCTCACTGTAGCTCGATTCTATCAGTTTTGTTTCATGTGTTTCGAAGCTCTGTATTAGGTGTATAAACATTTGGAGTTGTTATGTCTTGATGAATTGAACTCTATCTAATTTAGCTAATAAAATGAGCTTCTTGGGGCCCCTGGGTGGCTCAGGTCATGATCTTGTGGTTTGTGGGTTTGCGTCCTACATCAGGCTCTGTGCTGATAGCTCAGAGCCTAGAGCCTGCTTTGGATTCTGTGTCTTCCTCTCTCTGCCCCTCCCCCGCTCACACTCTGTCTCTGTCTCTCTCTCTGTCAAAAATAAATAAACATTAAAAAAATTTTTTTTAACTTAAAATGAGCTTCTTTTTCCTAGTAATGCTCTTTGCCCTGAAATCTACTTTGTTTGATATTCATATAGCCATTACAGCTTTCTTTTGATTGGGAATGACTCTTTTCTCATCTCTTTTCTCATCCTTCTACTTTCAATTTATTTTTATCTTTATATATAAAATATATTTCTTATAGGCAGGATGTAATTGTGTCTTTTCTTCTTCTTCTTCTTCTTCTTCTTCTTCTTCTTCTTCTTCTTCTTGTTCTTCTTCTTCTTCTTTAAATACAACCTAAAAATCTCTGCCCTTTATATGGGGGTTTCTAGAACATTTACATTTAATGTGATTATATAATTAGGTTTAAGTCTATCATCTTGATATTTGTTTTCCATTTTTCCCATCTGTTGTTTTCTCTTCCCTCTTTTTCTGCCTTTTTTTGGATTGAAACTTTTTATGATTCTATTTCATCTTCTTTGTTGGATTATTAACCATAGCTCTCTGGTAACTTTAGTGGTTGTTTTAGCGTTTATAGTATCACCTTTAACCTGTCACAACCTACTCTTAAATAATATTAAGCCACTTCATACAGTTTAAGAATTTTAGAGTGGTATGCTTCCATTTCTCCCCTCACAGTCTTTATGCTATTTTTACACATTTTACTAATATGTAAGATTTGAACCACTCTATACTATCATGTTTATTTTAAAACTAAATTATCACTTCAGTAAATCTTTTATATTTACCAGTTGAGTGTCTTCTCTAGAGCCCTTCATTCCTTCGAGTGGATCCAGGCTTAATTCTAGCATCATTTTCCCTCTACTCAACGAAGGACTTTTAAAGACATTTATTATTCTGTAGTTGAGTTGTGATGAACTCTTTCACTTTCTGTATGTCTGAAAAAGTCTTTATTTTGACTTTGTTTTTGAAAGACATATTGGATGAATATACAATTTTAGGTTATTAGAGTTTTGTTTTTTTTTTTTTAATTTCAAGATGTCGCTCTATTGTCTCTTTGCTTGTATTGTTTTCAAAAACAGATCTGATGTCATCCTTATCTTTGAACCTCTGCATGTAAAGTGTCTTTCCCCCTGCCCTCTGACTGCTCTTAAGATATTTTCCTTATCACCAGTTTTGAGTAAGTTTGATTATGATATGCCTTGGTGTAGTTTTCTTCAGGTTTATTGAGATAGAAGTTTGTTAAGCTTCTTAGGTTTTTGGATTTATAGTTTTCACTAAATTTAGAAAGTTTGTGGCCATTCTGTCTTCCAATATTTTTTTCTGTCTCTGTTATTCCTTCAGGGACTCCAACTACATATATATTATACCACTTGAAATTGTCCCACAGCTCACTCATACTCTTTTCATTTTTTAAGTTATTTTTTTCTCTCTATGTCTCATTTTGCATAGTTTCCATTACTGTCTTCAAATACACTAATATTTCCTTCTACCATATCTAAAATACTTTTTTTAAAAATTTTTTAAAATGTTTATTTATTTTTGAGAGAGAGAAAGAGGGTGCATGTGGGGAAGGAGCAGAGAGAGAGGAAACACAGAACCTGAAACAGGTTCCAGGCTCTGAGCTATCAGCACAGAGCCCGACTCAGGGCTCGAACCCACAAACTATAAGATCATGACATGAGCCGAAGTCAGATGCTCAACCAACTGAGCCACCCAGATGCCCCTAAAATACATTTAATCTCATTCAGTATTTTTTCATCTCAGACATTGTAGATTTCATCTTTATAAATTCATCATGACTTTTTTTATATCTTTAATACCTTTACTTAACTTTTTGAACAACTGGAATGTAACTGTATTAGCTAATTTGATGTTCTTGTCTGTCAATTCTGAAATTTCTGTCAGTTCTTTGTCAGTTTTTATTGAGTTTTCCCTCCATTATGTATCACGTATTTTATGTCCTCTTCTTTGGATGGCTGGTAATTTTTTGTTGAAGACCAAAAATTTTGAATTTGATGTTATTGGTTGTACATTTTTACACTCGTATATTCTTGAGGGTCTTTTCTTTCTGGGATAAACTTTAGTTACTTAGAACCATTTTAACCCTTTTAGGTCTTTCTTTTATGATTTCTTAGATGAGACATGAACAGTGTTTCTTCTAAAGCTAATTATCCTCTTCTCCCACTGAATTAAGATCCTTCTGAGTACTCTGTTCTTCAGTTATGAGTTTTTTCAGTCTTTATGGTGAGAACAGTCCCTATTCCTGATTCTTTTTGAGCTCTGTGTACTGTTCCCTCTAATCCCTTTAAGTGGTTCTTTCTCTGGCCTCAAGCACTTTCCTCATACACATATGTTTATCAGTGCTCTGTGGAAGACAATGAGAGGTCCCTCTGCAGAACTCCAGTGTTGCTGCTCCATGTAGCTGTCTCCTCTCTAATACTCTATCCATCAAACTCTAGGTACCTTTGCTTGGGTTCTTTGCTCTGTCTCCTCAGCTCAAGGAATCTTTTGGGCTTGTCCGAGTTTCTCTGGCAACACCCTCAGGGCATAAATAAGACAATTATATGGTCATTCTATATATTTTCCATCTCTCAGGAATCACCATCCCCTGTTCCAGATGTTCATTTCATCTTGAAAACAGTTTTAAAATATTGATGTTCCAGTGGGAAGGTAAATACAGTTCCTGTTACTCCATCTTGGCCAAAAGCAGAAGTCTTTTAAATGGAGCTGTTAGCCCATTTACATTTGGTATAATTATTAATATGGTTGGGCTTAAATGTAACATATTGCTATTTGTTTTCTATTTTTTCTGGTTTTTTTGTTCCTTTGATTTTCTTTTCTTGCATTTAAAAAATTAATCAAGGGCTTTTAACTATTCTTCTAAATACCCTCTGTTGGCCTTTTAGCTCTGCATTTTTACTTTATTATTTTTTTGTTTGCTCTAGACATTGAAACATGCATCCTTAATTTATCACAATATATCTTCAATTAATAATATAAAACTTCATGTTTAAGCTAAAACTCTACAAAAGTACACTTCCATAACCCTCTCTTGTTGTCAACACTATTATTTTTTTTGTATTTTACTTTTGTTATATATCATAAACCTTACCACACAGTCTTTCACTGACACTCTCAGTTGTCTTTCAAAAATTAAGCAAAGAGAAAAAATAGACTTTTGTTTTTACCTTCATATTTATTTTTTCTGGCACTTTCCATTGTTTCTCATAGATTCAATTTTAATCTAATATCATTTCTCTTCTGCCCAGAGGCCCCCCACTTTTTTTTTTAGCAATTAATTTATTTTAGGTGCATCTGGGAGCTACAAATTCTCTCACTTTTTGTTTATCTTGAGATATTATTGTTTTGCCTTCTGTTTTGAAGGATATTTTCTCCAAATATAGATTTCTAGGTTGACAGTTTTTTCACCCCAGTACTTAGAAGATTGTTCAACTTTCTTGTTACTTGCATTGTGTATTACAATCAATTTCATTCTTATTCTCTTCAATATAATGTTTCTTTTCCTCTGGCTTTTTTTAAAAGATTTCATCTTTGTTTTTCAAGAATTTTACAATGACATCTTTCTTTCTTTCTTTCTTTCTTTCTTTCTTTCTTTCTTCCTTAAATCTTGCTTGAGACTTGTTGAGCTTCTTGGATCTGTATTTTTTTTTAAATAAATTTGGAAAAATCTTGGTCATTAATTCTTCAAATATTTCTTAAGTCTCATTTTGTCTCTCCACTCTTTCTGGGACTTAAATTACACATATGTTAGACTGTTTTATATTTTACAGTATTAAACATCATTATTACTGATGTTTTGTTTATTTTTATTCAATTCTTTTTCTTTCTGTTCCTCACTTTGGATAACTTCAATTTACTTGTGTTCAAGTTCACTGATCTTTTTCTCTGTATTGACTAATCCACTGTTGGGTTCATCTAATTAATTTTTTATTTCACATATTTTAGTTTCAGAGTTTACACTTTGTTATTTTTCAGAGTTTACAGTTTTCTGCAGGAATGCCCAATCTCTTTATCTTTTTGTACCTCTAAAAATTTAAAAATATTTATAATAGTTGTTCTGAAGTCCTTATCTGCCAATTCCAATAACTATCCCTTCTGGATCTGTTTCTATTGGTTGTGTTTCCTCTTGGTTATAATAATATTTTGCGCTTGCTTCTTTAAATGTCTTATAAATTTTTATTGTATTCCAGATATTAGATATACAGAGCACTGCAGATAGAAGAGTACTTTTCTTTATTTCTCAGAGTGAAAACCCTTTCTTATGATTGACAATTAAAGTGAATGTTTGATGACTTGTCCATGTATACAAAGAGAATTTAATATTTTATCCAGCAGGTTTCAGGTGTTTGTAATGAGATAGCATTTCTGTACATTTAATCTGCCATATTGCCTGGAAATGGAGTTTGTTATTTCTTTAGATCTTTTAATAGCTCTGAGTTAAATCTTGTAGGTCTGGGAGCCATCTAGTCATATTTAGATAACTTTGCAACTCTGCACTGATCTATTTTATATTGATCTTAGATTCATCCCCTGAGGGCATTAATTTTTTTTTTTAATGTCTTTATTTTTGAGACAGAGAGAGACAGAGCATGAGCAAGGGAGGGGCAGAGAGAGAGGGAAACACAGAATCCGAAGCAGGCTCCAGGCTCTGAGCTGTCAGCACAGAGCCTGACGTGGGGCTCAAACTCACAGACTGTGAGATCATGACCTGAGCTGAAGTCGGACGATTAACTGACTAAGCCACCTAGGCGCCCCACTGTTTTGCTAAAGTTCTTAAGGGTACCGCAATTAAACTCCAAATGCTAACAATACTCCTCACCCCACCCCAATATAGCTCCTTGTGGACAGCTAGGCTGGACCTCAGGAAGCCAGAACTAGTAGACAAGAAAAGGAGCATGATTGTTGGCATTTAAATGATTTTGAGGCTTCTAAGTGTAGAAATAGATTCTAATATTTCCTTTATACCATATCCCCTCTAATCTTCAAAGTGAAAATTAAGGACTACCTATATCCTCCACACCACCCACAGCCTTTAGGCTGGACTGTGTGCGTGTGTGTGTGTGTGTGTGTGTGTGTGTGCTTCATCCAGAAGCCCCACGGGGGTAAAACAGTGAAGACATCTAGTTGGAATGGATGGCATGGAATTCAATTTTGTGTCCCCAGTTGCAAGTATCCATTAGGATTCTCTGGGGACAAACTGAAATAAATTCTCAGACCTTTCTCAAAGAGGAGATGCTGTTTTTAGATTCAGCAGGAGGCTTACGTGGGTATGTTTAGCAAACCCATCACTAACTATCCCAGAGATAATAATTTCTCACACTTGCATTTTATGCTTAGCATGACATGTCCAGGCCCATGGATCTCCTCGGATTCTTAGAACTCAGTTTTAGTCGAAGGTAAGACTGGGAAGGCTCAGTGGACCGTTTTAGAGTGGCCCTAGTGTCATCCCAAATACTGAACTTTATCCCATATTCTGCCATCTTCTGTCACTTGGTTACTCCAATGGCCTCATTGTATATCCCCCTGCCTCCAGGCCTCACCCTTCCAGTCCATTCACTACACTGACTAGGCAATCTAAAAGGCAAGTCTCCCTTTACTACTCTTCTGCTCTTTACTCTTCAATGGCTCCCCAGTGTCTTCAGAACAAACCTATAAGGCCCTTGAGGTCTGGCCTCTTTCCCCTCCTGCAGCCTCACGTGTGTTCTCCTACTCCTCCCTCAGGCGTATGTGCATGAGGCTCCTTTTTTCTGGGACACTGGCTTCCACCTCCACACACACACACACACACACACACACACATGCTCACTCATCAGGTCCCAGCTGCCGACTCACCTCCTCTCCCTGCTTCCTAAGGCTGGGTTAGGAGTGCCTCCTCGGGCCCACAGACCCCTGAGCTCACTTCTACCACGTCATCGTCTCCTCAACAGTGCTGAGAGGGCTCCCTGACTTGCCTACCCCACCTCTGGAATGGGAGTACCAGGAGGGCAGGGACTATATCCACCTTGCTCATCACTGTGTCTCTAGCCACAAGCGTAGTATCAACCCATAGGAAGCCACAGTGAGGATTCATTGCATTGACTGGGACCCGGAAGGTGTAGACTGCTTGTGTTGCATTCTTTCCACCAGTTGTTTAAGGGGTCAGCTCCCAAGCACTTTTCGACTCTCATAGCCTAGTTCTGGGCTTGGCCCTGAGGGGCCAGATGAGGTGGATGCAAGAATAGGATATTAGCAGTTCTAACATTTATTGGACACTTGACATGCACTACCCCATATAATCCTCACAATAACTCTATACATTTGGTACTGTTATCATCCCCATTGTACAGATGAGACAGCTGAGGCCCAGAGAAATGAAACGATTTGTTCAAGATCACAGAGCTCAAAAGCAGTGACACCGGGGTTCGATCCAGGAGTCAGAAGTCAGAGACTTTCTCTTGTAACGATGGCACAACAGCAGCACTGAACTCCTGAAGCCACCAGGCTGCTTCTTGAGGAAGATGGAGGTGCCAGCACAGGATCCCAAGTACAGGGGACGCCCAGAGAAGGAAACAGGTAAGGGCAGCCTACTGCAATGTCAGAAACCCCAGGAAGGTGACGAGTTCTGGGAGAGCAGTGCAGGGCCCCTCAGGGAATGTTGGTGACCCAGGATTCCCGGAGGAGGTCAGGGAGCCCCTTCCTCCAATTTCCCTGGGAACTCGGGGCAGGAGATGATACGGAAGCCAGGCCAGAGCTCAGGGCCAGAGACTGCTGGAAAAGAGCACGGCTAAATGTCAGGGTTTAGGGCCCCAGCCAGGCCTGGCTGCTCTGTGCAAGCATCCTGCCCTGGGAGGAAGAGCAGGGAGAGAATCCACAGTAGCCCTCGGAAGAGCTTCTGAAATGGGCCCCCAAGCCAGGAACAGGGAGAAGCTTTGGCCGCCAGGTCAGGGCGGGGCAGCCGGGCCACCCGGACACCTCTGACAGGCAATTTCCAATTTCCTATGGAATTAAACTGTAAAAGCAGAGTCCGTCACTGTCTGTTGCCTCCCTGGGAGGAGAGAAAGTTACTGCAGCAGGCTTAAGAAAGCTGGACTGTCCTTTCCCAAACAAAACAGCAACCAAAGAAGCTGGTGTTTGCAGGATGGTCTCAAAGCCCCAAGCTGTGCATCAAGATGTCAGCATCTTCTGTCTCTACCTGCTTGGGTGACCTTGGGCAAGTCCCTTCCTCTGTGGGCCTCAGTTTCTTCATCTAGGAAAGGAGATGTTGGACAAAATGATGCCGGAGGCCCCTTCCAGCTCTGAGATGCTAGCATTCTGTAATAAAGTTGGGTGTGGGAAAATATGAGGTCTAGGGGGACTGGGGGAAGGGGCTGGAACCGTCCTTGGTTGGAACCACTAAAGGAAGTTCTGTTCAGCCCCAGCCCCAAGGCTCCCAAATCCAGCAGCAGAACTGGGACCCACCCAGCCAAAATCAGCGAGGGGAAGCCAAAAGCATGAGTAAGGAGAGGTTGGGCCATAAACATGTCATCTGCACAAACATCCAGCCCCCTCTGGGGTCCCATTGGCCCTGCTGGGGGAGGAGACTGCTGCTGGGGCCCCCCTCAGCCACAACTCCAAGCTTACTCGCTTGGCCCGGGATTTCAGGGTGGAGGCCTGACTGCTAAGAAGGGAAACCTGGCTGTGGACGTGCCCCGAGGAGCTGTCAGGACGGGCTGGGTGAGGCGAGGGCCCAACCAAAGCCAGACAGCTGGGGGTGGCTCTCCGCTGAAGGGAGGCCTTCAATCTTGATGTAACGCAGGCCTTTCTGGGATGGTCTCCATTTCAGATCTGCTAAAGCTCCTGTTACTCCAGCCCTGACCCTTCTCCCAAGTTTTGGAAAACCAGCAGCCTCGGGGACCTCGCTTCCAGGAGCTCCACAGGCATTCAAACTCAACATTCCCCACACGCAACGCCTGGTCCTCTCCAAACGGCCTTCCCTCACAGGGTTCCCTAGCTCAGAGCTGGTGCTGTCATTCAGCCACTCGAGCTGGTGTTCCAGAAGCGATCCTTGATCCTCTTTTCCCCTCTTCGTTCACATCTAAGAGATGCCCACGTCTTGGCCATTTTACCTCTGGTGGGGTATGTGTTGGCCCCTTCCTCTTTCTCAGTCTCTCTTTCTCTCTCTCTCTATGGACCTCGAGGACACACGATTTAACTAATGGTAATCAAGGTTTCTATATGGCCCACTTAAAAAATTGTCATTTTTAATGATGAAAACAAAAGCAAGGACTTTGACCATAACCTGCCTTCCAAAGGCATCATTCCCCTGTCCCATCTCCTTGCCTTCTGCCCTCTGAGGACACTGTCCTGCATTCAGAGTTTTTTGCTCGGTTGCATTCGTTTTAAACAAAATCTTTTTTTCATCCATCTGTATTCCGAACATCTAATTTTAAGTTTTATGAACAGGTGTCTTTTGGGAGGTAATCTTTTGGAATTTACTTTTTTTTCCACTTAATGTTATATTTCCAGGCACACTAGTTTGTTTGCAAATATGGCTACAGTCATCCCTCTTCCTGCCCCCACATCCCTTTTGCAAGGTGACTAGATGCACTGGGGGCATCAGGAGGTGGAGTCTCTTACCCCACTTCTTAAAACTCTCCAGCTGTCTATTTCTTTGACTAATATAATGTGGCAAAAGTGGTAATGTGCCATTTCTGAGCTTAGGCATTGAAAGTCTGTATACTCTTCCTCATTCTCCTGGAACCTTCCATCATGTGAACAAGCTAGCTTGCTGGGTGATGAGAGACATGTGGCCCAATGGACACCATCACCCTAGCTGACTCTCCACTGCTCACGGATTCATGAGGAAGCCCAGCTGGGACCAGAAGAGCTGCACAGCTGAGTCCAGCCCCAAATGCCTACCTGCTGAATTATGAATGAAATAAGTAATGGCCGTTTAAGCCACTAAGTTTGGAATGGTTTGTTACACAGTGATCAGCGACTGATACACCAAGATTGTTGCATGTTTCTGTGGTTCATTCATTTTCACTGCTGTATAATATTCCGCAGTGTGTAGCCAGTATTCTTCATTCATTCACTCTCCTGTTGATAAGCGTTTGTGTTTCTGCTATTGTGAAAATGCCTGCATGAATTTTCTTGTGTGTATGTTCTTTAGTGAACATGTGTAAGGGGTTACTTCTCTTCTCTCGACTCATAGCTACTGGGAAGCTTGAGTCCATTCTCCTCACTGTCCCAGAAGAAACTGTCAAAATGAAAAACAGATCAGGACACTCCTTGCCCCAGATCCTTCAGTGACTCTCCCCTGCCCTCAGTGTAGAGTTCAATGCCTTTATCTAATAAGTTAAGACCCTCTGTGGCCTGGTCAGTTATCTCCTCTCTGCCAATAAGCTTGGCTACTAAGTAGCTATGAGTTCTTGGAGACAAATCGCTTCACCTCCCTGTGCCCCGGTTTTTTCTTCTGAAGAACGGGTCTAATAACAGACCGAGTCACAGGGTTATTGGAGAAGATTAATTGAATTAATACACATAAAGCTTTAGAACAGTGCTTGGCACGATGCACCCCATGAATATTTGCTATTACTATTGTTATTCTTGTTTTGAAAGCAGCCAGGTGGTAAAGCTGATATTTCCGAGAGTATTTTGCACCTCAGAGCCTTTCCCCCCGTGGGTGCCTCTGCCCAGAAAGCTTGCTCTTTCCATGTCCACCTGGTAAACTTGCCTGTCCAGACCTTGTCTGGGTGTCACTCAGTCTGACGCTTTTCCTGCTCATCTCCCACCTCCCAGTTGACTTGAACTCGCTCTCTTCTGGGCCCCATTGGCCCCTGCACACACATCTACCATTGCTCATGTCCGTTTAGTGGGCCTCTTTGAACTCAGGGACTGTGTCCCGTTCATATCCATATCCAAGAGCCCGTCACAGGGTAGATTTGGGATAAAGGTATGGTGAATGAGTAAAGGAATCAACGAATTACTGACCTTATTTCCCCTGTGCGGTCATTCACTCACCATTTGCCCACCACGTACTGGGTTCCACCCTGTGCCAGGCACTGACACGGCTCAGAGGAGATGTCTGCCTATGGAGTCTGAGGGGAGAGACTGATCCATCTGAGGACAAGCAAGGCACAGTGTGGTCTGAGCTGTGACACGCATATCCTCTACCCAGAACAGGTGGAGTGGGGAGGCACCAGAATGTCCGGTACCTTCAGGATGTTAACTGTGCACAGGATGGGAGTGCATGGAGCCACATAGATGTGTGAGGGGCCGGAGGCCTGTGCTTCAGGCTCTGTGAGCACAGAAACCATCTCATTCACCCTGGGAGCCCAGGCCCAGCCAGGAGCTGATGCCGAGGTGCTGGTCAACAGAAGTATTTGTTGAATATGTGATGCATGAGGAGAGGGAATCTAAAGAAATAAGAACAACATTTCAGTCCCGCTCTGCTACATGCCGGCTAGTGACTATCCCCCAGGACACGTCCCCTTTCTGGCCTCAGATATTTTCCCAAGATCCTACCCGACTCTCAACCCTGTGATGATACAGAGATGTAGGCTGTGACCACAGGGTGCTCCTCGACTGACTGGCTTGTCTGGGCGTGCGTGCACGTGCACACATGCCCTTGCGCATACGCAAATACACACACGTGCAGGGCACCCCCGAGTCCGCGTTGGAAATGGTAACAATAATAGCCACACATGGTCACTGTCATTCTGGGAGCACTTTCTCTTTGCTGGGCACAGAGGGCAAAGTTCTGAGTGCTTCATGCATACCATCTCATTTTACCCTTTCACAAACCACATGAGATGGGTAAGATGGATGAGATCATTGTTCCCATTTTACAGATAAGGAGGCTGAGTCTCCCGAGGTGGAATAGATGGCCCCACAGCTTGCAGTGGCCGATATGGGATAGCAAGCAGGTCTGTCTAACTCCACGTTCTTAGTCTCTCTACGCCTGCCACAGCCTCCCACAAGGGGCCTGTCCTCTGGCTCATGGGAGCACGTCTTCCTGCCACTGGAGGGCAGCTTTTGATGATGGATCCTGGCTGAGATTTCAGGGATGGTGGAGGCCAAGGTTGGGCTGGGGGGTGGAGGTCGGGTGGGAAGAGGAGCGAGGGGGGCGGGGGGACAGGGCAGGTGAGCCTCACTGCCTCTCCAAGCCGGATCTCCCATGCAAAAGATCTGGCCTGAGAGCTTTCTAGGGCTTCCATGGGAGTTTTTGGAGGTTTTGCCTTGCTTAACTGAAAGGCTTCCTGCAGTCCTCTGGACTGTTTTTTTTTTTTGTTTGTTTTTTGTTTTTTTTTTTTTTTTGGCTGGGCTAAGGGAGGGCAGAGGTCAGTGGAGGCCCTGCCTTTGGCTCACCCTCAGGGCGGTGGATTCCCAGCGGGTCGGAGAGATCCTGAAATGGCCTCTTGCACTCGGGAGGGAGTACTGGGATATTGCGCCCCCCGCACCCCCCCGGGCCCGCTCCAACCCTTCGCGTGCCACAGAGCAGCTTAGACACCAGCTCAGCGCTGGCAACCCAACCACACAAAAGGCGGCTGCAAGTTGACCTTTGAAAGGTGTTGTCTTTCTTGTAATGCACAGGGGAGAAAAAGAGAGAGAAAGAAAGAACAGAAAAATGGGCCAGACTAGGGGCTGGGTCTGTTGAGTCAAATTTCTTGACCCGCTCATCCTGATTATGCCTGAAGCCAGGCTGCCTCGCAAACGTACTCAGCGGACAGACAGATCGCGGCCTCCCCTGCAGCTGCAAACTGCCCGTTCCAAGGCCCCGACTCAACAGGTCTGATGGAAGGTCTTGGATGCTGATTGCAAATCGAGTCACCCTGGCGGGGAGGGCCTTTCTGGGCCCCTGAGAGAAGGTTTGGATGGTGGGGACCTAAGATCCTGCAGCCGAAGCCCCTGTCCTCCCAGGAGAGCAGGGGAAAGTCAGGAGGGGCGGCGGCCGTCTTCACAGCCCCTGGGGCCTTGTGGAGGCATCGCCTGGCTCCTCAGAGCCTGTCCCTGGAAGTGACCTGAACCCCAGGGACCCGGGCCAGGAGCAGCCTCCACCATGATTTCTGCACACGCCCTTGAGCCTCCAGCGAGGTGTCGCTGGGGTGGGTGGGGGGGAAAGGCTTGCTCATCCAGGCCTTCGGAAACATCCTGACACGCTTTCCTCTAGGCCGGCCGAGGTTACTTTCCAAGTATTTCACTTTCCATTTCTTTTCCAGATCTGGTAACAGGGTGTTCCTGCCCTCTTCCCCTTGCTGACCTTTCTGCCGGGGGCCCTGCCCCTGCCCCTGCTGCGTTTCATCAAGGCCACACGCTCTCGGGGTCCAGGCCGGATCGGCGCTCAGCCCCGCAGCAGGCAGGGGCGTGGGCGACGGGCCCTGCTTGCCCTGCGGGAGTTTACCGTGAAACCTCAGGGACAGCCCGACAGAGGCACACAGTCGTGAAGGGGTTCACAGGCGTTGAGGCCTGGCATCCTGACTGCCGAGGCCAGCTCCCCGACACTCTGACCACCTGTGTTACCCTGGGCAAGTGTCTTGAGCTCTCTGAGTCTCAGTGGACTCATCTGTGGAATGTCACGAGGTTGAAACAAAACAAGACAACGGACGTGTGTGAAGTGCAGGTGTGGGTCTGGGTTAATAAATGGCTTTTATTTATTTATTTATTTATTTATTTGAGACAGAGGGAGAGGGCACAAGTGAGTGAGGGGCAGAGAGAGAAAGAGAGAGAGACAGAAGCCAGGCTCACCCAAAGCAGGGCTCATGCTTACCTGATGTGGGACCTGAACTCACAAACCGTGAGATCATGACTTGAGCCAAAATCAGATGCTTAACCGACTGGGGCACCTGGGTGCCCCATAAATGGTTTTTGATGCTCCTTTGACTTTCTGAGGTAGTAGACGTCTCCTGCTAGAAATTTCTTTTTTGGGGAACGACCTCTTCTGTGTCTTTCTAGACACGCAGGAAGAAGCCGAGGCACTAGAATCAGACAAAACTGGGTTTGAATTCTGACGCAACTCGCTCCACCTTTCCGGGTCTCATTATAAGTGAGATATAACATAAAATGCAGATAAAAATGCCACGTTTCTCAAGGAGTTGAGGTGCAAGCCTGTGGTACAGCACGTGGCTCGAAGGATGACGGCAATCATGGTGATTCTTCTTTGGGATCAGTCTGGTGACATCGTCTCCATCCCCCATCCCTGAGGCGGCCTGGGACATTCTTGGCTGGGAAGCCACTGGTTTTTCTAAGAGGAAGAAGGTGATGTACACCTTCCACTTGCTTACCTCCATTCCCTCCCACTCACCACCACCTTTTTTCTTCCTCCGGCCACATGAGTTTTGCAGAGCAGACAGAAAGTGGGGAATGACCAAAAAAGAAGAAAGATCTGACGCCAGAGTGGGCATCTCGCAAGAGGCTCCAGACTTGCAGAACATTTACAGCCTAGATACTATGCACAACGAGAAACGCCCAGACCCCCTGGGCCCCCTTCCCCCCTACTTTGAAGTGCTGACAACGCATAAAGCATCGCAATGAGAATTATCACATTGTTTTTTTCCACTTTGATAGCCTCCACAAAGCATTTTATACCGATGAATCAATATAAATCTTTCTTTACACGGACATCAGAAGCAAAAAAAAAAAAAAAATTTTTTTTCCCTTGAAAGAAACCAACAAAACTAACAAAAAGATTTGAGCTCTAGACTGCACAATAACTTAGGTAACATAGCGAGTTTGGCCTCTCCTTTTAACTGTGGCCTTGGAGGTCACTGATGTCTGCTTGCTCGGGTCACATCATCAAGCCCCCACGTCAACGTCTGCGTGCTGACTAATCAGCACTGTAAGATGAGACAATCCAGCCACAACTGCATTGCTATTGTCTCATGACTGTCCATGTATGTGCACATGTGTATAAGCATGTATATAGTGCATGTCTCTCTGTAAATGTATGTGTATGTGTGTGTGTGTGTGTGTGTGTATTTTGTGGTTTGGTAAAGTAAAGCTTGCAAATTAGGAATAATTTATAACTAGTTACAACTCGATTATTGGCTGGGACTCCCTTTATGTTACAGCAGATGGACTTTTACGTGAAATATTTTCCCCAAGTTGCTATAGAGACATGCCAACATCTTTCTGCTGAAGCCATTCCCTGCAGGCCTGTTTGTTGTTGTGCCCGGTGCCGAATCACTTGCAGGCTGAATCACTTGCAGCCCTCACAGAGGCTGATTAAAGAGCCCGGGGGCCCTGGGAGTCTCGGGTCTCTCAGCTACTGCCACCAGGGATGGGCTGCAAAAGTCATTAGGACTGGATGGGAGGTGGGGCTGGGGTGTAGGAAGATGCCCAGGTGAGCCAGCCAGATTCAAGGGAGAGGGCTCGTGTAGGGGAGGAAAATAACTGGGGCTCATGTGGGACCTCCTGTGTGCTACATGTGGTTCTGAGAACACATCCAGCTCGTACCTTGTCTAGTTCCTGTAGTGACCCTGTAAGGTGGGTCCTGTAATGCCATTTTTCAGGTGGGGTACATGAGGCACAGAAGAGTTAAGTGATTTGCTCGAGTTACTACTGTAGCATTCAAAGCCAGCTCTCTCTAACTCTATCATCCTACCATTAGTGTATTTCCCAAATGGGGGTGGGCTGGGATAGATGGGGTGCATTGGGAACTTAGGATCCTGGGTGAACTAAAAAGCCACAGGCTGGGCAGGGTGGCCAAATGCAGCCCTGTGCCAGTTTCTCTGGCTGTTGGAGCATCCTCAGACAAAATCCCCAGCCTCCATCACGCAACTCACAGTCCATTTGGGCAGACACACTCAGGCTTGTCTGACCAACAACATAAACATGGCCAAGCACTGAGACGCTGTGGGTCCCAACTCTTGAGCCAGGGGCTATGTATAGGAGCCCCTGCCTCCCCCTTTCCCTTCCCAGGCAAAGATAGGAGCCGAGTGATGTTTCCTAAGAGCAGGGTTTACAAAGAGGGTGGCTTGGAGTGATGACAAGGGCATGGACTTTGAAGTCCGACAGAACCACATTAGAGTCTTGACTCCACTCTTGTCCAGAGGTGGGACTTTACGCAACTCACTCCTCCTCTCTGAGCTCTGAATTTCCTCATCTGTAAAATGGGACTTATAGTACCTACTTGGCAAGGTTAGACTCAGTTCTCCCACTAGAATGGGAGCTCCCTACGACATGTTGGCACATAGTAGTTGCCACTTAATATATGATGAATAAATAAATACATTTTAAATGTGTCTGGCATGCAATAGGTACTCAATAAGTGGTAAAACGATTTTAATCTACCATTCCTTAGACTTTTGGGGCACTTTTCTTCATTCATATTCTTAACTTCCTTCTGTAGGCAGAGTCAAGGAGGATCCTAAGTCCCTAAACCTCTGTCCCAAACTCTTCCAACCAATAATGGACAGAGTTCTCAGAGAATACAAACAACCCAACACGTTACTATCTCAGTCCACGGAGATCTCTTCCTATGAGAGGACACAGGTCAGGATTCTTTAGATTGCAAGAACAGAAACCTAACTCACACTGTCTTAAGCTAATAAAGGAGCTAACTCACAGGAATAAAACTTTACTTCAGGTATGGATGGATCCAGATGTCCAGTCAGTCTCCATCCATTTCTTGAATTCACTCTTTTCCAGCTTGGCTTTGCCTTCAAGTAGGCTCTGCCCTTGTGATGGTAGGATGACTGCCCAGCTTCAGGACTACTTCTCACCAGCTCAGCACCTCCTCCTTAAGGTTCAAATACAAGTTCTAGGACTGAATTTCACTGGGCGCGATTGGGTCACATGTGAAGCCTGATTGGATATCCATTCCAGAAGACTGGAAGTAGAGTCAGCCCTGCCTAAGTCAACATGGCCTGAGGGCAGAGAAGGAACAGTAGTCCAAGAGTAAAACAGATGTGCTTGCCAGAAGAAGAGAAGAGGGGTGCTGAGCACGCAAACTCAGCCAGTATCTGCCACGGAGAGGGAGACAACCTAACATTATCCTAACCTTTATCCTCATGGCAATCCTGAAAGGTACTTCTGATTTTTCTCATTTTACAGAAAATGTAAGCCCAGAGAGTGTGGGACCTTGCCTAAGGCCACACAGTGTGTCAGTGGTAGATTCAGGGTGGGAAAGCCCCAAACCTGTGTTCTTGCTGGGACTTTATGGGAGGAAGTGAGCCTTGCAGCAGGTCTGGAAGCAGCACGTGGAGGATGGGTGGGAGACACGGCCCCAGAATCCCAGCTGCATCCAGGAGAAGCTTCCGGCCCATGCAGGGCTGTTTGTGGTTCTCATTCTCATTTGTGCCAAGTAGCACGAGTCGTGAAACAAGCAGGTGCCTGTCTTCCTTCCTCTTTCCCGAATCCCAAAGTATATTGTGTTTCGTGTTTGAGACCCTTGCAAGCAATTTATTACTTTATTTTGGTTATCTGAGGTCAGAAATAATTTGACTTTGGCGTTATTGAGTGCCCTATTTGTAAGCACCTTCTTTTATGGGATCCTTGGTGGCTCTCTTTAGGAGAAGGTCCCTACATCTAGGTATCATAGCTCTACAGAGCTGACATCTTCCAAGAAGGTTTCGGATGGGTGCCCCTCAAGCGAGTCCTAAAGGCCTACTGGTGCTGTTGTTGTTCCCCAGCCCAGTCTCTCTTCAGCCCCCATTCAGTCCCAGGTCATCACCCCTCTGAAGGCTGCCCTGATAGCTTCACACCAGGGTTGTCTCTCTGTCCAACCGTGGCCCCGCTTATCTGTGCTGCACAAAGGAATGCTTAGCCACTCTGGGCGAGGTCCCAGTTGGCTGTAGTCATAATTTAGCCTGCCCTTGCGTTCATCTGTAGAATCTCGTCCTTCAGGAATCAGTTCAAAATGAAGTTTGTAAAGGGCTTTGCAAACTGCAAAGCAAGGTATGTGATAGACGTTATAAAATCGAAGATCGTTTCTCATGTTATCGTCCATCTCACCCTCGCCAGGTTATTGAAAATTGGCATATATAATCTTTTATATGTATACCAGTTACATACATACACACACACACACACACACACACACACACACACACACGTTTGGCGGGTCTGTCACTCTCGTCAAACAGTAAGTTCCTAGAAGGTATGCGTCGTGACTAGGTCGCTCACCATTGTATCCCAGCCTACGGCATTGTTCTGGCACGGTGTTAGATACTCAGTAAACATTTGCTAAATGGATGAATGCATCAGTGGATGAGTGAGTAAGTGAGCGGGTGAAAAACATAGTCTGGCTTTCCCAACCAGACAGTAAAGCCAAGGCACTGCAACTCGGCAGATCCGGTGTCCAGTCGCTGTTCTGTTGCTTCCTCGCGATGTGACCTTGGCGGAACGACGTTTCCTGATGTTACTCATCCATTTCCTCATCCATAAAATGGGATGCCATTTTACTGCGGAAGCTACAAGATCACCTGTGCAGATTCAATGTTTGCAATGGTAATCACTCAATACGTGTCAGGCCCCTTCTCCCTTCCCTCTTTAGAGATTCCACAATACCTACGATAGTGGGCAAATACTGAAAATTCAGTAAATGCCATTAATTGATAGGTGGATACATTTATCAGAGTGACGGGCACAACTTGAGTGTGGGATTTCCTTTCCTGGTTGAGAGAAAACTGTGAGATCTGCAACTGAGTCAGAAATTCCCAGGGACCCCGAGGAGTGATGAGAAGCTAGAATAGGGAGGGTGGCAGTGTTCGCGTGCGTGTGCATGTGTGTGCACACACGTGTGTGTTTTTTGTGTTTGCTTGGATAGGGGTAGATTTGCACAAGGAGAGGACAATAGTTATTCAGAGTCCATTGATTCTATGTTTAAATGTATAAGTGTATAATCAAACAGACACCGAGAAGTCCATGGAAGTTCTTGAAAAGGAGAAATGTGATGGAAATTCTCTTAGTATCTGTATGAAGGGCAGACTTGAACAGGGAGAGGCTGTGAAGGCTGTGCTAGTAATCTAGGAAAAGGGAGGGCTTACTAGTAGGCATTCAATAAACCACGCTGACATCAAAAAGTAAGGAGAGGCAAGTCTTGAAGTCTCCTTGGATCCATAAATCAAGACATATTTATTGGGTATGGAGCAAAAGAGAGGAAGGGACCAAATTTGTTTTTATTTTTCCTTCTAAAATTATAAATGTGATTTTCCATTGCAAAATAATACATCCCTATGAAAGGCTATAATTAGAAAATGAAAGGAAAAATAATCATTCCTAATCCCCAAAGCAGAACAGCATCATGACTGCATTTTATGATCCCACATCTACGACTTTAGCAGAATGAATGAGTCTGCTGTGTTCATGATGGGGATACAAGAGGGGGTCAGAAGGCTGGTTAAGAGAGGCCATGGTTGAATTCTTTCATTTGCTAATTTGATTCAGTCACCACAAGAGAGACCTGAATAGCAAAACCACATCTTGACTTTGGGTCGGAATCTCCCAGTTTCTTCATGCAACTCCGGACATTAACAGTGCCAGGTTACCTCCAACCTGGTCACCAGAATCCTTTTCCTTTCTCACTGTTTAGTAGACATTTCAACTTTTTGCCTTTTTTTGCACCTGCTACTTGCTCATTGTGTCTTTTGGAAACATTCTTCATTATGTGGAGTTCTCTGCAACTCGGCAGATCTGAGTTCTCTCTGAGAGTTGTGTCAGTCAGTGGTTGCTTGGCTGACTTGCCCACCAGATGCCCTTGCCCTTCTAGCAATTCTTCTGTCAGTATTTGAGTAGGTTGGTTCATAGCCACTTGGTCATTCGGTCAGCTGGTTAACCAGGCTTTGGAGGAGGCAGGCAGGTTAAATTATAACCCATTGACTCACTGACAAAATGACCCATCAGCCAGTTAGTTGGTCGGTTGGCCCACCATCGGTCCATCTGTCTATCAAGTGGGCAGTTCGTCCATTCACTGGTGTATCAACCACTCCACTGGCTCAATCGTTACTTAATAATTCCACCAGTCTGTCAGCCAGTTGGTCAGTCTCTCCATTAGCTTGTTGGCCAGTTAGCTCTTCAGTCAGTCAGTAAGTCAGTAAGTCTGTCAGTTGTCAGTGAGTTGGTTGGGCCACACCCCTGATGTGCGCCTCCAGCTGGTGATCTCAGTCCTCACCTGAGTGGGGAGGGAATGGAGGGACAAGCTCATTTCCTCCCTGCCGAGGTCCTTTGAAGTGCCCAGTCAATCCTTGGAAACTTTAAATCAAAAGTTATTTATGAGGTACCAGCGTGAAAACAGCCTCATCGTTCCAAATTACTAGCAGCTAACTTGAGTTTACTAATTTTCTTTCAAAAACTGTTAAAATTCAGAACCACGGTTTGCCTTCTTGCTCCCACTCCCACTCCCTGGGCCTGCCTCCTCCTTCTTTCGGCAGGAGAATTGGTTTTCAAGAGCATGTGACTTCATCAGCTGCTCCGGATGCCAACCAGAGTTGTCAAGGTCCATGAAGAGATGAGTCACCCTCCTTGCAAGGAGGCTTGTGGAGAGCCAGGCATGTTCCCAGACAGGGGCTTGCGACCCCAAGAGTGAGCCACTAGTCCTGCCTGTGGAGCTGTTTTCCACTGGGGGGCCCCTTGTAGACATGATGGTTCTGGAAGGATGGGCTCCAAACAAAGGGGGCTAAAGATCTGTTTTCCTGCGGGCTCTCCTGTCTTTCTGGAGTAGAGACATAGGCTGTTTAATATTCAAAGCAGATTTCCTAATGCTTAATAGAACAAGCAGCATGCTGGGTGCCAGGACACCTGGGTTCTTGGCCGGCCCACAGCCAAGAACAGAGGAAGAAGTTGGCTTTTGGCCACCTGCTGCCTCCCTACTGGGCCCCTCTCTTTCCAGGTTTTTATAACCACTTCCCTCCCTCACCTTCACCTCAGGCTTTCTTAGTGCTCAGCTAATCTCCAGGAACTGACCCTATCCATGGGATTGAGCTGTCAAGTTCAAGTTTGACAACAGGCATTTATTAAGTGCTTATTGGGGTCAGGATCCCCTGTTCCTCCCTGCTGAGGGGACTACATCTTCATTTATTTATGCAACAGATATTTAAGGGAATTTGAATACTTGCTGCCTTCAGAGTACTGGGCTGGGTGTGGAGATAGAGTGTTGAGCAAAGCAGGCATTGTCCCACCTTCACGGAGATCAGAGTCTAGACAGATTCAGACATTAATTAAATGATGACACAAAAAAGTGCTTAGTTTACTGCGATGGGTGCTTTGATGAAAAACAATAGTGATCTATGAGAGAGACAATATGGAGGCCCAATCTGGTGGTGGTTTGTGGAGCCAGGGGACTTTCCCAAGTAAATGACTGAATTTGAAGATTGAAAATTACCGAGGCAAGGAAAGGATCATCTCAAGTAGAGGGGACAGCCTGTGACAAGGCCTTGTACAAAGAGGGAACCTGGACCATCAAGGCCCTGAAAGAAGGTCCCTTGTAGCTATTGCCGGAGTGTGGGGGAGAATGTGGAGATAAGTGCAGAGAGAGACATCCATTATTCTTCATTCATGATTCCATTCATTCGTACATGCATTCATCTCACTGTTCATTCATGCGTGCATTCAATAAATATTTACTGAATGCATAACTCTGCTTCTGCTTTCTTTCAGAGTTCACTGATTGCAAGCAACAGAAGCCAGGGCTACTCAAGCGTTGGCTGGGTAGCCATTGAAAGTATGCTGAAGGATCATAAAATTGGTGGAATGTGGGAGGAACAGGCTCAGAGAGGAAGGTTGTCTGGCATCTCTGGGAGCCACGGTAATCTTGCAGCAGGCGCTGTAAACTCAGCCACAGCTATAGTGAGTGTCTTCCAGCCATCTTTCTTTCCTTGTAGTATCAAGATCCAAAGCCCGAATAGGGAGTTCGGTCTAGCTGCCATAACCTGTCCCAAACCATACCAGGTCTATGAGAAAAAAAGATATAGCCCCTTGGCTTTCTTACTGATAGGCCAGCACCTGCATTCACTTTTCCTTCCAGATTCCATGCAGGGGGGACAGACATTGTTGTTTTCTTAGAAAACTTATGTTATTAAGGAGGATAAATAGATGTTGGGTATCCCCATGTTGCTTCTATTCATTACAACCTTCAAATCCTCAAGGTCAAGCTAGGACTCCCATAGCCTTTCTGGCAATGGTTTTCCTTGGCATTCCGGATGCCATGCTGGTGGATGATGCCAACACAAGAAATACTTTCATGTTCATATCTCTGTGTGTAGGATTTTTACCTGATATGTGAATTGCTCTCTGAGGTGTTTCCTCGTGACAGCCCTGCTCCCTCCCCAGGTATGTGTATGTGGGTGTGTGTGTGTTTGGGTTGGGGGTGTAAGACCCTTTATAGGGTGGAGTGTGGCTTGGCTAAGATCACACAGGGAACTAGTGCTCGAGTCAGGATTCGAACCCAGGTCTGGCTCAAAGCCAGTGGCTCTTTTCATTACAGTCCTGAGCCTTCAGGAATTCGGACTAAACCTGAGCTTCTTAAGTGTGTCCTCATAGCCTCAAGGATGAGTAGGGGAAGGGGGGGACGGGATCCTTGCAGTGTCAGCCATGGGCATTGGGCCTGAGCTGGGTTCTTCCTTTGTGCCTCTCAATACCTAGAAACAGAGCTCAAGCATTAACATTATAAGCTCAACATTATTTTTTTAATGTTTATTTATTTATTTTTGAGAGAGAGCACCAGTGGGGAAGGGACACAGAGAGAAAGGGGGACACAGAATCTGAGGCAGACTCCAGGCTCCGAGCTGTCAGCACAGAGCCTGACGACGTGAGATCATGACATGAGCCGAAGTCGGACACTTAACCGGCTGAGCCACCCAGGCGCCCCTCAAGCATCTTTAAATAATGCTCCCATGAACCCAAAGCTGCAGCCACACGCAATTGCCCCGCCACCCCTCCCCGAATTCAGCCACCTTCTGTGGACTCTCACACCTTTGTGCTTCTCTTCCTACTTTTCTTTTGGCCTAGAAATCTGTTCCCCAGCTCTGGCATCCATTCAAAAGCCACCTCCTAAAAGATCCCCCCTACACTTCCTGACAGGCAGAACCAACTGATCCAGCATTCTGAGCACCCTCTCTACTGAGGCTCTCCCCCATTATGATGGCCAGTTCTCTGACTGCCCTGTGAGTTCTACTAAGGAGAGACTATCTCTTAACCAGGGATGGCAAATAGATCTTACCTCCATGTGCCAGCTCTGGTGGACGGGTCATGGGTGCCTAAAGTGCTCTGCTGAGAGCAGGTATCCCAATATAATTGTAATGGGAGACACAACAGTTTCCAGTTGCTACATTCAAAAGATAAGTAGACAGGTGGAAATAATTTCAATAATATATTTATGTAACCTAATATATTCAATTATTTTGATATACATACAATAAATAAAAAACTATTAGTGAGATATTTTATGTTATATTTTTTTGGACCAGGTCTTCAAAATCCCAGGTGAGGATGATACTTACATCTCAGTTCAGACGGTGTTTTCATCAGAAATACTCGCTGTTTCTTTAAATTTCATAAAATTTGTAGTCAAAGAAGCAGATTGGCACTCCCAAGTTGTTTCAAATATACATAAAGTTTTCAAGTTTTTTAAATGTTTATTTATTTTGAGAGACAGAGAGAGACAGACTGTGAGCCGGGGAGAGGCAGAGACAGAGGGAGACGCAGAATCTGAAGCAGAATCCAGCTCTGAGCTGTCAGCACAGAGCCTGACGCGGGGTTAAAACTCACCAACGGTGAGATCATGACCTGAGCCGAAGCCGGACGCTCAACCGCCTGAGCCACCCAGGTGCCCCCATACCTAAAGTTTTCTAATGACTAGAAAACTTTGCTTTCTAGATGCTAGATGCATCTTGACCTGTTGCTGGATGCAAATTAACTAAATTATTAAAAATTCAGGTTTTTAGCGGTGCTCTCAACACTCCAAGTGCTTAATAGCCACTTGTGGCCATTAAGTATGGGAGGGAGAGCCGATCTCCACAGGCGCTGAGGCCGCAGAATGCTGCGATCAGCTAGCAATGCCTACTTCAGGTACATAGTTGGGGAAGGGTCACCCCCAGGCCCAGTATTTATCTTTCTTGATTTTATTTGTCTCTTTACTCCCAGCTCCTAGAGGGACTCACTCAGTGTTGTGAAGGAACGAGCCTCATGGATAACTCAGCAATATGGGATGTGTGGAAAGCTGGCACTCTGAGCTTTCTCACATAGAAAGGGAAATGGTGGTAGGGAGTCCCGGAGGTTCACTGAGAAGGGGAGTGACAACATCAGATTAGCATGTGGAAGTTGGCTCTGGTATTGACTGGAGAACAGATCTGTCAGCATAAGCTTGGAGTGGGCAGTGGGCAGGGAGGAAGCATTGCAGTGATCCACCCAGGGTGAGATGAGACAGTTAAAGGCACAGTCAAGACATCCTGGCTCCTTCTGCTCTTGGAAGGAGAGTCCCAAGAAACTGGTCATTGTTCCAGTCCTGGAGAAGGACTCCCCTCCCTCTAGGGAGGGGGTGTATTGTTGCTGACTTTTTATTGCCATTTATTGCTATTATATGCATTGACCTCACTCTGAAGAAGGAGCTAGAATACGCATGAAGTGGTGGAAAGAACAGGCCCCAGGGTGAGAAGCTCTCCAAGCTCAGTGGAGTGGCCATGTGACTGTAGGCCAAGGCGCTCCACCTCTCTGTGGCTGTTTTCTCACAGGAAGACTGTTCGGATGCCCTGTGCAGTGCTGTGTCTGTGAGTCTGTGTGTCTGTGTGTCTGCTGGGCCATGGTGGTCGGGTTGCCTGTGATGACCCATGTAACCTGTCCCTTTGTGAGGCTGGCATGTAGTCATAGTAAGGGATCAGGCAATGGCAGTTGCTGTATTACCATTCACAAGTGAACAGCTACAAATTATTTTCAATGCAAACTGAGATAAGAAAAGTTGCATTACAGACAGGTGACTCCCCACATCACCCCGCATGCAGTGGGGGAGACCAGATATGTGCTCCTAGGAGACCTCTCCTACCAGAGTGAGGAGATGGCAGCATCTAGCAGAATCATTCTGACCACGGATGCTGAAGCCAGTTTGCCTGGTTCCCCCACTTCCCAGCTGTGCCTCAGTTTCCTTGTCTGTAAAATAGGGATCATAATTCCCTTCTCACCAAGACTGTTGTTTGTGTTGGTATTGTTTGTATCACTCTTTATGGCCAGTGGCATAGACTGGCTCTCACACGGCCCGGCCAAGCCCCCTTGTCCAGCCTGTCCCATGGAAACAGGGAGAAACACAAGGCAAGAGTTCACTACATTTAGTCAGGGAGATACAATCTAGTCCCTCTGTGGCTCTGTTAGTTTCCCTCAATACAGGAAGCAAGAGTCGCTGAGGGGTTTGAAGGCAATCTGACCTGGCCGTGCCCACCGTACCCACAGATGCACAGTAATGCGGTGATGGGACAAGGGGGCAAGGTTAGCTGAGTGCATAACCGGAGGCTGCATCCCCCCGACAGCCATACCAACAGGCATCCCTAGCAGTTTAGGTAACTGCTTCCCCGGTGCCAGGGCCAGAGACTGGCTGCAGCAGAATCACCTGGGAGGGTTTTTAAGAAGCACAGATTCCCAGGCTCAGTTCCAGACCACTGAACCTGAATCTCCAGGTGTGGGCTCAGGAATCTGTGTATTTTTAAAGTCCCCTGAGCGATTATGATGCACAGCCAGGCTTGGAAACCACCACTGTCAGCTCTGAAATGGGAGTTGGTACAAGAATTAATATAGGGCCAACCGAATACACCTGCTCCCCCAGGTCCTCGGCTATAATAACAGATGCATACATGGGGCCCCAGGATTAATTAACAGTAAAGAGTGTGGTAAGGTGCAACACCCTGTGACTTCCAGTCTCCGCAGCTTCTTTTTTCTAGAATGCTATCGCTTTCCTTCATAGCAACGCAACTTCTCTCTCTTCAAGCCTTGACTCAAATCCTATTAAGAAGTCCTGTTTAACTGCATCTTTGGAGAGGAAAGTAGAAAGCGGATGATAGATACCAGCTAGGTGTTAAAGCCAGCCCAACTGGGAAATTCCACTTTCAGAGAAATACTAGCTTGATTGAGTGTGCAAGGAAATAGGCAAAGATGGTTTTTGAAGCGCTGTTTGTGATTGCAACAAAAAAGTAGAAACAGTTTTCCATCGATGGGAAAATGGGTAAACAAGCTGTTATATATTTATACAGGGAGCACTGTAAGGCAGCTTAAACTAACGAGAGACATCTACATGTCTCGATACATATAATTCTCCACAAAGTGCAGAAAGGTATCCATTACATGATATTATTTAGATAAATTCTAAAAACACAAAATAATGTCATGTAGAGTGGCGCATACATCCGCATGTAGAAAAGGTATTAAAGTTGCACGGAAATTGTTATACATCATCTTCAAGTTAGTGGGAGGGAAGGGACAGGGCCCTGTAAAGAGATCTGAAGCAAATATGACAAAAGTCAGCATCCATGAAATCTCAGTGGTAAATGGATGAGTGTCACATGGTTTTCTATCCTTTTAAGTTATGTCTGAACTATTTCATAATAGAAATAAAGCAGTCTGGCATTAGAGAAATTAGAGGTGTAAGAGTTCATGTAGGTTAGGGAGGACAGGGATGAGTCCCGGAAGATTTGGTGTGAGTACATTTTGGGGCACCTTGGTGGCTCAGTCGGTTAAGCATCTGACTCCAGCTCAGGTCATGATCTCACAGTTCGTGGGTTCGAGCCCCGCATTGGGCTCTGTGCTGACAGCTCAGAGCTTGGAGCCTGCTTCAGATTCTGTGTCTCCCTCTCTTTCTGCCCCTCCCCTGTTTGCATTCTGTCTGTCTGTCTCTGTCTCTCTCTCAAAAATAAACATTAAAAAATTTTTAAAAATAAAAGAAACTTGTAAGGGAAAAAAGAATGCTGTTGTTTGTTGTTCTGAAGCTAAAGTCTTTGTCCTTTGCTAGAGGTGTTTAACCCATTTACATTTACATCATAGCTGACAGGCTTGGTCTTCTGTTTTCCTTACGGTTTTGGGTCTAAGTCTCTGGCAGGGCAGATGAGCAGGTAGGTCTCAAACACGCATGCTTGTGACACAACTACATAGTCACTAACTCCACGCATGCACGCACGTGAAATGTGAACAGAAGATGTAGGGTCCGGAAACAACCCTTTTTGGGATGCTAAGAGCTCTGCTAGCATCAGGCCTGTTCTAAATGGAATTTAAAATGAGCAATGTCCATCTCAATGTGGACGCTTTCTCACCACTTGGGACCCCATCAAACAAATTGCTAAAGGGCATCCCACTTTGAGAGGCGGGGGTGGGGGGAGTGATGGAAAGAACTTAGATTTCTAGTCAAACCCAAAACAATTCCCCTGTAGTCTGCCACAGCTGGACACGTGCTCCTCCTGAGTGAGTGCTCAACTCAGCCCCGCCCAGATGGCAGATTGACAGCCGGAAGGCCGGCTGGAGTCAGGCCTCTCATACCTCCTGGAGCTGGATGGGTTGTTTCATCACTCCCCCCTGCAGCCCCTCATCATAAAACTGGGAACCTCACATCTACCCACTAGCACTATTGGCCAATTGAATGAGATAGTGAGCATGAACCCCTGACAGGCAGTGGGCCCTTGGTAGATTTTTAAATGTTATTTTCCCTCTTCCCTCCCTTGGGTACCGACAGAATCTCCTTTCACCCTCCCAGGAAGGTAGGCAGGAAGTGGGTCCCACAGAAGGATTGGTGCTGGACCTGAGGTGGGTTCCTTGGACTGGCCATCAGGCTGTTACTGTCTGTGGTCTCCTGACCAGTCTGCCAATGGCTCTGTGGGGAAGTATCGGGGCTTTTGGCTGTTCAAGGGGAAGGGAGGACGGCTCCCTGCACCACCCCCACCCCTACCCCCATCTGGGGAGTGTCGAGCGGCCGGGCCCTCTAGCCGTTGCCAGCACTTTCTGAGCTTGCATCAGCAGAGAGGCGCAGCATGCTGAGGCCTGGCTGGGCCGGCTCCACGCTCCATGTGCCCTGGCCCCAATACGCCATTTGTCGAGCAGCAGAACAGAATTTCCTCATAAATAAACAAGATCTTGGGTTTCACGTTGGGGAGGCGATGACAGAAGAGGGCCTGGGGCTCTCGCCGTTATCTGCACCCGGGCCTGCCAACTCCTTGTTGTCTGAAAGGGCCGAGAAGAGAGAGGAAGGAGAGCCTGGCCAAGAGCACATTTTTTGGGTGTAGAGTCACTGCCTGGCGGCTGGCCGCAGCTCCTCTCATTTCCCGCGACGTCCCTCACACTGGCCACCGGGGACTCTGGGCTCGGCAACCAACAGAACCCCTGCCCAGCCAAGTGCGAGCACCTGAATTTGGTTAGGAGGGAGGGGCGTCGGAGGGACGGCTGGAGCCTGGGAGATGTCAGGCCTGGAGAGGAGGAGTCGAGGAGCTTCTAGGCGAGATCACCTGTCCTATCCTGAGGGAATTCTCAGCTCAACCCCACTCAGCCGAAAAGGTGTTTGTTCTGTCCTGTGCCAAGCCCAGCGCTGGCTGAATAGGAAACCGAGGATGGTCCCAGGTAGTCGAGGGATAGTGCATTCAGTATCCACCTCTGGCTATTAGAGCACGGGCAAAGCACAACCACCTCCCAGCTTTGGGAGAGTGGAAAAAATGGAATAATACACAGCAATTAACACGGATGAGTTACACCACACAGACGGATCATGCACACAGAATGTTGGGCAAAACAAACCAGGCACAGAAGAACACATATGGCACAATTCCATTTATATAAAGTTCAAACGGGCAAAATCGCACTATGATGATTCAAGACAGGATAGTGTTCACCTCCTGGAGGGGAGATCGGCTTGGAAGGGGCACAAGGGGGCCTTCTGGCTGCTTCCATGTTCTACCTCTTGATCTGGGCGGCAGTTATATGGGTGTCTACATCAGGAAGAGACCCTGAGCTGTACTCCTGGGATGAATGTGTTTTTCTGCCCTACATTACCTCAATAAAAAGTTGTTGTTGTTGTTGTTGTTGTTTAAAAAAGGATCCTAAAAAGAGTTAAAGCCAATCAGAGAATCTCCTTCCATGATTAAAACTATACACCAACAGCCTATTGCTAGGAAGATGAAATACAAACTCCTCACCGTAACCTACAAGGCCCTCCCTGATCTGGGCCTTCCAACCTCTCACCTCAGTGTCTCACCTCCTCAGAGAGGCTGTCCCTGACCCTTTATTTAAAATAACCTCACCCCCAGTTACTCGGACTGCACTGCCTTGTTTTATTGTCACCCTAGCAGGTTCCACTGTCGGAGATCATCTGTGTTTCATTAACCAGGGGAGGCACCACTGGCCGGCCCATACAGAGCTCTCCGGTTCGCTCAGGATCCCCGCTGCCTATGTGATGGAGGTGCCTTGGGCTTTTGGTGTTTTCCTTTCTAGCATCCAGTCACTCTCCCTACTTACCCCAGGGTCCCACCTCTTCCCAGCTCTTGGTCCATATGGTCTGGGGGTAGTTTCTGGAGAAGTGACTTTTTTTTTTTTTTAATTTTTTTTTTCAACGTTTATTTATTTTTGGGACAGAGAGAGACAGAGCATGAACGGGGGAGGGGCAGAGAGAGAGGGAGACACAGAATCGGAAACAGGCTCCAGGCTCTGAGCCATCAGCCCAGAGCCCGACGCGGGGCTCGAACTCACGGACCGCGAGATCGTGACCTGGCTGAAGTCAGACGCTTAACCGACTGCGCCACCCAGGCGCCCCTGGAGAAGTGACTTTTAATCTTTCCTGCTGTACTTGAACCTGAATGGATATGGGGCTTGGGGCTGACGCTGTTGCCAGCCTTGTTACTATGTGAAGGAGGGAAGCACTGATAACAGAGAAGAGGTCTTGAAAATATCAGTTGAGGATCCAGCTGTATCTGAAGCCAGCAAGACCTATACCTGTGACTGCCAGCTCCGTGAATCATTAGATTCAGCTTTTCGTAAGCTAGCTTGCCTGGATTTTCTTGCGACCAAATGAGTGTTGTGTGCCAAGCCCCTGTGCTGGCTGCAGAGGGAACTGAGGACAATCCATTCCCGTCTCTAGGGGGCAGTATGCACTGTGTCCACATCTGATGAAGATCAGATCACAGAAAACAACACACCTTCCCAACAGTGGGACAGTATCTGGCTGGTCAAAATAATCACTGACTAAATAAGTAACTGTGTGCATAGACAGACGGAGGGATGGACGGATGGACGGATGGATGGATGGATGGAGAGATGGATGGATGAGTGGGTGGTTGGGTGGCTGGCCAGTTAGGTGGATAGATGTCTTGCTCTTATAGAAAGATGCCCATCATCATGAGGCGGTGTAAGTAGAAAAGAACATTAGATTCCAGGTGGGAGAGGTCACTGGGTCTGAAGGGCACCACAGAAGGAGTAGGGCTTGAGTCGCATAAGTCAGGAGAAGGTCAGGAAGGGACTGGGGACTAGTATTTCTTGGTATTTTCACATATTTAAACTCTTACAACCCTAGGAGGTTGGTATAATTACCTCCACTTTGAAGATGAAGAAACTGAGGCTTAGAAAGTTGGAATGGCTAGCTGAGGTCACAGAGCCAGAAAGTGGCAGCCGGGATGGAAAACCAGATTTGACTCTTGCCAAGGCCCCTCTGGTGGCTCTCCTCCCAGCCTGCTGCTCAGGACCCTCTGTCTGCAGTGTCAGAAAATGAACTGGAAGGACAGCGGTCTCGAAGTCCCATCCTGGCAATGCTCAGGGCCCCCTGGGAGGCCCAGGCCGGATCCTCCCCACCCCTCGGAAACTCATGTCAGCGGCCTGACAGCTGTATTCCACTGGCCGGCCACAGCTGCCACTGGGGCCCTTGTTCCTGATTCTGAATGTTCCACCACTTTTTCCTGGCATCCCAGGCCTGACGGCCGCTCAGGAAAGCTACTGTACTTGTGAGAAAAGTGAGGTCAGTGCATGTTTCCATTTACTCGGAGAAGGAAAACAAAAACAAATATTCTCGCTACTGAATGTGCTTTTTATTCAGCAGAATCCATCCCCAGAAGGCTTAATTTATGGTTCACCCATGTGTCCCTGAGCATATTTACCAGGGGACATCATGGGGAAGCCTGGAGAGGTTTGTGGCCCTGGCTGCATCTTGGCGGGAGCTTCAGGTCCTATAGCAGAGAAGGAGCCAGAGAAGTAAGAGAGAAGATGGTGGGTCAGAATCACAGAGAGTGGGCTCCAGGCTTGGGGGATATATAGGATGGTGAGAAGGGACAGCTACTTGTATTTCTGCTTTGCACATGCTGTTCTGCTACCTAGAATACCCTTCTACTTTTTAGTCTGGCAAACTCTTACTCACTCTTCAAAGCCCAGTTCCAGCCTTCCCTGACTAGTCTGGGTAGAGTTGGCCCAGCTCCTTGGAACTTGCTAAGTCTTGTGCTCATCTACCTGGGGGCAGGCCACCTTGTATATCTCTTTCTAGACAGCAAGCCTCTGGAGGCAGTGACCACGGCAATGCAGCTCTGAAATCCCAGCCCAGGGCAAGGCACACCGTGAATAATGAGTGAGTGAGAATAAGTATAAGCCTGGGGTGGGAAAGAGCATGGGCCTCAGAGGGAGGCTGGTGGAGCCTCTGAGGCCCTGCAGGATGGTGGACTGAAGGAGCAATCTATCGGAGTTGGGGATGGGGCTCAAGTGATTTGGGGGACAGGTTCAGGAGGTACGCTTTAATGGTGGGGAAGAAGGTATGGCAGAAGACAGGGTGAGGACAGCTGGAAACCACCCTCCTGAGGCTGCTTATTAAACAACCAGGCTCACCTCTCACCTTGCAGATGTAGACATGAGACCCAGCAGACGTCTGCCTTGTTTGGCTCATTCTCACCCAGTGCTCCATTCACACCCCACCATCCTCAGATGCACCTCAACCCACTCTGGGTTCCTGCCTCTGCCTGCTTTCTCCCCTCTCCTGGAATGCGGGGCATGTATATTCTGCTGTGGGCACTTTCTGGGCATGTGGTCAAACCCAGAGCTCGGGATGCCACTCGCTTTTCCCGCTGAGCCTCAGTTTCCTCAACTGTGGAACCAGGGTTGTTATTGCTGCCTCACTGGGTTAGAGATGAGGTTTGATACGTGAAGCGCGTGGCACAGTGCCGGAACAGAGGAAGCGCAACGTTCCTTTCTTTCGTGGTCTGTATGGTCGTTTTCTCCTCTGATTGTAAAGTTCATTCCCCTCCCCCGGCTGACCCCATCCCAAGTAAAGTTCTGTCCAACCCTAGAGACTTGGGGGCCACTGATCAGATCTGTGCCCAGCGTCTGTGTCCATAGCAGCCTCATGACCCTCATGATGTATGGCTTGGGTCGTACATGGGTGTCAGTTGGCTGCCTGCCCCATCCCCTCCACCCCTCCAGATCAGAAGTGCTGGGAAACCTGACTTCATTTATTTTCATACATGGAAGGGGTGGGGGGAGGGGGAAGGAGGGGCTGAGAGAGCAGGGAAGGACGCTGGGGGCCTCGGGCCCCTCTTGTCTCCTGGGTTCCCAGGCCTGGCTCTGGGCCTGATGACCAGGGAGAGCCGGAGCTTCAGCAAAACCCACTGACAGACCCATGCCACCACTGGAGGGGCCAGCTGGGGGTTTCAGAAGGCACACCGGCCACTCACAGTGGACGAAGGTCCTTTGTCCTCCTTCTCTTCCTCCCTAGCAAAGTTTCATCTCTGGAGGCTGGGGAAACGTCACCTATAAATTACTCTCCTTCACAGACAGCGCGTTTTTCTTTATGAATCATGCAGGATCCGCCTCCGGCCTCAGTGTGTGTAAAACAACAAATCAGGAGAAATTTGACTTGACCCAAGCAGGGAAATTTCCATCCATCACAAGAGGAAAATGTTGGAGCAGCAGGGAGAGGCTGAGAGCTGGTGACAGCCCGAGGGGGATGGTTGCAGGGCAGGGGGCCCAGCCCTGGCTCTCTGAGGCTCTAGGGTGGGTGGGAGACATGGGCAGGCTCCAGCAACATCAGGTTCTGAAGGGGCAGTAATCCCCTGGCCTCTCAATTAGCACCCCTCCCCCACCCCACCCTCCCTCCACCCCAGCCTCCCCTCAGGCTCCTCCGTAGGTCACCTGGATTAAAGTTACCCTTCCTACCTTGCCGTCCTTGCTTTTCCACATGGAACTCCTTATATCTCCCCAAGCGAGCCACGCTGCCATTCCTTTATACCTCCCGTCTTTCTGCATGCTGTTCCCACTGCCTCAAACAGCAGTCTTCTCTTCCAAAACTTGACTCATGGGCACGCCCACGGCGATGTTTCCCGGACCCCTCAGGCAGAGCGGACTGCCTTCTTGGGTGTCTTCACTCTCTTGAATCAGTGCAATAATTTTCTTTGTTTCTGTCCGACCCCCGCCCCCGCCCCCGCCCCCGCCCCACCCCGACACCCACCCACATCAGGCTGAGTGTTCCGTGCAGGCCAGGCCAGGCTCTCGCAGATTCCTGTATCTCTGTGTGGCCGTTATATAGCACAGTGGCGGAATCCTGCCTGTGTATCCTAGGCTCTCTCCCCAGAATTTAGCACAGAGTAGGTGCTCGGTGAACAATTCCTGCACAAATCCCCGGGACCCTGCACAGAGGTCGACATACGCTCAGTGGTCTCTGATTTGCCAGAAGCCTCGCCAGGGGCCTGGAGCATGGTGGGACTAACAAACTAAGATGGAATTGACAAGCAGGCAGTCACGTGTCAGGACGTGAGGGCTTAGTTCCTTCTGCTGGTGGAAATTTTGGCCCTAGCTGCCTGCTCCAGCCCGGGAAACCAGCTGACCTGATCATGTTCAGTTTCAACTCACTCACAGCCTGGTCCGTTGTCTGGGCCCAGCCTGCCACTCTGAGTAAATGACTTTACCTGGGCCAGGTAGCTGGGTCTCACCACTCTACAGTTCAGTGTACAGGATCTCCATGAATATGGCTGTCAGGTCCTCTCCTGAACCTCTGGAGTCAGGTCTATGACACCCCTTCAACATACACCCGTACACACACATGACCCCCTCCCTCTGCCCCCCCCTTCACATAAAAGGCCCCTGCTTGACATCAGAGCAGAGCTTTATCTAAAGAGGGGAGGGGGCAGCATGGGAAATCAGACAAGTGCCAAGGAAAGAGGAATGAGGGTGCCTCAAAAGACTTGCCCCGTCAGTTCCCCCAGGATGGAAGATGACAGACATAAAGGCTCCAAATGCATCCTAAACCAGAGGCTACAGTAGAAAGAGCACCACACTACGTGTCTGCAGACCTGGGTTCTGGTCCCAGTGTTGTCACCAACTTGTTGTGTGACCCTGGAGGGGGTCTTCATTCTCTCTGGGCCTCTACTTTTTGTTTGGAAAATATTAATTATAGCTATTATTTACTGCTGGTTTTCTCATGCCGGGCACTGGGCTGAGCTCTTTTGGTTCTCTGAACATCGCTGCATTACAGGAATCGTTATTATCCATATCATTCAGATGTAGGCCTCGGCTCAAGAGGGGACTTCATCAAGGGGCGGTTGGGTGGCTGAGTCGGGTAAGCGTCTGACTCTTGATTTCAGCTCAGGTCACGATCTCACAGTTCGTGGAATCGAGCCCCATATCCAGCTTTGCGCTGACAGCGTAGAGCCTGCTTGGAATTCCCATTCTTTCTCTCTCTGTCCCTCTCCTGCTTGCATGCACGCTCTCTCTCTCTCAAAATAAATACACAAAAAACTTAAAAAAAAAAAAAAAGAGGTGACTTAGTCAAAATCTCACACTAACACGGGATGGGGCAGAACTTGATGCCCGAGGCATACTCCGTCTTAGCCAGGACGCCATGCTGAAGGCCTTGAAGTCCATCATCCCTAACACCCCCCACTCCCCATTACAGATGGGCTTGTAGAGCCCTGCACGCCTTGGCTGAATGGCTTCAGAGCCCCTCCCCTCCATTCTTCTAGACCCCTGCACTGACCACCACTCTCCACCGGGTTGTCATTACCTGTTCACCTGTCTCTCTGCTGGAGCCAGCACTGGACAGCACAGGAGCCAGTGGGTGTTGTGTCCTTCCAACACCCTACCCAGGGGCTTTGGAGGATGCATAGGAAGGGCTGGAGAATTAGGTAATTTCAAGGCAGAGAGCAAGGTGTAGCTGGGGGTGAAGAGAGGGGGCTGGGTAAGGATAGGCACTCAGTGGATTCATGAGGCATCCTTCACTTTGAGGACCTTGATCTTGACCCATCCTCACCCTTCCACTTCCCTCCTGAGACCTGGCCTCTGGACCACGGGCCCCAGCCAGGGGCACCTGGCATGGACCATTTTTAAACTCTCCTTCTCTGTGTTTCAACAACATGGATGGAACTAGAATGTATCATCCTAAGCGAAATAAGCCTGCCTGAGAAAGACAAATATCGTATGATTTCACTCGTATGTGGAATTTAAGGAACACAACAGATGAACATAGGGAAGGGAAGGAAAAAAAATAAGGTAAAAATCGAGAAGGAAGCAAAACATAAGAGACTCTTAAATACAAAGAACAAACTGAGGATTGCTGGAGGGGAGGTGGGTAGAGGGATGGGCTAAATGGGTAATGGGCATTAAGGAGGGCACTTGTTGGGATGAGCACTGTGTGTTATATGGAAGTGATGGATCACTTAATTCTGCTCCTGAAACCAACCACTGTATGTTAACTTGAATTTAAATTTAAAAATACAAATAACAAATAAAGTCTATTCAAAAAAAGATCGAAAATTATTTTCAGTAATAATTAATCATCAGTAGTAATCATTGTTTTAATTATTAACAAAAAAGAATAAAGTTAGCCTTAAAAAGTTTTTCCCTTCAGTAAGCTCTTGCATGTATGAACTAAAATTTACTCTTTTAAAAAAAAATTCTGTAATGTTTATTTATTTTTGAGAGAGACAGAGACAGAATGCAAGTGGGTTAGGGGCCGAGAGAGGGAGACACAGAATCCGAAGCGAAGCAGGCTCCAGGCTCCGAGCTGTCAGCACAGAGCCCGACGTGGGGCTCGAACTCACGAGCTGTGAGATCATGACCTGAGCCGAAGTCGGACGCTCAACCGACTAAACCACCCAGGTGCCCCTAAAATTTACTCTTAAATGAAATCATATCTCACTGTTCACACTGTTTCATGTTTTAATTTTGAACTCTGTGACCACAGAGCATCAGAGAACTGGAGTGGCTTCCAGTCTGTTTAGTCTCTATAATCACTCCACTATGACCAGCTAAATGCAGGAATACATAGGTAGTGCCATGGGGAGCGGATCTGGGCTCTGCTCGAAATGAATCTGAATGATTCAGAAAAGTTAGGAACTGGTGTCAGAGTGGACCCGGGTGTCAAGGGAGCTCTCCAAACCAACTTGCATGTAGAATGCAGTTTTTATTAAAGCCTAAGTAGGAAAAATGTGCTCATATGAAGCTTACTTCACATTTGCTTATTATTAAAATTCAACACTAATGGCAACAGTTCTTTAGAACAGACTAACAAAAATTTCTTTTTGGGAGGTAGCAGTATTTTTATCGGTGACGTTTTTCAGAACTGCCAGCTCATGGTGACCATATAAGCAGCTGGACTTAACGGTCAGTTTTAGCACTGTTTGTCAATTCCTTGCAGACAATGTATCCCTTATTTCCTGCACCCGGGGCCCATAGATGCCCAGGGCTGTCTCTGGTTGGCCCCGGCCTCCTACCAAACTCTGAGATTCTGCCGCAACCTCTGCACCAGGGTTCCTTTCTCTAGGCTCCGGGCACCACCTCTCCTGCTTTGCATGTGATCCCTCAGCAAAAGTGTGGTAGGCAGCAGGCAGAAAGCAAGGGCTGGAGATGCAGAGATGACCACGGCCATTTGTATAGGTTTTCAGTGGCTCCGAGTGCTTTACCGCATTCTCTTTAAGAAAAGACAGAAATAGGGGTGCCTGGGTGGCTCAGTCGGTTAAGCGTCAACTTCAGCTCAGGTCATGATCTCACGGTCCGTGAGTTTGAGCCCCGTGTTGTGCTCTGTGCTGACAGTTCAGAGCCAGGAGCCTGTTTTGGATTCTGTGTCTTCCTCTCTCTCTGCCCCATCCCACTTGCACTCTGTCTCTCTCTCAAAAATAAACAAAAAAAATTAAAAAAAAAAAAAAAAAGAAAGAAATACACTCCTGCTGTGCCTGCTTCCTCCCTCAAGGTTTGTGTGGACCCAAGTCCCTGCAACCACAAAGTTGAGATGGACACACTGCAAACCCCTGGGTAACTGTCAGGTGAGGATGCAGACTTCAGGTTCTTCCATGTGAGATGCAAAATAAGTGTTTTTATTAACAACAAAAACAACCACAACAAAGCGCCATGTGGATTGCATGAGCCGTTGGGGGATACAGGTTAATAAACAGCGCTTTCCCCACATAGCCTGGGAAATGTTATAATCTGAGTCAGTCCAAGCTGTTGAGCAACTTTAGGGTTGGGGAGCCTGACCTAGCCTGGAGGAGCAGAGAAGGCTTCCTGGAGGAGGCAAAACCCTGGCTGAAGGTTTAGTCAGATAGGCTGAGAAAAGAAACAATAATTACAGCTTTCTTGGGCACTTACAGTATGCCAGAGATGGTGCTAAGCATGCGTTTTATTCTATTTTGACACTTGGGGATATACAATTAGATTCATCATAACATCTCGGTTCACAATGTATTACCATTATTCGTTGATATGTGGTCCTCTTTCATTTATTTTTAATTATCCAAGGAACATCATGAGTTCAACACCTCACCCAAAGAACTAGAACATTATCACCAATTCATATGTCTCTATACACTTGTCTCCCATCCTGTCTTTCTGCCTCCCCTCAGAACCGATATCCAGAATTTTGCGTTTGTCACTTCCTTGTTTCGAAATGCATATATTTATAGTTTTCCAGATACATATGTATGCCTTAACAACATTTTGTTTAGGTTTTCTTGTTTTATTAAACGTGTGTCTATGAGATCCAAGGCGTGCTTTTTATCTTACAACATACGCATCTAAAATTCATCCACGCGGCGGTAGCTTAGGCATTTTAACTGCTGTGAAATCACCATCAGTGTGCCCTTTCGCCTATCGATGGGCATTTAGGTTACTTCTAATGAGTTTCTCTTGGGTCTATACCTGGGATGGGAATTAATCGGTTTTAAGATACACAAAGTTTAGCTTATAAGATAAAGCCAAATTGATTTCCAAAATGATTGTACCAGTTTTCACTCTTTACCAGTGGTATCTGTTGGCCCACCTATCTGCAAAATCTGGTGGTGTCAAAATTTTTCATTTTTGCCACGTTATCAGTAGTCTTAATTTGCATTTTCCTGTTACTAATGAGCTTGAACATCTCTCCATATTTTTTAATGGCCATATGTGTTTCCTCTTCTCTGAAATGCCTTTTCTTGTCACCCATTTTAAAAATGATGTTATCAGTTTGTAAAAGTTCTTGATAGATAGTAGTTTATCAGTTATATCTGTTGTAAAAAACTTCTAGTTTATGACCTTTTGACTTAAGAGTGTCTTGATTTACAGAACCCTTAACGTAGTCAAATTGATCAAGCTTGTGTTTTGTTTTAAAATATTCATTTACATTTTTTAAGAGAAAAATTTAAAGTTTGGCTTTGACATTCAATTCTTTAGTCTATCTGAAATTGACTTTTGTGTATTAAATGAGATAGTGATCTGAGTTCAGTTCTTTCATATGGGTAACCGATTCTCTAGCTCCATTTATGGAATTGTCCCCTTCCCCCCCCCCCACCAACCTGTAATGCTGTCTCCACTAAATAGTGAAAGTCCATCATTGTAATTTGCTGCATAGATAATCATGCTATCTCCAAATAGAGTTTTATTACATCCTTTCTTTTCTATGCACTTTATTTCTTTTTCTGACTAGGATTTCCCCAAATGGTGTTGAATAGAGGGGTGAGAGCAGACATTTTTGCCGGGTTATGTTTCTCAGGACTTATTTAAATATGAATTTAGCTGTAGGTTTTTCATAGATGCCTTTTATCAGTCTGAGCAACTTTTCTTAGTTGGCTGAGATATTATTTATTTGTTTGTTTGTTTATTTTAATGAATAAGTGTTGGATTTTATCAGACACCTTTCCTGTATTTACTGACATGATCATTTTTGTAAAAAATTAGACTTTATTTTTCAGATCAGTTTTAGGTTCACAGCAAAACTAAGGAGAAAGGTACAGAAATTTCCCATTTACCCTCTGCTCCCACACATGCACAGCCTCCCCCATCATCAACATCTCCTACCAAAGTGGTACATTTGTTACAATGAGAAACCTCACTGACACCTTATAATAACCAAAATTCATAGTTTACATAATAGTTTACTATTGATGCTGTGCTTTCTTTGGGCTTGGACAAATGTTTGATGGTATGTATCCATCATTATGGCATCATACAGAGTATTTTCATTGCCTTAAAAACCCCTGTGCTCCACCTGTTCATTCCTCCCTACTTCTCCCCGGGGCCCCTGACAACCACTAATCATTTTACGGTCTCCATAATTTTGCCTTTCCCAGAATGTCATATAGTTGGAATCACACAACACATGGCCTTTTCAGATTGGTTTCTTTTACTTGGTAATCCACATTTAAGATTCTTCCATGTCTTTTCATGACTTGATAGCTCATTTCTCCTTAGCACGGAATAGCATTCCGTTGTCTGGATGCATTACTGTGTTGTTTATTCTTTCACTTATTGAAGGACATCTCTGTTGCTTCCAAGTTTTGGCAATCATGAATAAAGCTGTTATAAACATCTGTGTACAGGTTTCGTGTGAACATAAGTTTTCAATCTCTTTGGGTAAATACTAAGAAGTCCGGCTGCTGGATCATATGGTAAGAACATGTTTTGTTTTGTAAGAAACTGTCGAACTGTCTTCCAAAGTGGCTGTACCATTTTGCATTCCCATCAGCAATGAATGAGAGTTCCTGTTGCTTCACATCCTCGTCAGCATTTGGTGTTATCGGTGCTCTGGAGTTTGGCCCTCCCAATAGGCGGGTAGTGGTATCTTGTTTTCATTGCATTTCCTTGATGATGTATGATGTGGAGCATCTTTTCATACGCATGTTTGCCATCTGTGTATCTCTTTTGGCAAGGTTCTGTTAAGGTCTTTGGCCCATTTTTAAGTTCATTTGTTTGTTTTCTTTTTTGTTCAGTTTTAAGAACTCTTTGTATATTTTGGCTAACAGCCCTTTATCAGATGTGTCTTTTGCAAATATTTTCCCTAAGTCTGTGGCTTGTCTTCTGATTCTCCTGACACTGTCCTTCACATAGCAGAAGTTTTTAATTTTACTGAAGTTCAGCTTATCAATGATTTTTTTCATAGGTCATGCCTTCGTATTTTCTTCTTATTCTGCTTACAAGGGGAAATGTATTGTTTTTCAAATATTAAATTTTTTTAATGTTTATTTATTTTTTAAGAGACAGAGCATGAGCGGGGGAGGGGCAGAGAGAGAGAGGGAGTCACAGATTTGGAAGCAGGCTCCAGGCTCTGAGTTGTCAACACAGCTTGAACCCGCGAACTGTGAGATCATGACCTGAACCGAAGTCGGACGTTTAACCGACTGGGCCACCCAGGCACCCAAAGATGCCCCTCTTTCAGTCCTGATATTGGTAATTGTGTCTTCTCTTCCTTCTTTTTTGTCCTGATGACTCTGGCTGGAAGTTTATCAATTTTGTTGATCTTTTCAAAGACACATGCTTTGGTTTTGATTTTCTCTATTGTTTTTGTTTTCTATTTCATTTATTTTCCCCTTATCTTTTTTTTTTAATGTGTTTTCTATTTATTTTCCCCTTATCTTTATTATTTCTTTCTTTCTGTAAACTTTGGGTTTCATTTCTTCTTCTTTTTTTTTTTTCATTTTTTAAGATGGAAACTCAGATCATTGACTTGGAATTTTTCCTTTTTTAATAACATTCAATGCTATAAATTTCCCTCTAATTGCTGCTTTAGTTGAATTCCACAAAGTTTGATATGCTGTGCTTTTCTTTTCAATCAGTTCAAAATATTTTCTACATTCTCTTGTGATTATTTCTTTGACTCATGGGTTATTGGGAAATGTGTTGTTTAACTTCAAAATATTGAGGGTTTTTCCAGGTGTCTTTCTATTATTGATTTGTATTTAATTTTTTCATTATTAGGGAACATAATCTACTTTCTAAATTTACTTTTATTTTTGCTTTTGAACTGGTTATAGACTTATAGTAGAGTTGCAAAATTTGTATAGAGATTGCATATATCCAACTTTCCCTAATGTTAACATTTTACATAACTATAGTATAATTGTCAGAACCAGGAAATTATCATTAGTCCCATACTATTAAGTAAAGACCATGTTTTTTTTAATATTACCAGCTTTCCCAACAATTTTAATTTTCTGTTCCAGAATCATTATCCAGGCTTCCACGTTGCATTTAATTGTTATATCTTCTTAATTTTCTGCAATTCCTCAATCTTCCCTTTTGTACCGTAAACTTCTTTACCCAGAGTACTGGTCAGATTTTTTTTTTTTTTTTTTTTTTTTTGTCAAATGCCCCTCAGTCTGCGTGCGTTTGATATTTTCTCATAATTGTACTTAGTTTTTGCATTTTGGGCAAAAATACACAGGAATGATTTTGGAGTCTTTTTAGCACATCATATCACAGAGTTCGTGATGCTGATATATCTCATTACTGGTGATGTTGATCTCGAACACTAGATTAAGGTGATTTCTGAGAGTTTTCTCCATTGTAAAGTTACTATCTTTTTATTTGTAGTTAACAAATAGCTTGGGGAAGATACTTTAAGACCATGGAAACTCTCTTTTGCCTCATGCTGCCACCATTAATCTTAACATCCACCGGTGGATTTTGTTCACAATAGTGATTACTGTGGTGTTTATTAATGGTAACTTTCTATTTCCCTCTTTGCTTCTACATTTATTAATTGGAATTCCACACTATGAAAGAACTATGCCATCTCTTTTATCATTTATTTAATCAGTTACTTATATCATTAAAGACTCACGCATATTTATTTTATTCTATGGCATGTAATTCAATACTATCATTATTTCTTTTGTTTCTCAAATTGTTCCAGGGTTTGGACCCTAGAAGGGCTTCAGTTTGGGTCCTGTTGTTATTTTAAACAAGACTCCATATTTTTTAAAATTTTCTGTTACCAAAATATGTTTCAGGCTCCTCTTATATTTTCCCTATTTCAGTCCTGAATCAACCACTTATCTAAAAACTGCCGGTGCCTTTTTTGGGAGCATGATGTTTAGAAACCAAGATCTGGGCTTTAGGTGAGCACATTACTACTGAGGTGTCATTGCTTCTAGGCCCTCCAGTGGACAGAGCTACTAACCCACACATATTTCACATTTATCTATCTATCATCTATCTACCTATCTATCCATCCATCCACTCAGTCACCCATCATTTCAAAAAACAATTTTACATACTGATGCTGTAATCTGAGGATTACAATCTAACATCTCACAGTTTACTTTGGACTTTTCCTTTCATTTATAACTTCTTTCTCCAAAGATGAGAAATGTGGTTCTTACTATCTAAAATATATTTGTGTTTCACATTACTTGTGTTTTAAAATTTATTTATATAGGGGTGCCTGGGTAGCCCAGTCGGTTAAGTGGCTGACTTCAGCTCAGGTCATGATCTTGCAGTTCGTGAGTTTGAGTCCTGTGTCGGGCTTTGTGCTGACAGCTCAGAGCTTGGAGTCTGCTTCAGATTCTGTGTCTCCCTCCCTCTCTAGACCTCCCCTCCCCAGCTCACACTTTATCTTTCTCTCTCTCAAAAAAAAATTAATATTAAAAAATTAAAAAAAAATAAATTTATTTACATAAAAGTTTGCAAAGTATTTGTATACGATTAAAAACTTTTTTTGGTGCCCTCGATATTTTTTCCTTTGGTCATTTCACATTTTGTGTATTTGTGCCTTCTTCCTTTTATTCTTAATCAAATTAACTAAAGTTTCATCTATTTTGTTAATTTTTTAAAACCAAGACCTCGATTTATTCATTAGGTCTTTGTTCTATTGTCTTCCTCATTAATTCTGCTTTTATTTCAACTATTTCCTTCCTCTTGCTTTCCTCTGGTTTGCTTTGTTGTAGTTTTAGTATACTGAGCTCAGAATTTAATTAATTTAATTATATTTTTTACATTTACTGATAAAAGTGTTAAAATAATGAGTTTTCCTCTGATCAGTGCTTTACATGCATCTCTTGGATTCTGACAGCGTATTTTCATTGTAATTATTACTATTTCTTAATTTGTAATTTCAGTTTGTATTTCCCCTAGTATTTCTCCTAGGTAACTAGGAGTTAATTGGGGGGGGTTGAAATTTGAGACAGAGGATCTATAAGTTTTTTGTTAGTATTGAATATTAATTTTTGTCAGTGTATTATTTGTAGTATTTCTATCTTATGGAAGTTACTGATGTCTTCTTAGCGATAACTTTTTGTGAATATGTTGTGGACATGTAAAATGAATTCTCTATTATCAGGATGTAGACTTCAACTTATGCCTAGAAGATCTACCCTATTAATTATGTTGTTTTAGAGCTTCTATCTCTCCCACAGCCTACCCCCCATCTGCCTTGTACTGTAAGTGATCTATTCAAGTCTATTATTAGTGTGTTTCTACCTATATTGCTTTGTAGCCTTTCTTATTTTTGCTTCATAGAGATTGTTGCAGTGTTATTTGGTGCATAAATATTAATATGTTATATATCCATTGTAGATCAAAGCTTTTATTATTAGGATGTGTCCTTCTTTGTCATGTTTAATGTTTTGGGGCTTGAATTCTACTTTGTCTTATGTCAGTATCACTTTGACACTTTTGTTTGCTTGTATACTTATAAAGTATAACTGGATTCATTTATACTTTATTTTTCACTTTTCTAAATCCCTGTGTTTTGTGTGTGCCTCTTTTAGACCGTATATAATTGGGTTTGTTTTCTGAGCCAAATTTTAAACCTTTTTCTTTTAAAAGGTGAGTTAAATCTCATTCATATTTATTGTGATAACCGACAAGAGTGATCTCAATGCTATCATATTTTATAGTGATATATATTTTGGTTTCTTTGCTGTGTTTCTTAGAAGACATTCTCTTTTTTTAATGTTTATTTATTCTTGAGAAAGAGAGAGAGACAGCATGAGTGGGGAGGGGCAGAGAGAGAGGGAGACACAGAATCTGAAGCAGGCTCCAGGCTCCAAGCCTAACACGGGGCTCAAACTCATGAACTGTGAGATCAAGACCTGAGCCAAAGTCGGATGCTTAACCGACTGAGCCACCCAGGTGCCCTGAGGACATTCTTTATATAATTTAAATCCAATTGAAGTTTTGAGTCTTATTTTATGGCCCAGCATCATATGGTATTTCTTTTTTTTTTTTCTTTTGGAATTGATTTGTAAGAGCTCTTTATATACTAAGGACACAGATGTTTGTCAAATATGTTGCAAATCTTCTCTGCTTTTAGTTGATGGAAAGGGTGATTGTCTGAGGAGTAGAGAGAGCCAAGTAAACACCTGCATATTAAAAACGGTGAATATTTCTCTGCTATTCACAAAGATTACTCAAATCTGTTCCCTCTCTCTATCTGCAACTGTCTTCATTTAGATCATCATTTCTTTCCTGGACTGTTAGGCAACCCAGTGAATTATTTATCACTAAAATTCTTTTCCTGTAGAACATTTATTGCTTCCAAATTATCTTTTCAAAAAAATTATTTGGATTTATTATTTATCTATAAATTCCCTGGTTTTATACAGTAGAAAGGGAATCAATCACCCAAATGATAAAATGTGACTCATGTTCCACTGTTGTACAGGAAATTTTTAATAAGTCATCATGATCCTGTTGATGTATTTGACTGGTAATAAAGTGTTGTGTGTGATATAGTCATTTTGCTATAAAATTATTCAATCCACAGGATGATCACACAACGAAGTCCAGTCGTGTGAGTCTCCTGAAAGTTACATGGCAAGTGGGAGTAATTAACACGAAGCCATACCTCCCGGCACTCTGCTCTGCAACCCCAGCCTGTCAAACCCCCGTCACACTGAACTCAAAGGTCTTTAATCACATCAGGCTCTCTCAAACTTCCTGCCTCAACCCTTTCCTCACCACTGCCTTAACTAGAAAATTCCGACTTATTCGCCCGGAGCCTGCTCAGTTGTCATTTCCCTGCAGAACTTGGGGTCCTCCTCCAGGAAGTGAGTGTTAACTCTCAGGGAACGACAGTGCTCTTTCACCTTTTTCCCCAGAGTGAATCCTTCTCATCTTTCAGAATTTTCATCTTACATGGCTTGTCAACCAGGAAGCCCTTCTTGACCTTAGTCCCAGACAGGGGACTCTTCTTGTGCATTTTATTTCCCCTCTCATTACACTACAGAGTCTTTGCCTGCTTCCTACTCTATTCCCCCATCAGACTGGGGCTTTCTAGGAGTAGGGACCACCTCTTTCTTATTCACTGTTGGTCTCTAGATCCCAGCACAGTGCCCGCATAGAAGAGGGCTGAACACATCTTTTCTGAAAGGATGAATTTATATCACTATTACACATCATGATATGATGTTACTTAAAGGAATTCTTTAAGCCTCAGTTCCTGTATCAGTAAAATAGGGAAAGAGTTACGGTGCAAATTACATACACTTGTATTTGCAAAATGCTAACCAGTGTGGCTAGCACTTTGTGAGTGTTCAATAAATGATGACGGTTGTAACTGTTACTCAGAAGTTACCAATGGGCTTCATTCTGTTGCCAAGTGGTCCCTGAAATGTAGTTTGAGAAAGTAAGTAATAGAAGACTACCACTTATAGTCTTATTTATAAAAGACTATAAGCTTAAAATTAAGGCTCTTTGAGAACATATCCACTAACAGATATCCAGGGTGACAGTCATAATAACAGGTTTGTTTATAAACCCGGCCAGCAGTATTGATGAATTGCTATTCAGAAAAATTAATATTCCAGTAATGTCCTAGACACCCCACTTTAAAGAAATACTAGAAAGCACATTCAGAAAAACCTGTTCAAGAGTGGTCTTGACAGTGTCACAAAGCAAATGTGGAAGTTGAAGAATTCAAAGAAGAACGATTATTGTTCCAGGAAGGCAGGTTTGTTTCTTCTCAAACATGAACCAGCCACTTAGGGGAAGTAAAACTCATTTGTGTGAGTGATAAGTAAAAAGGTCATGTCATGTCCCATGCTTTAAACCTTTCAAGGTCTCCCCCACTGCATTTAGAAAAACCTTAGCTCTTCACCATGGCTCTCTAAATCCTGCCGATCTGTCCTCTGCCCTCCTCTCTGAATTTACATCCTATATTTCTAACACATCTCACTCGTCCTGACGTCAGGGCCTTTGCACTTGCCGCCTGGAATGCTCTTCGTCTAGGTACTTGACATCTACTCCTTACCATTCTTGTCTCACCTTCAATGTCATCTTTTCAAGGGCATCTCTAGCCTACCCAAAGTACATCCATTCCGGACTCTCCCTCTATTCTATGACTTCTTGCATCTGTCAACATCTAAAATAATGATTCTATTAGATAAGTATTTGTTTATCGTCTGTGTCTGCCAGGGAAAGGACATTGTGTCTTATTTACTCATATCTGCAGCACCTAGGACATATAGTTGACATATAGTTGGTGCTCAGTAAATATTTGTTGACAGGTGCTGCTTCTGGATGCTCTGACAATCTCAGATGAATTTTTGCCCAGTGGACTTGGCCATCAGACTGAGTCCTATTTTGATCAGATTACACCCAGATCATTGAAGCTATGAAATGAAATAATGATAATACAAATGGCCAATGAATAGTTGTTCCTTTCCACTTCATCTTACTCTGGAAAGTAGTTGTGGTAGACAAGTACTCACAAGTAACAGAAAAATCATGAGTTAACTTTCAGGACCAGAAAAAGGAACCTTCAACAGAAGGCCAGTGTGAGAGGAAGAAAAGTAATCAGGACATGAAATCTGAAAAGCCACAATGACTACAATTTAACTGTGAACTTGCTCCTGAGCTTCCTGGCAGCTAGAGCAAAAAGGAAAACACAAATATTTATACAATTCTCCATCGTCCACAAAAATAAATCACCATCCCCCCCCCCCCCCCTTTTAGGAGAATCAAAACATTCCCTGGCCTAGAGCTCATATGAAAATTTGTCACCTGGGGCAGGTGACAAACCCACTGAGAAGTATAAGCAGGTATTTCTTTAAACCACATTCCTTCACTCTACTCAACATGACTGGCTCCAGAAAACCCTTTCCTGCAAAGCCTGGACACATGGCAGGACAGCCACGTGCAGTGACTCCACGTGCAGTGAAACCACAGTGGTTGATTCCATGTCAGTAGTGAAAACTTTGTTACCTTATGCCAGTAATTGCCCCTTTCTGAGCCTTAGCTTTCTCATCTGAAATATGGTGTACATGATACATTCATTCTGAATAGTACCAGCCCTAATGGAAGGGGAAACAAGTTATTTATTTTTGCCTTTATAATTTAGCCCTTAGACTGTGATCTGCGGATAAGCAGCTGGAGGACAACTTCTTGAAGCTTGTCCAAGAGATGGGCAAACTTCTGATGAACCCACGGGAGACTTGCCTTCTGTTGGCTAATTTACTGGAACACTGTTGGGGAATAGCAACCACAGAAAGACAAGGCTTGATTTCCCAGGACGGGATGGAGAAGAAGGTCTCCCTTGGATGTGGAGAAGAAAGGGTAATTATTTTCATCTTCTTTTAGAGCAAATTGCTGCTTTGTGCCTGCCCACCTGGGGTCCGAGAGCCCTGACAGCTTCAAGAACAACTGTTGTTTCCCCAGGTGTGAGGGTATCTTTAGCAAGCGCTCCTGGGAAACTGTCACTCACACTCTGCCTGGCCCCACAAAGGATCCCAGAAGGAAGAGAAAGGCACAGAGCAGTGGAAGCAAAGCCAGCTTGGCACTTTGCCAGTGCCCCACCTCACCCAACTCAGGTGGGTGGAGAGCTCGGGCAGCTGCCTCAGGTCTGCGTCTGAGTGTCTCCTTGTATGGGGCTGGTCACCCTCCCACCAAGCCAGTGCCCCATCCCCGGCCCGAGCCCAGATGGAGCCTTGGGTTACGGGGAGGTAGAGGACGCGCAGAGAAACACACATTTATCAAGGGGCCACCGGGCACCATTTCTGTTACCAATGTGATTTCTTCTAATTCCCCACAGCAACCCAGGGCGTGGGAGCTCCCGGCAGACGAGAACACGGAGATTTCGAGAAACAAAGTGACTTGTTTGGAGTCACATAACCAGCAAGCAAGCGGTGGAGCAGGGATTTAAACTCAACTTGGAGGTGCAAAAGTCTGTGCTCTTGTGTGGTGGGGGCTGAGGAGGGAGAGGAGTAGGAGGTGGAGACAGAGAACAACAGGACAAACTGATGGAAGAGGAGAAGGAGGAGAAAGAAAGCTGGAAGAGAGGAGAAGGCAGTCTAGGAAGAGGGGCCGTGGGGGAGGGGCCGGAGGAAAAGAAGTAAAGGCAGGAACGAAAACAAAAACGGGAGCAGAACAGAGGAAGGATGGTCCATTAATTTTTCTCTTGCTGCTGCAATAAATCGCTACAAACTTAGTGGATGAAACCAAAGCAGACTTACTCACTTACAGCCATGGAGGTCAGAAGTCTGGAACAGAGCTTATGGGGCTAACCCCAGGGCATCAGCAGGGCTATTTCCTCCTGGGAGCGCCAGCAGAGAAACTGCTTCCTTGGCTTTCCAGCCTCTAACGGCCTTTCCTCCCTTTGCTACACTCGGATCTCTGTTTCCAGCACCAAGTGCATGGCCTTCTCCTTTCACTCTGACCCCTGCCTCCCTCCCACGAGGACCCCTGTGAGTACATCAGGCCCACCGACAGGGTTGGGGATAATCCACCCACCTCTGGATTTAGAACTTAATCACATCTGCAAAGACCCTTTTGCCATAGAAAGGGACCTTCACAGATTTGGGGTATTACGGTGTGGACACGTTTGGGGGGCATTAGCAGCCTAGCACAGGTGTGAAGAGAGAAGAGAAACAAAAATGGAGAGGAAAGAAGGTATAGGACGATGCGATGGTGGAGATGTCAGAAGAGAAAAGTGGGGGTGGAGGAGGAAGGAGCAGGTCCATCAGGGCCTTGGTTTCCTGCTCTGTAAAGTGGGGAGAATGAGCACATGTACTCCCAGGGGTGGCAAGGATTCTGCAGAATTACGCAGTGCAGGTAGACGGATGCTCAGCCCAGCTCCCACCATGGCCCGTGTTCTCTCCTTGCCTGTCAGCCCACCCCCTGTCTATGAGGGTCTTCCCCTAGAATGCCCATTTTCTCACCTCCCACCAGAAGCACCCATCCCCCTGTCAGCTCCCCAGCCCAGACCCTGGACTAATGCACTGCAGCTTGAGCCTCAGGACCGCCTGTTGGCTCCTCCACCCTGCTCATTCCCTGCCCAACCCGACCCATCACTTCCAATCACTCCAATACAAAATATTCTGCCAGATCCATTTTGGCTGCCCGGCGGCCTTGCAGGGCTCTTGAACGCCAACGCCTGGCCATGAGCTCAGACCGGCAGGGGCGGGTGCATGTGAACTCCAAGGTCAATGCTCACCATCCCCTCTCTCCCCATGGCCTTAGGGCTTTTGAAAACACCAACCTGTGCACCGCACCTTCCCCTGACCATCAGTATCCCCCACTCTTCCTTCCTCCCAGTCACAAGAGAAAGCTACTATGGACATTAGCCACCAAAGGTCCCTCAAGAACCCTTGAGGGACCCCTTAAGAAGAGGGTACCGCCACTTCATGAGCATCTCTGTGAACCAGGTCCTTTGCAGACATTAGCTCAGATAATCCTCAGAACACCCCAGGGAAGTAGGATAGCTCAGGCACAGAGCAGGCGTGCACCTCTCTAAGGGCACACAGCATTTTTCCTTTCTCGCTCTCTGTATCCATGTACTGCTCCCCCCCAACCCCCAGTTATTTAGCATGTGTTCGGTTTGCCGCCCTAAAAGAGCTGCAACCTTGAGTACCTGTGAATGTGAGCTTACTTGGAAATAAGAGTCTTTGCAAGTGTAATCAAGTTAAGATGAGGTCATACTAGATCAGGGTGGACCCTAATCCCATGACGGGTGTCTTTATAAGAAGAGGGAAATTTGGATACGGACACACAGGGAATAAAGCCATGTGAAGGCAGAAGAAGAAATTGGAGTGATGTATCTACAGGCCAAGGAGTGCCAAAGATTGCCGGCCAGCACCAGTGCTAGATGGGGCAAGGCGGGATTCTTCCCCAGAAACTTCAGAGGGAATGTGGGCCCGCTGACACCTTGATTTTGGAGCTTGGGGCCTCCAGGACGTGACAAAATAAATGGCTGTTGCTTTAAGCCACTGGTTTGTGGGCAGCTGGGCCAGACATGTGGCCTTAAACCCAGACGTGGCAAACCCCAAACCCAACCCCTGCTTCTCACCAGGAATGGGTCTGCAAAACTGGGTGCACCCCAGATTTATCTGGGGAGCCAGTCAGGACTCCATCAGGAAGACTGCGACGTAGTCAGCCTGGGCGGGGGCCCCGGACACTGCGTTTTGATAGCACCACTGGAATTTCTGAAAAGCACTGAAAAGCAGCCGCTTTAGGGAAATGTCCCTCCTCACTGGCCTCCTCTCCCTCGAAGCAACGTGTCCTCCTCAGGTGCCTGCAGGTCGGGTCTTCTGGGAGTTTGTCACAGCAGGGAGAGGTGCAGCGAGGCGGGAAAGTGAGTCAGAGGCGGCAGCAGGGGACGACCCAGGTGAGGAGGACGTGCCTTCTACACCCGCCCAAGGGAGTTCGTCTCCCCCGTCTCCCGTCTGTCAGGACCTCATCACCTCGGTCCTACGCCAGCCCCTTCCCAGGACCACAAGCCCTGGGGACTTTTGCTTTCCTGGAGTCTTCTGGAGTCCCTGAGTTCTAGACATCGGAGTCACCCATGAGGCATCCATCTCATCCAGCTCCCTCGGGCCCCCCACTCCCCACCACCCTGCTAAAGTTGGGAGAGATGAGGCCTTCAGGGGCACAGGCCAACCCCCGACAAAGCTTTGCTTCAGACCTCCGTCTCCCGACTACTGGTGCATACCACAGTAAGCCAGAAAGCAGCCACAAGCAGGAGTCAGGCCAACAAGGAGCAGACAGTGGGCCTCAGGAGAGGTGGGCAGCCAAGGTAAGGGATGGGAGGGGAGCTCACACACACTGAGCGGGCTGTGTGCCAGCACCGGGCCGCGCGCTTCGCGTCGGTCACCACACTCGGTTATGTGGTCGTTTACGTCCATTTCGCAGATACAAAAAGGAAGCCTTGGAGGGGTGAAGGCACCTGCCCAGGCTCTCCCAGCTCCCAAGTGACTGAGGTGGGATATGAACACAATTCGGCCTGCCTCTCAAGCCCTGTGCCTTCCCCATCCTGCCCGTCCACTGCTCCAGCCTTTCAGCTCTGTTCCCAGACCACACCCTCCCAAATATGAAACTAATTTGCAAACCAAGTGTTCAGTGCCATTGGCAAGAGGCACAGGCCTCGGAGCTATTAGTGCACAGCAAGTGCTCAGCTGGGCCGCACAAAGAGGCATCCAGTGGGTGTTGGCAGCAGACTCCCCCCCCCTCCCCCCCACCACACACCATATTTCAAGGGAGAGATTGAAGCCACATGTTTGGAGGCCCTACACTGATTGCTGGAAGGACGTTCCATATAAACAGTATGAGGCAGAGCCTGTCACTTGGCCTCACCTTTGGTCCCTGACCCAGGCTCCAGCCCCTGGAGCCAGGTATTGCCAACCCCTTCCCTCCCTAAATGCTAGCTCCAGAATGTTAAGGGTCACTGAGCCCTGGCCAGCAGAGAGAGGGTTAAGCAGAAGGCAGCAGGTGCAAGGGCAGAGAAGAGACAGGTTCTCCTGGGCCTCAGGATGGGTAGATGGGAACGGAGAAAGCAAGGCAGTTCGGGGGAACTCCTCTCTCCAATCCGCCTGGTCCTGGATCCTCTCCCAGTGCCAGTGAAGTCTGGGGTCATGCCCCCACTTGACCCTGTATCTCCAGCAAGGACATCCCCACCCTTCCCTCCGTGGGCCTCAGCAGCCCCTTCTCAGACCCAGGGGCTCCGGTCGCCTCTCCCAGCCCCGAGCTCTTCAGGCCTTAGAGACCCAGCCAGCTTCCTCTGGCAGGGGCTGAGCATGGAAAGCAGGCCCCTCAGAGACCCAGGTGGGGTGGGGGGAGGGGAAGGGAGGCCGCTGGGCCACATGGGCTGAGGGCTCAGGGTTACTAGAGCCAAAGCAACACACGTGTGTTTCGAATTTTCTTTCAAGTCTTTTCGGTGCCTGCTCGCTCCCATTCCTCCCCCTGCCTCTTGGTCTGGGGCTGTAATCAGTTTGGATGGAGACCAGCAGACGCACTTGGGGGTGGTGTGAGGGGAGCAGCTGGGGCTGGGAATCATTTCGGGGTTTTGTTACCTGCCAGCAGCTTGCAGGCCCATCTGAGGGCGGGGGGAGCACGGAGATGTGGATACTGGCTGTGCCCGGGGTGGGGGCAGGGTGGGGGACACAGAAGTGCTGGTGGGCGACCTGGCGGAGGGGTGGAGAGAGACAGCCCTGGAGCTCTGGCCCTTGCTGGCTGAGTGGCCTTGTCTGTGCTCTTTGGCCTCCATGAGCCTCAGTGTACTCCTCAGTGAAATGGAGCCTAGGTGATATCCTGGCTCTGAAAGTTAAATAAAATAAGCCTGCTTAGCACAGAGAGGTGGTCTGATTGCGTGGGTTCCCTTGCCCTTTGGGGGAGTAAGATAAGGGAAATGAAACAGAGACCTGGGGGCTACAAAGCTAGCCCTTGGACCACTGAGGCCATTAGCCCAGAGTAACTCAGGCCTGAAGAACAAGTTAGGCTTTGTGCAATTTCTGACTGTCTATAGCCTGTGTCTGCAGGTGTCCGTGGGAGTACAGGAGACGTCTGTGTGGGGGAGACAAGACCCCTCCACACACATACCCCGACCAAAGCTGTTTCCCTCCCCTGGCAGCCGGGACCCAACCTGGGCCTGGCCTGGCCTGACTATGGCTGGCCGCTGTCCCCGGCACCCAGCATCCAGCACCTGCTCAGACGCATCCAGGCTGCTTGCTACCACCTCAAGGACACCCCCATTTGGGGCGTGAGGGGCCAGATGGTCAGACCCCGGCAAAGGGGGCTCAGGAAGTCTGATGTGCCACCCCCGGGAAGGGCTAATGCTCACCCTGCCAAGGGCCGCCCTCAATTCTGAAGGCCTTCCCCTCCCCAGAGCTCAGAGACATGGTCGCTTCCACATGTCAGAACCGGAAGGATGTACAGGGGTATGCTGGCCGCAGCCACCCTCATTTTACAAATGGGGAAACCAAGGCTCAGAGAGACTCACTGGGTCAGCCCAGCTCCCGGCTCCTGCTCCAGTTTTGGAGTCTGAGGCCCAGAGCACCCGGGGGACTAGGAGCAGGGGACCTGGCCAATGGAGGATCAGCCAGGCCACGGGGAAGGGGCAGCCCCCACCCGCTCCCCACCCCTCAGCTTTTGTTAGCAACTGATGGAAAGTAGCAACTCGGAAAGCAGAGGTTTCCGGCTCCGCCAGATCATAGCTGAGAGAACAGATGGCCGATTCATCCCACCAAACTTGGCACCTCAAACAAAAGAAACAATATGTGTTTGGCTCCCTAATCTTTTCCTCAGGTTCCCAGGCAGGTGACTGGAAAGTCTGATGACAAGAAAGCGTCGGCTCACTTCTCTCAGGACACAAACCACAAGTCTTGCCTGGCCATTGTTCCTCCTGCTCCCTCCACCCCGTCCCGCTCTCCTCCCCGCTCCTTGCTTTTTCCAGGCCACGCAGGCCCTCTCAAAAGCAGCTCAGTGTCTCCTCCAGAGCAGTCCCCTGTGAGGGAGGGGACAGGGGGCACCCATCCCCTGAGCATCACACTATTATGATCCCATTTTGCAGAGGAGAAAACTGAGGCTCTTCGGTGTTAACCAACAGGCTACGTGGTCTAGAAGTGGCAGAGCCAAGAGTGATAACAACAGCTGCTGCGTATGGAGTTTCTCCTGGGTCCAGGGCACTGCCCCATTTTCTAGATCTCAGGCAGGTGGCATGGCCTGGGATCTGGTGAGTGGGCATGGAAACACTCCCATGGAGAAGTCTGAAGATGTGACCCAGATTTGCTACAGAGCTGTGAAGTTGGGGAGGTAGGGGGCTCCACTGTAAGCCCTGGGGATGAGTACCTACAGCTATCATTAACTGATCACCTACTGTGTGCCCGGCGCAAAGTAGGGATTTCACATGGGCTTCCCCTAATGGGCTGTGTGTGGTGTGTACAATTGTCCCAGTTATACAGATGAAAAATCGGAGGCATGGAGAAATGATTTGTCAGAGCCGCATGAGCAGTTAAGGGCTCAAGCTAGGACTCTTTCCACTGCCTCAGCTGTTTCTCTTTGCCCTCCACCCCCAGCCCCGGCCCCGGCCCCAGCCCCAGCCCCAGGGAGGGTGTTAATGAGGCCCTGCGCAGGGAGAGGCAGGGGGAAGGAACTATGCCCACAGGTGCCAGCAGGTCTTCCCGTGGTGGCCAGACCCGGGCCTGGCGCCATTCTGCCCTGCCTGTCTGCTCTCCGTCACGAGGGGTGGTGGCTGGTACCCCTGTGTGTGTGTGGGGGGGGGGGGGCCCTTCACATGCTGGGCCTGCCAAGACCCCGCCCTGGAGACCCAGAGTCTGTCTCCCAAGAACGGCACGTTCCTACTCGGATTCCTGGGCAGGGTAGGTGGAGCTCAGGGAGTCCAGGGCTGGCTACCAGGACTGGGAAGCCAAGGGCCCCAGTGGCAGGTAGTGAAGTGTGAGCCTCAAGGCCTCAGGGACCTGGTTTCCTTTTGTCATTTGTTTCTCTTTGTACTGACTGGTTGTATCATTGACTCTTTTCCTCTCTGTCTCTGGGTGACTCAGAGGTCAAAGAGTTTGTGGTGTGATGGGAAAAGCCAGCATGGGAAGCCAGGACACTTCTGCGAGGGGACCCTGGGGTGTCCTTTCCCCATTCTGGGCCTTAAGCTACTGGACGCACCTGCTGGCCACAGTTTAGAGCCCCTCTGGCCTCTTAGGCCCCGGTGTCCAGGCCATCCCAGAGCAGCGAGGAGCTCAGAAGGTAATGCTTGTCTGTTTTCTCCACACAGAGAACACCTGAAAAGCGGCTCCTGGCTCTCAGTGGAAAGGGATTTAAAGAGGAAAATAAATAAAGTGTGAAAGTGCCTCTTACTGACAAGCTCAAGCCCTGTCAGCTTGGCCTCTGCTCCTGCCCTGCCTCTCTCTCCCCTCTGTGACTGGGGAGCCGTTTCTCGATCCCACAGCCCCTTCCCACACCATCTTCCTCTTCCAGCTTCTGCTGAGGAAAGGCTGCTTCAGAAGATGGGGTCCACGAACACGGCCACAGCACTATCGCTGTCACCATCGTCATCATACAGCTGTTGCACTTAGTTTCTTTGTGCTGATGTAGCGAATTAGTACAAACTCGATGTCTCTGTCTTTCCAGGCTGCTATCACCAATCGCTACAGACTGGGGGTGGCTTCTGAGTGACAGAAATCGATTTCTTACAGTCCTGGAGGCTGGAAGGTCCAAGACCATGGTGCCAGTAGATTTGTAGTCAGGTCTTCCTGGCTCGTGGAGGGCCCTCTTCTCCCCGTGGTCCTTACGGCGTGGAAGGGGCTAGGGAAGTCTGAAGGATCTCTTTTGTAAGGGCACTAATCCCATTCATGAGAGTCCCATCCTCATGATTTAATCACCCTCAAGCCCCGCCTCCTCATACGACCACATGGGGCATTAGAATTTCAGCATGTGATTTGGAGTCCGGGAGTGGGCATGCAAACAGTGAGACCATAGCCCTTGGTGGCTGAAAACGATACAAATTAGTTTTGGAAGTTAGCAATCCGAAATGAGTCTCACACTGGGCTAAAATCAAGCTCTTGGCAGGGCTGTGTTCCACCGGAGGCTCTCGTGTGGAATCCGTTGCCGTTCCTTATCCGGCTTCTAGAGGCCGCCCGCATTCCTTGGCTCTTAGCCTCCTTCTTCCAGCTTCCACGCTAGCCACGGCCGATCCATCTTCCTTACACTGCATCCCTCCCAATGTCTCTCCTGCCTCCCTCTTTCACTACGAGGACCCTTGCGAGCACACAAGGCCCACCCAGGTGTTCAAGGACAATCTCCCTATGTCAAGATCAGCTGAGTAGCAACCTTAATTCACCCTGGCCACATAAAAATAACACATTTACGGGTTCTGGGGGTTAGGACATGGACGTCTTTGGGGGCTCATTATTCTGCCTATCACACCATCACCATCGCCGTCGCCCAACTATCACCGTCACCCAGTTCTGTCGCCATCTATACCGCTATCACCACAAGCATCTTCAGCAGCATCACCATCACCGCCACCACTGCCCCTACCAGCACCCCAACCTCACCTCCACGACCTAGATCTCGACTCTCCTCTTCCTTATAGTGATATTCTTAGACCACTCTATATAAAGCAGCACCTCCGTCTGACTGTCTCCTATCACAGACAGTCACAGACACTGGAAGGGAACTCCTTGAGGGCAGGACTTTGTCTGATTTGTTCACAGCTGCTGCATTGGATGCCTGGCATATGGAAGGCACTCAATACATTTTCACTGAATGAATGAATGAATGAATGAACAAACAAATCAATGGATGTATTTGAGCCTATAATCAAGGCTTTGACATAGTCCAGAATGCCAAGGAGGGTGTTTCTAAAGGAGTGACGTCAAAGCTGAGATTTGACGGAAGAGGGGGGACTAACAAAGTGATTAAAGCACAGTGGGAACAAAGCTGGCTGCCCGCAGGTAGTGCTGTGCATTCTGGGTACCAACAGTGAGTAGGTCAGGGAGGCTGAAGGCCAGAGTGCAGGGGAGCACAGGTGGGGTGCGGCCAGAGTGATCCTGTAAGTATGTGAAGAATGTTGCTCTTTATCCTCAGAGCCATGGAAGCTTTGGGAAGCTTAAGGCTTGTGGTCAGACTTGCAGCGCCGGAAGATCACTCTGGCTCCACTGTGGAGAGTGGTTTGCTAGGTGGGGGCAGGAAGTGCATGGCAACTACTTCGGAGAGCCTTGCTGTTGTCCAGCAGTCAAGGGCAGCAATGGCTCTAGCTTGGGCCAGAGCAGTGGGTGTGGAGACGGAGAGAAGAGGGCAGAGTCAGGAACTACAAGACATAAAAATCAAAGGACTTGGGATGGCTTAGATTTGGGAATGAGAAGAAGTGTGGTGCCAAGGATACTGCCTAGGTCTCTGCCCCCAGTCCCATAGCCAGATGGTGGTGACTGCCTGGCAGCTGGATGGCAGAGACCAATGTCTCATGAGGATGAGAGTATACCCATATTTACGACTATTATCATTAGTAGCAATACACAGTAAAAAAGTTATCTGAATGCTTACCAGAAGTGATGCATCACACTAAGTTAAGTAATCCGTCCAAGTCACAGGTAATGTCTTAGTTCAGGTTCCTCAGAAGCCGACCTTGGAAGGATTCAGGTGCAAGTAATGTATTTGGGAAGGAAAATAGCAAAGTGGAGACGTGAGACAGGGGAGGGAAGGCAGCCAATGAAGTGTGTGTTATAAAGCAAGTTACCCCTGTGGGAAATGGAGCTTAATCTTTCCAGGGACCTCTGGGGTCCAGTAAAGAATACCCACATCAAAGTCATTTCACCCAGTGGTGAAGAAACTGGGCTCTTTATACACAAAACTCTGGCTAGTCATTGGTTGGAGGCTGCTCCCGAGGGGTGTTCATTGCCCATCGCTTCCAGACTTCAACACATAGGGACAGATAAGACTCAGTGGCAACAAAAAGCCCTCAGACAAAGAGATATAGGTTCTGGCAGTTAGAGGTCAGACCTGCGTGCACGGAGATGCTAAGTACTGTGCCATATGGGAAGAGAATTGACAGCATCTGCTGTCAGGAAGTAGTGAAATAAGGATTTGAATCTAGGTGGTTTTAATTTCAAAGTCTCTGAATGGAAGATCACATTGATGGATGGATGAATAGATGGATGGATGAGTGGATGGTTAGCTGTTCAAAGAAATGGATGGTTAGGTGAGTGGACAATGGACGGATGTTTGAATGAGTGAGGGAATGGACAGATATGTAATGGGTGGACACATAGATGGGGAATGGAAGGACAGATGGATGGATGGATGGAAATTCTAGTGTATGGGTAAATGGGCAGATTAAGAATTGCGTCTATGGATGGATGAATAGGAATATGAATAAAGGGGAGTGGGTATACAAGTGGATGGATGGGAGGATAAATAACCAGGTTTGGGAAAAGAGAAAGGCTTAGAGAGCAGAGTCTCAATAGTGACCTAAGATGAAATCAGCTAGTAATATTATCCCCACGACACCCCACCTTCCTCGGTCTCAGAGGCATCCCAGCTGTGGTCTCATATGGATGACCAAGCGCATCAGGAATGAAGTTCAGGGAGCAGGGTAGATCCAGGGTGGAGAGGGTGCGGGTTGGAGGAAGCCCATGAAATGGAACTAGAGGACTAGGGTGGAACCCACCGGGTCTTGTGCCTAGAATGGTGCTGCCCTGCCCACGGCTGGCTGGGCACCTGCCCAAGAGACAACATCATAGGGCTGGCTCTGGCCACAGTGCCATGTGGGTGAGCACTGGACGTATTTGTCCCACCACCAAAGCAAGGCAATGGTTGCAGAATAGGGAAGGCAGCTCTCCCAGTGGGAGCAGCGCTGGCTCAGGAAAGCTGGGAAAGGAAGCTGACATCAGGACAGGGAGCCCCACCATCCTGGCAGAGCTGAGTGATGCCCAGGGACACCCGGCTCCAGCCCAAGCACAGCTGATGGCCCCAGCTCTGCCAAGTTTCACTGCCTGAGGCACATTTTTATGACTGAGGAATAATGAGAGGCAGGCATCCTAGTCTTGGCCTTTCCCTAGTGCAGTGTGTGTGTGTGTGTGTGTGTGTGCCCGCATGGTTTGTGTGAGTGAACATGGATGTCATATGTGGGTCTTTGTGTGGGTTTGTTTGTGTGTCAGGGTTTGAGTATACATGCTAAGACTCTTGGCACACATATGAGCTTGTGTGCATTAGTATGCTTGTGTGTATATGCAGGTGTGTTTGAATGTGGGTAATTGTGCTTTATACGTATGTGAGCACATTTGTGTACATGTTATTGTTTGTGTGTATACACATGTGTAAGCATGTTTGCATGATGTGTGAAGATATTCACATCTGTGTATTTGTGCATAGCCTTGCTGTTTGCATTGTGGGAACTCGTTTGTGTGTGTGTGTGTATGTGTGTGCACACAAGTCACCCAGAATGCTCATTAGGGATGGACTTCATAGAATAAAGGGACTCCATTCTTTACCATAGCTTTATCTTACTGTCCCTTCTCCCCTACCTCATCCTTTCATACAAACTTCAGAAGCTAAGCGATTAGTAGTTTCTCAAACATTCTATGCTATTTCAGACCTCCATGATTCTGCCTGTGGCACCTGGAATGCCATCTTCTTTTTTTTCTGCTTGGTAAAACTCTTGTTCATCTTTCAGGTCCAGGCTTCACACTTTCATGTTAGCTTCCCAGTCACCGCAGATTCCATCCTCTGGGTCCCGTGCTACCTCTCAAACATCTCTCTTATAGCCATGAGGTATTTTCTGCTCTTCCTGTAGACTGGGGGTTCCTTGAGGGCAGGTTCTGTGTCTGATTCCTTTCTGAATCTCCAGGGCCTGGAACAGGATCTAGCATGCAATGGGAAGGAGGCATGGATGGGTGGATGGTTGGGTGGATGAATGGATGGGCAGATAGATTGACGGACAGGCAGATGGATGGATAGATGTGTGGATTGATGGGTGGATGAGTGGATGAGTGAACAGGTGGGTGGAAGGGTGAGTAAATGACTAAATCTGGCATTTCTGCTCTAGAATCCTGGATTTTGAAGGGAGACTGCTTGCAGCTCTTCCTTAGCTCTCATTTACCCTGAAATAGTCTCTGTGCTTGCAGAGAGGAAGGCTGCAACCTCAGAGCTGGCCTGCTCTCTCCCCTCTCAGCTCTGGCTCTCATGAGGGCTGGCTCCAGATTGGCCACCTACTTTATGAAGGAGCAGATTATGCCTGAAGAGGCATTGCTGAGTGGCTTAAGTTAGCCCCTGTTTGTGCTCCAGGCTTTCAAAGGCTGGGGGATACTGCAGAGGAGGGGCCTGACTTCAGGGCCCACTGGTAAATGGGCAGGGATTGTGTGCTCTCCAGGCCTTGACTGCAGGCAGCTTAAGGCAGGGCCCTAGGAGTTTTGAGACAGGAAAATGGTGTTTTGTCTTGTTAATGCATTCACTTGGCTTTGAACTGGAGAGTAGTCAGGTGTCCCCAGACGGCTGCTTTTGAGCTGGTCTAGGGAGGGGGTAGGGCATAGCCAGGCCCCGGATTACAGAGGCCTTCCCGGGGGAAGGGGGCCTTTGATGGGGCCGGGTCTGTTGTCCGAGTCTGCTTTGCTGGTGGCTGGAGCCCCTAATGAGGGGGAAAGGGCTCGTTCTGAGGCATTCCCCTGGTCTCCCTTGGGCAGCGGGTGGAGGCCTCCTTTGATGTTGGAGTCCTTAAGCCAAGTGGGGACTAATTGCCACAAGGTACAGAATGTTCTGGTTGCTTGGGGGGTCTGCAGCTTGCTCACAATGCCACAGCCACCCTGGGGTGGGGGGAAAGGCAGCCAATCTCCTGATGTGAGACAACTCAGGAGGGTTTGGGGTTGGGGTGTTTGGGTTTTGTTTTTCTTTCATGCACACAGCCCCAGCACAGAATGGGAAACACATTATGTACAGCGAGCACACGCGCGCACACACACCGCTTACTCCACCGCTTACTCCACTGCAACTTTGTAAACAGTATTATGTTTGATTTTTTTTTTTTTAATCAAAGAGTCAGTGCGGTGGGAGGGATAATGGCAAAGAGAAAAAGAAAGCAGACTTTGGCAGACCGGCAGCAGACAGATTTGGATTCCAGTCCCAGCTCTGCCACTTGTTAGCTGGGGCAAGTCACTGAATTTTGCTGAACCCCAGCATCCTCCTTTGCCAAATGCAAGGCTACGCCTGGCACCCAGGTGCTTATTTGCATTTGTTCCATCCTTCATGTGCATTCTTGAGACAGTTCACTAAAAACACACGTCTGTTTTCCTGGCAGGCATGGAAGCAGGTGGGGAACCTGGTCAGCAAACACCCGTTAGATCATTCTCATTTGATTAGAGAACAGGAAGAGGATGGTTTCCTTTGACGTTTAGCATTTGTGCCCACCATCCCAAAGGCTTCCATCTCAAAGGAAGATGACCTTATTTTCCTGGTATTATGTTCACCCCCCGCCGCTACCTCTCAGTGGGATCTGGAGTCAGACACAGCGATTTTTGTTATTAAAAGAAAAAAATTGGACCCAGTGATCGTGTTTTTACATTATACCAGGCACGGGACCAGGTGATCTGACTACATTGTCTCTAACCTCCACATGGACACTTTCGTAGAGTTAGTACACCCATTTGACGGATCAAGAAGCCGAGACCCAGAGAAAGAAATGACTTGCCCAAGATCATCCTATGTGGGAGTGGGGGGAGCCACCTTTCTCTTCAGCCTGACTCCAAGGCCCAAGCCCTCTCAAGCCCGCCCCAGGTAAATGTTCTGACCAAGCTTCTCTGAGCTTCATTTCCCCACCTGGTCAACAAGAACAATAACTTAAGTGTACCTTGCCAGGATGCCCAGCCATTAAATGAGATAACTCCTGTGAAAGTACTCAGCCTTATACACATGACAAGCACTCCGTACCCCTGCTGCTTCCCTCCACCTTGCCCTCATCACCTATTCCCCTGATGTACAAACACAACACATGCACACACACACACACACACACGTGCACACACAGGTAGTCCCCATTTCCTCCACTCTCTGGAATCTGGAGAAGGGGCAGATCTAGGCCAAGGGGAAGCAATGTCCATGGAAGTTGTCCTTCCAGTCCGTGGTGCCCCTTCCGTGTGGTTCTGTCCTGACCTTCTAGCCTCTAGAGATGGATCCTCCACCTAGCCCCACCGGGGACAGAACCCTCCGTGAGAAGCTTCCTGGGTGCAGGAGAGATGAGGGCCCGCCCCTCTGGCAGCAAGCAAGGCATCCTTGCTTGTAAATAGGAGCAGGTGGAGAGCACAGGAGACTGTAGTGGGACCTTAGGTTCCTTCCAGTTTGGGGGCCAGAAGGAGAGGAATAGGAAAACAGCGAGAGCCACTGGGTTGTGGATGATGCATCACCTACATCCTTTGCTCATGTGATCTTTTCAATACCCCACAATCTAGATTGGTGGCCTTCGATCACACACAAGAGGAAAGGCAGAGCCAAGGAAGCTGGTAAGTGACTGAGCAGAGGCCAGCAGGAGGAGGTGCTCCCGACAACCTGTCCTGAGACAGACACCACATCTGGCCTGGTGAAGAGACGCAGTCCTGGGCCTCTGTTCACCCACAGCTGCCCCAGCTGCCCCCGTCCTGGTGGGGAAGAGGGGCCTCCCTGCTCCAGCTCCGGACACCTTGGAGAGGGGAAATCCAAGAAACTCTGGCATGGCTACTTTCTTCTTTAAAGAAAACAAAAAACAAAAAAACACAACCAATGTGGAGATGGCCTTATTCAAGTTTTATGACAATAATCCATTCTTGTGTTTTAGAGTCAAAAACACAGATGGGCAAAAAAAGGAAAAAATAAAAGTGCCCAGAGATGGGCACTATCTCCCAGACTCAGGTGAGTACACTCCGGGGAGTGGAGGCCGGTTCTCCCCGACTTATTGTGGCCCCCACCTAGAATGCCATCTTTCCATATGTACATCCCATGACAGCCTTAATGCTTATGTTACATTCCAAGGATGGCTAGCGTTTCTTCAGCCCATCCTCTCCTGCTGAGCATTTCAATGGTTTCCGATATTTGGCTTGAGGCATCTTTCTCCACGGGTGAGGCCGCTCCTGAGGCTCCATTCTAAGACATGGCATTGCCATGTGGAAGAGTCTGGGTACTTTTGACACTTTTGATGGCTAAGCTGTCCCCTGGGAAGATCTGTAACTCTATACTACAACCCAAAGTGCCCAGAGAGCTGTTTCCTATCACTGGGCCCCACACTGGGTATGGACAATCAGTCTCTAATCTTTGGTGATAGGATAAATGAAAATAACACCTTTTTTCCACGTGAATGTCTATGACTCCCTGAGTTTCATTCATTCATCTATTCATTCATTCAACAAAAATGTATTATTGAGTGTCTATCCTATGCCAGGCATCCTCTGGTATAGGGCAATGGGCATATTTTAAGCAGAAAATCAAACACACGATCTCTCCGTTACAGCTGAAATCAGTGCTATGAAGAATGGTGGCCTGGGGAGATAGGCTGGTGGGAGTGTTGGCTCCTTCATAAGGCTTATCGGGTTCGACTTTTCCTTGATATGGAAAATCAACGCTTCTCAGTCTTATATAAAGTGCCCTGTGAATGCAGCTTTATTTCACCCCCACCCCCAACCCCTTGAACAAGATGTTCTCCTAAGCTCCTCCAACAAAGCTGTTTAGAGTGCCTCTTATTAAGCAGAAAGGTGCAGGGGCCATACATAGTTTCTCTGGTGAGGGGCATGACATTCCATGTGAGCCCCACTTTGGATGCCACTTTCTCCAGAAAGGCTCTCTGGGTTCCCCCAAGATGAATTCTTCCTTCAATAAGCACAGCGATACAATCAAGGACAAATTGGTCTTTCCCTCCACAGCAAGGAGCCAGGATCCATTCTCTGTTTAAACATCTATTTAAGTTTTTTTTAATTTTAATTTTTATGTGTGTGTGTGTGTGTGTGTGTGAGAGAGAGAGAGAGAGAGAAAAAACATGAGTGAGGGAAGGGCAGGAGAGAGGGGAACACAGAATCCGAAGCAGGCTCCAGGCCCTGAGCTGTCAGCACAGAGCCTGGCACAGGGCTTGAACCCACGAACCACGAGATCATGACCTGAGCTGAAGTCGGACACTTAACCAACTGAGCCACCCAGGCGCCCTAAACATCTTTTTAAATCAGGAGCATCTTTTCATGAGAACTGAATTTCAGAGTTTTGGGGTATTTCCTTGAATCCTGAGAAGGTCGGGGGCCTGCCCAAAGTCACATACGCAGGAAGGGGACTGGATGTGAATCCAGCTCCCCTGGTCTGCAGAGCAGGACCCTTGCACCTGCATCATGGCCAGATTCAAAATCTCTGCTTCTTTTCTCTTTTGGACTAAAAAGTCCTCTGAGTCCTGGGCCCTTCAGATCCTGAGGCATCTAAGGAAGTGGTGCCCTGTGAGGGGTGCCCTGGCTGGGGCTTGTTGGTACCTTTCATTGCAAGCCGAGCCCAGAAGCCCAGAGTCCAGCTGTCCAGATAGGCATCTGGGCAGTGCCCACAGATGGCTTCAGTTGTGATGGGCGATGGGCTAGGCATGCTTTCCCTGCTGGCTGATGTCATGAGCTCATTAGAGCAATGGGGTTTATAGTGTACAAGGCAACTGTCCAAACAATAAATTAAGCTGCACAATTTAGCACTTAATTACCCTCTCTCTTGTCTATTTCACTCTTGTTCCCTGGGTGTCTGTCTGGGCCCTCCAGCAAGATGGTGAGATCTTCCCTCTGCCTCACACCCCACAGCCAATCCATCAAGCAGCCCTGTTGGTGCCATCTCGGGAACATCTCTCAAATACTTTCCCTTCTCCACATCCCCACGGCCTTGACCTCAGCCAGCCCTCACTCTCTCCCCTGGATTATTGCCACGCTTGCCTCTCTCGCTATAATTCCCCTCTCTGGTCTGACACGAATGCGGTTTCCCTTGGCCTGAAATACACAGTCCCAAGCCCTCATCTCTCCATTCGAAGCCCCTGTGAGCAGGGTGCCTTGCTTACCATTGAAGCCGCCTCTTCCCAAAGCCCCACACCGGCTACCCTACCATATGATGAACTTGTGGTTCTGCCCCAAGGAGAGGCATAGCCAGGCTCCATGAACTTCTGGTTTTGGTCCATGAACTTCTGCACACGCCATTCTCTCCATGGGGAATATCCCTCTCCCCACTCAGCCCTCACCACTCACCTTGCAAACTCATGCTTGTCTCACTGTTCAGCTCTGGAATCTCCTCCTTCGAGAAGCCCAAGGGTATTTTCTTGGCAAACCCATAGCTGAGAGTCCTCATTTCCTTATCCCTCTCAGGTCCTCTCTTATGATGCACGTCCACAAGGATGCCTGGGAGAATGGTATCCTGGAGGCTGTCCACCTGTGTGTGGCTCTGTCACACCTATTCACTCTGGAGTCCCCATAGTTCAATCCTCACAATCAAGCCATAGGGATCCATAATAAAGGTCCCTTTTACAGGTGAGGAAACTGAAGTTTGGATTCCAGAGCTGGATCTCCACTTGGCCAAATTGGCCTAAGTCCAGAAGGGCAGGGATGGTTTGCTGGGCTCCAGGCAGACAGGTTGGAGGACCACGTGGGGCACCATGCTGGGTGGGGAGGCCCAGGGAAGGCATGGGGGATGGGGGAGGTGATAGTTTGGAGCAGGGTCACCATTTGACCCGAAGGAACTTGGCTGGTCAAATAATACCACCTCCACCAAGTATTCCCTTCTGTTCCCCCATGTCCCCCATTGCACAAATGAAGACTCAGAAAGAAGGAAGGAGAAACAAAGAACAAAGTTATAGAGGAATAGGGGCCAAGTTAGAACCAAGTGTCTCGATTCCCAGTCCAGCTTCCCCAGTGGGCTGCAGGTCCAGTGTGACCTCTCTATTGCACCTTCTTCTCTCCCCCTTCCCTTCACCCACTGCCTCCATCAAACATTTCTGTATGCCTCCTAGGGGCCAGGTTCTCCACTAGTTGTTAAAGACATAGAGGGCCCCTGTCTGGTGCTTGCCTGGTGCGTAGTGGGTGCTCAGCAAACATTTGTTGAATTAATAAACGAATAAGCATGGGACAGTAATGTACCTCTCTTCATTGCCAGAAGGACCTGAAGGAATGGAGAAGCACTTGCCTAAGCCCTTTGTGCCCACAGTCTCCTTCCAGCCACGCTACGAGGTCAGCATCATCACACCCATTTTGCAGATGAGGACACTGAGGCTCACAGAGGGAACAAAATTCATCCAAAGCTCTGCAGTCAGAAAGCAATTCTCAGCCCCCCTTGGAAAGTAAACATTACCCATGCTATTTTTTTTTAAGGAAAGGATGTTTTCCTTCTGGTGTGTAAACAGGAGAAGGGCTCCCCGAGAAGGTCATTGTAAATATCATTACTTCTCCTCGGGGCTCTGTCAGCTTATGTTACTTTATTTATCAACATTCCATAACATGTAGATCCAAGAACATGTCCTCAAGTGGGACACCAAAGATGTGTGCTTTGGGGGTCAGGCAGAAACACTTGCCAAGCACAGAGCACGGGGCTGGGCAGGAGTTGGGAACTGGGTCCAGGCTCGGGGCGGGGCGGTAAGGGCCCTTCCCAGCATCTCCTGCCTGGGTGGAGCCTCAAGTTGGAGTTCCAGCGGCATGTCCCTCATTTCCATAAGGGGGAGCTTGTGCACAGGAGATTCCCTCCTGGCTAGAGGGCCTCGGCATCCAGGGACCGGCTCCAGGCAGTGGCCACTTGGATGACACTGACAAGGTATCTGCCCTGAGCACTGCCTCTCGCCCTGTGTGTGTGTGGCGGGGGGGGGGCAGCCATGGGGGATATGAGCATGCCGTCCCCCTCCCTGTTTATCCACTCGGGGAACCAAGGATAAGGAGGGGCAATGCTCATGTGGAAATAGCACAGCTTTGGAGCCAGACAGGACTGAGGCTCACTCCAGCACCGTCAAGGATTAGCCGCATGACCTTGGGCTGTTCACCTCCTTGGACCTCAGTTTCCTTATCTGCAAAATGGGAACAACACCGATTTTGGGAGTTACACAGAGCAGCGACTATAGTGCCTGAAGCACAGCAAATGCTTCATAATAAAAGGGATATTACTATGATGATTGTTGTCTGGATTATTTTTGCAGGTCCTAATTTCCACCCCAACCCTCACAGGTAGTTCTGCCCGTCATTCCCCAGCTGGGGCTTTGGAGGGATTTGCACAGGGCTATGGCCTCCCTGGATCCCCCAGAGACAAGCCCAGTAGAAAGGCATTTAGGGCTTGTGTTTGCAAATGCAAAGGCAGGTATTTCTTAACATTTCTTAACAGAAATGATGACAAAGCAAAAATATTAAAGGATATGTCTGAGAGAAAGAGAGAGAGGAGTCTCCAGAGCTTAATTCCTCACTCAGATTCAACAACCAGTTTCTCTCTCTTTTTTTTTTTTTTTTTTGAACGCAAACCCCCTCGTCCACACAGATGTTTTGCTGGGGTTGTAATCCTAGTGACTATACCAGGTGCTGTTTTATTCCCGACTCGCTGTGGTCTTTGGTCTGAATCACTCCATCTCTTTTCGTTTGGTTCCTGCCAGAAAGCAAAGCATATATTTCATGGTCCTCTCTTCCTGGGAGGAGGAATTTCTCCACAGGCCTCCCTTTGCACATGCTCACGGAGCTGCATTTGGGTCAGAACGATGGGATGGCAACACAGTCTGCCGCCCTTTGGCTGCCTTCTTAAAACTTCTTTTTTTTTTTTTTTTTCAAAATGGAAGTAGCATTTTCTCCCTGATTATCAGAGTAACACTTGTGGATTGGGAAAAATTGGGTAGTACTGAAGTTTAAAGGGCAAAAGTTACCCAGAAGAAAATCACTGTTAACATTTTGGTGTGTCTTTTTCAGACTTGACTCTCTCCGTGCACAGACAAACCACCTTACAAGGGACTCTTACAGAATACATTGTTTTGTGTTCGGATTTTCTTAGTCTACCTGCCTGGTTTTCCTCATTCATCCTAAATGGCTCTGCATCATTTTATTGTATGGGTATAAAACGCAGTTCATTTAACCAATCCCTGATGGTTGGACACCTGGGTTATTTCTGTTTCTTTTTAAAAAACATTTTACTTTGAAAGAATTCTAGATTCACCGGAAGCTGCCAAGATAGTGCAAACGGTTTCTATGTGCCCTTGATCCAGTTTTCCCTGATGGTTACATCTTACATAAGAGTAGTATAATATCAAAATCAGGATATTGACATTGGCACCCCCTGAGTATAGTTCTATGCCATTTCATCACATGTGTAGATCTGTGTAACCACCACCACAACCAAGGTACAGAACCTTCCACCACCATGAGGGTCTCCTTCATGAGGGGAGAGATATAGGCACACTCTCCCCTTTCACCCCCTTCCTTAACTCCTGGCCACCACTAATTGGTTCTTCATCTCTATATTTTTGCCATTTTGAGAATGTTATATATATATATATATATATATATATATATATATACACACACACACACATATGTGTATATATATATACACATATATATGTGTGTATATATATATACACTTTGAGCATATATATATACACATACATATATATTTACTTTTTCCATTCAGCATAATACTCTTGAGATCCATTCAAGTTATTACATGTATAAATTGTTCCTTCCATCTCATAGCTGAGTAGTGATACTCCATGGTGTGCGTGAACCAAACCTACTAACCATTCATCCATTTTAGGGCATCTTCGTTGTTTCTGTTTTTTAGCTATTACAAATAAAACTGCTGTGACTGCTGTCGTAAAGGTTTTCACGTAGACATCTTTTCGTTTCCTTGGTATCAATATCCAAAGTGTGGTTACTGGGTTATTTGGAAAGTACACATTTCGTTTCTTAAGAAACAGTGAAAGTCTTTCCCAGAATGGCTGTACCACTTACCTTTCTACCAGCAGCATATAAGGGGTCTAGTTTCTCTAAAACCTCACCAGCTTTTGATATCATCACTATTTTACATTTTACCTGTTCTAATAGCTGTGTAGTGTATCTTATGGTCTTAATTTTCATTTCCCAGATGGCTCGTGACTTGTAACATCTTTTCGTGTACTAATTGGCCATTCATACCTCCACTTGGGTGAAATGTCTCTTCCAAACTCTTGTCCATTTTCTTATAGGATTGTTTGTGACCTTACTGTTGAATTTTGACTCTCTCTCTCTCTCTCTATATATATATATATACATACAAACATATAATATGAATAATATATAATAATATATTAATATAATATATTATGTAAAATACATAATATCTAATATCTATATCATTAGATGTACTAGAATATATACATAGTCTAGATATGAGTCCTTTGCCAGATATGTGGTTTGCAAATACTTTTTTCCTAGTCTATAGCTTGTCTTTTCACTCTATTTCATGGATCAAAAGTTTTTAATTTTGATGAGGTCCAATTTCTTTCTTTATTTGTCTTTTATAGATCAAGGTTTGGTGTCGTGTCTAAGAACTCTTCACCAAGACGTAGGTGCCAAAGATTATTTGTTTCTTTTCCTTTGAAAATAATCCTGTGGCAGACACATAATGTCCTTCTAAAGACACCCACACCCAAATCTCCAGAGCTTTGTGAATGTGTGAGCTTACACGGCAAAGGGGACTTTGCAGATGTGATGAAGGTCAAGATCTTGACACGGGCAGATGACTCTGGATTATCTGGTGGGCCCAGGGTAGGCACCAAGGGTCTTTACAGGGGAAAGATTGAGACAAGACAGTTGGAGGGTTTGTGGCTATGGATGCAGTGGTTGGAGTGATGACATTGTCAGCTAGAAGGGAAGTCCTAGGAGCTGGAAAAAGCAAAGTAACCGATTCCTAGAGCCTCCAGAAGGACATTGCCTACTGACCTTGACTTTAGCTCACTGAGACCTGTTTTCATTTCTGACTTCCAGAACTGTAAGATAATAAATTTGTGTTGTTTTAAGCCACTAGGTTTATGGTAATTTGTTACAGCAGCAAGAGGAAGCTAATTCAAACCCTTGGATGAATATCCTTATACATAAATCTTTGCATACTTTCCCAGCTATTTCATTAGGATCAAATCCTAGGTTTCAAATTGGTGAGTCAAAGCATATATACCCAAATTGGTACCATTTACACCTCATCATTAGCTTTTTACGGATTCCTGTACCCTTGCTTGAGTAAACATTGGCTCTTACTAATGTGAAACATGTACTTGATATTGCTTTGATTTCCTAGTGTGTGTGGATCCTGCATGTGAGTGCATAGCACATTTCTGTGAATCAGCCAATTTGGTAGCCAGTCCAATATGGTAGCCACCAGCCATATGTGAAATATGGCTACTGCAAATTGAGATAGGCTATAAGTATAAAATACACACTGGATTTCAAATCTCTAGTACCAAAGAAGGAAGGAAGGAAAGAAAGAAAGAAAGAAAGAAAGAAAGAAGAGAAAGAAAGAAGAAAGAAAGAAAGAAAGGGAAAGAAAGAAAGAAGAGAAAGAAAGAAAGAAAGAAGGGAGGGAGGGAGGAAGGAAAGAAAGAAAGAAAGAAAGAAAGAAAGAAAGGGAAAGAAAGAAAGAAAGAAAGAAAGAAAGGAGGGAGGAAAGAAAGAAAGAGAAAGAAAGAAGAGAAAGAAAGAAAGAAGAGAAAGAAAGAAGAGAAAGAAAGAAAGAAAGGGAAAGAAGAGAAAGAAAGAAAGGGAAAGAAAGAAGAGAAAGAAAGAAAGAAAGGAGGGAGGGAGGAAAGAAAGAAAGAAAGGGAAAGAAAGAAGAGAAAGAAAGAAAGAAAGAAAGGAAGGAAGGAGGGAGGGAGGAAGGAAAGAAAGAAAGAAAGAAAGAAAGAAAGAAAGAAAGGGAAAGAAAGAAGAGAAAGAAAGAAAGAAGAGAAAGAAAGAAGAGAAAGAAAGAAAGGGAAAGAAAGAAGAGAAAGAAAGGGAAAGAAAGAAGAGAAAGAAAGAAAGAAAGGAGGGAGGGAGGAAAGAAAGAAAGAAAGGGAAAGAAAGAAGAGAAAGAAAGAAAGAAAGAAAGAAAGAAAGAAAGAAAGAAAGGAGGGAGGGAGGAAAGAAAGAAAGAAAGAAAGAAAGAAAGAAGAGAAAGAAAGAAAGAAAGGGAAAGAAAGAAGAGACAGACAGAAAGAAAGAAAGAAAGAAGGGAGGGAGGAAGGAAAGAAAGAAAGAAAGGGAAAGAAAGAAGAGAAAGAAAGAAGAGAAAGAGAAAGAAAGAAAGGAGGGAGGAAGGAAAGAAAGAAAGAAAGAAGGAAGAAAGAAATTTCAAAAGTGATGTTTTATATTGATTATACACTGAAATCATATTTAGATATACATTAGCTTAAGTAAAATACATTCATAAAATTAACTTTACCTGCTTTGCTTTACTTGCTTAATGTGGCTACTAGAAAAGTTTAAATTACATATGTGGCTTGATGTGTGGCTCATGTTGTGTTTCCATGGGTCAGCATGGGCCCAAGCCCTCTCAGCCACAGCCCTTTATGACCAGCAGCAGGCAGTGACAGCATAGTGGCCAGAGCTAGGGGCTAAGCTCTCAGCCATGCAGGAAAGTCAGCCAGGCCCTGTGGTCCTGGTCTCAGCAGCCAGTGCCCAACCACAGATCCCACAGTGTGGTGGAAAAGAACTTGGGGTCAGAGAGACCTTGGTTTAAATCCCAGCTTCTTCTGAATTTTCTTGTACTTGAAGCTTTATCCATTTTAGTTTCCTTATCCATAAATTGGGGAAATAATCCAATAACACTTATGGAGACATTTCTTTTTTTTTTTTTTTTTTTTTTTGGAGACATTTCTTTATTCAACCAATATTTATTGAGCCTACTGTGTTCCAGGCACCGTTCTAGGCTCTGGCAATACTACATACAGCACACAACCCGGAACGAGCCTAGCATGATGTTCTGGCCTCCCGTGGGTCCTCTTTCTTGCCCACCAGAGACACTCTCTATTGCTGAAAAGAACATTTCGGTGGAACGGTACATTCTACTCAGCACTTTTTATGAGCCCACTGGTTCCCTGAATCAGAATAGCAGCTCTGGGCATGGGTTTGAATTCATCTCAGCCATCACTTTGTGACTTTAGCTACGTCATCTATAAAATGGGGCTAAAACATTACCTCACCCAGGGTCACAGCGTTAAAGAAGGGTCACACCATTAAAGAAGATAACACGTGTAGAACTCAGTTCCTGGACCTTTGAGCTGCTGGTAGAAGTAGTAATGTTATTATTTTCTCTGCCTTAGAATCTCAGGGCACTCTTAAGAGAGAAAGATCTGGAAGGACTTGTTAGTCTACATTGATGAGGTAAGCCTTTGGGCCTTTATCCAAGTGATGAATGTATTGGTGGACATCTGGTGGCTTGTGTCGAGATGGGCTGCCTACTCTTGGTCAGGCTAAAAAGACCAACTCTTTTCCTTGGCTGAAAAGAGCTCACTGCTGGCTGCTGGCCCGGGCTCCAACTTTTGTTTTAGCTGCTGTTGGTACCCCTCTCATGACCCCATGGTGCTCACCTCCACCTGCAAACACCTGCGATCCTCTGCCTGAGGGTTTTTTCCTACCAACTGGTACTTGCTAGGCCGGAGTCAGGGCAAGCCAGAGGGCCAGGCACTAGAAGTAGCCCTGAACCCGTGAGGAAGGGGGTGCTGGTGGGGAGCCACCATACAGCTTCCTTGGTCCTGGGTTAGGGCACCTCTGAGGTGTGTTCTCAGTGGATTAATCTCTAGGTACCACAGTGGCAGTTGGCCTGACAAGGCACCCTGCGTTGGCTGTCTTCCTCCCTCTCCCCGTTCTCCGTTCTCCGGCTGGTGTTTTCTTAGCACTTTAAGTTCTGCTTCCGAGAGAACCCAACAGAAATACCCTTCTTTTTTTTTTTTTTTTTATGAGAAGCCTATTTGGGATTAGTTAATTCCCCTCCTAGAGCCATGGGCCTCAAGAAGGCTGACTCCCTCCAATTCCAGTCTAGCTCCACGGGCCTTGACACTCAGGCCCTGTGTCGGACTGGTCAGGTGACCAAACGCTGGCCAGGTAGGTGTAAGGGCAGGCCTGTGCCAGGCATGGTTTTCTCTCTCCTAAAAACTGAGCTGCGAGAGAGGTACTAGTATTCTTCTGGATGTTTCTATGTTTGGATGTGATCTTGGTGCCATCTTGTTTTCATCCAAAGAAGAAAGGATGGGGCCATCAGTACAGAGGGCAGAGCAGAGAGACAGAAGTTCCAGCACTCCTGATGACACCATTGAACCATTGACCCAACCCACCTGGCAGCCACTGCACCTCTGGACTTCCTCTTATATGTGATCATAAATTTTAAAGAAATTTAAAGCCACTTCCAAATTTGAGTTGAGGATTTTGTTACTTGATTCTACCAACAAAAGCAGCCAAACTGCCCGGTTAATCTGGATACAACGCAGAAAGCTGGCAATTATTATTGACTTCCTTACTTTGCAGATGAGCAAACTGAAACTTGGGGATTAAATGCAGATGAGATCCTTCTCCGGGTGTGGGGGTCATCTCATGTGTCCACACAATAACTACAGGCTTGAGAAACTACAGGTGTTACAAATGGAAGGTCAAGTTCATGGGTTCTGTGTCAGTTCCCTTTCTGAAGTGAAAAGTCCTTGCATAAAATGGGAGTCTTTCCTTAGTTTAAGAGATAAGATGATTATCAAAGGGGCAGCACAGCTCTCATCTCCATTTCACAGTCAAAGGCAACGAGGCTCAGAGAGGGCCAGCCACTTGCCCAGGTCACACAGTTAGTGGAACTTCAACCCTGGGTCTGACCTCGGTGCTTTCCCTAGCAATCCAAGACCACTCCCACAGAGTCTGCTTTAGGCTTAAATAAGCAAACTTTGTGAAAATGTTTTGCAGGCAGTAGCAGTGCCCACTTTTCAGTTTACCTGGCTTCGCCCTACCCTTGCTCTGCCCCCACCCCAATTCCACAGGCTCCAGCAAACACCCTTCATCCCCAATCTCCCATTTGGTTCCTTTCCTTTGAGAGCCTAAATTCCTGGAGGCTGTCTCCCAGAATGCTAGCTTCTCTGTATATTCTCCATCTATTTCAAAATTCCCTATGGGGTGCCTGGGTGGCTTAGTGGCTGAGCATCTGACTCTTGATTTTGGCTCAGGTCGTGATCCCAGGGTTGTGGGATCGAGCCCCAAGTCAGGCTCCACGTGGAGTGTGGAGCCTGCTGGGGATTCTCTCTCTCTCTCTCTCTCTCTCTCTCTGCTCCTCCCCAGCTCACCCACTTTCTCTCAAAAATAAAAATCTCATGTTATTTAAAAAAAATTATTTAATGTTTATTTTTGAGAAAGAGAGGGACAGAGTGCAAGCAGGGGAGGGGCAGAGAAGGTGAGACACAGAATCCGAAGCAGGCTCCAGGCTCCGAGCTGTCACCACAGAGCCCAACACGGGGCTTGAACCCATGCACCACGAGATCCTGACCTGAGCCGAAGTCGGATGCTTGACCCACTGAGCCACCCAGGCGCCCCCAAATCTCCTGTTATTTTAAAGATAAACTTTTTGGAGGTCTGGTTGTTTGCGCTGCACTGTTTCATAACTGCCTATTTGGCTCCTTGAATTAGCAGGAGGGCACGGAGCAGCAGGAAGGAGGAAAGGAAGAGCCATCATTCCCCGTCTATAAAAACAGTGGCTATTCTGATGTTTTCACAGGAAGGATCCGAGGGGAGAACTTTCTTATCAGACCAATACCACACGTGTGCAAGTCTTAAAGCTAAAACTTGTAAGCTGTTCCATTCCTTCCTGTTCTCTGGGCTGGTGACATTTGATACCAAGAGATGTGAGCAAGTGACTTTGCTTTGTCAAGTACTTCTCTCTGCTAAGCGTTTAGACAGACTGTGCACCTAGCAGGAGACCCCCGATCCTATATTCCCAAAACATCATGGTTTTTCATCCCTGGGAGCCCAGGAGGATGTTTTTCTAGTGACATGCACTGAAGACACCATCATTTCACCCATCACTCATTTAAGACACCAGTGGTGAAAAAGAGGCCCAGCCAGGGTTCCTCTCTCCTGGGGACTCTACCCTCCTGGGGGGCTACTTGATATGAGGCTGCCAGCACTTTGACGGGGGACTGGGGTTCCTGCTCTCGATCCAAGTTTAAGAAGCAGCTAAATGGAGAAGGGGTATGTCGTGGGTGAATCGTGGCCCCCGAAAATGGCCTAGCCCTGGGAACCAGTGTGACCTCAATTGGGAAAAGGATCTTTGCAGATATAATTAAAGATCTAAAGATGAGTTCAGCCTGGAGGATCTGAATGGGCCTTAAATCTGATGGCAGGTATCCCAACAGGAGAAAGGCAGAGGGAGATTTCAGACACACAGAGAAGCCAGAGACGGAACTGGCTTGTGAACAAATAGCAGCACAGAGTTTTGCTACATTTGTCAAAGGCTTTCGATACTTTGAAGCCAGGTGTCTGTTCTCCGCTCTAGGCCTCCACATTGCGTGGGAAGGCCCACTTTGTGGCTTTGAGCACAATGGTTGCCCTCTCTGAACCCATTTCTTGCACTGTTACATGAGGATCATCGCGATGCCCGCCTCCCGGGCCATCCTAAGAGTCAAGGACGTGTGGGGCACCAGACGTCATACAGCTCACAGGCTACTTCAGGGCACAGACATTTTTGGTTTGTCCCACACAGTTTTTGGAGATTTTGAATTTGTTACCAACGTTCAACTATCAGGAGACTTTACATAAAAATCCCACATTCTTAGGGCCCCTGGCTGGCTCAGTGTGCAGAGTAGGTGACTCTTAATCTCAGGGTTGTGACTTTGAGCCCCACATTGGGTGTAGAGATTACTTTTTAAAAGTCCTATATTCTCTTGAGAAGTCAAAAAACCTGCCCACGTGATGTTACCACGAAAGAAGTGGCTGGAGCTGACTGGCCGCCAGCGTGGCACGGGCCCCTCAGTTTGCCACAATCCTCACCCTGTCCCATTACACACTGTCCCACATCGTCCCTTCCTCTCTTTTACAGCATCTGAGTTTGCAACCTCTGTGGGGAAAACTTCACGTAAACTGCTGTTTTCATTTCTGTTTCACAAAAGACAAATCCCAAACCAGCGTTCTCTTTCAGGAGAATGTCTCCAGTAGGGAGAAGGACGATGAAAACCTCTGTCAGACAGAATTTTTTCCTTAATAGAATTTGTTGTAACCAGATCAGCAACCTCCTTTAATCCTGGGCCTCTGACTTGTGAAAATCTCTTTGTTACCCAGAACTAGATACAAATGATGGTACTTGTTAAAACCAGGCGTGCTGGTGGAGAGGGACTTCCATTTACGCTTGTTCTTGCCAAGATTTTGATGTTTCAGTCCCTCTCTGGTTTAATAGTTAAGTAAACGTTCGTTTTGGATGCTGGTTCAAACCAGTTCACGAGGCACTTTTAGGAAAAACCAACACCTTTGGTTTGCATTTTGTCACCCAAACCAGCTATGATTTTCTTGGACTTTGGGGTTCAGAAAGTGAGTCCAGTTAATGGAAGCAGACTCAAACTTTGGCTCTGCTTCCTGCTCGCTGTGTGACTTCAGGCTGTCACTGACCTCTCTGGGCCTCAATTTCCTCGTCAGAGTATCAGCCCTTATATCAGAGGATTGCTGTAGAGAGTCGAGATGAGGTGTGCCCAGTTCGTGGCATAGAAGCTGGGACACCAGAGACGATTATTATTCTTATTACGACTGATTACTCTTTTGTGAGGCTGCCTTGGTTGTAGCTTAGGGAGTAGAAATCCGGATTGGGATGATTTTATCTTTCAGACATACCAGTAGCAGAATCCTGCCTCGATCTGCAAACCTTAGAAGTAATAATGATAAGCTTGATAATAATTATGAAGCCTAATATTTATTGAATATTTCCTGAGAACAGATAGAATCCTCCCCCCTTCCCCCCTCCTATGCTCTCTCCTCTTCTCCATCAAGGTCGGTGGCACTCATGCATGGTTGTGTATCGACATGGGTATACATGTCAGAGGTCTAGAATAAGAAAATATTCTCAAAGTCTATTGATTTGCATACAAAATCAACTACTTCCTAATTGTGGGTGCCAACCCGGATGGGGTCAGATCAAGAGTCAGTACATTGGGGGGTGCTGTTGGCACACTCAGGGGACAGTTCTCTAATCCGTGGTTCTATCCTGCCAAGGCAGGAGGTTTAGTGCTCTTGGGCCCCTGGCACTAATGTTAGTCACTGCAACAATCAAAAATGCCCTCCCATGCGTCCAAATGTCCTCAGAGGGGTTTGAGAGCCATTGTTAGTCAACCAAGCCAGTGATGACAATATTCAATCTCTCCTGGCCACAAACTTGGGTCAGACCCTTCATCCATCTCCCTGAACCTCAGTGTTCTGACCTGTCAAGTGGGGAGTCATACCCATTTCATTATCCCCATGGGGGGACCAAGAGGGAGGATGTATGTGAAGTACCTGGCTCAACCCTGGCACAGAGCAAACGCTCAATGCCCAGGACACATCATGGTGTAGATCTAACATCGGCGGACCCTGGCTTCCCTTTTTCCCCCGATTGTGTCTCCAAGTGACAGGGCCAAGGGGGGCCTTCGAAGCCCTCCAGTCTTCACTCTGCTGTAATTAGAAGTCATTGTGGAACGAAGTCCAGTATTTAATTTGGCCTGTGTTTGACAGATCCTGTGTGCACGGCTAACAGAGCTCACACAGGGCCCGTGTTACAGGGGGGATTCTTGGCCTGGGCTCAGGGTGGATTGGTGGAGAAAATGTCGCATTCAATTAAGGCTGATTGGCCCTGACAGTTGTCTGGGTGAAGTTTATAAGGTACATCTAATCTGGATGCATCTGGTCATAAAAATGCAAAACAAGCCGTTCCCACCCAAGTTCTAACTCCAGATGTGGGTTGATTCTCAATGATTGACACCATATTTTTTGCAGCTGTCCCACATTTCAAATCTTTTTCTATTTAAAATATATTCATCATAATTATGGAATGCAATAAACAAACTTCAGCCTGATGACAAGCTTTAAATATAAGAATGTTTCGGCTTAAAATAAATGCCGTGATTTCTCAGCCCAGGATGGAGACAGCACTGACGAGTGTTCTCCAAAGGAGCCCTGACCTTGTCACCATAAACCAGACAGAGTTATTTTCTCTCCAGTATTGACTGATATTTGGAGGGGGGATAGGAGGAGAAAAATCAAAAGGCTATTTCTATCAGATAGAAAAATGTGCCAAAGCCATCAGAAAGTCACCCTTGTAAGACAAAGAAACAAAACTGGATACAACCTAATCATCCTTGAGGACTTCCCCATTGTGCAAGTTCTTCCCAAGGCCGGCGAAGGTTGCACACAAGGGGAGCCAGGGCCCTGCTTTCAAATCCCAGCCTCCACACGGCCGCTCTGTTACATTGTGCGTTGCTCTGTCAGTTTCTTCTCTAAGATGGAAGGTGATAACAGTACTTACCTCAACGCACAAGCCTAACAAGAAGTGAGTAGTTACGAGTAAGGTGCTTAGAACAATGCCTGCCACGGAGCTGTTATGGTCATCAATTTCAGCTGACCGCTTCCCGCTGCTCCCCTGAAGGAGAAGCTAGAAGTTTCAGGGGTTAGGTGACCTGTACAAGGTCACAAATAGTGCACGGCGAACGCGGAATGCAAACCCTGATTGGCTGACTTACTACCGAACACGCCCATAAGTGGTCCGTTTTGCCGTGTTAGCATTTCCTGTTTCAATTTGATGCCCTGAAAGTCTTGCTCCTGGCCATTCTCCCTGTTGGTGGCTGGTCATGCATTCCAGGAGTGTCCTGCTAAGCTTGGACAAAAGAGCGTCCTTCTGTTTCATCTGTTCCTGGGGCTCATCTTTTATTTTTAATGCTATTTAAATGAGTCTGTAATTGAGATAGTTAAATAAACAAACGTGTAAGTTAATTATAGATAGGTTAGCCTACGACCAGTCTGCTGGATTTTTCTAGCCACTTATGGACCTCAGCCACGACCCCATGGTTCCCCCTTAACTTGGTTCCTGGAGAAAAATGAGAATTACCCAGAGTTCGTGTCAACAATCTGCTCCTCTTTAAAATGAAGCCATAAGTCACAAGCCCTCTGAGTTCCCAAAAAAGCGTCTGGAGCTAAATTTGTATCCTGACTCTGATGATTGTTCTCCTATTAGGCTGATGAGAGAATTAGCAGAGCCAGGGCCTCCTGGGGCTGTGCCCACAGCTCGGGCCAAGATGGAAACGACTCTGTGAGTTTTATTTCTGAGATGCGGAGAAGGCTTCTCCATCACTGGGCCCATGGGCACATGTTCAATATCAAAATACTGTGTGCCGCCTCTCCTGGGAGATGGTCCCGGCAGGCCCTCTGTTTCCAGCAGGAATGAGAAATCTTGGCGGGAAAAGGGGTGGCTGTGTTTTAGTTTTCCCGGAGCCCTGTGGACGGCCCCAGTGATGTCTCTGAGCCTGCCTTTCCTGCTAGCTCCCTGTTTGGGTGAGGTACTGTGAATCAGTGGCAAGAGTGTGCCCTTGGAAGACAGACAGCCCCCGGTTCACACACGGGCTCCATCAATAACAAACTGGGTGAACTGGGGTACGGAGCCCAGCCATCCTCGAGACTTGCCTGGGAAATGGAAATGATCATCTCTGACTGCAGGGTTCTCGGGAGGATTAGGTAAGATAATGTGGGACAAGGACTAAGCTGGCAGTTGGTGCTATATAAGCAGAGGTCGAGGTTTCACCTGCGGGGTCAAGAAGGTACTTAATGTGGTGTCTCAGACTGGGAAGTTTGTTTCTCCTTCTGTAGCCGGGATGGCAAATAGATTGTACCTTTCATTTCAATATAAGTCAAGTTGGAGATGCTTGCTTGAAGTGCGGTAGTCGATTTGTAATATCTGCCACAGACCAGGAGTGGGTAGTCAGAATGTGCATTCCATGCATTGCCCTCTCCCTTCTGGAGTATAAGTTCTAAAGGCAGGAACTGGGTCTAAAAACTGATCTCTTGTCTTATAGGTGCTACAAAGCATTTTTTGTATCTATTGTCATTGCTCTCCCTAAAAATCCTCAGACATGGCATACTATGACCCCACATCACTGGGTATTAAACCTTGTGACAATTATCTTCTCCATTTGATGGATGTGGGAGGCAGGGCCAAAGATCAAGTGGATGATGCAGGCAGCTGACAAGGCTAGGTTTTTTAAATTATCTGATGTATCACTCCAGAAAAACGCCTCTGCTTATGGTGGCTTCACTGTAATCATAATCCACACATCTGCAACAAGGCACAGAACACATGGAATCTAGCCTCTGCCCTTCTGCCAACCAACTGAAGACCTTGGAAAAATCACTTCACCTTCCTAAGTCTCAGTTTACCTGTCCGCTAAATGGGCACAGTAAGTACCCCCTCCACAGTCAAAGGGCTGTGTAAGGATGAGAAGAGACAATGGGTGTGTGGACAATAAGGCTTGGATAAAATTCTCCTTCTTGCCATTGCTTGTGAGAGGTGGGGAGATACTTTGGGGTGCGATGCTACAGGCATTTGTCGAAGGGAGTCTTTGGAAGCTTATTTCTACGGGTGGGAAATTTCCTGCAGATTTCCCCAGACTTCCATGAGGAGCACATCACTACTTGGGGGTTCAGGGCTACACTGACTCTGTGAACTTAGGCAGTCACTTCACCTCTGTGACCTGCAGGCTCCTTATCTGCATAACTGGATGACTACCTTCCTGGCAGGTTCAGAGCCCAGGTAGACACATCACCTGGAATGCAGAAGGCGCTCAACAAAGCCTTCTCTTGGGGATGTGGTCAGACAACCTGGCCTGAGGGCTAAGGTACAGCCTTTTCTCCAAAGAAACGGCAATAAGGAAATGCGTACGCGTGCGTGAGCGTGTGTGTGTGTGTGTGTGTGTGTGTGTGTGTGTGTGCCTGCATGCTCAAATGTGTGTGAGCATACGTGTGTGAGAGTGTGTGTAGGAGGAGAGGGCTGTGGAGAAATAAAGTGATGGTGGGGAATAAACAACAGAACATTTTAGTGACTTGCAGATGGAGACTTCTTGTAGCTGGGTTCATTAGCCTCCTAACACCAGCTTGGCTGTGTTTGGAAAACTACTTCGCTTGCCGTGGGCTGCCAAGTCGGGGATCTGTCAGAGAGGGAGTCTATTTTAGAAATTTGCATATCCCCCTCCTAGGACAAAAGGTCTATTGGAACAGAGTGGTTGGTGCTTGTTAGGGACATCTCTTTATTTGTTCTTTGTGCGAGCATCATTGGAAGGAAGTCAGGAGTAAAAAGGTGTATGCATATTGCTCTGAGATGAGAGAGGGGAGGCAAGGAGAACTGGAGGAAGGGAGAAAAGACCAGGAGATGCAAGCTGGGAAGACAGGGAGAAGGGCCAGGCAGGGCAGGGCAGGGGCCATGTACGAGGGAGGCGGAGGGCGAAATGGATGAGCAGGCAGAGGGGAAACAGGAAGAGAAGGAAGGGGCGTCTGGGGACACAGACCGCTGAGCACAAGGACGGATAGACAGATGAAGGGAGGTGAGATGGAGACGGACCCACCCATTCCCTTTCATCTTGAACCTGCCAGGGTGGACGTCGGCCTGACGTCCCCCGTTTGCAGGCCTTGAAGCTTCTCTCGGGGCCTGCCTGCCCCACTGCCTGTCATGTTTAAAGTGCCCTTTTCTCAAGTGGAGCCAGATGGTGGATCTGAGCCAGCCCGTGTTTGACAACCAGATGCTGAGCTCGCACAAAGGGGTCCTCCGGCCTGAATGCAGGCGGGGAGTGGAGCCGAGCTTTCTGGAGGCCAGTCCACGCTCCATGCCTGAGACCTCAGGGCAGAGTCTGCCGCAGTCTCCACCGACAGGAAGGGCCCAGGGAAGCTGGTGTGGCTGGGGCTGGGGAATTAGAGGGCTGGGTTGGAATCATGATCCACTCTTCACCAGTGGCTCTGGGCACATGGTTTTCAGCCTCAGTTTCCTCATCTGTGAAATGGGTCCAACCAAAAAAAAAAAAAAAAAAAGCAGGTCTCAGCAAGTCTCATGGATGGTCAGAGGATTAAAGTAGAAACCAAGTGTAAAGTGTCTGGTCTGGAGAAGACCAGTTATAAACCCAGGTTGAGCAGACTGAATTCAACCAGAAGAGGGCATTAGTCTGATCTCCTTCGGGCTTTGAAGTTTTTGAATTAATTGCCCATATTAAAAAACCTAGGAGCTGGGGCACCTGGGTGGTTTCGTCAGTTAAGCGTCTGACTTCGGCTCAGATTATGATCTCACAGTTCGTGAGTTCGAGCCCCGCATCAGGCTCTCTGCTGTCAGCACAGGCCCCGCTTTGGATCCTCTCTCCCCCTCCTCTCTCTGCCCGTCCTCCACTTGTTCTCTTTCTCTTTCTCTCAAGATACATAAATTTTTTAAAAAATAGAAGATTTCTTTTAAAAATCCATATTACTGGTTTCTTGTGAAAGACCCCAGTACCAAATGCTGGAAGTGGGCACTACCCCAGCCCCCAGCCTCAGACCCCTCCTGCTATGTGGCATCATAGCCTACTTCCCTCCTTTACCATTTTTCCCTGGCCCTTGAAGTCATCTGACCCTCACCATATGGTGATATTACCTTCCAGGCACCCAAGTTATGTCTGTTTGTATTTCTGCAGTGGTTGACATGGTCAGTCTTTCACGGAGAAAGGAAAGCAAAAATCTCTGATGGGTAGCTGCTATCTCGTCCTCAGAACAAAGCTAGATTTCCAGAGCCAACCCCCACCAGCCCCATCAACATGAGGGGGCTAGACTGGCAGAGAAGACACCCAGATTGTCTGAGATTCCAGTGAGTGGCCGCTTGTCTTTGGAAGAATATGTTTCGATGTCATGTCTAAACAAAATGGCTTTCAGTCCAGCCATTGTTAGGCGTAAAGTGGGTAGAATCATGTGCCTCTGCCCACCTCAAATGAATGAATGCTGTAGCCTCTCAAGGACTGAGGACTTGGGTACATGCACTCAGAATACAATAGGCCAAAAAGAAAGAGGGGGCCCAGGTGACGGAGGAAGCACCTCCCATGGGCTGACAATCTGTTGTGTCCTACAGGCAGGATGTGGCCACCACATATGACCTGCTCACTTGGAGTTGACAGTCTAGGGAGGGCAACAGGTATACTGACAATTATGAGTTTCCAAAGAGAGTAGCACAAGGTAATGGAGAGGGTCTGAAGAAACGCCCAACCCAGCTTTGGAAGAGCAATTTGGGTCCCCGGAGGAGGCCAGCCCAAGATAAGCACCGAATAACGAGTAGGAGTTGGCATGGGGCAGAGGTGTGATGGGCACTCCAGGAGGAGGTGGGGAAGATCCAGGTCAGTCTGGGGGCCTGGAAAGATTGTGGGGTGCTGGAGCATAATGTGGGGGAGACGTGAGGGAGAAGTGAGAGATGATGAGCGATGGCTACTCAGGGGCCGATGGGAAGGGCCTGGGATGCTGTGCTGAGGAATCTGGAGATAATCCTATAGGCAGTGGGGAACCATGGACGGGTTTTCAGAGGAGGAAGGGCATGATCAGATTTATGTGTTCGAAAGATGATTTCGAGGCTGCATGGAGGCAGTTTGAAGGGGGTGACCCTGAATGTGGGAAGGCCACAGAGGAAACTGGTGGTGGTGGTGGCTGCGAGGACAGAGTAGAGACAGTGGATTTGGGAAATCAATGTGGCGGAAAAGCCGCTAAGACTTGGTGACAGCTGCAGCATCCCCAGAGGACTGTGATTTGCATAAACACTGGGTCTCTGCAAAGTTCCACCCCAATTGATGGGTGGTTAATTGAATTCATTCATCCAACAGCAAACATTTATAGATGCTGACTCCGCTGGGAGCCCCAAGCTAGGTGCTGAGAGGAAGAACAGGAAAAGCAGATTCCTGCCCAGGAAGTGGCAAGCTACCAGGAAAGCTAGCTTTTTAAAAGGATTTTGTGACCCATCATCCTATAAAGCAGATGGTATCTGCCCCCGCCCCCTTCCAGCTCCCGAGTTTTCTGGCTCAGGAACTACGAGTCGCTGCCACTAAACCCCAGCGTGATGAGCCAGCCCTTATTGACAGTTTACCATGTGCCAGGCACTGTGCTGAGGGCTCACAACTACCGCACCTTATGATGGCGCTCAGGATTTGGCAAACATTCTGTAAAGGGTCAGACGGTAAAAACTTTAGGCTTGAGGGCCATCCAGTCTCTATCACAACTACTCAACCCTGCCACTGCAAAGCGAAAGCAGCCATAGACAATACGTAGATAAATGGACATGGCTGTGTTCCAATAAACCTTTATTTACAAACACAGACGGGGTGGGGGCAGACTTGGTCCATGGGCCATACTTTGCCAGCTTCTGAGGGGGTTCTCAGGATTCTACTCAGACTATAGATGAGGAAGGTGAGTGTGTCAGTCAGGGCCCGGCAAACAGATGGCCACTCAAAGGGGCAACTGAGGGAGGTTTCCTCAAAGGAGCTCTTTACAAGGGGAGCCGAGAGGGGGTTCTGATGTCCTCAGCGGTGGACAGCTGCTGAGACCCCAAGACTGGAGGGGCAGCAGAAGGATGGTTTCTGTAACCCAAGAGACTTGTATGTAGCTGGAAGAGAGGGCCACCCGACTAAAGCTGCGGCCCTCTTGGTGGAGGGGAGCTGGGACAAAATACTCTGCCCTCCTGCCCTCCAGTCTCCTGCTATCGCCCTTCTTCCACTGAACCCAGCAATCTGCCAGGGGCCAAGGGACCCCACTGAAGCAGTCCCTGAGGCAGACTTGCAAGGCACCTGGAAGGACAGAGAAGGGGGGGCCGGCAAATGGGGGAAGTCTAAGCAGCTGCCCAAGGTCATGTGGTGAGTGACAGCGGTCAGCGTATTCTCCAGACGCCATGTTCTCTTTGGGCAAAGATTGCCATGGAGAGAGATGATGATGACGTGGTAAAAGGGAGGCGGGCTGCACGGGAGGCAGCAGGGGGACTCTTGGCAAGCAGGGCCTTTTGTCTGGCAGAAACGCCCCCAAATGTGACGTATGGCGAGGCTTTAGAGTCAGACAGGCCTTGTTCAAATCCTAGCTCTGCTACTTACTTGTTTTGTGGCCTGAGACACGTCGTTATACCTCTCAGTTTCCTCATCTGTGAAACCAAGGCAAGATACTGTCTTTATACAGGATGTTTCTCAAGAATAGTCAACAAACCTCAAGTCCAGACTACCTGGGGTGCTGGTTGAGAAAAGCAAATTCCCACCCCTCATCTCAGATTGCTGGAACCAGACTCTGTGCATGGGACGAGGCAGTGTATACTCTGACAAGGTCCGGGGGATGATTCTGATGCCCCCCCCCCCCACCCAGTGCATAAGAGCCCAGTCTACTGGCTTCTTGTGAAGATTAGATCGATCAGCCCCCACAGTGCAGTCCATAGCACCCCCACCGCTTATGGGGCAGCCCCAATGAGCTGTATGACTGACCTGAATCAATTCATCAAGTCATGGCGGCAACTAGAGAGACGACATTACTTTCATTCCCATTTTACAGATGAGAAAATTCGGAATGAGGACGGTCTAGGTGCTTATGTGAGTTGGGCAGGTAGCCGTCGGCCTAGAACGGTGACAGGCACTTCCTACCCTCCTCCCCTTCATGTTGGGGCAGAGCTGTAAGGGCCCAACACAAGAGGGGCTGTGCACGGCCATGGGCAAAGGGCAGAGGACGTCCTAGAGGAAGTTCAGGGGCTGAAGGGGAAAGGCCATGTGCCTCACAGGAAACTGCGGACAAGGGGCCACCCAAGAGGGCCTGGCAAGCTCACTGGAGCCTGAATGGTCTCAGGAGAACCACATCACCTCTGCTGAGCTGTGAAACCTTCAGGCCATGTCAAATCAGCCAGGATGCGTAACTCGTGTGAAAGAATTGCAACTCCAAACAGAGCTTTATTTCTTCTTCTTTTTAAGTGGGTAATGGGATTTGCTCATGGTGAGGGGTCCTGCATACCCTGACCCTTGGGAGGGAGGGAAATGTGTCTTTATGAGACCGATGCTTCTTTCACTGGCATCGTTGTGTGGATTTACCTAGAGATGTATTTTCTAAAGCTAATAAATCATAAACCTTGCTGGAATCTCAATGCAGAACAGATGTAATGCATATGGTCAGTAGACTTGGAGTTGCAAATAAATATGTTTGGAAACCAAATATTTGAAAAGCAATTCTTCTCAGTCTTCTCTTTTTTAAGTGCCACTGCCAAGATCGGTTCAGGGATTTGGTTTCCCATGAAGCTATTGCCACAGCACTATACTCCCCACTCCAAGCGAGAAGGGAGACCTCATGCCCCAGGCTAGGAGCGCACAGAGGTTTTACCTTGCATGCCAGTTTGGGTTGATTGGATGTGGCCTGGAGTGCTGAGCGGAGCAGGGACCTCAGGCTCAGCTGGAAAGAGAGTCATGATCCATTAGCAATGTCTGCCCTAGGAGCAGTAGTAGGAAGCAGAGGATAAGCGCCCCATAATTACCATCCCCGTCCTAGGTGTTTCAGAGTAGGCGACCCGCTTCTCTAATAGGACTGTGCTTTGTTTATTTGGATCGTGGTGCAGTGAAAAATTTTAGAGCACAAAAGAATCGAGGACACAGAAGAGTTTTGCCTACACTTTAAATGCAATTCCAAATAATACCAAAATAGTTCTCTTGCTAATTCAGCCCTCTGCCTGAAGGTAGGAGTCTTTAACCATCTGAACAGTCCTGGGCCCCAGAAGTGACACTTTTCACAAACAGCAGTTCTGTTGTGTATTCACCTGTGGACTTATTGCTTGTTTCTCCCTAGAGAATTAGCTTCACGAGAACAGGGGCTTTGTTTTGTTTATTGCTTTATTCCTTGCTAGCTAGAAGTGTATGGCACATAGTAGGGACTAGAAAAATCTTTGTTGAATGAAATTCATTTCGTGTTGTATTTTTTTTTCATCCCCTCGTGTATGTGCTGATTTATGTCTTCTACTCTGGGCTTGGCCCACGGCTGGATCTGCAGATCCAGATACAATAAGACAAATGGGACCTCTCCAGCTCCCAAAAATTGATAACTCTAGACAGCATGAAAAGAGCAAAAGTAGAAGTAGGTGCTGGGATGGAGGTGACTGACATCACAGAGAGATGATGGAGTTGGAGCACCAGAAGAGATTTCACAGAGGCCTCCTACTGACCTAGGGTTTTGAAGGATGAATAGAAGTTTCAAGCCAAGGGTTGGATGTATTATGCTTTTTATAAGGCTATAGCAGACTCTTGTATAAGAATGACAATGTGACACATGGTATATTATTCAACGGTATAAAAGAGCCATTGAATAATCTTAGTTTCAGACACATAAATAGTTGAATCTCCATTCTATCATGGTTCAACTGTGTGACCTTGGACAAGTTGTCTAACTTCTCTGAGCCTCGGTTTCTATCTGGATGACTGAGAGCTCAGAGAAAATGGAGGTGAAACGCCTGGCACTGGCCCCCATATTTCATAGGCTGTCAGGATGTGACCACTCTTCCTGTGAGAATGGCAATTAGGACCCCATTCAGACTCAGTCTATGGAACAGACCTCAGAGTTTCCCCAGTGTGATTCAGAGAGAGGCAGGTCTCTCTGGCCCTGGTCCAAAGGGACTCAGTTAAGGACATCCTGCAAGGACCTCGTTGGCAGGGGAGCCTCATCCCCAGTGGCTCTGCGGTGAGCTCCCTTCCCCGTCCTGCTGAGCCTGCCCTGGGGGTGCTGTCCTGTCTCCCTGCCCCGCCCAGGGGCACCTGCAGCCTGTTTTTACAGCTTTTCACTAAGCTGAGCGGTGAGCAAATGTCAGCTTGATCCATTTTTCTTTCCCGTCCTTCAGACACAGGGAGGCAAAAACGCTGGCTCAGCAGATTGCTTCAAGTTCGGTCTCATCATTTAAAAGACCTGCTCTCTTCAAATGTAGTGTTAATAAAAACAACAGTGGTGGCTGCTGTGGAGAGCATGCTCACTCCGGGCAGACCGGAGCGGCCACTTTACACGTACTATTTCACATAGCTTCACCAGGACCCCGTAAAGCTATGATTATCGTCCCTGTTTTCTGACATGAACCCTAAATCCAGATTTACGAATTTCCACAACCAAGACTGACAGGGCCAGAAAGAGAACCCGCGTTTTTGGTCTCCCCAATTCCTACTCCCCCCTTGAATTTATCTGTTTGTTTTTCATTTCTCTACAGGTACTCCTTCTCCGTTCCGAAAGATTTGAGGCACCTAGTGGAAATACAAACAGCAAAAAAGAATAAAACCAACCAAGGAAACCGGTTGAGAATCTGAGACAGGAGAGTAAGGTGCTCGCTGTAGCGGTTGGGTGTGGTGTTCTAGGTCAAGTTTGTTCATCACGTTCTTCACATCTCTCTGCCTTCACTGACCTTCGTCTGCTTGTTCCATTAATATCTGAGAAATCTGTGGGAGGATCTCCCACTGTGGTTTCCGATTTGTCTCTTTCTTTCTACTTTGGGTTTTTACAGTTTTGTTACGAGATGCATACACATTTAAAATCATTGTGCCTCCAGTGGAGGGATGCGTTTTATCATCACCATAAAGATTCTTTGGTAATGGTTCCTGCCTTAAAGTCTCCTTTGCTGATAACGTAGCTCGGCTACATTTGCATGGTTTGTCGTCATCGTCTTGTTCTTCTCCTCCTTCTTCTGTATTTTTATTTATTTGTTTGTTTGTTTGTTTTTAATTTACATCCAAGTTAGTTAGCATGTAGTACAATAATGATTTCAGGAGTAGAATCCAGTGATTCATCCCATACATATAACACCCAGTGCTCATCCCAATATGTGTCTTCCTGAATGCCCCTTACCCATTTAGCCCATCCCTCCAAACACATCCGGCAACCCTCAATTTGTTCTCTGTATTTAAGAGTCTCTTATGTGTGTCTTTTTCTTTTTAAAATTTTTTTAATGTTTATTTATTTTTGAGAGAGAGAGAGAGACAGAGTGTGATTGGGAGAGGGGCACAGAGAGAGGGAGACACAGAATCCAAAGCAGGCTCCAGGCTCTGAGCTGTCAGCACAGAGCCCAGTGAGGGGCTTGAACTCACAGAGCACGAGATCATGACTTGAGTTGAAGCCGGACGCTTAACCGACTGAGGCACCCAGGCGCCCCTGTCTTTTTCTATCCTTTTACTCAATTGACCTCTCTGGGTCCTTATATTTAAGATGTGTCTCTTGTAAGCAGCATATAGTTGTTGTTGTTTTTTAATCTTTAATAATCACGGACTTTCAATTGGAATATTTACCTCATTCACTTTTAATGTAATTCATTTAGGTGTAGATGTACCATCATATTATTTGTCCCATCTGTTCTATGGTCTTCTCTCTTGACGTTCTTGCCTTCTGTTCTATTAACCCTTGGAGGCTTACTACCAGTTATGATAGGCATCCTTGACTTAATTAAAAGCCTAACAAAGTTAGCACCTTTACCATTTATGAATAATAAAATGAAAATATTTTAATTTTATTTTATTTAAATTGGAGTTAATTTTACCCTCTTTGAATTTATGTTATTGCTGTCAAATATTTTGATGTTACATATGTTTTAAACCCCACAACATTACTATTATCATTATTTTATACAGTCCAACTTCATCTAGATTTAGCTATTTATTCTTCCATTGCTTGTCAGTCCTTCCCGTATTTCTGTGCATCTTTCTGGGATGGTATTGATGTTCCTTGAAAATGCTCTTTTTAGTATTTCTTCTAGTCCAAGTTTTCTGGCAGGAAATCCTCTGTTGCTGTCGGCTTCCGTTTTTAAGGATATTTCCATTGGATCAAAGCACCGCGCTGACAATAGTTTTCTTCCAGAACTCTCTCTGTGTTCTTCTATTATCTTCTGATTTACATCCTTTCAGGTCCAGTCTTAGTTTGCTTCTTCAACGGGGAAGCATCATTTTCAACATTCGTGTTTTTAAAATGCCTTGCCTTTAGCTTTCAACACTTTTTTTTAATTAAAATTTGTTTAATGTTTATTTATTTGTGAGTGTGAGTGGGCAAGGGGCAGAGAGAGAGAGGGAGACACAGAATCCGAAGCAGGCTCCAGGCTCTGAGCTGTCAGCACAGAGCCCAACACGGGGCTTGAACTCACAAACTGCAAGATCATGACCTGAGCCCAAGTCGGACGCTTACCAACTGAGCCACCCAGGCACCCCTCAACACTTCTATCGTGACATACCAAGGTGTGTTTGTCTTACAAAGACAATGACAATGACCATAGTCATTCTTGAATCTGTGGTGTAACATTTTCATCAGTTTGTTTGTTTGTTTTTCAGAGAGAGAAAGAGCACAAGCAGGAGAGGGGCAGAAGGAGAAGGAGAGAGAGAACCCTAAGGAGGGTCCATGCTCAGCATGGAGCCCGACACAGGGCTCCATCCCAGGACTGTGAGCCAAAATCAAGAGTCTGACGCTTAACTGACTGAGCCACCCAGGCACCCCTTGTCAGCTTTTGAACATGCTTAGTCATTATCCTCTAAAAGATTACTTCTGTCTCGTTCTCTCTCTCCTACCCTGTTAGCACACCAGGTACAGGTAGGTAAGACCTTTTCAACGTTTTCATATGCTTTATGTTCTTTTCTGTACGTCTACTCTTTTTATCTTCATATTTCATTCTGGATATTTTCTATGGACCCATCTTTCAGGTCACTAAATTTTTCTTCTGCTGTGTCTAATTTGCTGTGAAAGCTGTCACTTATATTTTCAATTTCAGTTATTATATTTTTCATTTCTAGAATTTTTCACTTGATTCTTTTTTAAAGATTCTAGTTCTCTGGTGAAAATTTTCATCTGGTCATTTATCTTCTTGAATACATTAATATCAATTTTTAAAGACCATGGTCTGGTCATTGCAGTATCTGGATCACCTGTGGGTCTGCTTCTATTCCTCATTTTTCCTTGTGATCCTGTTCTTTGTATGCTTGTTGATGTTTGATTGAATACTTGAGATTTTGTATTTTAAAAAAATTGCCCAGAGGCCCCAGATGATGCTACTTGCCTCCTTAGAGGATTTTCGTTAGCTTCTGGCAAGCTGTGATAGTAGTTCACTTTGATCTAATCAAATATATGGGGCACCTGGGTGGCTCAGTCAATTAAGCGTCTGACTTCAGCTCAGGTCATGATCTCACCGTTCGTGATTTCGAGCCCCGTGTTGGGCTCTGTGCTGACAGCTCAGAGCCTGGAGCCTGCTTCGAATTCTGTGTCTCCCTCTCTCTCTGTTCCTCCCTCACTCGTGTTCTGTCTCTCTGTCTCTCAAAACTGAATAAAAGTTAAAAAAGAAAAAGAAAAAAGATAGAGATGATTCAAAGCTGAGTCTTAATCTTTATAAGGTCTGGCCTATTTCCACTAGGGTGTAGGTTGACATGAGTCTCATGTGAAAGCCAACTCAAACCAGCTGAGGTAAAAATGGAGGATGATCAGATGAGCACAATTACTGGGGGAAGGTAGAGACATCTGGGCCTCAGGGACTACAAGAACCAGCAAGTTGGACCCTTGCTTCTCTCCCTGGCGTGCCTCTATTTTTTTTCGTTCTGACTTTACTCTCTCAGACAGGTTGTGGCTGGGAAAATGGTCACCAGAAACTCTTAGGTGCACATTTCCAAGATTTTCTATCATAGGAGATTTAAGACTTGCTCTCTCTAGTCTCCAGGTCAAAAATCTCAAGAAAAAGCAGTGATTATTTCCATTGGCATCAATCACTGTAGCTAGCTGGGTAGGAAGATTCCTGGGGAACACAGACCACTCTGCTGGAAGCACAAGGCTGGTGTGGAGGAAGGAACATTTCTCAAAAGAATGAAGGAGAATAGATGGGCATGAATGAAAACTGTAATGTCTAATGCAGCTTGGCCCTGAACTATGGTATTTCCCAGGTGGATGTGCTAACAGTCAATGTGCTGAAAGTCAAATGAGATGTGTTCCTTTAGTTAAAACACTATAAACATGGCAGGGTTTTCCCAAGCTCCTAGAGAAAACAGAACTAAACAAACAACAATAACAACCACCCTGCAGCATCTATTGTGATCATAATCATAATAAGAACTGCTGTCTGGAAGCAGCCTGATCCTTGGCTAGGGGAGCAATCTATACAAGTCTCACAAAAACATCTCCCGTCTGCTTGCAAAGTATGTGTAACTGTGCCGATTTGCAAAAGAAGATGAAGATTTAGAGAGACCAAAGCTAACAAATTTACAAAGAAAACTTATGTACAAAAACCCGTATTTATTTAGTGTGTGAAAAACAGCCACGCACGCATGTTAAAAAGCTGACAGATACCACAGGGATCATGAAAGTTAGAAAATTTACACAGTATTTTCAATTAAATAACGACCTCTTACTCCTCTATAATACTTTTATCCCTACAACTTTGGCTGCACTAGGGCCTTGTCTTTTTCATAGGACAAGGGTAGTATTATTTCCTATGGAGAGAATAGAAAGATAGTTCAGTCTTTCCTCTAGCGTGGTTGAGCCAAATTTATTTCTTTATTGAGAGTTAAAATGCAAAACATGCAAATTCACACAAGGTTATACCAGCTGTTTGTAGTTCTGCTGAGGTCTGTGCTCTACAAATTTAATTAATGATATTTCACACAGTCCCACCAAAAGAAAAAAAAAAAAAAGAATGGTGAGTTTATAATCGTATAGGCTTCGTTACTGAGCATGTTTCCGAGAAGAGAGAATTTCTATCTTAATTAGGTATCTATAAAAACCAAATCTCCTGCTCATAATTTTACACAGCTGAGGATCCAAGTATTTTCCCTAGACTAGCTTCTGGCTTCATACATGTTAAACTTTGTTTCTTTTCCACGACGCACAGACTTCTGGTCCAGAGCATTCTAGGCAACTTTCAGATTAGGGGATGGCCTCTAACCTTACTCCTCCACGCCAAGGTCCCTGGCCTTGAGAGATCGGAGTTTCTAGGAGCAGGTAGAAGGATTTATGGGGAGGTAGGAGTGTTTTGGGAAGCCGATCCTACCCTAAAAAAAGTAGCCACACAAATATATTCCACTAAACATAGGGCAAAGGCAGCCCACGTTGTCTTTACCTTAGCCTGATCCCAAAAATGACCTTGGCCAAGTGTGGCAGAGAGAAGATCAGTGGAAAGAGAAAATAGTCCTTAACCGATTGTGATTAAGATATCTTACTTTGCCAGTTTTACCAAAGCATGTGAACACATGGCCAGGGCCCCTTACCGGCCTTTAGAGGAGACCACGCAAAGGGAGGACCCCAAAACTTCCACTTCATTAGCTCCATAAATACATCGTTTCCACCTCCAGATGAGCAAAGTGAGAGACTCAGTGAGATGAAGCCGCTGCTGGCCCAAGGCCATGCAGCTGGTAAACAATGAGACTGGTAAATGGCAAACATGATCCTTAAAGAATAGTGGAGGTCCAAAATTCATGGGTTCCCTCTCTCAGTCTCCTCCCTCTCTGTTGGACCTGGAAGACAGTGGGGACGTGGAGGTGGCACGGAGTTTGCCAAGGTCAGGGTGAGTGTCTGGTTCCAGGTGGAACCACAAACAGCTTCTGTCTAGGCTCGGTATAAATGAGTGGTCTTTGATGGAATCCAAGGGAGCCCTGGAGGGTCCACCATGGCTGTGTGGAGAGTCAAAGCTCTGGAGTCCTCAGCCACATGTCTGCTCTTTCCCCTTCCCTGGGGACACTCTGCTCCCTCTTGTGCCAGACCTCCATTCCCTGGTGGGAAGGTTCCTACCTCTGAAAAGGTGCACAGGTGCAGGGTGCAAGACTCTCTCAGGGTCACCTCGGTGGATGATTCTGGAGTTGCCATCATGAGAAGTGCAAAACATCCCCATGGAGGATATGTGCCTTCTTGCAGACAGAAGACTTGGGCCTTCATTTCTTTAAAAGCAAAAATGCAGAGAAATGTTGGATGTGTGTGGTCAGTTTCCTTTGTAAACCCTTCGTTGCATCTGTGTTTGAAAGTTGGTGGCTCACACATCCGTCCCACCATGCCTGAAGGGTGAGGAAGATTCCAAGATAGAATCTCAAAGAGCTTCTTACCCCAGAATCATTGGAAACAGACATGCGATGCACTGTGTAGTGTTAACACGCAGGAGGTTAAGTGCAAGCTCTCAGGCCCTTTGATGTATTAAATACCAAGGACTTTAATGTAATAGAACTGTAAACCTCAAATCAGAGCTAATCACACTAATTTGCTGAACTCCAAAACCAAACCGAAATGTTCATTTCTTCTTAAACTGAACCACAAATCCAAGTTGTTTTGATCTACAAATCTATCTAACAAAAGATTTGAGGTGGCTTATAAGAAATACATGCAATAAAACAAAAATCTAAGTAGATAAAAACCAGGATCGGGGGGAAAAAATCAAAACCAGAGAAACTATTACGACATAGATATGCCAGACCCATAGAGTAATTTGAGTCCTGAGCCCCCTGGCAGCCAGAGCAATATGGAAGATACATTAGTTCCATGACATGCATTATCCATAAAGAGAAGTAATTTTTAAATAGCAGTTAACTGGTTTGAAACCAAACTAAATCTCAGTCGCGAAGGGGGGAAAAAGGTGCCAAATATTCTCCGAGTCACACTTGAACTTTATTTTGTTCAAGATTCTAGTTAACACACGTAATGGTACCAAAAACACTCATTTCTGTATCGTTTAGTTTCTACTTTGTACTGGATCTCAAACCCCGCTTAAAGATGCTATAATTCCCTTCAGCCCAGTGTGTCCAGATTTTCTTTTTGGTTTTTTTTTTTTTGCATTCTGCCCTTAAGCTATTTCTTGCCGTATTGGTTTTGTACACGACCTCATTGTTTTAGCAATTAAAGAGTAAAATATGCACGCCTGTCTCCAGGGAAATGAGAATTCAAGAGGTTAAGTGTCGGCCTCGCACTGCAGAGTGTGGTTCCTAATCCCCAGAGGGCTCCCCTAAATTGTTTGGATAAACTGAGGAAATGTCAGGGGGAGTTCTGACACTGAGCATGACACTAATCTTTGTAATCATTCCTCCAGATGTGTACACGTGTTCTGAGGGTGCTGAACATCCAAGTTCACCATGGCCGCCCACTCCTTGGTGGGGGTGGGGGAGCTTAGACAAAGTTGGGGGGTAGCAGTCAGTTGGTTCTCTGTCCTAAGTATTCTGAAATCTTGAGAAGATCTATGTGCTTGTGCTTGCAGGATGGTCATCTTGGTTACTTGAAATAATATGTAAAATGCTTAGCATCCATTGGAAAATGAGAAAACAGATTATAAAACAATATTTTCAAACCCATATGTCATATAAAACAATATGTATCTACATACAGCTATCTTGAAAATGTATGTAGATACAGCTATCTATACACTTAGATATTTGGGTGTATATACACCTAAATATTAGTAGTGATAAGTATATATTTAAAATAACACCCAGGCACCTGGGTGGCTCAGTCAGTTGAGTGTCCAACTCTTGATTTCGGCTCAGATCATGATCCCAGGGTTGTGGGATTGAGCCCCAAGTCAGGCTCCATGCTAAGCGTAGAGCCTGCTTAAGAACTCTCTCTCTCTCTCTCTCTCTCTCTCTCTCCCTCTTCCCCTCTCCCACCCCCTCATGCACTCTCTCTCTCTAAAACAGGATAAAAATAAAAAATAAAATAAACTAACACTCCATTCTCTCTGAGTGGAGGAAGTTTTATTCTTTTTATACATTCTTTTATACATTTGTCTGAGTTTCCTACCACAAACATACTGTTTTTACAACGACTAAAAAAATGACCAAAAACTTCATAGTTTTAGAATATCTACACATCCTCATATCCATCTGTGGCAGGAAGCTTTCTTCTCTGTACAGCCATGATGTATCTATATTTTTTTTCCTACTGATGATGATCAGGCTGTGGCCAATTTTTACCCAGGGACACACACATGCTTTACAGATTTTTAAATAGCCCCACCTTAAAGAGAGGTTGAAATTGCATCTCAGATTATACACTTTCTCTTATTGCTTCTGGGGGGCTCAGATCAGTTTGCAAATATTGTTGAATTTAGAAAGGAGTTTTAATACCCACTGTGTAATTTGTCCTCACCCCATCTGTCGACTGCAGAAACAAATTAGCTTCTCTCCACATGGCCTGCTACTCCCCTGTTCCTTCCCCACCCCCCATCTTCTAGCTGCAGTCCTTTTCCAAGAATCCAAACTTGGAAGAAAAGCTGAGTGCACAAAAGGCAAGACCTCTTCTTGCCAAGGCAATAAGAAACATGGGCAGCATGCGTCTGCATCTGAGTGTGTGTGCGTGTGTGTGTGTGTGATGTGTTTATATATGTGTGCATCTGCATATGTGCATATCTGTGTGTGTCCCTGTGTGTGTCTATGTGTGCATGTATACATGCGCATGACTATAAATGTGTTTAAAGGTATCTGTGTGTATGGACATTTACGTAGGTGACCAGTATGCCCATTTCTCCAGCTCAGGATGTAAAATGAGGTCACATTTCTCTTACGTAAGGAGTATGGCCAAGAGAGAATATATTCTGCTTATTGAGGAAAAGTCAGTTCTTCCCAATGGCCCTTCTGTGATGATCAAGTGGCCCAAGCTCTCCTTGGTCTGGGAGGAAGGATCCATCTGGTTAACTATCTTCTAGAATAGAAAATGGCCTTCCTTAGACATGCCCTCCACTGCAGCTGTCACACCATGGTGTTTCTGCAAACACAGAAAGGCTCTGAGGCAAAATCCCTTTCACCCTACATACCATGGCAGGAGCTATCACCCACTGCCCAGGAAACCTGCATTGATTGCTTTGATAGCTCGGGTCCCTCAAGTCAGCACTTCTCAGTGTGGGATGGAGGGAGACAGGAAGTCCCATCCTTCTGGTGGGGTGCTCCACTATGGGTCTTTGTGCTAAAGGAAATGACGTCAGTGACTGGAACAGAGAGGTTGCCCCCAGAATTGGCATCCTGGCCACCACACTCACCTGCAGCATTCAGCCCTGGTTCCCAGCCAGACCCCTTTTCTGGGTGGGGAGCTTCTGATCAAATGCCCCCTCCCATGAGAGGCCTTCTCATAGCTTTGAACCTCAAAGGCTAGTGTCGGGTCTCAATCCCCTTTCTTCCAGGAATCCTGTGTGCCTGCGTGCAGATTGGCTCACCTCCCTCCCAGTGACCCTCAGGCACACTGGATGTGGGTAAGAAGGTGTAGGTGGGGGAAATTGAGTCCACTAAAAAGTGAAGCCCCAGGCTCTGAAGAAAACAAATAGCTACCCCCACCAAAACCCAAACTGAAAGTGTATCAATGAGCATCTATTTGTCTGATGTCCACATAATTCGGAAGAGAATTCAAATGCTTTGGCTTAAAGACAAAAGACTCTTCCAGCTAGTAACAGAACTTACTGATGATCTTTAAACGACAGTTTTTGCTTTAAAAAAATAAAATAGACTAAGAAAAACAAAGCCTACATCCATAATAATTCTACTACATGCATATGTGAATTACATCTATAACAATACTTATCATTTAATAAGTACCATGTATGTGCCAGACATTATGCTGAAGTCCTTCACGGGCAATGTATTCCTTTATTCTCCAAACAACCAGGTGAGTTGAACAGCATTCTTAGCCCTCCGCCGCTGATGATGAAACAGAGACTTAAAGGGGGTTAAAATAATTTGCCCAAAGTCAGGCAGCCAAAAGTTGTGTTAAAGCCGGCATGCAAACCCAAGCTATTGGACACAAAGTCTTCATTGTGTGTGGGTGATTTTTGAGATTAATGGGCTTTCAGGGCACCTGGGTGGCATAGTCAGTTAAGCATCTGACTCTTGACTTTGGTTCAGGTCATGATCTCACAGTTGTGAGATCTGGTCTGGGCATGGAACCTGCTTGGTATTCTCTCTGCCTCTCTCTCTCTCTCTCTCTCAAAAATAAGAGAAAATAAACCCTTATTAAAATCTTAGGTTAATAGATTTTATTTCATTCATAACCTTTATTTGTTTAGAGTAGTTTTAGATTGACAGAAAAACTGAGCAAATCGTACAGAGACTTCTCCGGTTCCACCCCTTGCCACCTGCACAGTCACCCCTATTAACATCTTACATTAGCATGGTAAATTTATTACAACTAATGAACCAGTACTGATACATTATTATTAATTAAAATCCACAGTTTATTCAGATTTTTTTTTAACCTGATGTCCCCTTTCTGTCCTAGCTTCCCATCCAACGTACCACATCACCTTTACTCAACATGTGTCCTTAGGCTCCTCTTGGCTCTGACAGTTTCTCAAACTCTCCCTGTTTTCGATGACCTGACCATCGTCGTGGCTCCTGGGCAAGTATTTGGAGGATGTCCCTCTGCTGGAATTTATCTGGTGTTTTTCTCATGATTAGACTGGGGTGATGTGTGGGTTTTGGGGAGAGAAATCCCAGAGGAAAAGTACCATTTTTATCGCACCCTTCCAGGAGTGCCTACTACCAACATGATCTGTAATTATTGATGTTGACCTTGACCGCCTGGCTGAAGTAGGCTCCTTTTATGAAGCAGTGGAAGCTTATGTGAAGTAGTAGTTGCAAAACAGTGTGATTTTGAGACCCAGGCAGAAAGAACTCAGGCTTTGGAGGATAGAGTTTGTTGGTCTCTGTTCAGGACCCTACAAAACCTTCGAGCCAGCTTCATGTGAGTTCCCTGGGCAGTACACACACCCCTGCACCATGGACTACCAGACAGCACACCCTCCCTAGCGCTCCAAGTGGTAGGACCAAGCCCCCTCTCCATACCTGGAACTGAGCGGGATTGTCCCTGCTCATCTCAGGTATCCCGCCTCAGATTCTTCTACTTCCTTAATTGCCAGAGACATTCCAACCTAGACACTCTATCTTGAACTATTTTTCATTCCAGAAAGCCTAGGGATTGCTACTTAACCCTGGACAGGGTGCCTGGGGTGTGGCCTGGAATTGTTCCACCTCCTTGCGGCCACTTTTGTTCTTTCATGACAATCAGGACATCGGACAAGCAGAAAGAGGCAACTCTGATGGTGACCATGACCTGAGAATACGAAAACATTCTCACCTAATACACGCGCTTGTGGGAGAGGAAGACTTGAAACCAAGAGGTGCTTGGGTTTGAGGATCTAGGATCAATTTCTCAGGCATCACATCTCGCAGCCTGTGGACTCTCAGGCCACATTCAGCCCAAAGGCATATTGTTATTATTTTTTTTCATTAATAGGTTTTGCATTTTAGAGCAGTTTTAGACTCACAGCAAAACTGAGCAAAAAGAAGAGTGTTCCCATACCGTTGCCCCCTCCCCACAACCTCCCCACTAACGACGTTTCCCCCCAACAGAGTGGGACATTTGTTACAATCGATGAACCTGCATGAGAGTCCATTATCACTGAGAGTACTTAGTTACATCAGTCCATAGTATACACCACTCTTGTTGGTGTATATTCTGTGGGTTTGGACGAACATATAATGACACGTGTCCATCATTATAGTATCATGCAGGATAGTTTCACTGCTCTACAAGTCCCTGAGCTCTATTTATCCTTCCCTCCCTTCCCCCAACCCCTTGGCACCCACAGATCTATCCAGTATCTCCGTAGTTTTTGCCTTTTCTAGAATGTCATATAGTTGGAACCTTACAGTGTGTAGGCTTTTCAGATTGGCTTCTTCCACTTAGTAATATACATTTAAGCTCCCTCCGTGTCTTTTTCTGGCCTGGTAGCTCATTTCTTTTTAGCACTGAATAATATTTCAGTGTCTGGATGTACCAGAGTTTATTTATCCATTCACCTACTGAAGGACATCTTGGTTCCTTCCAAGTTTTGGCAATTCTGAATAAAGCTGCCATAAACATTTGTGTGTAGCTTTTTGTGGGGATGTAAGTCTTGACATCATTTGGGTGAATACCAAGGAGAACAATTGCTGGATTCTATGGTAAGACTATGTTTAGTTTTGAAGGAAACTGCCAAACTGTCTTCCAAAGTGGCTGTACCATTTTGCATTCCCACGGACAACGCATGCGAATTCCTGTTGTCATATTGGTATGATAGGACCATACCTCCCAGCCCTGCTATCCGTTCCAGGATGAGCAAGTTACCCACGCAAGGTCAATTTCAGTTGTTCCCCATGAATTCAGGATTTGGAACTGCACTGAGGGTTGCTGAAACCACAAAGGCTGGCAGCTACTGGAACCGAGTCACATGAAGATGATGCTAGGAGAAGGTCCTGTGACCTCCAAACATTGAAGGCCCATGGCTGCTGCTGAGGTTTTTCTGTAACTCAATGCTTCATGCCTCTTTGAATTCTACGGCACCCCTGGAGTATCCTTCCCCACTTTTTTTTTTTTTAATGTTTATTTATTCTTGAGACAGGGACAGAGCATGAACAGGGGAGGGGCAGAGAGAGAGGAAGACACAGAATCTGAAACAGGCTCCAGGCTCTGAGCGGTCAGCACAGAGCCAGACGCGGGGCTCAAATTCACGAACTGTGAGATCATGACCTGAGCCGAAGTCAGATGCTCAACCGACTGAGCCACCCAGGAGCCCCCCTTCCCCACTTTTTAAAGAGCTACTCACAACAACAACAAAAAAATTAACTCATTCACTTTTCCTATCAAATTGCCCATGAAACCAGACTTTCGGGTGTCGGAATCAAGATGAAACAGGAGACCGGAACAATGACCCAGAAATCAGGTTCTTGTAGCCAACTCTGTTATGTCATCTGAGCAGATCCCTCTCTTCTGTTTTCAGTCTCCCAGGGAACTTTCTAGTTAGGGCTACAGGAGAATTTGGGGAGGATGTTGGGAATCTGTGAGCCCTCATATTCACGGTGGCCATCTTGGTTGTAACCAAAAAAAGTTAGCCCTGAGAAGGAGAGAAGGAGCCAATAGGCAAATAACAAGAGATGTAGAGAAAGACTTCCAGCAGTGCCTGAGGCCTCCCTGAGTTTGGTGATGGGTCACTTGGTCCCAAAAGCCTTATGACTTATAGAGCCATTTCTAGCAAGGATGGTCCTGAGGACAGGATGTTTCTTACAACCGTGGGATGTGGCACACAGTAGACACTCAATAAATGTTTGTTGAATCACTAGGCAAATCAATAGCATATGACTGGCAGCTTCTTGTTCCTGGGGATTGGTGCCACCAGACTGACTGGGCTCAGGAGGAGCACTGCTTATCACAGTCACAGTGGGCAGAGGCAGATATGGCCACTATGGGGTGCTATAGGGTGATTCCTGGGGGCAGGTCATGGTTAGACTTGCCTTTGTATCATAGCCCTTGGCCAGCGCCTGGCACAGTGCCTCCCACATAGCAGGTGCTCAGTACACAGTAATGAAGGCAAGAATAAGTGAGTGGGCATTCATAAACTTAACACCTCTGCATGCTAAGCATAGCCTCACCTGCAAGGCAGAAAGAGGATCCACTCCTATTCTTTTTTTTTTAAGTTTACTTATTTGTTTTGAGAGAGAGAAAGAGCACAAGTGGAGGAGAGGCAGACAGAGAGAGGGAGAGAGAGAGACAGAGAAAATCCCAAGCAGACTCTGCACCATCAGCACAGAGCTCAAGGTAGGGCTTGAACCCACGAACCACAAGATCATGACTTGAGCTGAAGTTGGACGCTTAACCAAATGAACCACCCAGGTGCTCCTACTTTTCATTCTTTAGTTGAGGAGAGCAAACTAAAAACCCTGTAACCATAGAATAATAATAATAATAATAAGGGTTAAGCTACAGTGACTAAAGACACAATAAGAGATTGATGTATTCCTTCAACAGACACTGAGAAAGGACCTTCTTCTTGGGTCTGGAGCTGAGCACTGGGGGGATTCAGATAGGAGTAAGATACTGTCGCAGTAATTATGCTCCAAGCAGGGAGTTCCATAATAACACTCATATAGTCATTCGTTCATTCAAGACATCTTACCAAACTCCTACATGATGCCAGGGCCTGGCATGGTGTGGTGCAATAAAGGGCCGGGCAGCTGGGGCTCTTGCTAAGGTTGCTGCATCCTTGTATCATCTTGAGGAAGGGCCACTTCCTCTGTGGGCCTCAGTTTCTCCATCTGTAGAGTTGGTGACAAGACCAAATGATGCAAGGACCTTTCCATTTCTGACAACCTATTCAGATCCTCATGGGTAGAGTTCGATTGAACTCTAATCCTCAGTTTCCTCATCTGTGAAAATGGGCTTATGAGGAACAGCACCTACGTCCTTGAGTTCCTGTGAGAATTAAATAGAAGAATAGATGTAAATTACTAAGGACGGTGTCTGGCACCCCATCCATGCTCTCTGCTCAACAGCTTCGGTTATTATTACTGTCACACGGACTCCTGCCTTGTGCCCCTCCATGCACAGGGCACTGAGCTGGTTATTGTGGAAGAAGCACGAAAGACCCTCCAGGGCCCACCCCTGGGAGAGATCAGTGGAGTATGTAGCAGGAGGGAACTCAAATCCAGGGTGGGAAGGTGAGCCTGGAAGCCTGCCCCGGGGACGGGGGATCAGAGGAAGCCTCCTGGTGGGGGAGGGGCCGGGCCTTCATCCTTCCCTTCCAGGAGCCAATGGTGGCTGGGGCTGGGCTGGGGCTGCCGAAAGGTGGCCTTGTGGGTAAGTCCTTCCAGCTGCGGACAGGTAATCCTGGGCCTTGGAGCTGGAGAGATGATACCCCCCGAGGGCCAGGCCTGGTCCCGCTCAGGATGCTTTCCCTGTGAAAATGCTCAGCAGTCCTCGCGTTTAGGAGTGCTCGGGTCCAGCATGAATCATTCCTTTTTGAACTTGTCTAAATGTGTTTATAAAATAAAGCTGCGGCCCAGGGCTGCTCCGGGCCGAGCAGGAAGGTAATATGTTTTTAATTGGAGAGATTGGGGGAAGGAGGCAGCGGGCCAGAGTGAGCTCACCCTACATGAATGCGGCTGGGCGGAGAACAATGTACGTTCACATTCCTGGACTAAAGCAGGACCCGCTCGGTGGGCAATCCTCGGCTGAGTGGCGTCCTCCACCAACGCAGGCAGTCCGGGGTTAGCCAGGAGCTTGAGTCCTGGGGTGGGGTGGGGGCAGTCAGTAACCCCTGGATCTGATGTCAGCATGGGTCAGAGCAGGGGTTGCAAACTCCAGTGCACCCGGAGCCAGGCAGGGGCTAGCAGCCTGAACGCACCCGGTGTAGACCTGGTGGATGGGAGGTGTGCAGCCCTTGCAAAGGGGCCCATCACCGCTCGACTGGGCCCTCCCCCATCATCAGATCTGATGATTTCTCAAGAGAAACCAGAAATACGGACGTGAAATCTCATTCTCAATGTTGGCTTTATTTGATTTTATCCTATTTTCTTTCTTTGGCTATTGGGCCAACTAAAACAGATGTGCAAACCATATTTGGCCCTGCAGCTGCCCCCTGAAGCTCATCTTTGAGACTGTGGTGTGGACCTCACTGTGTCATTTACTAGCCATCATGACTCGAGGCAAGTTAATTAGCTTCTCTGGGCTCTGGTTTCCTCTACTAGAAATCTGGTATTCTAATGCTATTTTTCCTGACGTTTCCAATAGCTTCCAAGTTGAGGATAAAGGAGGGAGGAAAGAAGGTAATATTTATGGTGTGTCTGCTATGTGCCAGGCATGGTGCTAATGATTCGTGTGTTGTTGTTTTGCTTTGTTTTGCTTTGTCTTATTCTTTTAATCATCACAATGATTCCTAAGTAGGCATTATTCCCCTTCTGAAGATGAGAAGACAGAAGCTTGGAGAGCCGAACTAGAATTTTAACCAGCCTTCAGAAGTTTGGAACCGTGGGGCACCTGGGTGGCTTAGTCAGTTAAGCGTGTGACTCTTGGTTTCGGCTCAGGTCATGATCTCACGGTTCGTGAGTTTGAGCCCTGCATTGGACTCTGCGCTGACAGAGTGGAGACTGCTTAGGATTCTCTCCCTCCCTCTCTCTCTCTGCTCCTCCCACTCTCTCTCTCTCTTAAAACAAATAAATTAATTAAAACTTAAGAAAAAAAAGAAGTTTGGAATCGTCCTCTGTGTTTTAGCAACACTTGTCACAGTAAGGGTGGGGAAACTGAGTCAACATTTAATGCGGCACAGCCGTGCTGAGTAAAGGCACTAATTATTTTAGATCCTTGTTCAGTAATAATAATTCACCTGTTTAATTAGCAACAGTTGGTTTACAAAGTAAAATGGGCAGAGAGGTCAAGGGTATGGTGAAGGGGCTCCATCCCCACACTGCTCCAGTTACAAAGTGCCAAAAAACAACAGGACAATGTGTATTAAGATATTCACACTCTTTCAGCCAGTAATTCATCTTGAAGGACTCAATCCTAAAGTAAAAAGAGCTGTGGGCAAAGATTTAAAAAAAAAAAGGACTCAGAAAATCAAATGTTCATCGTAAATGAAATAGTTAAATAAGTTATGTAATAACCATACCAAGGCAAGTAGGATAAATGTTTAGGAAGCATGTGCAGTAACATGAGAAAAGGCTTACAATACATTAAAGAAAGAAAATAGAATGCAAAATTGGGTAAAGACATATATTATACTTAAAGAAATAAAAGAAGGAGGACAGAAGGAAATTCACCCCAATGTTAATTCTCCATGTGTTGGGATTTTAATTTAATTTTCTTCGTTCTTTTTTGGGGGGAAATTGTTAGATTCTCCCTAATGAGCATATTGCATTTTATAATTGGAAATGTATATATTTGCAGGAGGTAATGGCCCTCATCTCATCCAGGCTGAGAAGCGGAGAGGTCTGGAGTCAGGTATCACATTTATTTTAAAAATAAAAGCCCAGAAAGAAACTCTAGAGAGAAAAATACCACAATGTAAAGTGGTTATTACTGGCTGATAGGATTATGGGTGATTTCTTTTCCCCTACTTCTTTATACTTCTATGTGTTTTTCAAACTTTCTACACTGAGATTTCTTTGAAATTGGCAAACAAACAGACAAACCGTAAAATACTCCCTTGCACTTACAACCGTTCCAGGCAGGGAGATATTCTTGGCAAGAGAGTTGTACCAGAATCCAGGCTTTCCTCGCTCATTGCTCTCTGTCCATTCTGGGCTTTGTACCTGTGCCCCCAACCACCGCCACTACCAATTCTGGAGGTTTTAATAACACTTGAATCTGTTTAAACCTAAAGAAACGTGGACTTAGGATTCTTGTTTAGCTGATGGAAGAATGGCTTGGCTCAGTTTGTTCTTGAAACCTGTTTTCCACCATCCTGCCAAGTTCAAATGGCCTATCGTGGATTATATTTCATTGAGGCAAACCTGCCTGTAATCAGGACGTTACTGACCTAGAAGGCACATGTCCCTGACACTCCTCCAAGATCTGAACTGTGTCCTCACCTCCTAAGCTTACCCTTTCGTGGAGCTGATCCGTCTTCTGTCTTGGAAGGCCAGAACCTCTCCAAGTGTCCTTGTTATGAGTGAAGGCCTTGTGTTCTGTGGTCAGAGCTCCTTGGGGTCCTTTGTGGGATTTACCACCTGATGGGGCTTCGTCCCTGTGCAGCTCATCATCTTGAATGTACCCCCTGCCCTTGTTCCCCGAGATCCGCCAGTCTCCATAGTCCAGGAGACCTGGAACTGACCGATGTGAACTTAAGCCGATCCCTGCACTCCTCCCGGGCCTCCTTCCACGTCTGCAGAAGGGAAGTAACACCAACTGAACCTCTTTAATTAGAGGATTAAAATAAGGCACCTTCGGAGTGCCTGGGTGGCTTAGTCGGCTCAGTGTCGAACTCTTGGTTTCAGATCTCAGGGTTCGTGAGTTCGAGCCCCACGTCGTGCTCTATGCTGAGAGTGGAGAGCCTGCTTGGGATTCTTTCTCTCCCTCTTTCTCTGCCCCTCCCTTGTTTGAGCTCTCTCTCCCTCTCTCTCTCTCTCAAAATAAATAAATAAATAAACTTAAAACAATAAAATAAAAATAAAAAATAAAATAAGGCACCTCGTTATATAAAGCCTTGAACACAATACAGGTGATCTTTCTCCTTGCCTGTCCAGCATCTTTCCTTTTTTCCTGATCCAAGAGCATTCAAATATGCACTTTGGCACATTTCAGCAGGTCTGCAAACCCTCATAGTACTTTCCACATAGGACTACTGTGGGAATTAAGAACACTGAGGGCACTCTCACTGGGACCAGGCACAGGGCATGCCTGAGCTCCATTTCATGTGGTCCCCAGCATGGGGGGGCTCTGTGAGGTAGGACGCACAATCATCAGTCACATTGTGTAGGACGCTGAGGCACAGACAGGTGATATGACAGCTGTTAAGTCCCTTAGTGGACATTTTATGTTTATTTACGTTTTCCCACTTTCGTTCTGCTGAGTCTTCCTTTCCCTCCTTTCACTGAGGATTCTTCCAAGTTCACACAAATGGAAGTCTTCCTTAAAGAAGAAGGCAAACAATTGAGAAACCCCATTGTGGCCCAAATCCATGGCTATCACCTCACTTCTTTAGACCCAAGTGGATTTCTGAAGACTGTACCTAGAGTCAGTTCCTCCAAAACCCAGTTAATGTAAATTGCATGCCTACCAAGGTAACACTGGTTCTTGCTCAATGGGATGGCATCAACTTCTTTTGGAAGTTTCTAGATCTTCTTTAATATCTTTTTTTTACTTTCAGAACTCTTGGACATTTCAAGGTTTTATAAGGTTTGGGGTTTGTTTTGTTTTGTTATTATTTTTAAGTGAATTCACCTCAGGTGATTCTACCTTAATTTCAAGAAAACAAGCACATTTTAAGCTGATAGCTAGGAGGGAGGTGATGGATAACCACAGGAAGTGAGGCTCATTGGAAAAAACTGACCACCACCCCAAGTGTATGACCTTGGCAAGTTGCTTAAGCCTCAGTTCTCCTCATCAGTACAACAGGGGTAACAATTTCTATCTCATGTGGAAGTCTGACGACTAACTTCAGTGACACAGTGTGTCACTAAATATTCTAAATATAGATGTTCAGTTATACAACAATGATCATCTCTTTTGTTAGGGGAAGTGATCACAGTCTTGCATGTTTTGTGCCCCTTCTGGTATCTTTGCTTCTGTTTGGCCTGGAGAAGAGAAAACAAGCTCAGGATGGGGAGAGAAGGGAGCTTGGATGTGTCAATGGTGCCCCTCCTCCTACAAATTACAAACCTGCAGTTAGACCCTTCCATATCCATACCGTGCACTGAAATGCATTCCAGATGCACTGAAGAACTGAACATTTAAAAAAAAAAAATTCAAACCATAGAGGGAAAAAGACTTGAATATTTATCAGCCCTCAAGGGAGAAAAGGCTGGTTAAACTTAGAAGCGTAAGAAAACATCACCGAGAAGGAGATGGACAGAATTGACTGCAGGAAAATTTAGCACATTTGTACATTGAAAAAAGAAAGGAAAATGTATGTGGCAGTGGCCAAGTGACAGGCAACGACATCGTACCTGTATTACAGAGATTGTCATATATGTATGTACATATATATGGAAAGAGTTGAGAAAGTCATCCAGACCCTTCTAGATTGAGGAACAAAGAAGTCAAATAAATAATGTGCAAATAAGAAATATATTTGGGGATAAAAAGGGAGGCAGAAATCTCATTGGCAATCCAAGAAATTAATTACCACTTTCCTACCATCCCATAGTACTGCTTTTCAAGATAGTAAGACCCACTGTTAAAGAGGGTATTACAAAGTAGGCACACTCGTACACTGGCTGTAGGAATGTAAAGCAGCCTCTTTGGGAGAAAAAAATGTTATAGCACCATGTGTTATAAAAAAAAAAATATCTGGGATATGGAGAAAAATAAAACCAGGCCCCCACCTTAAAACATACACAAAGATGGACACCAAGTGGCTTAAAAACCTCACTGTGAAAGATAAAGTAGAAAGTGAGTTATAAAAGACGTAGGAGACATTCCCACCCTGACGCTTAATAGCCATGTGGCCTTGGCAGGATATTTTACACCTCTGTAAAATTAGAGATTGAATACCCACCTTACAAGGTCATGTCTGTAAAACACCTGGCACAGGTAGGTGTCTTTGACAAAGATAACTGATTATTCCTTTCCTCCTGGGTGCCTAGCTTGATCACCACTCCAGGCCTGTCTTGTGAGTGAGCTCTGACTAGTAAAAGTGATGAGTGCACTTCTAGGCCTCCCCTGCATAATCCCACATTTGCTTTCCCCCATCCACTGGCTGCATAGGGAGAATCTGGGGCCATAAAAGAGGGCAGTGTATCAAGACGAAAGGAACCCAGGTCCCTGAGTCACCACCTAGAAGGCTGCTTGGCCAAAGCCCCTGGATGAAACTTTATGCATAGGATACCAACTTCCATTGAGTTAAGCCACTGCAATTTGAGGATGCTTCATTATAGCAGCTAACAATACCTTTCATAACTAACAGGGCACCCAATAATTATTATGCAGTTTGGCCAATGAATTCCATCTCTGGGAAATCTAATGGTTGGGGTTCATTAAATCTGATTCCTGTATAGCCTCCGGTGGGCAGCAGTGGGGTTTCTTAATCCAGTCGCTAATCAAAAGTGCACATTGGAAGATTTCCAGAGAAGTGGCTAATAGAAAAATGGATTCTGTTGGTTGACTTAAGGTTTTGTTCTAAGTCGTTAAAGTTGGGTTTGACACAAATTCTGAGGTTGGGATTGGCTACAGTGTTTTGACTAGACTGGACTAGAGCTCAAAAAATAGTCAAAGGATAAGCCAAAATAAAAGTAGAAATAGGAAAATATGGAAGTAATCAGATTGTCTGTATCAGCTGATAATAGTCTGTCCCTGGGCACAAAGCCAGCGAACGTTAACCCTGGCCAGCTACTCACACACTGCAGGTGATGTGCTGTAACAGATGACAGTGACAGCTAGCCTGAGGAGGGGAAGACACAGCTCGAGGGGCACTGAGATGCAGAAAAGTCCCCTGGCTGTGCACCTCCAGCCTGATTCTCAAGACAACATGGAGTGTGTGTATCCAGCCACCTCACTAAGGAGACCTTTTTCTTTAATGTCTTTCTTAAATTTTTTGAGAGACACACAGAGAGAGACAGAGAGAGAGACAGAGTGAGAGCAGAGGAAGGGCAGAGAGAGAGGGAGACACAGGATCTGAAGCAGGCTCCAGGCTCTGAGCTGTCAGTGCAGAGCCTGACGCGGGGCTTGACCCCATGAGCCGTGCAGTCATGACCTGAGCCGAAGTCAGATGCTTAGCTGACTGAGCCACCCGGGTGCCCCTAAGGCGATCTTTCAAATATACAAAAATCTTTATGCCAAAGACTATTTAGGACAGCGTTATCTACATAGTGAAAAATTCAGAAGCATCTGAAATGCGTGTGGCAGGTGCTGCTGGTCTCCTACCCGGCAGCCATTCTCCCTTCCTTCCTAGAGAACAGTATCCCGATTTTGTGCTGGCTCCAAAAGCGGAGTCAGGATTGTTCTACTCCAGTCCTGGTCCTCCCATTCCTTCTTGGCAGTGATTGGTCTAGGATTGGTCCTAGGATTCTGGCCAATGAAGCGTAAGGGGGAAGGGGAAGTTCGCCAGGAGCTTTTCAGAAAGACTAAGGGCAGAGGCACTCAGGAAAATGTCCTTTCCTCGCACACTCACACGCACATGCACTTTGGACTCTGCTGATGAAGCTGTGATCCCTGGAGAGGCTGCAGCCATCTTGCCCTCTTGAGTCAAAGGGACTCATACAGAGTCATTAATCCAGAGCTACTGAGCCTCTGGACCAACCTGGAAGTGTGTTATGTGAAATAATTATGTCTTTACTATGCACTTTTATTTGGATGTTCTGCTGCAGGTTCGCCCTGTGATGCCGTTGGAGTGTACAGGTGGTAGAAAAATCGTTGGGAAAACTGAACTGGCACACCTGGAGTTACCTAGACATGGTATCTGACTCTCACGAGGGCAGTCTGAAGGCAAAAGCCTGGGGGTCTGCTCACGAGAACTAACGAAAGAGAGAATGTTGCCGTGCCCTTCCAGAGTCTGGTGGGGCAAAGAAGGTGGACTTTTCTCATGGGCTAAGTGAGGACTATGGAAAATACCTGGGCTATAGCCTTCGGGAAAGGACCTCATTTAAAAAGAAGGCCTAACTGGGGCGCCTGAGTGGCTCAGTCGGTCAGGTGTCCGACTTCGGCTCAGGTCATGACCTTGTGGTTCGTGGGTTCGAGCCCCTCATCAGACTCTGTGCTGACAGCTCCGGCCCTGGAGCCTGCTTCAGATTCTGTGTCTCCCTCTTGTCCTGCCCCTCCCCTGCTCAGTCTCTCTCTCTCAAATAAACATTAAAAATTTTTAAAATAATAATAATAAAAAGAAGGCCTAACGGGGTAAGAGGGCCCCAGAAGGATCTCTGTGTGTAGCATGTATTGCAAGATCTCCAAACAAGGTAACATTCACAGGTACCAAGCAGTAGGGCTTCTATCTATCTTGGGGGGGTGGGGAGTGGACACAACACCTTCCTATCATACACGGGGCTTAGGTATTGCTGTTGAAGTGTGTTTCTGCATAGGGATGAGGTATCCGGTCTATCTGCACTGATGCCTCACTGATCCAGATCCTTATACAATCAGGTGGCCCTTGAGGGCGGACCATCCCTCTGCTGCTCTGTGGTTCCGCTCCAGGCTCCAGCCCTTCCATTTACACTCATGGGTTGAGCTCTTGCCACCTGTGCCTTCCCCTGCCGTGACTTTTCTCACTCTGATTTTGTGGTCCGCTTCTTGCTAATCCCCTTGTCTGTAAGCTCCTTGAGATCAGGGAACTCACCTGATTCACTTCTGAGTTCCCGGTGCCTGGCAGAGGCCCTGACACCACGTGGGTGAGCTGACGGGTCAATTGGATGAATTGGTAAGTGTGTAAGTGGAGAGCCAACGTGTATAATACTCAAAGTCATGAAAAACGAAGACGGACTGGGGAGTTTTCACAGATGGGAGGAGGCCAAGGAGACATAATGACTAAATGCGACACGGTATCCTGGACAGGAGCAAGGACGTTAGCGAATAAACTGGTGAAATTGGCATAAGGCTGATGCACTAGGAGTAGTTTAATAGTGTCCCATCAACGTTCTTAGTTGGGACGAATGTCACAGAAGATATTTGCATTAGGGGAAGCTGGGTAAAGGCTATGTGGAAACCCTCTCACTGCCTTTCTAACTCTTGTAAATCTAATACTATTTCAAAATAAAAACCTAACTAAATAAATGTGGAGGAAGGGCAGGCACCACGATTGTCCAGGGATTTACTAAATTGGTGAATACGCTGGGCCTTGAAGGAGAAGATGGAGAGACGGGATCAGGGTCCATGAGCGACAAATATCTGGGTGGAAAAAATTAGCAAGTGTTGCTCAATTTTGGCAAGCCCTTTTGGCCACCCATCTGCAAAATGGGTGAAAACCCACAGGTCAGATGAGGCCATGTCAGCTGCAGGTCTAGCTAGGGTTGCCTGAAGACCTCAATCCCATCGGCTGGAGCAGATTAGAACCTTCTAAGACTTCTGTGAATTTTCAGAGGTTTGGGGTCTCATCATCGGTCATGTTTCTTGGCTCCTACAGTAAGAATACGTATGTTGTCTGATAGCCCCATCCGATGAATTCATCACACACACACGCACGCACGCGCGCGCGCACACACACACACACACACACACACATGCATGCACCACTGGGTCATTTGGGAGAGTGTCTGAAAGTTTGGGTATCACACGACAGAGACATCCAACATAGGAGAGGCTTCCATTCTCTTGCTGGCTCCTTCCTCCCCTCCTCTCCCCTCCCCGCTCCTTTCCCTTCCTTCCTCCTGAGCTGTCTCTGTGCTGGACACTGTCCCTAGGGCCCTCAGTGTCCTACCTCCCTCAGTTCAATCTATATTAAAACACAATTCCCTTCCTAGGAGGAATTTTGACACCAGCTATTAAAATACCATTTGCTTTAGCTCCTTACATGAGTCTGAAGCCAGTGCTGTCTCCTCTTGGGCTCATTACAGCCGTGGCTTTGATCCACTGTGTCTAGACAACCTTGTGGGTCAGAATCAGTTGGGAGAAGCCTGGCAATGTAATTATTTGCTAATGTCAAAGCACTAATATTTCCAATGTTTTGGGTTACAATCATTCCATTGAAAGTGTCTCCAAGGTTAGCCCTGTGACAATGTCACCCTTCCCCATTTGCATTCTCAAATGCAAATTTGAGAGAAAAAGGACGAAATGTGAAAGTGGCCTGTGGGAATTCTGCATGGCAGAATGCCATGTGTGTGGTGACCTCATCACATGCATGCCAACAGAAAACTAGGTTGAGAAGGGCTGGGTGAGAGGATCAAATGAGATCTCTGCAAACTGTGAATTACTTAAAGTTAGTGCCTGAGGTTCACATTTGGTCCAGGAGAGCCTTAAAGGTGAGCTGGTCCTGTCATTTTAAAGATGGGGAAACTGAGGCCACGGAACAGAAGTGACCGTGGGTATGCCCAAGGTCATACTATGAGCCCCTGACAGCCCAGGCCCCCTCCAGCACCTTACAGTCTCCCTTATACCTGGAGGTGCTCAAATGCAAATGGGATGGCCACGAGGAGACATCAGCAGCTGGCCACTGTTTTCCCCATGAATTTCTAAGACTTCGGGGGGGTGAGTATTGATCGTGGTCACTCAGGGACAGCATTGCTCTGCAACACTTTTGCTCTCTCTTCTCAGTATGTCTTGTTCGATAATGTTAGGGATAATTAAGACCAAACATGTGGAATCAGCCAGGCTCCAAGGGGGAAAGGATGCCACAAGTTGGGAAGGTTGGGATTTTGGCCCTGTGGTGTCCTACTGCCTGACTTTGGCCGAGCAGGTTCACCTAAGCATGCCTTCCTTTTCCCCTCTGAAAAACCACGACAGCTGCAGCTCTCCCGCAAGTTGATGTGAAAAGGGAATGAGGTGAAAAGCATATAGTACATGCTTGCTTAGACTTCCCAGCGTGTGCCCCAGCCCAGAGTTCACAGCTTTGCTTCTTATGGGACAGGAATGGCTCTACACGCTGTCCTTCCACTTCTGCAGGTATACCGGCTGCTTCTCTTCCCTCCTCCTCCCAAATAACTCTCCTATAGGAGAGGAAGCCACCCCAAGCTGTCTGTGCTCAGGGCGAATGTCCAAGGTGGAGAGGAAGGGCATATGAATGAATTGGAATCTTATTCTTGTGAGAGACAGATGCCCAGTTTAGACCACAGTATTCATCTCCTCAAGGACATCCCCTCCCCTAACCCCACAGTTTCTCATTGTGCCTTGCAATCCACAGACAGTTCATTGGCACATTAAATAATGGTGCATCGGGGCACCTGAGTGGCTCGTCGGTTAAGTGTCAGACTTTGGCTCAGGTCATGATCTCACAGTTCGTGGGTTTGAGCCCCGCGATGGGCTCTGTGCTGACAGCTCAGTGCCTGGAGCCTGCTTCGAATTCTGTGTCTCCCTCTCTCTCTCTCTCTCTGCCCCTCCCCACTCACACTCTGTCTCTCTCCCGCTCTCAAAAATAAATAAAACATTTAAAAAAATAAAAAATAATAATGGTGCATCTATGATCCACGGCACGTCAGATTCTATGCAACATGGCAGCTGAGGCAACCAAGGGGTTCCATTGGCTCATGTAACTAAGCCACGGAAAGGAGTGATCATCAGCGGATGAAGGAGGTGGGCGGGTGGACTTCAAGACCTGGGAATCCATTCTCTCTCTCCCCTCACCTTGACCTCCCTATGTTGTCTTGGCTTCATCCCCTCACGTCAGCAACCCCACAAAGCTGGGGGCATGGCCCATGCAGTCCCCATCTTACAGAAGAGACAGCTCTTCCCTGCCTGGCTGGGTCACGAGCCAGGTGCTGGCTGGGTCATGAGCCCTTGCCGGGCCAACCACTTCTGGGCCTTGGCCATGATACCCCTGTGGCTGGGAAAGTGGGGTTCTCTGAGCGCCAGCCTCCCTCAGACCCACAGGGCTGAAATGGAGGGGGAGAGCTATTCTTCTGGGTAGGTCACATAAGAAGAGTCCACTGTCTTCAGGACTGGATCCACACGCTTCATGGCGACCAGGAGCCTGGTCCAAGAGCTTCTGGTTTTTCTTCCTCGCTAAGTCAAAGGAACTTCTTTTCTCGCTAAGTCAAAGGTCACTTCTGCTTTCAAACTCACTAGCTTTCATTGTACTGTTACTTCTCACTATGGCCCCAGTTCAGACTACACGCTTACGGAGGCCAAGCGTGTTTCCTCCATTTCTTTTGAGATCGAGATCTTCTACTGCAATAGGCAGTCACTAAATTATTCTAGGAATTACTGATAGCAAATATTTATGGAGAACTGGTAATGGGTCAGGCACAATTCTAAGTGTATTGACTATTTGTATTAGTCATTCTCAAACCACCCCATGAGGTAGATACTGCGATTATCCCCATTGTACAGAGCAGATAACTGAGGCACAGGGAAGCGGAGTAAACATCAGAGTAAATAAGTTAGGGGAGCCAGAATTCACCAGCAGGCAGCTGGGCTTCAACATCCACATTCTCTACCACCACAACTCTTGGGGTAGGACTGAGTTTGTCCATCGAATCCCACTGAGCAGAGGCTTGTGAAGACATAACCTAGAGCCCCAGCTCCTGCTACCATCCAAATGGCTGGTCTGGGTTCTGGGACAGCATGAAGTTGGAGTCCTCACAGATTTTATTTTAATCTTTGATCATAACAGTTACCATTTGTTGGCACTGGTCTAAGAGCTTACATTACATGATCTCAGTTTTTCTTCTAGACAACTCATCTTGAAGCTGAAGAGTCAGAGGTTCAGAGAGGGTAAGTAACTTGCTTAGAGACACACAGCTAGGGAAGCGGGGAGCCAAGGTTTTAACCTAGAATGGCCTGACTCCAACACCCAAACTCCTAACCATGCTCCTCTCTGCCCCAATCCGAGTCTGGGGTGAGGGTGTGCAAGCTGGTCAGAAAGAGCCTTGGGAAGTTAGACTTTCCTCCTCTGGCCCACATTTCCATGCCCATTTCTGCCCTGAGAACTGCCATGGCCTCGGGGGCAGGGCTGGGAGGGGCTGCTCACTTCCTCCCGTGCTCCTACACCTGTCCCAGCGCAGAGTCTCCAAATGTCCGGAACAATGCCACCACAATTTCAGGTAGCTGTGGCTGTGGTTGTATGTGAACTGTTCCCGCGCCCGAGCTGCACCACTGCCGGGATTATCCGTGATTTTCATAGGACTGCCTCCACTGGACCAACAACATGTAGTAATAATCATAGCTAGCACTTATTAAATGCCTAGAATTGGCAGGGCCCAGTGCTAAGGGTAGTGGAAACTTCCTCCCTCATTCTTCCTAATGACCCTTTATAATGAGTGTTCAGGAAATTGAGACTAGAAAGGAGGCAGAGTAAGGAATGTGGCCAATGCTGTGCAGTCATCAGGTGGCCGAGTTGGAACTCAAACCTGGGTCTGATGGACTTCAAAGTCCATGACTTTAATGCCAACTTTAGGCTGTATCTTAGCCTCTGCCAAGACAACAGAGCTCAAGAAGGCATAGCCTTTGCTCCCAGGAAGCTCAGAGTTCAGTAGCTCACATACGTGATTGAACAAATTGCAGTTGGGTGAATGCATGAGGAACGACACATGTGTGTGCCCTGGGGTTGCCAGGGGGAGAGAGTGTTGTCCTGGATGAGATATTCTCCATGACTCGATGGCAAGTGACGGGAGTCCAACTCAAACTGGCTTAAGAGGAGAAGAGGCAGGGGTGGGGCAGAGACTGACTGGCTCATGTTTCCCCAAAGTTCAGGGAATTGGCTTCAAGCATGGTTTGATCCAGGAACTGAAGGTTAAGAGGAATCTCTTTGCAGCTTTGAGCTGTGCTTTCAGCCATGTTGACTTTAATTTCAAGAAGGGTCCTTGACAGGCGAGATGTCCCCCAGAGAGAGGTTACCTGCTCCTTAGTCTACAAAGCCAAGGTGGTTAGCAATCCCAGTGAAAAGAGAGTCTCTGTTTACTTTTAACTTCAGCCAAATGCCCAGGATGGAGCGTCATTGGATTTGCTCAGGTCCCATGTAACTTGCTCTGGTCTCAATCACCGTGGCCAGAGAGGTGAGGCCATTGATCAGCTATTGGCCAGGTCTGGGTTCCCTGCTTATTCCTGAGATTGCACATGAGGGTGCTGGCACTAGGAGAAGGAAGGGGCGGGAATGCTGGGAGGGCAGAGACAGTCAGTGCCCACCCAAGACAAGGTGGGTGAGGGAGACTTTGCAGAAGATGACCCCGGGAGGTTGGTTCTGAGGGACAAACAGAAGCGTGCCGGGCACAGCTGGGGCTGAGCAGAAGGGCGTTTCCTATCAGAGGGAACAGCCTGTGCCTGGCCATGGAAGTGTGAACTAATTGTTTGGCACCGCTGGAGGCCAGAGCATACGTAGGAGAGGAGTGTCAGATGTGGCTGGAGAGGGGACAGGCAAGGGACTACAGGCCTGGGGCCCATGCTCAGCAGTTTGAACTTACTCCTGCAGGGACCCCAGGGAGGTAGAGCCTGCGGGTCAGGGGCAAGGACTCTGGGCTGGACCTCCTGTCCTGTCCTTCCTCTCTGGGTGACTCTGTTTCTCTGATTCTCAGCTTCCCCATCTGTGAAATGGGGAGGATATGGTACAACCTTCAAAGAATCTAAGTGAGGCTAAAGGGAGGCCGATCCATGATAAGCAGAGAGACTGTATACAGTAAGTACTGACCCACAAAGACCATTACTTTGGACAGAGTTTAAGCACCAGGGGGACATGCTCTGAGCTACACACTAGAAAGTTCCTTCTGGGGTAGGGTGGAAGATAGAAGCCAAGAGGCCCACCGAATGTGATGGTTCAGGTCCTGGTGAGAGAGAAAAAGAACTGTTGTGTGGAGAGGGAGAACACAGGGCTGACGGGCGAGGGCTCATGAAGAAAAATTTCCACGGCGTTTGGCAAAAGCCTGGATGTGGGGAGAAGGAAGAATGCAGGATAAAAACAAACAGGAAGACAAAAATCTATCTTTGATTTGGGATCCCGTAACTTTTCACTTTTGAACAAATAAATCTTCTCAGATAAAATCCAACCAATTCCCCTAGATTTTTTTTTCTTTTCCTCTTCAAATATCTCAAAAAAACAAACATCCCTAGACCGTTTTATTCCCAGTTTTGAAATCTTAGAGTTTTGTTTTGAGCCTGAACATGGTTTGAACGCTCCACCTGATCCCTGATGGCCTCACCTGAGAAGTTCGCCCAGTTTTCTAGGCCGTGGGTTCTTTGTGGGGCGAAACAGGCTTGTTCAGGTGGACGTACAACCCACTACTCACCACGATGAGTCTAAATCTCAAACAAGCTTTCTGGACTCAAGTTCTAATGAATTCTCACCCAAAATAAATTAAAAAGGGGCAGAGGAGGAGGAGGTGGAAGAAAAAGCAGCAGCCGCCATCGCAAATTCAAAAGAAAACAGAAATTTGACCAGAAAAGCCCCTCAGCCACTTAACAAAATCTTTCACAAGAGCTATTTGATGTCTAAGTGTAAATAATAATGAAGCTGAGACTTTGTACTAAACTTTGTCATTTCAAAGCCATTTTTACAATCATTAGTTAATCAGCAAATGAATCAAAAACATATGGATCATATTTCACTGGAATCACATGACTTTAAATCAGAGGAAAATGGCTGTAGGGAAAACAAACAATAAAAAGGCTTTTTTTTTCTTTTTTTTTCTTTTTTTTTTTACTTTTTAAATTTTTGGTTTTGTTAAGGCCCAGCGCTTGATAACTGGATGAAATGAAGTTGGACACAGATAGGATCAGGTTGCTCATTGAGTTTAATGAGAATATAAACCCCAGATTTCCATTACGGCACCCAAGCATCCCTGGATGGAAACGCTGGAGGGAAGGAAGGAATAAACAGTATATTTACCTGTCCCTGTACCCAATAAATCTCAGCGAGAATTTCCCTGGGGAACCAGCTGCTGGGTACAACAAACCGAATGCACCGTGGACACTCTGTCGAACCGCAGTGGACGTTTCTGGAGAACTTTGAGGCTTGTGGCCTCTCAGTACCTCACGCTCTGCTGGCCAGGTGTGGGCAATTCCTCAGGCACGTGAGGCCTGGTGATTAATAACAAAACTTGGGGCACCTGGGTGGTTCAGTCTGTTAAGCGTCCAACTCTGGCTCGGGTCGTGATCTCACGGTTGGTGGGTTCGAGTCCCGCATCGTGGGCTCTGTGCTGACAGCTCGGAGCCTGGAGCCTGCTTCAGATTCTGTGTCTCCCTCTCTCTCTGCCCCTCCCCTGCTCATGCTCTGTCTCTCTCTGTCTCAAAACTAAATAAATAACCAGTTTTTTTAAAAGGTATACAAATATTAACAATAATAGTTGTTGAAGCCCATTGAACCGCTACTATGTGTTGGGCACTCTTCAAGTACCTGACATTCAATAACTCCTTTAATCTCATGCTGACTCTATGTCCTATTTTCTCCTTTATGTAAACAGGATGGGGAGGGGGGTGGAGGATGTTCCAGTCAGTTATCCAAGATTACCAGTAGTTACAGGGTGAAATGCATCTTCAAACTCAGGCACCTGCACCCTCAACCACTAAGCTGGACCTCCACCTCAGGCACGGGGGGAGGTCCAAGGTGCCTCCCTCTCCTTATCAGCCAGCACCCACGGGGAGGCTTAAAGCATGTCTTTGCAGTGTCCCCCAGGGTTGTGGTATGCTTGCATTTCTCCCAAAGATGTGATCTCAGAAAAGAGCAACTTCAAAGCCAAACCTGCCATCCACTTGGTCCCTCTGGGCCCGGAGAATAAGTTCCCCAACGGTCTTGACTTCCTCTTCCCATACCCAGGCTGACAGAGCAGACAGCCCTTCATGGGGGTAGGGGATGCCAGGGGCCTGCACACACTTCCCCAAGAAAGCATCATGTTGTTCAAAGATAGGGTTTTCCGGGGCAAGAAAGGGGCTGAGCTACAAGGAGGATGAGAGAAGAGGCATCCAGACTGCCTTTTGCATGTCGCCCACTCCTCCCTCACTCCGCTCCAGTGACACCCACTCCCCTTATGTCCCTCCAAAGCACCAAGCTCTTTCCCGCCTCCCAGGCTTTGCCAGTGATGATCCCTCAACCTGGAGGGCCTTTCCCAAGGCCTCCAGTCCTCAGCTTCAATGCCTCCCTCTCCAGATACCTTCTGACCACACTGTCCAAGTAGGCCCATCTACTTTCTCAATTGGCTTTCTCCCTTCAGTGTCTTACCCCAGCTTGTAACTGCACTTGCGTTTGCTCACTGACATGTGGATTCTCGCTCCCCTTCTCATCTGTGCCCTCCAGGAAACCTTGTGGAGAGTAGCCAACAAAACAGGATCTAGTCCCGAGCCCTGTAACTGAACCTGGACCACAGAGCATGTGCTCAAGAAATACTTAATTGAACAAGAACTATCAGTCAGATTCTGATCTAGGATTGGAGCTCTGGATTCTCTAGATCGGAGAATCTTCTCTCCTTCATTGTCTGTTGCTGGGACTCTATACTCCGTGGGAGCTAGACTCAACTTGATTTCCTTTTACTGTAATTTGACAAACTCATGGAGCTGGGAACCTGGGACGTGGAACCTGGAAGTACCAGTTACTGCCTTCAAGGAGCTGTGAGTCCAGGGCAAGAGACCAACTCCAATTTCTCCCAGATTGAGCTTGACATCCAGGAAGACTGCCAGTGGAGTTAGGGCAGGTGACCATGACCTTCCCAGGCAGAGAGGCAGAAGAGGCAAAGGGTGGGAGAGATGGGGGCATATTTGGGGAACTTCCCATGGTTTGCCATTACTGGCATGGAAAAGGTGGCAGAGGACAAGGGTGGAGAGCCAGACCACCGCCAGATCCTCAAATGTGTCAGGTTTATGCAGTGGGGACGCCTGAAGGTTTTGCCCCAGAAGTCTGGTCGGGTCCTCCTCTTGGTACAGTGACCAGTGGGGAGGCAGCAAGGACCGGGGCAGGGAGACCAAGAGGTGAGCGAACGATCTGAGGGCTATTTGGTGGCAGGCCTGACAGGACCGGGCTCTCTGGGGACAAGTTCGGAGAGAGAAAGAAGAAAGTTCCAGAGACTCGGTGGTCCTGCAGAAGCCGTATCGCGAGCATGCATTCCCCTGGCTCCTGCTGCAGACTCTTGCCTGAATAGGCGCTGTCCTCTAGGCCCTGACCTCTCCCCCCACTGGCAGGTCCCCCGCACAGTGCACAGCTCGGCCCTGCTCCTGGATAGAGTTTCTAGCAGATCCCAGAATATTGAGGCCTTTCAAATTCACCAGCACCCGGAGGCACCCGGCTCTCACCCACGGCAGTAACTCTTCGGTTCCAGGGCTGCAGGAAGGATGATCTACGCTTTGGCAACCACAACTGTTGTTTCCCTCACCACGGAGAGCTCCCAATTCACAAGGACCAGTGCGCAGGACTCCACCAGCAGAATATCGCTTCTTGGCTCTCGGGCCAGAGGCAAGATTTAATTTTTAATTTTCAAAAACATAAGTGGTCAGACCATGGCTCAAAAATTGAAACCATTCTCTCAGCAGTTCTGCGTCTCCCACATGGACCTTCCCGACCGCGCCGCATGATGTAACTGGGACAGAGCGGCCCTTCACAGCCTCCCAGCTAACAAACCAGCCGAGAGGCAGTTTTCCTTCTAAAAACAATGATAACTTCCCAGCTTCTAATTCTCTAGCCCCTGTGACCTCGAGCGTGGTTCTGAGCTGCTTCAAACCTCAGTTTCCTCATCTGCTCAATGGGAGCATTAGTATTAACACCTCACTGAGCTATTGTGAGGAACAAAAGAGATATGCATGTTAACTCTCCAGACCGTGTCCATCATATAGTAGGTATGTAATAGGAAATAGTCTAGATTTCTCTGAGTTATAGACTGAGCCCATGCTTTCACTTTAGAGGACTGAAAATTACATCAATGAAAACTTTGCTGACTCATACTCCCATTGCCTCCCTTCTCTGGCCAGGTCTATGAAAACTTTGAGAAGAGTGGGGAAGCTGGGAAGCTGTGTGATCTTTAGCAAGTCTCTGAACCTTTCTAGGCCTCAGTTTATTCATCTGTAAAATAGGAGCATTAATGACTGTCGACCTCAGGCCGTGTGAATTCAAGGAGTTATGACTTACCTAGCTCTCAGGCAATGTTCCCTGATGGAGGAATAAGCTGTGTGAGGGGTTCAAGGAGGCTGCTCTTGAAAGAGTAAGAGGATTTCCCCTTTTCTCTTTGAAGGAGGAAAGGCAGGGGAGAGCTTGTGCCCTAAAGGACAGAGGTTTCCCTAGCCCATGCAAGAGGTAAGGGGCTTAGCTATTTTCAAAATGTTAGGTTCGGAGACACAAAGAACTGGCCTGTCCAATTCTGAGAAATGAAAGACACATAAGATTTCCAAGGATGGGTACGTGGTGGAGGGTGTGGGCTCCCCAAGCAGCAGACAGGGGCCTCCTGCTCCCATAAAGGGCCCTGGAGGAGTAGAATCATTCCAGGGAGAATGACACAGACCCTCCGGGCAGGACCAGCTACCTAATTTGCAGGGCCCGGTGCAAAACAAAAATGCAAATCCCTTGTTCCAAAATTATTCAGAATTGCCAGACAGTGACAGAGAGCAGTTAAGCCAAGCATTAGGCCTTCTGAGCATGGGGCTCTGTCCAACTGCACAGGTTAGACCCTCAGGAAGCTGGCCTTGCCTTGCCTTGTCCTCAGAAGCCAATGAAGTTTCCATAGCCCAGATGGGCACCAAGGGAGTGGATGCCACAAGCAGAGAATCCCTGACAACAAGAGTTTGAGGCCTTGGACAAGTAAGGAAGACCAGACGCCCAGCCCTGATTTTCGGTCCACATAAGGTTTCCAGAATTCTCGTTTAGGGAAAGCAAGCCTGTCCCTACTCTGCACCCCTAAAGAGCTGAGACTGAATATCCTGCCAGCCAGGTGCATACGGAGTCAGATTTAAGGTGCCTTAGCAGAATGGAGAAAACGTGACCGTCCTTGTGTCCGAGTTCCGGGCAACAGATGTAACCGGCTAATCGGGCCGAATCTCATTTCGTCCTTGGAACGGTCCTACTGGCTCCATGTTCAGGGCTGCGCAAACACGTGTCGCGTCAGGAATAGTACACTCAAAGCCAGCCCCGCGCTCTTTGCTTTAGCTCGGGGAACCCTCACGACCATGACCCCAAGGGCTAGTTTCGTTTGCAGACGGGGACACAGAGACATAGGGAGGTTAAGTCATCTGCCCGAAGTCCAAGAACCAGTAAGTGGTGGAGCTGAGATCTGGGCCCGGGGATCCTGACCCGAAAGGTCACTGCTTCACGGCTCCAGCAGACTGCCCGCTAAGCCAGAAGGGCTATCTTCTCGAGGCCTCATGATGTGACTTCTCTCCTCTTTCTCTAGCTACTGTCTTTTGCTCTGCATTCCTTGATCTTAGTCTTTATTACACTAGTGTTCTTACCACTGGGGCCCCCGATCCTGTGTGGAAGCTGATGGGGTGATGGCAGTTAAGACAAGTGGTTCCCCTGTGTTGCCTGCTCACTCTTCCTGCAAATCACCGGCCTCAGCCCCTCCCCCGCCCATGAAGGCACGAGAGAGGGTGCACTGGTGTCATGTCACACGTAAGGAAAGTGGGGCTCCAAGAGGGGAAGTTGCTTGGACAACATCACTCAGTGGGGATTGAACCCACGTCTGGGTGACCACAGAGCCAAATTACCAAAAGGCAGGGTGTATTTTCTTCAAGTAAGTGTAGCCAGAAAGCACCTGGACTTTTTCACATCATGGAATAGCTGTTCTCTGAGGTCCTGCTGCGTGGGACAATCCCTTCTTCCCCCTCTGGCCCCAGCTTCCCCATCTGTAAAATGGGAAGCATGAAAGAAAGCCACTTAACAAGAGCACATGTCCAATGGTCCAACTTCCCAGTTCAAACTCCAGCACGGCAGGCTGTATGACTTCGGGCAATTAATTTAACATCTCTGTGCCTCAGTTTTCTCATCTGTAAAATGGGGTCGGTGACCATAACTATCTCTAATCTTAGAGCTGTAAAGTTAAATGAAATTAAAATATGTAAAGCATTCAGCCCAGAGCCTGTCACATAGTAGGCACTGAGTAAATATTAGATTTTCTTACCAGCATGAAAGATTCTCACTGGGTCCTTCTGTCACCTAGCTACCCCCTCCCACACACACACTCCTGACCCCCAACATCCTGGAGTGGGTCCCCTACGGCCCTGGCATGTTGACCCCGCGGGGGTCAGTGCTCCCCCACTCTCACTGCCCCTGTGTGGAGGCAACAGTGGGCAGGGAAGATGACTTCCTGCCCATGAGTCTGGCCAGTGACCCAGGAGCTGTTGTCTGGGCGTGAGGTAATGGAAAGCTAGAGCTCACAGCAGGCATGATGGCATAAATTATCACTAGAGCGGTCAGAAGCGAGAGTCACTAATGTGTTCTGGACCCCAGTGGCCAAAGAGCCACCAAACAAGAGCCCGGTTCAGGAGCGCCACTTCCTTGTCCTCACCTTGGGAAGAAGAAATAGGAATGGAATCATGCCAGACTAAATGGGCAAAGTGAGCCTCGGCTTTCTCATCTGTCACATTGGTGGGTGTCCCGCCCTCGAGTTTTCAAGACGTAAGAGGACCTGACCCTGAACTACCAGGTGTTTAGGGTGTGGAGGGGAGACAGAGCTCAGAAAGTGTAACCATGCTATTTATGATTTGGGGACTCTTGAAAACCATGGTAAGGAGTCTGGATTTTGTCCTGAGGACCATGTGGGTCTGTAGAGCATTCAAGCAGGAGAAAGAACCGGTCACATTAGCAACTAGCAGGGCACACCATGGGGTAGAGCAGAGAATGGAGGCAAAGGATCCAGAATGGAGTAAGGTCAGAAAATCACCGGCCCTGGTGTCACCCCCTGACCCGAGGACCACAGCCCCAGGACCTGGCCTCTGATTACCCTTCCAGACCCTTTTCTTCACATATACTGCGAGCACACTGCGTAGTTTCAGCTCCGCCTTGCTCCAGGCTTCCCTCACTTTCTCACGTCTGCCCAGAAAGCTCCTTCTGCTGCTCTTTGCCTAGGTGGTATCATCCACACCACCCTTCCGTTCCAGCTTACAGGTCACTTCCTTCAGAAAACCTTCCTCAATGACTTACCTCTTCCAACTAGGCCAGATGGCCGTGTTCTGTGTTTCCTGGTCACTCTGCCCCTCTCCTCCGACCAGGCTCATTGTTTTCCCCTTTAAGAAAGGCTGCAGAACTGGGGCGCCTGGGTGTCTCAGTCCATTAAGCGTCTGACGTCAGCTCAGATTATAATCTTGCCATTCCTGAGTTCGAGCCCCGCCTCAGGCTCTGTGCTGACAGCTCGGACCTGGAGCCTGCTTCAGATTCTGTGTCTCCCTCTCTCTCTCTCTGCCCCTCCCTGATTCGCTCTCTGTCTCTATATGTCAAAAATAAATAAACATTAAAAAAATTTAAAAAAAGAAAAGAAAGATACAGAACTTGGCATTCCTACCTGATGCCCCAGGGCTCAGCACATGGAGCAGCCCCTGGGCATCCAAGGGCTTCCAGATTGGGGTTCCGAGGCCGCAACGTCTCCTTAGAAAATCCTCAGTCCCACTCACCTCCCACACACTCGAGCTAGACGTCCATCCTCAACCCTCACTCACTGAGTCCCTCCTGGTCTTAGAGACATTGTCTAATGAAGTAGGCACCTGACAACAGTTTTAAGGGAAGTTTTGAAACATTAGGTAGGTGCAGTCCTGTTGTCTTGAGATGGAGAAAAGTGAGTCAGTTCAGGGAACTTCTTCTCTGAGACTGATGTGTCCACTCCCACCCTGTTCGGCCCCTGGTGGATGGAACGGGGTTCCTCCCGGGCTCCTCCTTTTGGACGTGCCCGCCCACCCTCCCACTAGACTGGGTCTGACTGAGCTCCCTGTCCGAAGCCTGCCTGGCACACGGCAGGTGCTTCAGCACCTGTTGAATTACCAATTGAATGAATGGCCTGATAAACATAAAACGCAGTAATGAACATTTCAAACTGAATGATGCCCACGGCTGGACTACGGACACGGAGGCCACCTTGGCTCAGTGTGGATGAACCAGAGGGGCTCGCGTGGGAGCCAGCTCCACCTCCTACAGGGACTGGGATAGGCAATGTCTGCAGATGACAGAGACATGCTTGGGTAAGTTAGGGCCTCATTTCCCGTAGGTCCCTTCTTCCTGCGGAGTAATTACTTTCCTCCTTGATTCCTATCTGAGTGGGTCATACAGTGTCATCCCCCTTGCTGGCCTACTGTAGACACCTGCTAACCCAGGCGGCCCATCCCCGTCTCAAGGAACCCGCAGATCTGCTTTCCTTTGTCTTGTGGGGGAGGTGGGGGAGGTGGGGTGCCCAGGGCTACCTCTTCCCAAAGCTCAGAGTGGAGAGAGGGGGCCCTGAGGCACAGCAGCGAGTTTTTCCATATTAGCAAGGTGATGGGCAATTAAAATCTGTTAACACCTCCCATGTTACCGAGCCAAACACGTTACACACTGTCTCCGACCTCTACACCAGCCTTACAGATGGCTGCTTCCCCCCCTCCCCCATCTTACAGATGAGAAAACTGAGGCAAAGGGGCAAAGTGGCCGGCCCAAGGTAACTCACTGAATTGGTGGTGGAGCCGGGGTTCAAATCGGGCTCTCCGTGGCTCCACAGTGTTCCTAGCAACCATCCCTGCCAGTGCCCTGTGCCCCTCTCCTGCGGCCTGGACGCCGAGTTTGGCTTCCACCCGCGCTCGGCTCATGCCGCCCAGTTCTCGCCACCACTGCCAAGTTCTGGGACCTGATTTGAATTTGGGGTTCTCTCCACTGCAGCCTAACAAAGGTTTTTATTGGAATGCCCCTCAGATCTGCAGACTTTGAAGATGTTTCAACAATGCAGTCAAAGGCAGGTCTTTGCCACAACAAAAGGCAGAAATATCACCGAGGAGTAAACAGAATTCCTTGGCCTCCTCAGAGCATGTGTCAACATCGTTTTCTTCCCCTTCCCCCTTCTTCTATTTGTTTCTGCAGATTCAGGGCTTGTCGGGGAGGGCGCCTCCCAAGCACTGATGGGGTGGGCCATGGGCCGTGGGCCGCCCCGAACCCAGCAGCTCCGCCTCAGAACAGATGCTGGGGCTTTGGTAAACTGAGAAAGCGTAACTGCTCTGAGCCACTCTCCTGACGGCCACAATTACCCACATGGAAAAGCCATTCCCTGCTCCCAGCCCCCTCGCCCTGCCCCTGGCACACACATGTGGCGTGCACGGCTCCACAAACACGCCTTCCCAGGACGAAAATGTATGTGACATGTACGAAACGGCTTGATTTCAACTGATGGCTGGAGATTAAATGGATCTGAAACGTACATGCTTAAAAACAATTTCGGCGGAAAGCATACCCATTTAATATTGCGTCTCCAAACGAGGCCTCGCTCCCCAGGCAGGCTTGTAACGTGATGAAAACCAGCAGTCAGACCCCACCTGGGACCCCCACTCACCAAGGACACGGTACCCAGGGGCAGGGTGTGTATATAAGTGTGTGTGAGTGTGTCTGAGTATGAGGATGATGAATGTGTGTGAGTGTGTGTGCAGTCTGTGTGTGTGTGTGTGTGTGTGTGAAGGGATAGAAGGAGGGGCAAGATGCTGGCCTTCAGTACTGTTTCAAGTCAGCAAATGTTACCTGAGCACCCACCTTGTGTCTGCAGGGGACACAGGGACGCAGGGAGAGAGTGTTGATCACAGGAAAGGAGAGGTCACGGCGTTTCCAAGCTTATAGGCTATTTGAGACACTGAAACCAAGTCAAGGAAATCACCGAAGAGCGAGCCAAGACCATCTTTAAGTGTTGAACTGGAAGAGGAAAAGGAAATTAACGAATTAAGCATAACCTGGGCATTGCTATGGGATCTTGAAGAGCATCTGAGCTCTGAAACACTTAGTCCTGGGTATGGATTCATTTCTGCCACTTCCTAACCATGAGACCTTGAGCAAGTCACTTTTCTTTCTCTTTTTTTAAATTTTTTTTTTTTTAACATTTATTGATTTTTGAGAGAGAGAGAGACAGAGCACGAGTTGGGGAAAGGAGAGAGAGAGAGAGAGAGGGAGACACAGAATCCAAAGCAGGCTCTGTGCTCTGAGCTGTCAGCCCAGAGCCTGATGTGGGGCTTGAACTCACAGAGTATGAGATCGTGACCTGAGTCGAAGTCCAACACTTAATGGACTGAGCCACCCAGGTGCCCCATGCAAGTCACTTTTCTCTGGGCCTCAGTTTTCTTGCTGGTAAAATGGGTATAATAAACTTACTGCATTCATAGAAAGATGAAAAAGAGTGTGCACAAAGCAACTCATTGGGCCCACTGTTTGCCAACCACTCAATAAATAATAACTTTTACTCATATTACGATATGAATATTATTATCAGATCTGACCCGGGTAGTAGTCATCATTCTCATTTTATTTTTTTTAAGTAGGCCCCATGCCCAACATGGGGCTCAAAGTCATGGCCCTGAGATCGAGAGTCACATGCTCTACCGACTGAGCCAGTCAGGTGCCCCAGTCATTCCCATTTTAGAGATGAGAAAACCAAGGCCCAATGGCCTCACAGTCGCATAGTGACAGAACCAGAACCGGAACCCAGAGCCATCTGGCTTCAAAGCCCACCATGTCACCTGGCCCTCTGAGGCTCTGACCCCCAGAAATACTGGTTTCAGAGGTAGGGGGGCCGATACCCGTGCATTAGGAAGGAGAGGTCCGGCAGAGAGAAAGAGCTTTCCTCATGGGAGAGCGTCGTGGACACAGACGCTGAGACAGGAGGTGGCCCTGAAGGAAGGTCCACTCTTTTTCCAGAGTGAGAGGGAGAAGTAGCTCTTCTCTTGCTGAACTTGGTAAAGGCCCTGGGGTTGAGAGGTGATCAAGACACAGCCCTAGTCCCTGTTAAATACCATCTCATCCTGGCCATTTTGTCCCCCTAACCAATGATCATTGAACTTCAGATATTGGCCTCTTCCCAAAAAGAGGAGCTCCAAATCATAATCAGAGGCCATTGTTTTTTCTAATGTCTATAGTCATCCAAACACAGAATTAGCCCCCTTGTGAGGTAGTGAGGTCCCCATCAGTGGCTAGCCTGGGATATTACTGTAGAACTGAATCTGTTAGATCATAGGACATGCACCAGTTCGATGACTGGTACAATTTAGTGTGACAAGAGGCTCTGTTTGTTCAACCAAACACCCGGCAAGCATTCATTAAGCACTGCTTGTATGCTATTCACAGGGGATACAGAATTAGCATAACATAATCCTTGCCCTTAAGAAGCTCCTGTCCTAGTTTAATTCTCTCAGCCTTACTGATTCTCGGTTTGTTGTAGTTATGGCCTAAGTCTGAGGGACTACGGTTTTAACTTCCTAAGCAAATATATTGAATGTTTGGTATTTACGGTTCTTTTTAAAAAGTCTTTAAAACAAGTCAGTTGGATTGTTTTTACTAGCATACGGCCATGCATGGCCTGACTGCCTTTCTTCTACAGCCGGGGTTTCTCAACATCAGCACTAGTAACATTTGGGGCTGGATAATTCTTTGTTGTAGGAGGCTGTCCTGTGTTAGCAGCATCTCTGGCCTCTACCCACTAGATGCCAGTAACACCCCTCTGCCCACTCGTGACAACCAAAATGTCTCCAGATATTGCCAAATGTCCTCAGTTGGGGACAGTGTCCCCAATCAAGAATGATTGTCGTAAAGGATTATCTCCACTGATACAAGGCCCAAAAGGGGCAATAAGGTAAATAAAGGAAATTCAGGGTCCCTGTACCTCAAGAATTTATAATCCCATAGGACCTCCACAAACTAACCACATGGAAAATAAAGCCTCACTAAGGACCTCCTATGCGTTAGGCACTGGGCAAAGTGCTGCTGGAGGAGGAGAGAGCCCAAGTTCTAGGTCAGACAGCCCTGATCATCAAATCCCATAGAAAACCTGCAGAGTTTGAATACCAGTGTCCTTCTTAGCAAAAGGTATTACTGTGAGCACTTGAGTGAAATACAGTCAGTACCAAGCACAAAGAAGTTTCAGTGTCCAACTGACGCGGATCGTGCTCTTTTCTCCAACTCTAACCCTACTTTTCCAGACCCTGGGGTCAGCAGCATCAAATGCTGCCTGCGTCCGCCCTCTGCATCCAGACAAAGCGGCAAGGTAATGCAGCCTCACCTTGGGGATCCAGGCAAACAGGTACCTGAGCGTCTCCACGTTGGAACCTCCAGGGTCTGGAGTACACCCATTGTCCTCTCCAGGCTGTCTGTCCACCTTGAATCCACTCACAGGCATCCCAAAAAAAAAAAGTTTTCACAAGGCCAGGCTTCGAAAGCATAAAATTAGCTTCAGAAAAGTCCTGAACTTGAGCTAGCATGTTATTGGGCAAATTTTGAGTGCCATTTGCATTCATTTCAAACAGCTCTTGGAGGGGTTCTGGGAAATCTGTTGGGCAGTGATTTTAGATTTCATTAGACACCAGTCACTAGACGCACGGGCATCATAGTGCTCTGTGCACATGGTTCGTAAGCAGCTGAAAACCTGAGATCAAGTGCAAGGAGGACTCCGGCTGCCAAATTTCAGAGCAGGAGGAAAAAAAAAGAAATCTGGAATGTGTTTCTACTTACTGTCCATTCCAGTAAAATGAAACGGTCTCTCCTCCAAACATGTGTTACTGCTTAGGCCAGAAACTGTATATATTGGTCTAAATCCAGAATGGTCTATGTGACATATTACTCCATATGACAAAATTACTACAACCTGCATTCTCTGTACAAACGCCTGTTGCAACAGTATAGGATGATAATTTGTTGTACAACAAAAGTACATAATAATTTCATGTCAGTGTGGGCCAGGCCTCGGGATTTTCAAAGGGAAATCTTGGAGGCATGTGGACCAGTACTGAATCTGCACCCCCCTCCCAATTCCTCCACTTCCCCCCGCCCCACATGCTCATATGGTATGTGATCAGGATGGGAGAAAGTGGGGCTTTATTTATAACATACCATATTCCACTTGAAAGTGACAAGAACACACACACACACACACACACACACACACACACCTAAAAATAAAGCCAAATGGAAATCTGGTGTTCTCATGCATGAGGCATCAGTGGCCAGAGCTGGTTCACCTACTAAAGGGTAAAGGAAGGTAATGAAGCCAAAAGACAGGAATGTTCATCTTTCAGCACTGAGCTGTTTTGAACCCATCCAGAGTGAAGCCACGTGAATTCCTCAAGACCCCCCAAACCACAGCCTCCTCTTCAGCCCTTGTCTGGGCTAGGGTTTCATTACGAACCCCGGGCCCCATTCCAGTCCTCTCATCTGTCCCTCTAAGCGGCTCCGACAGATCACTCCACAGTACACGGATTCTCGTTGCGATAATGTCTTGGAGAGTAACAACTTGAAATATGATCCAGTCAGAGTGCGTTAACGGTAAAGCATTTCTTTATGACACTTTTCACAAAGCAAGGTTGCAAACCAGGGAGAAATAAATAACTAGAAAAATTGAATGCAGAGCATAAAACTACTCAGTTGCTAAGACATTTTAGTGTGACACCATTTTTCCTGATGTGGAAACTTTGATTATAGGAAAACATTAAAACATTCTTTTTTTTCCCCCCTCCCTCCTTCCTTCCTTCTTTCTTTTCTTTTTCCTTTTCTCTCCTCCCTTTCTCTTTCCTTCCATCTTTCCTTCCATTTTCCCTCCCATCGGATATGGTTTCAGAGTGGAAAACAAGAGATTTTTCTGGGTAGGCTTCTCAAAGTCTCCTTTCCTGGACGTTCCCCCTTTCCTGGATGTACCTCCAAATGCCACCAATCCACCCCCAACCCAGAGCACAGCTAAATGTCAAACCTACTGCTCTCCCAGCAAATTAGCTGGGCTCCTCTCAGATACACTTACAATATTCCTATAAAGAAAAAGATCCTATAAAAGCCTTTTATATCTCAATTACATCAAAATCTAACTTAATTTGTCTGTGCTATCAAGGGCCGTGGCTTAAGCTACTGTGGCTTAAGAGAACTAAGTTTTCTCTACAGTCAGCCTGAGCAGCCTGACCTGTCTTCTGGGTTTGGTGACCGTCGAAAATCCATCTTCTTAGAGTTTTTTGGTTCAATAAAACCTGAAACATATTTTGCCTGGCATTTTTCCTCAGGATTTTTAAACCCGTGTGCACTTTATGGCAAATGAGATCCATATGTCCTTGATTCATTGATACTTAAGCCATTAGGATGCTGTTTTGTAAGAACACTTTGATGTCTAAGGGCCGTCGAGCTATTTGGATGGCTTTTTTTTCCTTCACAAACAGGAAGTTTTCCCTTCACGGGGAGTACACAAAGTGAGAGACCGGCTCCCCCAGAATGCCAGACAGTGAGCAGGAAGTGGTTCCAGCCCGTCAGGATGTGTTTGTCTTGCTTGGCCACAGGACAGCCCCCAGACCCTGCCCCCAGGGGGTGGGGTGGGAAGGGGTCTTGTGTAAGGAGCCTCAGAGCCGGCATTGGGCCTGGCCTGGCGCCTGGGTCATTAATGCCCTGCCCACACCCCTGGGACTCAGACCCGTCTCCCAGAGTGGACTCAACATGCCTTGGCATGTTTATTGCTTTTATGGGACTTCAAAATAACATGTGACAAAACAAAGAGCCAAATGCCATGGCTGGGGAGAAGGGTCGGGATGTCACTTGGCTTCCCTTCTCCAGGACTGCTGCGGGGATGGTGACCTAGACTTGGTTCAGGGAGTGGGTAGGACTCAAGCGAGGAAGTTTGGAGACCAGTTCCAGGTGACTGAGTTTGGAATAGCAGCTCTGCCGCCCACTACTTGAGTGAGTGGTGTCACCCATTGGAGCCTCAGTTTCCCCCTCTGTAAATAGTAACACCCAGAGTAAGGACAGCTGCACCACCACACCTTAGTGGTCACTCTCACCTACAACGGACATTTGTCACTTGTTTGGCTTTCCAGCACTAGATCTGCTCTTTCTGGTCTACCCAATGCTCTCTCTTAGGTGAGGACTGGGGACTATCTTCTAGTCCTAAGAGGCCAGACTCTCCCCTCCTCACCCACTGCAGCCAGGGCGCCATCACATGACATCGGCTCAGCCGGTGGGATGCTTTCATCTGTGATTTTGAATCTTGAGCCTATGACTTCAGCACACAAAGAGAGCTGCAGGTCAGGCTTGCCACAGCAGCCGTAGAGCTGGGGACCACTTATTTCTGCTGCTTGAGCCTGCCTCTCTATCCCGGGACATCCTTGGTTCACACTCACAGTCCAAGCCTAGCTCTCCAGGCTCCTGTCAACTCTGGGAGCGCCCAAAGTCCTTCTAATAAGGACTCTTGTGCTCAGGACAGAGGAAATTTTTGTCTTGCAGCCAACAGCCCCAACAAATCCATACCCCTGAGCTCAGTCTTCACATTCATCCTGATGTCTACCCCAATGACAATCCCTACTCATTGCAAGCGCCTCAAGTAAACAAGCCCATCATTGTTCACTTGAACCAATCCTTTGCCAGTTCCCGTGGCTCCTTTGTTGTCCTAACTCTCCCACCTTGCAAAACCCCAACCCTAGATCAGCCCACCTGTTGATGCTTTGTGGCTCTAACTCCCACACCAGACACACTGGAGTCACTTCAGATCCAGGGTCTCCAAACTCAACCTAGTTCTCGGCGGTGCCCTATGATCCTGCTGGGGTCCCCTGGTGAACCCCCTCACCCCAGCCCAACGTAGCTGTTCCAAACATTAAATTCCTCTTCCAAATCTCCAGCCTCACCAGTGCCTCCCCTCTCAACAAATGTTCTTACCCGTGTTCATTAGCCTGATAGCAGCGATCGCTTCACAACGTATGCATATCTCAAAGAGTCAAGTTGGACGCCTCAAATATACAGACTTTTAAAAAAATTACACCTCTAAAAACCTGGGGGGAAAAAGACTACCCTTGACTTTCTGCCCTTTCTGTCCACACACCCACACACTAGCCCCACAAAATTGTCCCTGCAGGCACAATATCCTTTCCTTCTTGGCTCCTGTGGCCCCTGGACAGGTGGGCTGCCTCTTGTGCAAGGCTGTTTCTTTCTCCCTTCTCCTTTGGCTTTGGACCAAAACACAACCTGAGTTCAACATCAGCCCTGCCACAAAAACTAGCCACATGTAGCCGTGGGTGTGGTGGCTCGGCTCCCCACGAACAGTCCCTCCTGGGCTTTCGTGGCATCGCAGAGGACAGCGTGTGTCCCCAGACGCTTTTGGCTGCATAATGGTAACATGATCACCAGTGATGACGTACCATTACTATATGACCTGTCGATCATGAAGCAACATGTCCTGAGATATGGGAGCAGATGATTCCTGTACTCCAATTTTTTTATTTAAAAAAATTTTTTTAATGTTTATTCATTACTATAGAGAGAGAGAGAGACAGCACGAGTGGGGGGAGGAGCAGAGAGAGAGGGAGACACAGAATCGGAAGCAGGCTCCGGGCTCTGAGCTGTCAGCACAGAACCTAATGCGGGGCTTGAACCCCTGAACCGCGAGATCATGACCTGAGCCGAAGTGGCTGAGCTACCCAGGCGCCCCTCCTATAATCCAATTCTGATAACAATACAATGTATTCATGTCAGAGTTCCTGGGGAATGGAGCTAGGCATGGGGGGACAGGACATCTGAAAGGCATCTACTCCAGGCTTCCTACCACCTGGCAGTGCCCTCTGCTGGACAGGCAGCAAAACCCCCCCTGGCACGGCCAAAGGGAATCTGTCGGAAGGGAGCCGGGAGAAACCTGAGAAGGCATGCTGCCTGAACCCCCTAACCTGACATCACGCCGCTCTTCACGTTGGCCTGCCCAGTTTGGGCTCATCGCCGGGAGCAATTTTGAATCGATGTGTGTGTGTGCCAGAGTATTCTTCGCCAATCCTCCGATGCAGTATTTCCGAGGAAGATTTCACCAGGTGTCCAGGCGATGGCACCTTTTTGAGTTTGGTCGCCTGGTCCGCAGCAAAGGCTGATGTGACCCTCTCCTCGGAGGACGGCCGGGAAGACTGTTGGAGGGGACGGGACGGAGGCCTCAGCACCCGTGGCACACAGTCAGCTCGCAATGAATAGTACTGCTTTTTGCTCACCTGGCTCCCCACCCACCCAACTGGAATGTGCAGCCTCAGCCCACATCCAGTTACCGCCCCATCTCTTTCTTCCCTCGACAACAGAATTTCTGGAGTTCCCACCCTGGCAAGTTCTACGACCGACTGCACTTCCCACTCCCGCCTTAAAGCTTGCCGCCCTCTCATTTCTGACCCAGCCTCCCCTCTGCAAGTCCTCTCCTCAGGCTCACCAGCCACCCGTGGCAAGGCCTCTTTCTGTATGTACCTCAATGGTGCAAAGAAGCTGCTGGAAGAAGCAACCTCAGTCAGTTCGGGACCAGAGTGTGCTGAGCAAGGTGCCGAGCGTATGGTTGTAGGTGATTGTGCAAGGGTAACACCCCCTTGAATTGTGTGCCCAAGGCACCGCACTCCCCTCCCTCCCCCCCCCCAGCCCTGGCCCTGCTTTCCAATATAATCCAAAGTGCAGTTTATTTTTAATCCAAAAGGATACAAGAGCCACACAATGGAAAGCAGCAGTCACTAAGAGGAATAAAATGGGGACAGTGACTTCCTCTGGCTATTCATTCCCATAGGAATGCAGGCCCAAGGTTGCCAGATTCTAACCTATCAAGAATTTGGAAAGCTGGATTTTTTGTGTGTGAGAGCTTTATTTTTTTTCATTTTCTTTTAATGTTTATTTATTTTTGAGAGGAAGAGACAAAGCACGAGCAGGGGAGGGGCAGAGAGAGAGGAGACACAGAATCCAAAGCAGGCTCCAGCCTCCAAGCTGTCAGCACAGAGTCTGACGCGGGGTTCTAACCCATGAGCCATGAGATCATGACTTGAGCCGAAGTCGGACGCTTCACCAACTGAGGTACCCAGGTGCCCCTGTGTGAAAGCTTTAAATGTCAGCATCAAAGTCAAATTAAAACTGGAACTTTGTGTATGCCCAATAAAACACATTAGGCTAGACTCAGACCTGTTGGTCCGGGGCACAGACCTCTGGCCTGAGCTGGCCAGGAGATGATGCCAGCTGGAAGGTATAGATGTATGTTGGGGATGATGTAGGAAGGGGAGAGTCCAAAGGGGTAAAGAGATAGAGGGTGAGGAAAGGGATTTCTCTGGGCCCAGGGAGAGTGGGGATCCACACCCCCACCTCCAACCCCTTAAGGGATGGCAGGAGGTGGCCATCAGGTGGCCACAGGAGGCTGTGTGGTATGATTCTGCACACCGAGGTTTCTAGTCTCTGCGAAACCTCCCTCTCCGTGTTTGAGGAGAACATGTCGGCTGGGGCAGTGGATATCCTCCTGGCAACCAGTGTGAACTGAGGTGTTGGAGGAACAAAAATCCTTCCTATGGAACCACCCAGGGAAGGGCGCCCCCCCCCCCCCCCCAGTAATGACCAGAGTTGTTTCCTGCTAAACCATTAGAATGGTACCTTCAGGGCACATTTGAAGCTGGTCAAAAGAAAATAGCAAATGCTCATTTCTTGCCCACCTGGGATTCACCTCCTCTATGCTTTTAAGTACACTTTTCCATTTCTGTCTACATTTAGCCTTTTAGAGAATTTTTTCAGAGCTACGCTCTAGCTTAAGAACGGCCATTCCTGAGGTCTGTTCTCCCCACTGTATTTCCGGTGCCTACCCAGCATCATCCAATAGAAGTAGAACACGAGCCCCATATAAAATTCTAAATTTTCTAATATTTAAAGAATATAAGGAAACACAAGATTAATTTTAATAATGTATTTTATTTAACCCTACATGTCAAAAATAAATCCCTTTAACATGTAATCAATATAAAAACCAATGAGATATCTTATATTCTCTTATTGGTACTGGTCTTTAAAATCCATTGTGTGTTTTATATGTGCAGTACCTGCATACCCATGTGGATTAGCTGTATTTCAAGTGCTCAGTGGCCCTGCTCTGTGGGGGGACTAAAGGCTGGGTGTTGAACAGTGCAGGCTGGGCATGCTGTGAGTGTCCAATGAGTGAGTAAGAAAGTTATTGAATCTCACTAAGCCTCAGGATTCTCAGCAGGGGTGGTACGTAGCTTGCAGGCTGGTCCAAAGGCCCACCCTGAGAGGCAGAGACAATGCCTGTGGGATCACGCTACCTGCCCAGTGCCTGCACTCAGCAGGCACAAAGTGTACATTCGTGGAATACATATATGAAAAAGGATGTTAGGTATCGTGTTGTTATATTTGTCTAAAATGGTGATTCTGAAACTTTTGGGCCTTTTGGACATTTCCCCCCATCCCCAAAAAAGAGATCCAAACTCAAAATATTTGGATAAAATTTCATATTTAGAGTCTCTAAAAACCATCCCCAGACTTCCTGGTGTATGGGCTCAGTAAGAAACTTGTGGTCTAAAGGATTATTTCTATTTCCAACAAGTGCTTATCAAGTTTATAATATATGATTAGTATTCTGTACGCTTTCTTTAAGACACTCTTGCCTTTAATTGGTGGTTTTCTTTCTGCGGAATCATTTATAAAACTTGGAAAATAGCTAATCTCCACTTCAATCGAGTGACCTGTGATGATCGTGCCAGTGAGGGAAAGCTTTTGAGCAAGTGCAACAAAAATTCACTTTTTGCTGTTGAACTTGATTTTCTGGTAGCATCTAAATCATGCACCAGCACTGTATCACCAAATATGAATTCGGTGGCCACAAATCATTTTGCATGACTTGTTCAAATAAAACATGTTTATTGAATCAAAAGAGAAAATGCATAAAAACAGAAATAGGACCGGGGCGCCTGGGTGGCTCACAGTCAGTTAAGCATCCCACTCTTAATTTCAGCTCAGGTCATGATGTTGCAGCTCTTGAGATAGGGCTCCAAGACGGGCTCTGTACTGGCAGCATGGAGCCTGCTTGGGATTCTCTCTCTCACTCTCTCTCTGCCCCTCCCCGACTCGTGCACTCACACACACATGTGTTCTCTCTCTCTGAACATAAATAAATAAACTTTTAAAAAATTAGGAAGGGGACAAAAACACTAATAATGCTTACCACTCACACATCTATTCATATTTTTATCTGTTTTTCCTACACCTTTTTTCTGGGTATAAGTTCCTGATAATTATTATAGGTTCACTGATGTTTTATCTATGATTGTATGTCATATTTACATTATATGTATTTTCACTTATATTTATTTTTATATCTTGACATATATATTTTAAAATTTGTATATGTGTGTGTATATTATATACATATATTTCCCACTTTTTAAAATTTATCGTTCTTTCTTTCATTGGGATATAGTCGCCATATAAGCATTGCATTAGTTTTAGGTGTACAATATAATGACTTGGGATATACAAAGATAGAGAGATAAATAGATAGGTATCAAAATGATCTTAGTTAACATCCATCACCACATATAGTTACCATTTTTTTCTTGTGATGAATTATTATTTCTCAAGCATTTCCTTGGATTTCTCTAAACTCTCCTTAAACATTATTTTAAATGGTTGGGTAATATTCTATAGAATGGAGGCACTATGCTTTCCCTAACCATCCCTCTACTGTTAGATTTTTAGTTGTTTCCAATCGTTTTTATAAATAGCATTAAAATGAACATCTTTCCACATAAAGGTTTCCATCTTGTTAAGTTGAAGGGTCTGAGCATTTAAAAACATGTCATATGCATTTCCATACCCTTTCTGATTTATCCTCTCTTCTGAATTATATTCCCACGAGTAATACCAGAACCTGCCAGGCCCAACCCACTGCAGAGCCGGCCCAGAGCAGACACTGTGGCCTGTGGAGGTTGCCTGCCCCTCGTAGGCTCTGGCTGACATTGTACTTCTGGTCATCCCCAAGGCTCTAGGGCACCAGCAGGCACCTGACAGCCCGGGCACAACCTGAAAGTACAGGGAAAGGAGAGCAGCAGACACACAGAGCCACGTGCATCCAGAATCACCTTCTCTCCTTTGAGCAAATGTGTACGGCAGGACCACTGTGGGCCAGCCAGGCTCCAGGAGCTGGTCCTACAATGGGAAGAAAAACAGACATGCTCCTCCCTCTGGGAGTTTACACGCGATTGGAGATACATCATGGTCACATACGTTATGATCTGTGCAATGGGAGTGTGCCCGATTTAACTTGAGGACTCGCTGGCCTCACTTTAAACAAAATCTGAAAGCCTTAAGGGGGATGGGAGGGCTACATAGGCAAAGAGCTGGTGAAAAGGGACTTTCAGGCAGAGGCAACTGTGCTTGGAAACATCCCGGGGCAAAAAGAGTTTGCTGTGTTCCCCAAACTTAGAGATCAGCCTGATGGGAGCGTCCCAGAAAGAAGGCAGGAGACTGACACGAGCCTGGAGATGTCGACAGGGCTGCGTCCCACAGGGCCTTGCAGAGCCTGGTCAAGGGGGTGAGCTTTGTCCCAAGGACAAGGAGAAACCAGTGACTAGGTTGGGTGATGACCTGGTTTAACTCACCCCTTGTCAGACTGGCTGCTATGTGGAAAATGCATCAGTACAGATAAGACTAGAGGCCCAGAAGAACACTTAGGGGGGCCATTGTTGTTATCCAGGTGAGAGATGGCTTGGACAAGGGGATGGAGACACAGTTGATTAGGTGGAGGGGTGGGTGTCATCACTGACTCCCAGGATCCTGATGGATGTCACCACTGTTCACTGAAATGGGAAAGGCTGAAGGCAGGCACACTGGACACAGAAGACAAAGCATTCTTATTCTGTCCCTACAGGGTTTCTATTGAGTTGTCCCTGAGACAGAAGTGATAGTTGAAGATTTGACCCTAAGGGAGGAACCGCATTTCAGTTTTCCCAGAAATATGTTGCACCAATGACCCAATGCTCTTATGGTCTGTGGTTTTCAAAGTTTGGAAATGCTGTCGACCATGTATCTCCCAATTAGGGCCTCACAATGCACTTTGGCACAGACACCTTTCTTTGCAGAGAGGAAACCTGTTTAACTTTGTTTAAACCTGTGCTTCATACATTATTTGATCAAGGGATTTTTTTGTGTGTCTGTCTATAGCACCTATTAATATTCTCTGGCACTGAAATTCAGTGGAAAGCCCTTTAGGAAATATTGATCTAACTATAAAATTATTGGTAAAAAAAAAAAAAGTGTAACAGACTCCCTAGCCACAATGAAACACAGAGCAGTGCAGTTTGTGAGAGCCCTTCAAACACACTACCCAAAGACGTCACTTCTTCCCATAGTCACCCAGGTGGAAATTCCATGGGTAACTTCCTTTTGAGGCCTGATGTCTCCTTCACGCATTGCCTATGGAAATGAAAACACCCCTGGGAGAGGTTCAGTAACATCTAGTTCATTCAACACACTCGCCCTGTGCTTGATCCTGAGAGACACAGAGAGGAAGACATCCTCTTTGCTCTCGAGGAGCTGACAGTTTCATGAGAAAGATAAGCAGTTTAGCCAATGATTATGACACAGAAAGAAAAGTGCTGAACATACCGTAGGAGCACTGGGGCCGACTCGAGAGTCCAGTCAGGAGGCCCCAGGAAGGCTTCCCTGATGAGATGGCATCTGAGTAGGACTCTGATTGCCAAACGGGTGGTTTACAGGTAGGAGGGAGACAGAGAGGGCAAAGCAAGGATGTTTTGGAGGTAAAGCCCGTCAGGCCTGGGCTTGGCTTAGCCATGCTTCCTTTGATAAAACTGCTCTCTCTCTCATCTACTGTGGGGCTCTCTAATCTTTTCTGCCACAGCAGCCCAGACCATGTTTCAATGGGAATACCTGCTAAGAATTCTTCAGTGGCTTCCCAGAGATTTTAAGATGAAGACCCAAATCCTCAAAATGGACTATCAGGTACTGCCTGGCCCACCCCTAGCCTGCCTTCTGCTTCCTGCCATCCTTTTGCTATGCTCGGTTCTCTGTCCCCTCTAGCCTGATCTCCATTCTCAAACCTGCCGCTCTCCCCCATCTCAACTCCTTTGTCCATACTGCTCCCCCTACAGAGACACCCTTCCCAAGCGCTGCCCACACTCCTTAGCTGAGTGTTCCTACTTCTCCTTCAGAGCTCGGTTCCAAATGTCACTCATCAGGGAAGCTGTCCTGACGCTTTAGATGATATCAGGCCCCCTCATAGTCCTCTGAACTTTTTTATGTCACGGCATTTACCATAAGATGACACTATATATCTGCTTGTCTTATTATTTGACTAAAGCCAGCCTCTCCCACGAGGAGAGCCTCCCTAGTTCCCGAGGTCAGGGACCATGTTTGAGAGTTCATTGCACTGTGTCTGGTGTAAAGTAAGTGTGCAATAAATATTTGTTGCACACATTAATGAATATCAGTGGGAGATCAGGACCTGTCACAGGGAAGGAACTTGGAGAGAAGAGAGTACAGTCAGAGGGCAATTGACATTGTTCAACCAGCAGAGCAGAACCATTAGGAGATTAAGAGATTTACTGCAAGGAATTGGCTTACACAATTGCGGAGCCTGGCTAGATAGGTCTGAAATCTATAGGCAGGCCGTCAGGAAGGACAGGCTAGAAACCACTGGGCATAGATGGGCACTGATGTGCACAGGTGGAATTTCTCCTTCAGCAGGAAAGCCTCAGTTTTGCTATTAAGGCCATTCAACTGGATGAATCAGGCCCACCTAGATCATCTACGACCATCTCCCCTACTTAAAGTCAACCGATTATGGACTTTAACCACATCTATGAAATAACTTCATAGCGACACCTAGTGTTGGAATGAATAACTGGAGACTGTAGCCTAGCCAGGTTGATGCATCAAAAGATCATCACAGACATCAAACCCAGGAGGCAACAGAGAGAAACCAAAAGACACCGAGCTTCAGAATCAGGATGACGCGTTTGCCTCTGCAGCTTCTAGCTGAGTGACCCCAGTGTGGCAGAGACTAGCTGACTCTTTAGCAGAAACATTTCCTCTTCTACTTGGGCACACACACAGGTAGACTACCTTTGTGAGCTTCCCTTGCACTTAGATTTGCCATGTGACAGAGTTCTAGCCAATGAAAGTGAGAAAGGTGTGTGCCACTCCATGATCTGGCCCATGAAACTCCCCAGTCCTTCTCTATGCTTTCCTCCCCTCCCGGCTGGCTGGAAGGGAGCTGGCCTCCAAGACAAGATCTCCATGTTGGAATTTGCATTGGAATTTACACATTGAAGGCGGAAGCACCTCCATTATCCCGGGTCTCTGATGACTGCAAAGAGAAGGTTGCCCCACTGACTTTTTCACCTTCCAACTACTGTCAAGCGAGCCGAAAATAAACATCATAGTGTTTAAGACTACATATGTCTGGCATTGGGTCTATTTGTCACCAGAACTAGTGTTAACACTAACTAATGCACTTTTTGCAAGTTTCTAAACTTTTCTGAGCTTTGTTTTACTCATCGCAGCAAAGGGTGGAAAGCGTGTTCTCCTAAAGATGCAGATGTATTTTTGGGGTCTCTTTTACAACAGCAGAACTCATATTCAACCGTAAGAGATCTGTTTGTTTCATATAAAAATCCAGGCATGAGCACTTCAGGGTTGATATGGGGGCTCCAGAGTGCCAGGAACTTAGGTTCCTTCTCTCTTGCTGCTCTGTGTCCTCGTGGACCCAATGGCTCACCATCATGCATTCATGCCAGCCAGCATGTAGAGGAGAAAGGACACGCCCCTTTCCTTCTAAGGGCAAGACAATGAACTTGCACAGATCTCTCTGTTCACATCCCATTGACCAGAATACACTCCTAACTAGCTAAAAGAAAGGGGTGGGACATGCCTTTATTCTGGATACTGATGTGCAGAGCTTAACATCGGGGGTCCTGATCCTATTGGAGAGAAGGGACAATGGACACCAGGAGACAACCTGTAGTCTTTGCATCGATATGAAGCATTTAACACGGGCTTCACCCTCATCTCCCAGTCTCTGTACCGCCTTCGATGTGCATTTAGATAAGATTGCTACCAGTGCTCTTGGGCCTTTATTTAACAAGTCACCAGACACCAGGCTGGACAGAGGCCTGCCCCGCCCTCCCCATGCAGATGCTTGACAGGGGCAGCCTGTGGCCTGAGCCCCCATCGAGCTGCGTCCCTGTGGTCTAAGTGATAGCAACACGTCCTCAACACTTGCTTTTTGGAGCCCAGATGTCAGCCACATGAAGCCTAACGATCTGCAGCTGGTCCTTGGGCATCCGTAGACTCCCAGAGGCCCAAACCAGGGAATGATAATAATTATAATAATAATGGCTACCATTTAGTGTTTGCCCGTGGCCTGGGTGCCAAATGGAGCCCTTTACATGACTGCTCATTTGCACACAGACTGTAAGTGAGGAGGTATCTTCTCCACTCTATAATGAGACAACTGAGGCTCAAATAAGCAGACTTTCCTGAGTCCTCCCAGCAAGTAAGTGGCCAAGCTAAGTAGGATTTGAATGCAGAGCTTTTTTCACTCCTCCCCATTTTCTAAAATATTGATAGTGGAGAGCTTGCAGCAACTTCTGTCATCTTTCTCTGTAACACCCATTCCCTTTACCCTCCAAAGAGCTCTCGGTTCCCTTGTAGGGATGTGAGGCGGGGTGGGGAGGACCACACCCCCCCCCCACTTACTGTCCACATGGTCTAGGCCCCAGAAGTGGACAACATGGCCCAGCCCTAAGCTCATTGGTGTGTTACATCCCATGGCCACACTGATCGTGGGTCTGTGACCCCACTGAGCAACCTCTGGCTGGGAAGGTGACACTGAATCAGAAAGCATGTGAGGCTTGGCCCTGAGGCTGCCAACTTGTGAGATTCAGAGAGAGATGGAGAAGGTGCGTTCTGGGAGTGTCCTTGATTCCCTGCACCAAGCCCTGCCTGAGCTGGAATTACCTGGGCGGTTCAGTGATGTGCGCCCAAGGCTGCACATCCAGGAAGCTGGCTGAGATGGGATTTGAAGCAGGTCTGGAGCACTTGGCCACGCACCAGAATAAAGATGATGGCCGTGCCACAGCCCGATAGGGTAGATTCCACTCTCCCCTGCGATCCTATCTCCACTGACCCAGCCCTTTTACCTTTTTCCAACCTCACCTGGAACCCGCAAGGCTTATTCATTTGTGACCAATGTGGCCTTGATCAAACGGCTCGAAATTCCTGCCCTGAATGCCCTCACTGGGTTGTACTTAGTATTTTACCCATTAAATGCTGATGGTACCATCCTAAGCCGCTGGGGGTGTAGGGAGGGATGCTGATGCTACTGCGGGGTTTCCAATGTATCAGGGTTTGCTACGTGTCAGGTGCTTTCCTATGTGCCTGACAGTCAAGAGTGAGCCAACACAGAAACGATTCCCACCCTTGAAGATCTAACAGTCTAGTACCCAGTGGAAACTTCTGGGCCTCCTTCCGGGACTGAGTTCAGAAATTACCAATAGACACTACATTCGGGTTTGCATTCTTAGATTAAGGCTTCGCAATGGAAGCCTGCAGCTTCAGCCCATTATGGGCTGCTTAAATGCTTATCAGGTATGTGCCCAGATGTTGAACATGAGGGAGAATAAGGGATGTTACTTTTCATAAACTGTTTCATAATTGGGTATCAGTCAGGGTCTCAGGAGGAAACAGATGGCACGTGCAAAAGGAGTGTTAGAATTTAGAGGTGTGAAAGCCAACAAGGGGATGTAAAGCCCCCAGTGGGGACCTGCCACCACCTATAGGCAAAAGAGGCAAGGGGAAGAAAGGTGGGGCTGCAGAATCCAGAAAGAATCTCTCTGTGGCTTTCCTACGGATCTGATGTTGTGCGACTGCAGCCATTAGCAATATATGTCCCAGTTCTGTATCTAAAGCTCAGTTTTGGGGTGCCTGGGTGGCTCAGTTGGTTAAGAGCCCTACTCTTGACTTCGGCTCAGGTCACGATCTCACAGTCTGTGAGTTCGAACACCACACTGGGCTCTGCACCGATAGTGCAGAGCCTGCTTGGGATTCTGTCTCCCTCGTTCTCTGCCCCTCCCCCACTTGCTCTCTGTTTCTCTCAAAATAAATAAAAATAAACTTAAAAAGGGGTAGCTGGGTGGCTCAGTTGGTTGAGCGTCCAACTTCGGCTCAGGTCATCATCTTGTGGTTCACAAGTTCAAGCCCCACATCAGGCTCTGTGCTGACAGCTCAGAGCCTGGAGCCTGCTTCTGATTCTGTGTCTCTGGCTCTCTCTGCCCCTCCCCCGCTTGTGCTCATTATCTCTCTCTCAAAAATAAACATTGAAAAAAAATTTTTAGTATACTTAAAAAAAAGAAAAATAAAGCTCAGTCTTTTCTCCTGGGCTCCAGCCCACCCAACGCCTGACGGCTGGTTCCACCTGAGTCAGCCACAGGCAATGCAAATACAACACATGAAAAATCAGCAGTCAGAGCTGGATTACTACATAGGCAAGTGAAGCATGCATCCAGCAAACCAGAGGGACCAGATATACAAGGAACAGAAAGTATTTCAATAAATTGCTATTTCAAAAAAGTATCTGAGTGTGCAAGGTGGTTACACCAGTGTCAGGACAACTAGATAGTTGTAAGGACAAAAGTGGACCTACCTCTTGTGTCATACCATGCACAAAACATAACTCTCATAACAGCTAAAAATTCTAAATTTCTAGAAGAAAACATAGGAGAAAATCTTTACAGACTTGGGTTGAGCAAAGGTTCCTTCGATGCGACAAAAACTGTGAACCGAAACAAAACATTATGAATTGATTCTAACAAAATTTAAATCTTCTCTTTTTCAAAAGCCACAATTAATTAAGAAAATTAAAGGCAAACTACAGACCGGAGAAGTTATTTTCAAAACAATTGTTTGACAGAGGGCTTGTATCCAGAATACAAAAAAAACGCAAAAAACAAAAGAAAACCTTCTACAATTTGACAAGAAGAAGAGAGGGGCGCCTGGGTGGCTCAGTCGGTTAAGCGGCCGACTTCGGCTCAGGTCATGATCTCGCGGTCCGTGAGTTCGAGCCCCGCGTCGGGCTCTGTGCTGACAGCTCAGAGCCTGGAGCCTGTTTCAGATTCTGTGTCTCCCTCTCTCTGACCCTCCCCGTTCATGCTCTGCCTCTCTCTGTCTCAAAAATAAATAAACGTTAAAAAAAAATTTTTAAAAAGAAGAAGAGAAATAATCTAATTCTTTTTAAATGGGGAAAAAAAACCCACTTTGCTTCTCAAAAGAGGGTACATGAATCTCCGATACACGTATAGAAAGATGGTGGTTATCGGGAAAATACAAGTTTAAACCACAGTGAGATACAACTTCATATCCACCGAAATGGCTAAAAATCTTTAAAAGAAAATAAAATAAAAAGTCTGATGGTACCAAGTGTTGTTAAGGATGTGGTGCCAATGACATGCTCGTGTACTGCTGATGAACAACAGGATGGTACAACCACTTTGGAAAACGATTCAGCAGCTTCCGCAAGAAGTTGAATATCTACTTAGCATAGGATTGAGCTCTTCCACATCCAGGTAATTACCTGAGATAAATGAAAATACAGGCTTGTACACATATGTTCGTAAGGGTCTGTTCACAACAGCCAAAACCTGAAGGCAATCCAAATATCCAACAACACGTGAATGGATAAACAAATCGTGGGTGTATTTACGCAGCGGAATACTGCCTGGAATTAGAAACAAACACACAACAACAACACTAGGAATCTAAGAAGCAGGACGCAGAGTAAAAGAAGCCATACCAAAAAGAGTATTTTCTGAATTATTCCATGTATGTGATGTCCCAAATCAGGCAAACTAGTTCATACTCACAGAAATCAGAGCCGCATTTGCCTGGGGTAGGGGATGTAGGGCCTGAGTGGGAAGGGGCACCGGGGAACTTTCCGTAATTATGGGAACATTCTCTACCTTGACTAGGGTGGTGGTTACCCAAAAGGTGTACGCAGTTGACAAAATTCATTGAACGGTGCACTTAAAATGTGTGCGTTTATTGTATGTAAGCTATAGCTCAATAAAGGTGACTTTTGAAAAATGTGTTTAAGCAGGGGCATCTGGGCGGCTGAGCGTCTGACTGGCCCGGGTCATGATCCCGCGCTTCGTGGGATCTCTTTGTCAGAAGAGAGGCACAGGGCAAGGTGTGGGGAGGTTCCATGCACGCCCTCCATGCGCCCCTCTCTCCCCGCATCTCCACGCGTTCACACGAAGCCCATGTGCTCCACGACGCACTCTGAACCTCATCCTTTTGGGTTTTCAAGGAGGCTTCATTGCACAGGTATGACTGATTAAGTCATTGACCGTTGCTGATTGAGTCAAATCTCCAGCACCTTCCCCACCACCCTCAGAAGTCAGGGGGCAGGACTGTAAGTTCGAACCCTCTAATCACAGGGTTGGTTCTGGCAACCAGCCCCCATCCATGGGCGGGGTCCTGAGGTCTCCTCATTAACAGAACAAAAACCAACTTTATTGATCTAATCACTCAGGGGATGCTGAGGGTTTCAGGAGCTCTGTGACAGAAATGGGGACAGAGACCAAATACATACTTGTTACCATAAGTCACAGTGCCACCCTCCCTCTCTTCCACCCTCACATCCCATCCACCACCAAGTCCTGTTGCTCCCGGCTTCTCCCCTTTGACTTCTCTCCATGCCCGCAGTCCCCACGCCAACTCAGGCTCCTTCACCATCTCTCTGTCTCCTGTTTTCCCTTGCTCTTTCCAGGCTGCAATCCATTGTACTAGCAACATGACCTTGCAACATCCCTGCTTCCAATCTTCCTACCCCTCAGGTGGAAACAGCACCCTGCCCACCCAGTGCCCATTCTCCTCTCCTCCCTTAGGACAAGAGCCTATTTGGGTAGGACCGGCAATCAGTCCAAATGAGAACCTACATTGCCAAGGCCTTTCAGATACATATCTAAGTTTTGCACAACAGTATGGGGGTGGGAGTTACTTGATGGGGCTTCCAGGAAAGCATACTGACTCAGCTGGGAGACCCATTTGACCTTTCCAGGCCCTCCTTCTTACTGACTGGAATACTAACATGATGGCTAGGGTGGCAGGGGCTAACTGGTGACCATGAAGGGATACTGAGGATGGAAACCAGTACTAGGAATGGTGGAGCTGGGAGATAAAACATAGTCTGGGATATTGACAACTGTGAACTGCCAACTTCTGGATTCTTTTGCAAAAGAGAGAAGTATCTATCTTGCTTGCACCACAGAGAAATATCTATCTGTGTCTCTCTTACAAAGAGCTGAAAAATAAGTCCTAGCTCTTACGGTATCCTAAATGCCCTCCACAGAGAGTACTGGATTCCTTAACATGGTACTTCATGCTCTAGCCGTCTAGGCTTTTATGGATGAACTCCAACGACTTCATTAAATCTTAAGCAAAATCGTGGAAGGGAGTGTTTGTGTGTGTATACATTTTTCCCTAGAAAGGGGATCACCACTTTTCATCAGATCTTCAAAGGGACCTGTGACCCATGCCCCCCGGCAAAATGTTTTCAACCTTCTATAACAAGCCTGCTTAGTATGCGTAACTATCTCCTTTTGCACATGAGGAAACCGATTCTGAATGTTTAAGCACCTTGTAAAGTGCTACACTCAGGGCAAGTGAAGGGAGAAGCCATGGATGAATTTTGGAGGAAAAGACACCATGAAGAGAAGCAGAGTATTTCTCAGGGTTGGAAGCCAGAGCAGGGGACCTGCGTTTGCACACTGGGCCTGGGATGTGCCAGGACTTTCCTAGGGCCTTCTGCGTCCCTATGCCAGCATGACTTTCATTACTGAGGGCCATCCTTTTAATGAGCTGTCTGCCTTCAGTTCTGCTTGACTGTAATGTTCTCCAGCTGATTCCTCAGTAATGGAGAGGCTCTGGCTTTTGAAGTCATCTCATCAACCCAGTTTGTTGCTCTGTTCAATTTTTGGGGGTTACCCCGGAGAGGTGCATGCCCCCATATTTCCAAGGGTGCATTAGAGCATGTGCTTGGAGCCTTATTCAGTGGCCATAGTGGGGCCTAACAGGCCCAGCTAACTTCTGTAAGCCCTGTTTCGCTCAGTTCCAGGAGAGAATTAATGCAACTTGTGAAAAATCACAAGGTTTGCTGAGCACCTGATTTGCTAAGCCCCCTACCAAGCCTCACAGACTCCCTTTGTAAGCATTTTCTCATACTCTTGGAACAACATTAGGAAGGATTTTGTGTAGCGGCCTTTTTTCTTCCTGTATTTAGGTGGTCAGCATCTGAATTCCTTCCTGTGTTTGGGGTATTCCCTAGTACATGAATCTTAGTGAAAGGCAGGGTCCTTTAGTTTCCTTTAGGAAACTAAAATCTAGGCACCTCCCTCACCTTCCAGCCTCCCCTGCAAGCAAGACCAGCCATCATTTCATAATGTCACATGGGAGCTAGTGACACTAAGCTGAGGGACAATGATGAAACTACCCTGGTAGAAGCAGCTGGAGTGAAACATGTCACTTCTGGCACCAACACTTAGTGGCCAGTACAGGGGCATATCATGGCCATTTATGGCATCTAGACCTTGGTCACTACAGTAGTAACAGAGTCCTTGCAGGACAGGCTCAATGACTTGATTGTGACCAATGTTCTAGCTGCCCTTTCTTCCAAGCCAGTTTTCTTCTTCACATTATAGATGGGGTAACCAAGGTTACCCATGAGCAAAGTAACCCATGAAACATACTAGCCATAGTCTGGGACCACTGTCCAGGTCTCCCAAACTTGAGTCCAGTGCACTTTTCTCTGACCTATATTCCCTCTTTAAACTTGGAAGTCAGCTAGAAAATATTCTAAAGCCGGGGCACCTGAGTGGCTCAGTCGGTTAAGTGTCTGACTTCAGCTCAGGTCATGATCTTGCAGTTCGTGAGTTCAAGCCCCGCGTCGGGCTCTGTGCTGACAGCTCAGAGCCTGGAGCCTGCTTCCGATTCTGTGTCTCCCTCTCTGCCTCTCCCCTGCTTGTGCTCTGTCTCCCTCTGTCTCTCAAAAATAAATAAACTTAAATCATTAAAAAAAGAGAAAATATTCTAAAGCCACATAAAAATGTAGGTCCTTAATTCCATGACATGAGAGTATCTCACTCCACAAAACAGGCATTTATGTAGCACTTACAATGTACGCGGTCACTGTGCAGGTACTGGGAGAATATGTTAACTATTGTTCTGTAGCAGACCATCCTTAAACTTAGTAGCTTGAAACAACAAGCATTTATCATTGCTCATGAGTCTTCGGGTCAGCTGAGCGGTTCTACTAGTCTTAGCTGGCTTATGTATGCATCTGCAGTCAGCCACGTGTCATCCAGGCAGTTCTGATTTGGCTGGGATCTCTCCCATGCTCAGGGGTCAGTCGGCTGTAGGATGGCTCTCCTCCACATGGACTTCACCCTGTGGCAGGCTAGCCTAGGATTGTTCTTGATGGCGGGGTCCAAGAGAGCAAGTGGAGGCATTCAAGACTTCCTACACCAAGGGTTGGAACCAGCACACTCTCAATTTTGCTGAATCCTATTGACCAAAGCAAGTCAACATGGCAGCCCAGATTGAAGGGGTGGAGAACTAGACACACCCCACTTCTTGTGGGAAGAGCGGCAAAGCCACCTTACAAAGGCCAGGCTATCACAGGATGATAATACAAGAGAGAAAAGCTGTTCTACTTGTATGCTATCTATGCCTCTGTCTCATTGTTCAAAGGATTTAGGGTAGCTTGCAAAACAAAACATGCAATTGAAAATATAAGTATGGAAACTAAAATCTAAAAGAAAATCCTAAGTCCTGGGAGGGAGTCAAGACTCTGAGAAAACAAATAATCCCCAGGAGCCCTGGGCTCCCAGCAGCCTACTCTCCTCCCATCTGACATGGACTCTCCAGCCTGTGAACGTCTCAAGTCAGGGAGTACAGCTCACCCATCCCCTGACTGGTGCAGAGATGTGTGTTCAGGTACAGTTGTTGATCTGTCCGTGGTACATCCTGCTGAGTTTCCCAGCAGCCAAAGTGGAGGGAGGAGCATCAGTTGCCTAACTGTTGTTGTTTTTGTTGTTGTTAGAGAGAAAATAATTCCCAGCAAAGCTTTCCCTTAACACCTTCTGATAGAAAAAAGTAAGCTTCACGCAGGGCTTCATCCAAGTGGCCCTAAACCCATAAAGGGCCAAATATCTACAATAACCTGACAAGACTAGAATACATAGGATACACAGAGCTGGCTCCTCGGCTGCCTCTGGGTGAAGGGTGGGGGACAATGGTTGACCGACATAAGGCACAGGGTAAACTCACACGATACGCAAGCCATGTCAGATGCGTTGGTCTGCAAGAAGGCAGAGAAGTGGTCCTGTGGTACAAGAAGCAAGGGGTTGTGTCCTCGAAGAGGGAGACATGCCACCCTGGGGAGGCCTCAGTCTGCCAGGTACTGTGCCACAGAGCACCCATCCAGAATCCCCTTCGCTCTCTGACAACCACTTGTGATGGGCATTTCCTCCTGTAATGAAAGAAGCTGGGGCTCAAAGGAGCCGGTGTGACTTGACCCAGGTCCCATAGCTAGGAAGTGGCCAAAACCTGCCTGTTTCAGCCAAAGTTCTTTCCCTAGGCCATACGGAGAAGCAATCCACTCTAATCCTCCGCTATTATATCAAAAATAGAAACTTGTGTGGGTCAGGAGAAGGGAAATGCATGGCCCCTATAATGCACACGAATACCTGGTTTTTAGAGCTTCTACCTCATTTTTCAGGCTCCAACTTAGAGGAAATGCATAGCACAGTTGCACACTCCTTCTCTCCTATACTTGCTTTTATAACTTGGGCGTCTTTTTGTTTGTGTGTTTATAACATTCTTCTTCCATAAAGGAATCTGGGGGTGGTGTAAACAAAAACACATACAATGTATGGTGCACAGAACACGAGAACCAAGGCAAAGAAAAATGTACTGGTCACAGGGTGGTATAGAATAACCTTGAAATTGAGCTTTGAATGTGGTTCTGAGCTTCCTGTCAGCCAAAGCAAAAAAAAAAAAAAAAAAAAAAAAGAGGAGAGAGAGAGATTACAAGATTAGTTATTCACATATCTTCAGAAGGGGAGGAGGGTATAACTTTTCCTCAAGTTTCTCCTAATACTGAATTCTAAAAGAAATTGATTTACGAAACATCACTGAGCGATACAAAGATATCTTCAGTGATATTTTTTGTAATGAATACATTCATGAATTTTATATGCCTATCTATGCATGACATTAAAGCTCAACTCAGAAAATACAATTCTGGGGTGCCTGGGTGGCTCAGTCAGTTAAACATCCAACTCCTTTTTTTTTTTTAAAGAGAGAGAACGTTCAAGTGGGGGAGAGGGGCAGAGGGAATGAGAGAGAGAGAGAGAGGGAGAGAGAGAATCTTATGCTTAAGAGCAGGCTCCACCCTGAGCACAGAGCCCGAGGCGGGGCTCAATCCCACAACTCTGGGATCATGACCTGAGATGAAATCAAGAATCAGATGCTCAACTGACTGAGTCACCCAGGAGCCCCAAGCACCTGATCTTGATTTCAGCTCAGGTCATGATCTCACAATCATGAGGTTGTGAGATGGAGGCCCACATTGGGCTCCACACTGGGCATGGAACCTGCTTAAGATTCTCTCTCTTCCTCTCCCTTTTCCCCTCCCCCAATCATGCTCGCACACATGTATGCTCTCTCTCTCAAAATACAATACAATACAATACAATACAATACAATACAATACAATACAATAAAAATCCAAGACAGGAATTCTGATAGGTATTATAGGAAACTGACAGGAATGGGCTCTTTAAATACTGCTGGAAGTTCACACATAATTGTCTCTTTTAGTATTCAGGCACAGTATTGTGGTGCTTACTAGATTTTTTTCACTCCATATCAACCTTTTCAGCTGCAAGTTGTAGAAAACCCAACTTCAAAGTGATTTATCAAAAAAAAAGAATTTTGGATTCATGTTATTGAAAAGTTCTGGCTTCAGGCACAGCTAGATCCAGGGGTTCACAGAAGGTCAAATCAGGTTGGTTTCTCAACAACTCTCCGTACTACGCTGGCTTCATTCTCATGATTCTTGTGGTGGCAAAATGGTTCCTATAACTTTGAACTTATATCTGGTCTACTTCATTCCCAGAGGGAAAGAATTCCCCCAGCAGAGAACTGTGCCAATAACCTCGGGGGGAAAAAAGCATTTATTTTTTCACCATCTCAGTTTTGTCATGAAAACATCCCAGAGCCAATGATGGTGGCGAGAGGAATGTGACACCTACCTGGGTTAAGCTGCAATCCCTTAACCTGACCACAGACCTTGAGAGCTGCCGGGAAAGAGGAAACGGATGGGGAGGAGAGAGACAGCAATGGTCGTGATGCACATCTTCTACATTCATAGATCGGCTTGCAAGAAAAGAGGGCTTGGTCTATGAAATCAGATTATTTTCAGAGGCCTGAGAGATTACCAATTCTTCCAGAACTTCATGCTTACGCTTTTAATGATCATTCAAATTTATAATCATTAAATTATTGATAAGGAACTCCCTAAGCCATTTTCTAGGTGGGCAGAGAGGGTCACTTGACTGTCACCCTTACAGTTCAGCAATTACCATCCCTCTCATATCTCCTATTTTATTGATTCTAAGATATACATTTTTTTCGCATATTAACACTTCCAAAATTGGGTTGTGGGGTAGCTATTAAGATGTCCAAAAAGTCGGCCGGTTCTGTCCCTCTGGGAACAAGGTAGCGTCGTACTTCTCCAGTCGCATAGCCCTTTGAAGTTAAACGTGCCCATGTAACTTGCTTTGGCCAACAGTGTGGTTTCTGAATAGGAGCCTTGAAGAGCCAGTGCGGTTGGCCATGTAGCTTTGTCCCTGCCAAATGATCACGGAGCCTCCCTTAGTCTGGCCTCCTGTTATGGGCTGAATTGTGTCCCCCTCAAAATTCGTATGTTGAAGCCCTAACCCCCCATAGCTCAGAATGGAGCTATATTTAGAAATAGGGTCTCTAAAGAGATAATGAAGTTAAAATCAGGTCATTACGGTGGACCCTAACCCAATGTGACTGGTATCCTTATAAGAAGAAGACATTAGGACACAGACACCCAGAAAAGCCCACGTGAGGACACAGGGAGAAGACAGCCACCTACAAGCCAAGGAGAGAGGCCTCAGAAGAAACCAGCCCTGAGATCACCTTGATCTTGAACTTTTGGAAATGTTAAACAACATTTCTGTTGTTTAATCCCCTTGTCTGTGGTGCTTTGTTATGACAGCCCGAACAAATGAATAGAGTCCCCAGGAGACCACAGTGAGCAGAACCCTCCCATCCCCTGCATCTGGCAGGTAACATAAGCTAGAAATAAACTTTGGTTGTATACGCCACTGGAACTTTGTGGCTGTTTGTTACTGCTGCATAACCTATTCTATCCTAACTGAAAAGGATACACCTGACAGCTGATGTAGCCAGAAAGCAATGTGCCACAGTTTAATGGACTGCCTTTTTTTCTCTCTTAGGAGCAATACAACAATCATCTTGCAACAGGTGTCATTTTATATTAGTTGAAACATGGTACATGCAGCATGTAATAGTTGATAAAACACGCATATATCTCTTACTCCTTTGCATTTCCACAATAACACAGTTGTAGCAGAAATAATAATAATAATAGCAGTAATAACAGTTAACATATTCAAGCACTTATCTTATGATAGCCACAATACCATTTTCCATGCTTATATATATTTTTAATGTTTATTTATTTATTTTTGAGAGAGAGAGAGCATGAGTGGGGAAGGGGCAGAAAGAGGGGGAGAGAGAGAATCCTAAGCAGGCTCCACGCTATCAGCAGAGTCCAATGCAGGGCTCGAACTCACGAACCGTGAGATCCTGACCTGAGCTGAAACCAAGAGTTGGACACTTAACCGACTGAGCCACCCACGCACCCCCCATACTTATATTTTTGATCCTCTCAAAAACCCCATGAGGCATATCATGCCCATTTGAAGATGAGGAAATTTAAAGAAGTAAAATGAACCGCGTGCCCCCACCCTACCCCACAGTAAGTTGTAGAACCCTTAGAAGGTCTCTAAGTCCAGGGGGACTCTGCTGCTTTCCATGAGGCTATTTTTTCTTTCATTTTGTAAATATCACATATCTTTCATTTTGGGGTATGCATTATACTTAATAGTAATAAAACTTTAATGTTTTCGTTTAATCATTTAAGCTGTCCAGTGAAACCTGGGGAACTTTTCTCATACACACTTCAAATACCTAAATACACGTAGCTAACCGCTGCACGTGAATATGGTGGAATTTTTTTATGCGTAATATCCATAGCGCACACGATAAGCCATCTTTTTTTTTGTTCTGGTTGGAAAAACAACCCTTCTCTACAAACTGTGTGATGATTTATTCGATTGTTGTTATTCATGGCTCGGAAAAACTTAGAATGCTCAAAATAAGCAAAAACAGTTCTGCAGCTGCCGCAGATGTCCTGCTCCCCGATACAAAGTTGGCCCCGAACAGCGTGGATCGCGCAGAAGTGCCAGCCTCATACTGAAGCCATTAGCACTTTGAAGGAGCTTGCGCTAATGGGGATGTCCTTGTGAAAAGTCTGATTACTGGGAGAATGCCCAAGCTAATCTTTGACCCTGAAATCAGTGCGGCGATCTCCAGGGCCCCTTGCATGCAAGAGCACCCTTTCTCACGCAACTGGAGCTGTATGGAGCAGGGAAGGATGAGGTGTTAAGAGAGTCCTAATGAGCCATGTTACAGATGTGTAAAACAGCTGGGGGGATGATGTCATTGTGCTCACCCTGCCGCCTCTGCTACTTGCTGCTGTTATTAGAAACAGACACTGGAGGAGGGCACCTAGAATACGCGCCCGTCCCTTCGCGACCACTCTCTGGTCCTAATTAGGTAGGCTGGGCCCCAGCTGGTGCACATAAACCCCACCAGGTGACTCCAAACCGCCAAGGTTTACAATCCAGATGAGCTCTGCTCCAGCTTGCACAAGAACGAGGCCATCTTCGCTGAGGGATTTATTGTACTTGTTACATTGTGAGCCTGACCCCGGCTGGGTGGGGAGAAAAATGAAATTCTCAGGGAAAGGATCTGAAAAGGACTACAATTAATCACAAACTTTGAACATGTTCAATTAAGAGTGTGATCCTTAAAGCGCCTTATGTCTGATGATGTCAGACTCTGTCACGGCTGTGAGTTTAAGACTTGTTTTCCAAAACAAACATGAGGAATCATCCTGTCTTGTTGCTAACTCCAAACATACATTTTTTCCCTCATTAAGCTGGAAAAGGAATCCCTTAAGTGCCTACTATGTGCCAAGTGGTTACACAGAGTGGCTTATTTAATACTTTAACAACCCTAGGAAAAATTGTTGCAGGTGAAATTGGGCTCAGAGACATGTGGTGATTTATCCAAAATCACACAGCTAGGAAGTGGAGTGGAATTTGCACTCAAGCCAGCAAACCTGCAGACCATGTTCCCGGCTTCCCCAACCACATTTGCCAGGACCGCCCCCCCCCCACCCCATCGTGGGTCAGTTTCCTGACTACATGCTACACAACTGGCTTTCTTTCCCTTCGTAGCACCGACCTCAGTTTTAATTACATGTTTATCAGAGTGATTAGATAAATCTCCCCCACCAAACCGTAAGCCCCACAAAGGGAGAACCCACATCTCATTTTGGCAACCATTTATATAAGTCACTAGTGGTTGCCACCTATTGTTCATGTCACCCCCTCTCTCCTTGCTAGCTGAGTCAAGATTTTGACCTGCTATTTACTTCTTCAAGTGACTCAAGGATAAATCCCAGTTAGTCTAAGCCAATGATGGTGTCCCCATTCCCCTTACCGGTAAATGACCGAGGAGAGAGGCCTGAGGGCCAGTTCTGGTCAATGAGATAGGAAGGGGAGCCAGCTGGAGGAATTCTGGGAAAATTGTTCCTGCTCTTAAAAGCAAAGGCATAGGAAGAAACAGTCTCTTCCCTTCCTCTTGGCATTGTCATCTGTGCATGAGATGCTTGGAACTATAGCAGCTGTCGTGTGACTGTAAGAAGAGCCAGCCAAAGGGCAAAGCTGAGAACAGAGGGGGAAATGGAAAGAACATAACATGGGAGTTGTGAGAATTAAATAGCACATTCATTTATTCATCCTGCTATTATTTGTTGAGTGACTACTAAATACCAAACAATGAGAACGCAACAGTAAGCAAAACCAAAGTGGTCTGTTCTGACAGAGTTCCCTCTCGTGAGAGAGGCAGACATTAAATAAGTGCACGTTGATATCATATACAAATGCAGGAAGTTACACTTCCAGTAATGGTACGGTAACTTGTGTTGTAATAACTCTCCTAGCAGCCTACAAACTGGACAAAACAACCATCTGAAGGCAGTGGAGAGTTACCAAAAGCAGACCGAAACTGAAGGGAAGTTGACTAGGTTCCAACCTAAGAATATGCCCCAATGGATGTAGCCCAGAGTGGCTGTAACTCAAGGAAAAATCCTCAGCATTACTGGTTTAAAGAGTCAGAGAATGAAGTTTGAGGCTGCCAGAAGGGTTGAAACCGAGGGGGAAATCCTGGAAAGGAGAGAGCCACAAAATACGAAACCTCTAAAATCTGCACTAAAAACTCTACCTCAAATTCTTGTTGACTCCTGAATTGTGGGTGCGTAGGGACGATTCCAAGATTCTCAGCAAAAAGCAACAGGCTGGAAGTTGCAGAAACTGAGCAGTTTCAGCTGCTATCCACAGCAAAGGAGACTGAGTTTGGAGTTTAAACTCAACTGAGTCAACAGCTTGGTGGGGCAAAGCCCACATTCTTCAAAGGAAGATAACTGAATCCAGAAGTCATACAAGGCATGTTTCGAAATCTTCAGGATACAGTAAAAAAAAATTACCAGGCATGCAAAGAAACAAAAAAGCATGACTCACAGCCAAGAGAAAATCATCGTCAATAGATACCAACTCTGAGACAATCCAAAAGTTCACATTAGCAGAAAAGCACTTCAAAACAGGTATTATAAATATGTTCTAGGATTTTAAAGGAAAACATTGTCATCATTATGAAACAGATGAGGAATCTCAGCCAAGAAAGTAAAACTATTTTTAAAATAATAACACAATACATACAAAGGAACAAATATACAAATGATGGCTAACCTCTCATCAAAAACAGTAAAGTCCAGAAGACAATAAAAGGGCACCTTTAAAATGTCAGGAAAAATGTACCAGCCTAGGAATCTATGTTGAGTAAAAAACAGCCTTCAAAAATGAAGGTAAAATCAAGATTTCTTTTTTCAGGTAAATAAAAACGTAGAGACTTTGTACAGCTTTCATTTATAGAATAGTATATAAAGAACTCCTACAACTCAAAAAACAAAATATTTAACTTATTTTATTGTCAAAAGACTACAACAGACATTTCATAAAAGAAGATATGCCAATGACATTTGAGCACATGAAAAAGCCCTCACCATCATTAGTCATCAGGGAGATATAAATTAGAACTACAATGAGATACCTCTCCATAACCAACAGCATGGCTAAAATTTAAAACACTGACAACTTCAGGGGCACCTGGGTGGCTCAGTCACTTAACCATCCGATTTCGGCTGAGGTCATGATCTCATGGTCTTGAGTTCAAGCCCCGTGTCGGGCTGTGTGCTGACAGCTCAGAGCCTGGAGCCTGCTTCAGATTCTGTGTCTCTCTCTCTCTGCCCCTCTCCCACTCACGCTCTGTCTCTCAAAAATAAGTAAATGTTAAAAATGTTTAAAACAAACAAAAAAAACACTGACAACTTTAAATACTGGTTAGGTTGTGAAACAGGAGAAATTCTCATACATTGTTGCTGGAAGTACAAAATAGTACAACTACTTTAGAAAACTATCTGGCTGTTTCGTATAAAGTTAATTATGTGTGAGCTATATTCAGTAGAGCTGTTACCTGCCTCCCCCCCCCCAAGCAAAAAGGAAAAAGGAAAAAACAGACACCTAACCATTAATCTAGCAATTCCACTTTTAGGTATTTATCCAGGAGCAACAAATATTTAAGTTCACAAAAACACATTGACATGAATCCTCATAGCAGTTTTATTCATTATAGCCCTAAACTGGAAATAACCCAAATGTCCATCAACGGGAGAATGAATAAACAAACTGTGGTGTACTCATAAAACAGAGTAAGTACCACTTAGCAAAAAGAAGAAACAAACTAATGACACATGCAATAACATAAATGCCTCTCACACACATTACATCAGCTGAAAGAACCCAGATACAAAAACGATAATTACTGTATACTGAATTGCATTTCTATGAAGTTCTAGGATAGGCAAAATCTCAATGATGAACCTACATAGACAAAAATATCAGAAAACTTGTCATGGAAGTAAAATTAAGAGGTTCTAGAAGCAATGACACCTAGGTAGCAAGGCACATACAGCCTGTGCTCAGATCTTGCTTTCTAAATATCATCCTCCACTCATGGGTGCCTGGGTGGGTCAGTCGGTTAAGTGTCCGCCTTCAGCTCAGGTCATGATCTCGTGGTTCGTGAGTTCGAGCCCCATGGCGGGCTCACCGCTGTCACCGCTGTCACCGCTGTCACCGCTGTCACCGCTGTCAGCGCAGAGCTTTCTTAGGATCCTCTGTCCCCTCTCTCTGCCCCTCCCCGCCCATGTTTTTTCTCTCTGTCTCTCAAAAATAAACAATAAAAAATAAATAATAATAAAAGTAAATATCATTCTCCACTCAAAGGAACTAGCAAAATCTTCTGGGAAAATTGCTGATTTAGGGGCTGGGGCAGATGAAGCGAGAACTCGTGGTTGCACCCAAAAGCAAGGTGGTGTGCAAAGAACAGAGGCACATCAAGAGGACGCAAGAATCAGCTTGGAGGAGGCTCCACTGCCAAATCTGAGACAACTCAGAGGAGAACTTTCTTTCTTACAATAGAATGCCAGCTAATTAACATACAAGGAATGACAGAATTAGGAAATTATTAACAGATGATAAAATTAGTGGGTGTGTGGTAAAGAGCAAGATATTTACATAGTCTCCAACTATCTCCCCACAGATGATTTATTGAGTCTGAAGACAAAGATAGAATTATAATGAAGATACCCCTTTGACCAAGTGAGCAAAACTAACATCACCAAAACTGGGACAAAGCAACCCCACATGCCTCCTGACATGATGCCTTGAAAAAGACACAATATCACTTTGGTGGTATTCCTGCCCCCAAATGCATGATACGAATATAATTGTGAGGCAACACCAGCTAAACTTAAATCTAATAACATCCTGCCAAATAACTAGCCTTTAATCTTCAAAAGAGTTACGGCCATGAAAGATGAAGAAAGGCTGAGGGCCTACTCTATATTAAAGGAGGCTGAAAAACATGACGATGAACATAATCCTGGTCTTGAATTGGCCCTGGACTGGGGAAATGGCTATTAAAGACAGGATTATTGAGTCAACTGATAACATTTAAATATGGTCTGTGGATTACATAAGAGGATTCCATTAATGTTAATTTTCCTGATTTTGATCCTTGTTAGAAAAGAGAATGTTTTTGTTCTTAGGCAAGACATACTGAAGTACCTAGGGTTAAAGGGGCATCTCTAGGGGCACCTGGGTGGCTCAGTCGGCTAGGCATCCGTCTGACTTCAGCTCAGGTCACGATCTCGTGATTCGTGGGTTCAAGCCCTGCATCAGGCTCTGTGCTGACAGCTCAGAGCCTGGAGCCTGCAGCCTGGTTCATATTTTGTGTCTCCCTCTCTCTCTCTGCCCTTCTCCTGCTCACACGCTGTCTCTCTCTCTCTCTCTCTCTCAAAAATAAATAAACACTGAAAAAAGGCACATCTCTATATATGATCATATATATGCAGAGAGAGAGGAAAATGAATGAATGGAAAAGTGGATGCATGAGTGATAAGGCAAATGAGGTAGGAGGTAAATAACTGATGGATCACAGAATGTCAAAGGATATTCCTGAATTCTTTTTCTTGTCCTTGCAACTTTTCTGGAGCTTAAAATTATATACAAAATAAAAAGGTTTTAAACATTCAATTATCCATACTGATAAGTGCAATGAAGAGATAGTGCATGTAAAAAGCACTTAGCCCAGAGTCAGCACCTACTAGACAGCACCTACTGTCCTCATTCTCAAAGGCAGAAGAAAACAGGAAGACAGGAGCTGAGTATCACGACAGTAGGTAACTCAGCCAGATCTTGCCCAGCTCTCTCCTGACAGATGACGTAGATCAGCCCAATGGTAGGGTTCCCTCCGAACTAAGGGAACTGAGTTATTTGGTTTTTGTTGTTTTGTACAATAGCAGGGATATCCACAGTGTCCAGGGAAATGTAGGCTCCATGATATTTGCATTGACAATAATGGAGAGGTATTTAAAAACAGGCCTTGGCAGTTACATAATGCAATCCAAAAATCCAAATTCATCAGCTTTATCGTGCAGTGATACACAGTAATAGCCCTAGAACAAGTAACTGCTCAATCCGCAAAATGTAGGTGAGTCTACATGCGTGTAGCTGACATGTCTGTCACTTTCTCTGCTATATTAGGACACTGGTCAAGACCTTTGAGATAGAAAGTGACAGAAAGCCCAACCTGGAATGGGCTACACTGGAAGACAATATATGTAAATAAATAGTCCAGGATCAAACTGGGTTCAGGCATGGCTTGATTCAGCACCTTAAATCCTGGGATCTAATCTCTCTATGTCTCTGCTTTCCTGGTTCTGCAGCCTCCACAAGCTGGCAGAATGGCTGCTGTAGCTCCAGGCTCCTGTCCTCTCAGGTCCAAATTCAGCAGGAGAAAGCAAATGCCTTTCCATGGGACTTAAGACACGGCCTTAGGGTTGGTTGTCTTTGATTGCCCCAGTTTGGTGTGGTTTGAAGCACATGCCCATTCCTGAACCAGTGACTCCAGTTGGGAGCATAACATACACTGGCTGAGGCCAAAGTAAGCAGCCTCTTCCTGGGATTGTTGAAGGACTCACATCCAGTCTAAGTAGTAACCACTGCCCAAACCAAAATGGGGAGCGGTCTTAAGAGTAAACGGATGTTGAAGGTTTCTCAGTTACCCTGACCCAACAACAGCTACTGAAAAGACTAGCCCTATATCTCCTGTGGCCTTCCCCCTCTCTCCACATACACACACATCCAAGCCACAGAGAACTGAGCATGTGAACCTAAGGGAACCAATCCCAGGCTCTGGCTAACAGCCAATCAGATGCCCTCTCTGTGATACAGCAGTTGCAAAAAGGGCCCCAATTCCTCAGCCCTCCCGGCTGCCATACCCTTTGCCACACTGCATCCTCAAGTATGACTTTTCACCTCAAGAGGTAGACCCAATTTCCCCTTTCCTTGAATCTAGGCTGGCCCATGACTCACTTTGGACAATAGAATCCAGAAGAGATGGTGTACAAGTTCTCAGACTGGGGCTTTGGAGGGCTTGAGTACTTCCACTCTCTCTCGCTTGGTTCTTTGCTTTTCCATGAGGATATGACTGAGCTAGCCTGCTGGAGGTAGACACAAAGAACAGAGCCGTGTCAGTCCATGTGCCCCTAGTGAGGGTCAGACATGTGAGAAAGCCTATCCAAGATTCTCAAAGCCACCCAGCTAACCCAAAGCTGACCACAGATGCACAGAAGAGTCCTGCCAAGCTCTGCTCCCCCCAGCAACCCACAGAACAGACTGGTACATAAAAATAAACGTTTATTGCTCTACCCCTCTGAGATGTTGTTGATGATTGTTACGCAGCATGACTGTGGCAACAGATAACCGATACACTCTCCTAAAAACCGGTGGAGAATCCCAGAGATGGCAGCCATTGATGGACGGTGCTGTACTTGTAGAGTCACGTGGAGACGGGGTTGGAGATAGTGCCAAAATCCTGGCGCAAGCCAAAGTTGTGGAGAGACAGAAACCACAAGGAGGCAGAGAGGCCAGTCTGTTGCCTCTCAGGAACAGATGCCAGGCGGCACCACAAAGGAAGAAACGGGAAGATGAATTGCCAGACCACTTTCTAGTTCCCACAAGGCTGGGCTTAATTCTGTACTTTCTTGTCACGAGAATCCCTTTTATTATTCCCCAATTAGTCGCCCTTTTATCTGAGCTATTTTAAATGGCTTTCTATTCCTTACAGCCATCCTTTACTACTATGGAGTAGACAGACCTCGATGTTTGCAACCCCATTAAAAAATAATGTGATTTCATGTACACATGTGGGCCCCAACGTCGCCCAGAGCTGGACCAGATAGCCAGAAGTATCAGGATATAATTCTAAGATCTATACCCACCTCCGTGATTCAGAGTCACAGGGGCTTCTGGATGAGCATCACTTTCATCCTGCCCAAGCAATGTCTTCTTAAAATAGCCACATGGACTGTTCGGGCCAGCTGAACCTCCGGACCCATCTCCAGGTGTGCGCAGCAAACACAGCCACTGAAACCTGAACCAAGACTCTTGACTCCTCAGAAAACTGAGATTCTCTCCTGAAAATGTAGCCATGCCCACAAAATGGTGTGGACCCTTCCATAACCGTGACGGCAGAGTGGTCAGGGCAGGTAGGCACGGAAATATGAACTGCGCCCCGAGTTGCGGAACGTGGGTGTCCAGCGTGAGTCTGGATTCCTGCACTTCCGTGGACAGAAAAGCATGTGACGTCGTTCCTTTTCCCAGCAGCCTCAACTGCAGGTTCACCCAGATGTCTCTTCGCATCACTGAGAAAGTACAGTCACAGGGAGTCAACGGGTCAGGTGTCTCCGAGGCCTTTAAATCCGCACGTTTTCAGGTCTGAGGAATCCCCAAGCATCCCCCAGGTGGCCACATGACATTACATGGTTCTCCGTGAGCCACTCCAACTTCTTTCACATATCCCGCAAACTGACCAGAGGAAAGGGAAACCTCACAGCTCCGTGGATTTCTCCCTCCCTCACAGCCCACAGCGATTTCAGCTGCAGAACTTCCACCTCAGACCCTCCTGACGGTGGAGGGGTGAAAGGGGGCTGTGGCAGTCTCCTCTTCTGACTCAAGGAGAGGGTTCAAACCATCTCCCCTTCCCTGCAGGCGCTCCTCTGGGGTAAGTGAGCTCAGCTTTTCCATATTTAGACCAAACGCCTCAAATTCCTTCCTGGCAGGTGTTCACAGACGTGAGCAAATTAGATTTGGAAAGTCTTTTCTGCCACAAGTCTTGGGCCTGCAACGTAGGTTGCGTGAAGTCCCGGGCTAGCCAACACTGCTTCTCTGAGGCGCTGGAAGTCGGGGCCGGTGGAAAGGAGGATTGATAAAGCCCAGAATTCAGAATCAGAGCGCCCTGGGTTCGAATTCCAACACCGCCACTCACTGGCTGTGCAACTTTGCACACGTCACTACAGCTCCCTGAGCTCCCGGGTCCTCATTTGGAAAGCAGGTGTACTCATGCCTTCCTCACCAGGGCATTTGGGAATCCTACAAGACATCACATGCCAGGCGTCTGGCTCATACTTCGCGTTTAATAAATGGCTGTGCATTAGTCAGGGTTCTTGAATGCGAGCTGGGTGGCAATAAAATGGAATTTATTGGAAGGCTATCAGGGGCTCATAGAATTGGCAGAGAGAGTCGCGATAAAGTTTGGAAAATGACCAGAAACCAAGCGATTACTGGAAGGTTAGGCAACAGAGCCTTAGTGAAGTCATGGGCCACGGCCAACACACCACCACTGACTCTGAATCGCTCACTCAAGCTTCCAGGTCCTGGAGTGAACTTCTGGTTGCCCTCATCTGAATTATATGCCCAGCCCCCCTCCCCTCCCACCAGTTGCAGCTCAAGCAGAGAGGGACAACTGTGCTGTTTGCGTATCTACGGGGGGGGGGGGGGGGACAGACACACCCCCTGCCCACCTATGACTATACACGATGGCAGAAGGGTGGGTCTCCATGGGGAAATCGAGGTGTTGTTAGAAGGCAGGCTGGATGTCAAATAGCCCCAAACCCACAAATGCACACTGCAGATGTTACTACTGACATCCAGGACAGAAGGCAGATTGCTTCTCCTTGAAACCAGGGCTGGAGTTACGTGGCATGAAGGGAATGGGTGGGCTTAGGCTTCTAGTAAGCTCCATTCCTTGAGGTGAGGGAAGCTGAGAGGGGCAGTGCCAAGCCTCCACGGGGCCTGCCTGTGTAACCTTGGGCAAGCAACTTCGCCTGTCTGTCTGAGCTTTTGTTCTAAGCGGGAAAATAACAGCGGTGAGCGTCCAACAAGATGATCCATCTAGATTCATCTAGAACATGAGCAGGCACATGGCAAACACAGGAAGGGTTAGCTATGGCGGCTGCAGTACCTTCTGCACAGAGAAGCAGCCTGGGGGCCCCAAAGTAGAGAAGCGGGGGCGGGGAGTATGCGACCCTTGCAGTACAGGTATGTTGCACACTGGGATGGGAATAGATGGCTTTCTCAGACAGGGCACAGACACCCACTAAACTTGCTGAATCTGGGCTTTTCTGGGACTTCCAGCAATAACACACAGTCATTAGCAAGAGCAGGGGGTATGCATTTCTCTCCTAAAAGAAAATGACTTCCCACCTAAAATACCCCGCCAAATCACTCTCAGTCTGTCCTCAGAGGTTTTCCAGGGACGTTGAGCAACTTACCTATTTCGCAGCCCGGATCTTCCCATCCCACCCACTCGTGACTCTGCTAAAATGTCAGAGAAACCCCGGCCCCGCCTCATGTAACCCGAGAGCTGCCAAGGACAGCCAGCCTACGGAAAGAGAATCTGGTTCAGTGAAAACATTGGAGACAGAGCAGACATACACATCTCTCTTTTTCTTTTTTCTGGAAGATGATTTTCCACAGTGAGCCACAAGATCCATTTTCTAAATGAGAAAATAATGGCCTGTATGTAGCAATTTGGAGCCGAAGCATTTATCATTGATTAACTCCGCAGCCTTTATGAGGCACCTATTCTATACGGAGCATTCTATTACATACCCTTAAAGGATGATGGGGAAAAAGCTAAATAAACCTCAGATTCGCTTTGCCACTTATTTTCCCCTGGTTTTCCAGGTTTCCCACCCTCATGGTTTGCTCCCAGTGTCATTCAGTTCTGACTTTGTCACATCCTTGCTTGAAATTCTTTATTGACTTTCCATTACCATCAGGAGCCTCCACACAATTTACAAAGCCTTTCTGGACCTGGCTCCTCGCCACTTCTCCAGCCTTTGTTCCTTCCCTGTCCCTCAGGCCTTCTGTCTCCAGCCATTCAGGCATTGACTGGCCATTCATTCATTCCCTAACACTTCCTGGGCAGCCACTCCAAATCGGATACTCTGTCAGCTGCTAGGGATCCAGCAGGAGGGGACTAGACAAACGAGACCCCATCTCCTAGGAAGCGTACGTTCTAGTGGGATGTAAATGACAAGGAGAGAAAAGAGGAGCGGTTCTGACCTTGAAAAGTGCCGCAAGGAAAACGCAACAGGGTGATGTGCTAGCCACAGGGGAAGAGGCCAGACATCTTTAGAGGAGGTGGTCGAGGGAAGGCAGTCATACGAGAGCTTTCCAAATTCTGCGATCGTACAATATGCGGTCTATGCTCTGCGCATGCGCACACGCCACTGCTGCCTCCAAAATGCGCTCTCCCTCCCCCACCCCTCCCCACTTCCTCTTCCGCCTGTATGGCTGGCTCTCCATCATCTCCGCAGGGAAGCCGTTCCCAATCTGCCAGGGACATGCTTGGGCACCCCTCCTCTGTGCTCACCAGATGCCCTGAGCCTTTCTCCAGCTTTCGCCACTGCACTGCGGCACACCTACTCCACCCCACGATGCCCAGCATGAAAAGATCAGAGCCCAAAAGTCACCTCTGCCTCATGTGCAGAACCAGGGAAGGAGGAAAAAGCAGGAGGGGGACCGGGGGGCACCCAGATGGGGTCTGAGCTTGGTGAACATCAACAATTTTTCCAGCATTTTTTGTTTGATTAAATCCCAGAGGACATGTTTTCCTCCAGCTCCTTTTTCCTTTAACTTTTAAGCCATATGGTTCTGATTCATTTATACTTAACTAATTACAACATTGGTTTTGTAAGAGCTATTTGATGTCCGTGAGTCTTCTGAAACCTTTCATACAATTTTCTAACCCTTTTTTACTGTGAAAACCCAAAGTGGTCTTTCGCCAGCTGTAAACAGCGTCCAGCGCCAGAAGGTTACAGTTTGGTCTTTTTGGTCACAGGGACCAAGCCTTGTGGTTACAAGGCCTTGGAATTTGGCAGAATGTGTTTTCTGACTCCCAGGGAAATTCTAAAAAGGTCCTCAGAGAAGTAATGAGAAGAGGACACGTAAATAAGACAAGCAACTCTTAAAAAGCAAGGCCCTTCCCTCCAGAGAAGCACTCCTGGGGTCATGGCTTCCTCCAGCCCTCCCCCCAGGAAGAGCAGCCAGGAGTTGGACTGCTCAATAAAGTCTGATGGTATTTTCACTTCATGATCCTGCTGTGCCTCTTAGGGTCTTAGAAAGTGGCATTTGTGTAAACAGGTAGGATTTTATAAGGATGCTAGTGTTCCAGCCAATTTGGCAGCAAAGAAATTCTATTCTTGTTATGGGAGATGAAAGGCACTAAAACCAGCTGAGGGCCCACTATGTGCCAGGCGCTCTGTAAAGCCAAGGGCACATGGAAATGAAAAAACAGCAGTCCTCACTCTTCACGAGTTTAGAGTTCACAGAGTTATAGTAATGTTCATGAGCCACTATCATTGACCACAACATACCAGGCATGATGTCGAGCGCTTCCAGAATGTGATTTCAATTAACATTTGTGATAACTTCGGAGGTCAGCGTTCTTCATATCGCCCACTAGCACATGAGGAGAGTGAGTCTCTGAGAATGTAAGTGACATAGTTGGTAAGCAGTAGATTTAGGGTTGGAACCCAAGTCAGTCTAACCCCAAAGATCATAGTCCATGAAAAGAAGCTTATAGGAAGGCCCGTGGATTCTGAGAAGTTGCATGCCAGGAATCAGGCCAAAGATCATCATGATAAAGGTCAAAGAATGAGACGTGGGTGAAGGAGACGTGGTAGGTGGAGACATGAATTAACGTTGTTGAATACCTCCTGTGTGCCAGGAGCTCAGCCCTAGTCATACTCTCATTTTGTAGTTGAGGAAGCTGAGGCTCAGATTGGTGAGGTCACTTGCCCAACACCACATGGCCAGAAAAAAGGACCGCTAGAGTTTGGACCCCATTCTGTCTGACTGCAAGGTTCTCTGAACACATCCTTACAGGCGTGATGACCTCTCTTTCCCACTGGGTCAGTGATAAAATCACCGTCTCCTGCATTCAGCTAACATCTATGTGAAGTGGGACATTTCAGAGGAAGTCAAGGTAAGGCCTATGTAAGACAACTTCAACAAATGCTACACAGGGCAAGGAGCTGGGCCAGGAGAGAGGGCTGAAATCACGGAAGGAGGGTTTGGACCAATTAACCGTGGAAAGGACGTATGAAATGCAATCACCTGAATAGTAAAAGCGCAGAGTTCTCAACACAATGAGGAGGGAGCAGACAACAGCCAAATTCGGGTGGGAGCCAACAAATAGAAAAGTGAAACCATGACACCAACATGTGTCGAGGCTGGTCATGAGGGAAGCGGGTTTGCAGGTAGATGACAATACACAGTTTCTTTTAAAAAGGAAGGGAGGAAAACCTTTACAGAGATCTGCCGAGGCCCAGCCATGTTCAAATAGGTTTATCTCATTTAGCACATTTTCTCGTTTAATCTTTACAGGCTCTTTCAAACGTTGCCTGATTCTCATCAGCATCTACAGAGGAGAACCAGAAAAACTCAGGGACACAACATGACTTTCCCAAGGTCGTGGACCTTGAAAGCATATACTGCATTATGTCAAGTGTCCTGCATAAGAGCCTCTGATGGCTTCCCATTGTTCTTAGAATAAAACATAAATGTCACACCAGGACCTCTAAGGCCTTGAGTGATCTGATTCCTGCTGACATCTCCAACCATATCCTGAGCTCCCCCCCTCCACCCATCACCCTGAATATTCCAGTCCCAAGTTCATTTTTAATTCCTTGAGTAAATACACAGTCTTATTTCCAATTTGGGGGCCTTTGCATACGCTGTTTCTCTGCCCACAAGACTGTCCTTCCTCCAGCTCTTGATCCATCCAGATCCTTTGGTTATTCAAGCTTTAGTTCCAGTGACTTCTCCAAGGTGCTTTTCTTGACTGCACAATCTACAATGGGCCCTCCCACTGCTCTCTAAGACCGCACCCCACCTTTTATCATAGACTGTAGTCTCTTCTATTGCAGTGTTTTCTTGTCTGTTGCCCATCTCCCCGGCTAGGCTATAAGCTCCCTGAGACCTGATTTTGTTCAAACCCTCACATGAAACATCCCTTACTATGATTCAGTGCCAATTCAGGATATGTTCAAATAGAGTCTTCATAGGAGAGATGTCAACCCCAGCACTGCCCTACTCACAACCCCTCCTGTGGGGGGAGCCACATGTAGGTCACATGACATCACAGCGGATGGACACTAGATGGATAACAGACCCTCACATGACCCCAACACAGCAGTTTGGACCCAGGCTGGATACCTGACCTGAGAATCCACAAACTGACCAGCAACCTGAGATGTGTCATGAAACAATGGGCTGGCCTGTCCTATTCCTCCTTCCAGACTTTCCAGTGAGCACTGAAGTTGAAAGAATGGCACGTGGTGGAGTCAAGGCCTCACTGGGTCACCTGCTCGTGGAGATTTGAGGGAGCAACACCCATGAGAAGGCAGGGGATGCTTGTGAATGAAACTGGATCAGAGCTCCCACAAGAGAAGAGACGCGGGGGTCTCCCATCCCCAGAGCTGCCTTGGCTTCTGCCTGAACCAGACGCCAGGTCCCGGCATCAGGGATCCTCAGTGAACCTCGATACCTTCAATGCCTTTTCCAGAAGGCAACTAGCAGTTGCTTGCACCAAGGAGTAATCTCCAAACGGGAGCAATCTCCAAAGTTATATAGTTATACACCAAAAATGTGTTTGAGCGTGTGATGAGAAGATAGGGGTTGTCAATATACTACATACATGAAACATCACAGAATTTTTTCAGGAAAGATGTATCAAAAATTGACCTAGAGGGATTGCCTCCCTGACCTCTTTCATAAATATATTGCCATGGCAGCAGGTGTATCAGTCGTGACTCTTCCCATTACAAGAGACAGAAACCGAACTCCTGGCTTCAGGAACTGATGGATCCAGGTGCTCAAATGCGCCTTCCATCATCTCTCAGCTCTACTTCCCTCTGCTTCAGCTTTTTTCTCAGATATACCTAGAGTGTCTCAGAGTCCAGCATCCTGACTTACGTCCCTACCAGCAGAAGAGAAGCTTGTCTTTCCTAAGGGTTTCACAGGATTCCCAGGATTGCAGACACTAGATGATTTGGGCACTCTGTCTCAAGCTTTGGTCAGATGGAAGGGATGCTCTGATAGGTCAGAACCACACCATGTGATCATCCCTGCCATGTGGGTGAGGAGTGAGGAAAAAAGAAGAGTCTGTCTCCCCTAACACATGGACTAAGAGTGGAGTTGAGATGGTTATCACAAAGAAAAACTGGAATGTGTCACCCAAAGAGGAGGGGTTGGATGCTAAGGAGGCAGAAACTCCAAGATGCCCCTACTAGGATAGTATAATACAGTCTAGGCAAAGGCTATTTGCTGTCCTCCAACAAGGTCATCTGATCATTAGGAAACTTGTAGCAACTGAACCTGCACAAAAGCTCTTCCCAGCCCTGGGCCTTGGGGTCACAGCTTTACCCCAGAGCACATTTATTTGAGGAGCATCTGAAACAATCAAACGGACAAAGTGGCTTCTAAATGAGACAAATCTGTGAGTCAGTCAGTTAAGTGTCCGACTTCGGCTCAAGTCATGATCTCACAGCTTGTGAGTTTGAGCCCCCCTTCAGGCTCTGTGCTGACAGCTCGGAAGCCTGAAGCCTGCTTTGGATTCTATGTCTCCCTCTCTCTTTGCCCCTCCCCCACTCACAATCTCCCTCCCTCTCTCTCTCTCAAAAAATAAACATTAAAAAAATAAATTAAATTAATAAATAAGACCAATCCTATCCTGGAGGTTCTGATCTTTACTCCGTAACCTATTTGCTGGATGATCTTGGGCAAATCCTCTCCCTTCTCTGAGCCTCGGCTTCCTAAACTATTAGATGTCAGTAAAAATACCCACCTTACAGTTTCGCCATGAGGATTCAGTGTGTTCACGCAGGTAGAGGACTCAGGAGAGTGCTTAGTATAAGATAACACTCAAGAGATGGTGATGATGATGATGGGAAAAAAAGACAGAGGAAGAAGAGTTAATGATGATGTTGGTGCTGGACTTCGGGCTTCAGATTCAGAGGGTTCCGAGCCAGAAAGGACCTTGGAAAGTCACCTGGGCCATCCAACTCTTAAGATCTACACAAAGACCCCAAGAGATATGATTTGGATCTGCTCAAGTTGGAGAAACTGAGGCTCAGATGGGAAGAAGTTTGCCCAAGACCTCTGAGCCGAAGAAGTAGCAGAAACCCAAGTTGGTTAGTTCTGAAGCCTACACAGAGCCTGCAACCCACCCAGCATGTTAATGAACTCTTTCCACCCAGCAGAATGTACACAGCGCCTCCAAAAGAACGCATCCATTATATTGTAGCTTTGCACCCATGCACTGGAGGAGGGGCCCCCGCATTGCAGGACCCTCACCTCTTTTTCCTTGGGCTTTCTTTCTACCCTCAGTGAACAGCAGACCAAAAAGTAAAATAAAATAAGACAAAAAAAGAAAGAAAGGAAAGGGGGGGGAAAAAAACCCTTCTTTCTAAAAATGTAAAAAGCACACAAATTGTAAGAGCCACCCATATTTCAAAAGCAATTTCACATCTGCACTGGAATTCCTCCACTTACAAACACTCACAGATAAGAACAAAGCTATGCACTAAAGAAAAAGTAGGCCAGCTTTGCCTGCTCCCCACAGATGGTGTGAAACAGTCATGCGCATCCATTTTCGTCTTGGCCATCACGTTATTCATTAGTGTTGGCCCATGAGCTGTTTAAAGAAGTGTCTTCTTACCATGAAAAGAAGAAAGTCAAAGTAAAAACATCTTTGGATACATTTTTGAAGAGCTGAAAAGAACCAAGGAGAGCCAGAATCAATGCCAGCACATCACTGGTTCTCTTGTGAAACTCAACTTTACACAGACACATACACTGAAGCGGCTTATATATAATGTCTCTTTTGGGCTTAGAAAGAAAGAGACTAAAACAGAGCCTTTTGGACATATGTTTGTACATGGATACTTTCCGAATTTCTATCAGCAGCAACAGCACTGAGCATTGCCTTATTTTAGCCAGACAATTAATGGTATTATCTAGACACAACCAAACCTTACATCTCACCATGGCAGACGCTGTTGGTTGCCTATTCAACGGCCATTCTCCTCCTTTATCATCCTTCCTGGTGAAATCTCTCTCCAATAACAGAATTGAGCATAGCAGATACTTTCTCAGATTCCCTTGAATTTGCATTACTGACCAATGAAATGTAAGAGGAAATCTGTAAGGATTTGAAAAATAAACAAATAGATGTAGGGGGAGAGGTCTGGTGCTTCCCGCTTTAGGTAGTACCCTGTGAAGGTGTGATGGCTGGAGCTGCATGGCCATTTTGCAACCATGAAGCAACAAGCTTAAACACAAAGAACAACAGGCAAAGGATGGCAGAACCGAAGGACGGAAAGATGCCAGCTTCTCGATAACAAGGCTGAACCATGAACCAAGCCCAGCACCCCTACTTCAAAGACTATTTGGTAGATAAGAAAATAAAAGTATTTGATAGTTAAACCACTATTAGTTGAGTATTCTGTTACTTGTATTCCAAGTGATACACTCATAAAGCCACATTTTATAGATAAGGAACTGAGACAGAGGGAAGGCAGGTCTGCCCAACTCCAGTGACTATGTCTGATGGACAGTTGAATCCACTGGTGCGACAGCTGTGTTTGTACCACATGACCCCACCTCCTGGCCACAGCTGATTGTACCAGGGATGGACCCCTCCCCCACGCTGAGTCCACCGGAGTCTCTCTGCTGGGAACTGAGAATTGGGGTTCAGAGACAACTAGAGAGCTTCTGCAAGTAAGCTTGGGGGAAGTGTACACAGAGAAATGGAGGAAGGCTGCGTTTGGACAAGTAAACAGAAGCAGAGAAGACAGACTTACTGGCTCCAGAAAAGGAGAGCCAGATGGAGTAGGTGGTTGACTGGTAGCATTGACCTTCCATCTCCGGTTCCAGGTCATTGTGATTTTCCACCTTTGGGTTCTCCGAAAGCCCCCATCTCCTTTGCTTAAGCTGTTTGAAGTAGAAGTTTATTTCTAACAGCCTTGCCAAGATCCCGCGATGCTGGTGGCAAAGCTGGGGTAGAACTCACTTCCCCTGACTTTTTGCTGTATCCTGCCGCCTCCAAAAGCCATAACTAACACTTACTGGGCATCTCCTCAGTGTCAGACACTCTTCTCCAGCACTTCACATGTGTTATATTTGAATCTCACAACAATCCCATGAGATAGGTCCTATTAGCAACCCCATTTTCCAGAAGAGGAAACTGAGGCTCAGAGGTTTTAAGTAACTTGCCTATAATCACACAGCCAGCCTGTGACTGAGCCGGGATTTGAACTCCAAATCTTAAACTCATAACCACTCTGCTTTATGAGCTCACTGTCCTCTTCCTTTTCCCCTTCACTACCACCTAGTAGACAGACAAATTATGCAAATGTTTTCAGTGGGTCCATCCAAACGGTCTCCTGTATTGCTATGGTTCTCATAACACCTTGTATACACCTAGGAGCCCAGATGCTGGAGCTACTAACTGCCTGTTACTTGCAACTTGAAGGTAACCAAGGGAAAAAAATCCAAGAAGGCTTCCTGGAAGAGACACTATTTGCGTAGAGGGTTTAAAGATGCGTTGGAATTTGCAGAACAAATGGAATGGAGAGGGAGAGTATACTAGTCAGAGTTCATGGTTGCCAGTAAAGATGCTGATTTTGGCTCTTTCAAGCAGGAAAATGAATTCATTAAAAGGATATTTACTGGGAGCTCACAGTAGTGCTGGGAGGAATGGAGTACCACATTCAAGACAGCATGGCCAGGAGCACTGCTCTAAATTATGTTATAGAATTGGTCCAATGAGGACCTCACAACGACCACCCGCAGCCCCACAGCACCCCCATTAGCCCCTGAAGGGGTTCCTTCACTCTTTTCCACTCTGCTTCAACAGCTCCTGATCTCAAGGCCAGGGCAAGTACACCTGATTGGCAGAGCATGGGTCACTTGCTGTGCCCTAGCGGCAAGGAAGGTTTGGAAAGTAGATGTCACCCTTCCCATATCTTATTCCAAAGGATGAACTCTGGACCCACCAAGACTCATGTGAAGGACGTTCAGATGCTGGATGGCCTAAGACAATGTCAAGTGTCCACAGTGGGGGCCACTTAAGGCAAAGGAACAGAAAGTATGTGCCTGTCTCGGCTCAGTGTAGGAAGATGGTCACTGTGCTTCTTAGGATATATATTTAGTGCTGAATTATGCTTCCTGAATTGCTGTTTGGACAGCTTGCCTTTGCATTTCAATGTCTTCTGTCTGCAAGGGCAGACTATGTGTTCTTGTCGGGCCTCAGAAGGCCTGGAGGGGTGCCAAGTGTTCCAGAAAGGTTCAACTGCTGTTGAGAAGGAGAAGGAGGTATGGGTGATGGAAGGACAGAGCCACGATGCAGGATCCTTTGGTCCGAGGCCCAGCTCCCCAGAGAAGCAAGTTCGCAAAGGATCCCAGCCTCTGTGGAAGGTCATCCTTGTGCCTAAAAATGCCCTTTCAGAAAACACCAGAGCCCTGAGCAGATGGTTCTTCTGAAAGGGTCAGCTGCCACCTGTCCAGCCCCTCCTCCCAAGGTCTTCTCTGCCTGCACAAAGCTCAGAAGAGGGAGGGGCCACTGCTTCTTTAGCTCCCTTCCCCTCTCCCAGCCATCAACAACCTAGGACTTCCTTCACCCTTCAAATACTGGCGAGAAATCCTGTTCCGGGCTCTGGTCCCAGTAAAGCCAAATTGAACGAATGTCAGACAGTAGCAAGAACATAGCCAGAGCCCGGGGTTTTCTGTTGGAAAGACGTGAGGCTTCTCTGGCCAGGGTGGTGACCCGTCCTGTCTCCGCTCCTTCTCCTTGCCTTAGAGAGCGGCAGCTGTGGGAGCCCGTCCTCAAAGATGCTGAGGGGACAGTTTTTAGACAGGGCCAGAGAAGGTGGGAGGGGCAGGCAAAGGAGGATTGAATTCAGAGCATTTGCCTTCTCTCTTTACTGGGTGAGTCCTGCTCACCCAGAGCGACTCCTTTCCTGCTCCTGGAACAGCAGCCTGCACAGTGGCCCAAGCCAGACACCTGGAAGTTACCCTTAACTACCCCTTCTTCCCAGGCTGTGAGTCCAAACAGCAGCTGCAGGACATCGCTCAGAACCGTCCCTGTCCCAGAACAACCCCAAAGATTCCCTTACCGAGACCCTGCCTCTAGTTCGGCCCTCTCTAAATTATTGCCCCTGAGGCGCCCAGTGGTGGGCAATGTTTCTCATGGTCCACTCTTGTACAAGAGAGGTCCCCGATGCCTCTTTGTTCGCGGTTCTCAAGGTCATGATTCTCAATTTGAGGCAATTTTACCACCTAGGAGACATTTGGCAATGTCTGGAGACCTTTTGGGCTGTCACAACTGGGGCAGGGGAATGCTACTGGCATCTAGTGGGTAGAGGCCAAGACCGCTGCCGAACATTTCGCAATACACGGGACAGCCCCTACAATGGAGAACCAGCCGCCCAAACTGCCAGTGGTGTCCAGGTCGAGAAACTCTGCACGAAGCCGCCTCACCCATGTCCTGGTAGCCGTTCGAGGCCTCCCAGGGGCCACCGCAAAGGCTTGCCCACCACAGCTCTGACATCTGTGACCTCTGTCCCTGAGCGTCCTGCCTGTGCTGTCGCCCATGACTTTCAGGCCTGGACACTCCCTCAGGGTTGACCACAGATGCCCGCCCCCCAGAGCCATTACTTCCACTCTAGAGAGCTCTCTGGCAGGCCTTATGCCACCGTGGCAGCCCTCCCAGCACATCCAGGGAGACACAAGACCCAGCGACCCTCTGACTGTTCAGAGACGCGTCTTTCTCCAAAGAGACTGAGCGGGCGCCCTCACTGGCGTGAAGAAGGAGAGACAGGCAGGGACATCTCCCCCGGAGTCGCTCTGCTTGGGGGAAAAATAGACTAACCAGCTGAACAGCAACAAGGCCCAAGTCATTCCTTCTGTGCCCCCAAGGCTCAGTGTCACAGTCTCATGGAAGTTTTGCCAAGCCTGGGGCAACAGATGTCTGTGGTTCCCTGGAAGGAGCTGGGATAAAGACGGCCTGACCCACTGCCTGGCTTCAACACCCTTCCAGCTTTGACTCCTGTGGCTCCCCCTCAGGTCGAGTACAACCCCCGGCTCTGCTCTCCTGCCTCTGTGCCTTTGCTCGTGCTGGGCCCTCCCCCCAGAAGGTGTCTCCCCTGCTAGTCCTACACAGAGGCCCTGCCTGTTACATGCTGTCCAAGAAGTCCCCTTTGTCCTCACTGTTAGAAGGGATCACATCTTTTTTTTTTTTTTTTAAGTTTATTTATTTACTTATTTATTTATTTATTTTTGAGAGAGACAGAGACAGCGTGAGTGGGGGAAGGGAAGAGAGAGAGGGGGAGACAGAGAATCCCAAGCAGGCTCCACGCTGTCAGCGCAGAGCCCGAGGCGGGGCTCCAACTCAGAGCCATGAGATCATGACCTGAGCCAAAACCAAGAGTGAGACGTTTAACCGACGGAGCCACCCAGGCACCCTGGTATCATAACATTTGAAAGATATATTTCCCCTTGGTTCCTTGTCATGAATGTTTATACTTCCTCCTTCCTAATGGACAGTGACTTTTCCAAGGGCAGGAGGTCTCCATTCCTCAAAACCCTTAGTGCCTAGCACAGGACTGGCCTATAGGAAGTGAACAGCTAACAGGAATAAACATGCCACCTAGGCCATGATCTCTGCTTCCTGTTAGCCTTCTCACAGCCTCTTCCCTCTTCCTGGAACACCCTTCCCACCATCCCCCACCTGGGCCTGTCTGCCCACACTAGGCCACTACTCCAACCGCCTTCACAGGGCCACTTCCCCTTGGAGGCCTCCCCATCCTCCTCACCCAGGTAAGTGCCCTGCCACAGGAACCAGTAACAGCTGTGCATCTTTCTTCATAACCTGCACCACACTTCAGAAGATGCTCTCTTAATGAGCATCTACTTGGCCAACTCCCTAGATTAAGAGACACTCTCCAGCCCCTCCCTCCGTAAGGTACACAACTGATGCCCAGTACAAGCCAGATGCTCATGCCTGTCAGGCCACAATGCCCTTCTCTTTGGGCTGCCTTCCTGACACTCTTTCCCCTTCCTTTCGTCCTTTCTGGCAGAGCCCATCGCTTTATAGAGGCTGAAGATGCCAGTCACCTGCTCTCCCAGCTTCCTTTGTAGCCAGGATGTAAGCATGTGACCAATCCTGGCCAAGAGAAGTTGAGGAGAAATCAGCTGGGGGCTTCAGGAAGGGTTCCCTCTCACTCTTCTTTGCTGAATGGAGTTCTGTCTGTGTGAAAGTGCTGCTAGATGTGGGAGCCATTCTGTACCATGAAGGGAGACATCCCTAGTCCTCTGAGGATGGCCAGAGAAAAAAAAGGGCACTGTTTTGCCATTGCAACAACTCAGGGACTCCCCTGTCTCTGGACTTCTTCCTGTGTGAAATAATAGATGTCTTTATCAGGGGCACCTGGGTGGCTCAGTCTGTTGAGTGTCCTACTTTGGCTCAGGTCATGATCTAGCAGTTCATGAGTTCAAGCCCCACACCAGGCTCCTGCTGTCAGGCCGCTTTGGATCCTCTGCCCCCCTCTCTGCCCCTTCCCACTTGCTCTCTCTCAAAAATAAACATTAAAAAAAATAATCAATGTCTTTATCATTTAAGCCAATGGTTTTCATACTGTGGGTCGCACCTCTTAATAGGGCATGTGATTATTCTTGTGGGCTATGACCAATATTTTCTTTTAATAGATGAGGAAAGAATAGACTAGAATAGAAAACATTAGATAGCGACCCACACAATAAAGGTAAGTAGTGTTTGTGAAAATGTGTTTCTATTCACATTCTATGTATGTGTAGGTGCTTGTGTACTAAATGAAAATGTAAATTGTATTTTTTTTTCTATGTATTGAAGGTTTTGTGAAGGCAAAACTTAAAAGCTAGTTTTACAGTATGGAGGTTCCTCAAAAAATTAAAAATAGAACCACCCCAGGATCCAGCAATTGCACTATTAGGTATTTATCCAAAGGATATGGAAATGTTGATTCAAAGGGGCACAGGCACCCCAATGTTTATAGCAGCACTATCAACAATAGCCAAATTAAGGAAAAAGTCCAAATGTCCATCGACTGACAAATGGATAAAGAAGATGTGATATATATATACAGTGGAATATTACTTGGCAACCAAAAAGAATGAAACCTTGCCGTTTGCAACAATGTGGATGGAACTAAAGAGTATTTTGCTAAACGAAATAAGTCAGTCAGAGAAAGACAAATATCCTATGATTTCACTCATATGTGGAATTTAAGAAACACAACAGATGAACATAAGGGAAGGAAGGAAAAATGAGACAAAAGAGAGAGGGAGGCAAACCATAAGAGACTCCTAAATACAGAGAATGAACTGAGGGTTGCTGGAGGGGAGAGGGGTGGGAGTTGGGCTAAATGGGTGATGGATATTAAGGAGGGGTTCTACTCTTGAGACCAATACTACACTGTATGTTAAATAACTTGAGTTTAAATAAGTATTTTTTTTTTAATCTAGTTTTAGGTAAAGATTCTGTTACTTGCAGCCGAATGCATCATATCCCACACAGCCACTCTTCAGCATGACCTTGAACTTCAGTTCGTGTAAGTTAAGCTGTTTACTGACCAAAAGACCATTCTATCTGTGTCTAAATTGTTTATGGCAGACATAGGCAGTATTATAATTATATAATTTAATTAAATATCATGCAAATTAGTGAAATATGAGCATTTTAAAAAATTTTTGTTTTGGGGTGGCTGGGTAGCTCAGTCAGTTAAACGTTCAACTCTGGCTCAGGTCATGATCTTGTGATTCATGAGTTCAAGCCCCATGTCAGGCTCTCTGCTGTCAGCATGGAGCCCACTTCAGATCCTCTGTCCCCCCCCCCCCCCGCCTCTCTCTCTCTCTCAAAAATAAAAAAACATTTTTAAAAATGCTGTTTCTACTCTAAAAAGAATCAATAAAGGCAAATCCCCGAAAACATAACTGTCAGATGCAGGTGAGGAGAAAACTCCACACAATTGGAGACAATAAGCATAAAATTCCAGAAGGATTATGCACTTGTATTAATTCGTAAATATCTTGCCTCACTCTAAAGAAAGTGGTATATGAAAAAAAAGGACAGAACCCCACCCAATACGAAAGGCCAAGAAAAGACCCTTTCCTGCATGAAAATATTGGTGAATAAGTATATATGTATATGTTTTTAATCCAAACAAAATGCTTACAGCATATATGTATCATTTTCTTAATTTCTGATGGTAACCAAGTTTTGTTTTTAACTGACTGGCTACCATTTTCATTGGCTACATTGCACAAGGAACTTCGAGTTAAATTGTTTAATTTCTGTGTGCTACAATTGGTTGTAAACTCCACAGGAGCAGAAGACACATCTTCTTGTTCATCTTGTTCATCTTGTTCATCACTTTCTGCCCCAGCACAGTACGAAGCACACAGGAGATTCTTAACAGATGTTGTTTGGGTGGACACATAACTAAACAAAGGAACAAACCAACCACTGAACATGAGGTTATATGATCCTCACAGAAGCCTCATGGGAAAGAAGGGCTGGTAGTTTTTACCCCAATATTGACAATGAATTTAACTGAGGTTCAGAAAAGCAAACTGACTTAAGGAGCACCACTAGCATGAGAGCCAAGCCAAGCACCCAGAATTTTTAGCTCATGGGATTACTCAGCTGCCGGAAGGTTATGACACAAGGCCATCCCATCACCACAGAATGTTCATTACATTTCCACTTCCGGTGCTTTGATTTTGTGATTTCTTTGGAACGCCACAGGGGATTCTGAGTTGTGTGAGTCCCATCAGCATTTTGAGGGTTATTGGTAAGGTTTTATCAGAGAATTCATTTTCTTAAGTGTGGGCCTACAGCTGGAGGTCAACATGTGTTCCCCTAAAAGACAGTGTTTCCAATTTTACTATAGGAGTTGATGCGAAAAGATTATTTTTGATAGAAATTCACTTTACAGTTGATTTTGCTGGGTCACATCTCTTCAGTTGGGTAAAAGATTCCTGATTCTGAATAGTCAGACATTTGGTATTAAAGGTTGTCATGTCCTTCAGTATAGCTTCGTGTTTCACCTTCCTTGAGCATCTACTTCCTTTTTTATTCTAGAACATTTATGGTTGCTTATAAAAAAAAACATACAATATAAATGGAAGGGTTTTTTATTCATGTGTATATGTTCAAAAATGTGTCAGAGAGTGGGGCATGAGGGAACCTTCTAGGACAAGTTCTGTATCTTGTTCTGGGTAGTGGTTCCCTAGTGTATAAGTGTCATTTAAGACCTGTGTACTTTACTGTGTATAAGACATTCTTAAATAAAAACTGTTTTAAATGTGTCTGGCTTTAATTTTACAGAGAGCTAGAATGTGAGGGATGAAACTAGCACATCCTAAAGTAAATCAGTTCAAGTTTATAGGCATTTATTAAGCATTTACTGTGTACAAGGCACTGTGCTAAACTCTGAATAAGAAAGACTACAGAGATTGTACTAATTATAAATGGTCCTTTACACAAGTTGGGCTCTCAAGAAATATTTGTGGAATAAATGAATGAGTTCATTAATTAATAGCTAGTACAGACTAAGGGGTTAAATTTAAGTAGGAACAGAGATGCACTGTCCCCTGATACTGAATGAAGGAAGATAAAGATGTGTGAATATATGGTTATTCTCGGTGGTCCAAGATGATCAATCCCCATGTGAATATCTCTAGAATATCATTTATGTGAAGAAGATCAACTTGACACCTGCTACATCCCATGCATCAAGCCTGACAATTGGAACAGCACTAAGTAAGCTGCTAACTGTAGCAGATGAGGAGAGAGAAGTAGGAGGGGGATCCTACAGTGCTGTTAGGAAGTCATTGGCCACTTAGCTGTGGAATGGTGGGACAGAGCAGAAGTAAGTACACAGGGAACTGAGCACAGGACAGAAAGAGCAAAAGTCAGGCAACAGTTGTAGATTTCTTTTGAAAATTTCGTGTGAGAAGGAGAAGGAGATTGGACAGTACCTGGAAAGGGACAATGAAACAAAGATTATTTTATAACATAGGGGACTATGTTATGTATATAGACTGGGGAGAAAGAGAAAAGAAAGGGATTGAAAATATTGGGGAGACTGAGGAGATAGCTGCTTAAGTTAAGTGTTGGATAAAATGGGGGAAGGAAGGGAACAGAGCCTCCTGCACAGGTTTACATCACCTCTCACCTGTGATTACAGTAGACTTAGCCTCGGCCCCCCTCCTCCCAACCTTATCCCTCAATCCATGTTTCCCAAGCAGCCATGGCAATCTGCCTGAAATGTAAATCTAATCATGTAACACTCCTGACCTTATCAATCCCAAACCTTCTCGATCCATGTTGTATAAAATCCAAACTCCTTGCCGTGAACTTCAGAGTCCTACAACGGCCCCAGCCTCCTTCTCTAACCTCATCTCTCTCCATTTCCTCCTTCCCCCACTGTGCTCCCCCACACTGCCCTACTCTCAGTTCCTGACATGGGCCAATCTCTTTCCTGCCACAAGACCTTTATACAAGCCAGTCTCTCTTAAATGCTTTTCTCTCCCACTCATCCTATGGCCGGCTCATTCTTATCTTTCGTGCCTTAGGATTCTGATCACCAGTTCCAATACGTAAGGATTTTTCCCACACCACTGAGCAATTCTCCAACAGCAGCTGGGTGTCGTGCAATTCAGTTCTGATACTATCTACCCAGAGACACTGTCAGATCTCACCGGTTACGAGCTCAGTCCTACAAGACTGCCCCTCCTCCCAGTTTTAGGCACCAATGACAAGTCCAGGTTGTCACCTGGCTTCTGACCAAAGGGGTAAAGATAGGAGGTTCCAACAACCCCCTCTGTGGGTTCAGTTAATTTGCTAGTGTGGCTCACAGAACTCAGAGAAGCATTTTACTTACTAGATTACCAGTTTATTGTAGAAGGATATCACTCAGGAAGAGCCAAATGGAAGAGATGGATAGGACAAGGCATGGGGAAGAGGCCTGGAGATATGTTGCCCTTTTGGAATGCACCACTGTCTAGGGCTTTGCACATGTTCACCAACCCAGAAGTTCTCTAAACCCCGTCCTTTGGGGTTTTTATGGAGGCTACATTACATAGGCATGATTGATTAAATCATTAGTGATTGAACTCAATCTCTAGCCATCCTCCCCTCCCCTGAGGTTGTGGGATAGGACTGAAAGTTCCAACCCTTTAATCACAGGATTAGCTTCCCCAGTGACCAGCTCCTACCTTTATATAACTTATGGGCATTCCAAAAGTCACCTCATTAACATAACAAAAACACTTTCATCCCTTTCAGTGCTTAGGAAATTCCAAGGGTTTTAGGAGCTCTGTGCCAGGAATGGGGTCAAGGACCAAATATATATCTATGATAAATCACAATATCACAGGCCTCAGCTAAAACGTTACCATCCCAGCAAAGACTTCCATAACTGTCCATTATTAAGCAAGGCTCCCAAGTTCTGTTCCTTTGTAGGATGTGATAAGTAGAGGCAAGCTATAGCTTTTATGGCAACAACAACAATAAAAATGTATGGATTATTAAATCATATTTTAGAGATGTCGTAGAACTGTGAAAGCAGAGAGGACTAAGTGAGTTAAGTTCTCAATCAGGAAGACCCCTTCCTACATTCCTGAAATGGCCAGTCATTTCTCACCAAGCTTGGGCACTGGTTATGGATCAGGCTTTCCATAGGCAAAGAGAAATGATAAATTTGAGTCCTGTACTAAAACAATTACTACACTAAGTGTAAACAGACCAGAAGAAACACTTCTGGAATGGAGGACCAAGGACCTCCAAAAATCTGCTATACCATAAAAGCAACAATAACCCTGGCAAAAACCCACATCCTCAGAACTCTGGAAATTAACTAAAAGCTTGCAACAATCCAAGGAGAAAATGAAGTACTTAAGGTAATTATTAGCTTCTCATTCGTAGATGAATAAACCTGAGTATGTGGTTATGCCTCTGCTGTAAATGAAAACACTGAAGATTAGAGAGGATGAATGACTTCCCCAAGATCACACAGAAGTAAGTGGATAAGAGGTGTCCTGAACCCGGGCTTCCTGACTCCACTGGATAATGGGTCCAATAGCCCTGGGTTCTAGTCCTAGCTCTGGTGTTCATTTGCTCTGTAACCTGGAGATGGTCACTCCATCTTGCTGAGCCTCAGCACATTCATCTGCCCTCCAAGGCTGTACTTACTGTCACTGACCTTTCTTGAGATTCTTCAAAATGTATCCAGTCTATAGTCCCAATTTTTGAAATGTAAGGATCTTAATATGAGATCCCTAGATTCCCATTTCAGCAGATCCATCAACACCAGGAAATCATAAGTAAGTTTTGTGCAGACGTATGAATGCACATTTTGGGAGGGTCCATCAGAGTTCTATGTCCCCCTCAATTTAAGAATGTTGCCTCAAAGCCATGCTAGATGAGCAGTACATATGACATGCCTTAATATGCCTTCTTTTCTCTGGTTGGATTTGTTTTTGAACCTGAACTTTCCATGCTTAACGCAAAGCAATGGTAAGTATCAGAAATTTCAGGCATTGGGGCAGGGCCAATTCAAATGAGATAGCCTGAGATGGAAGTTTTTGCTCCCCCTGAATAAAAATAACACTCATAACAATAATGCTTCTAGCACTAACAACTCATACCCAGTTTTGGTTTTGATCTTCAGCAATAATTCTCTTTGAGAAAGGAACAGAAAAATGATTCCCCATTATGTGGTTAGAGGTTCAAAGAATTGATCAGGTTCAACAGTCAGCGCTTGATTCCTTCTTTCTCTCTTTTCAGAGGCACAACCAGGACTTAAAATCAGGAGTTTCCGAAATGGGGACTGCTAGCCATGGGAGTCCTTTATTCCTCCCTGGGGTGGGATCAGTGCAGTGAGGAAAGGGACAGAGTCCTAAGCACATTTCTTCCTCCACATCGCCTTCCTGTTTTCTAAAGTCCAGACTCAACAGGCAGCCCACACAACCCCCGTCCCCGGTCACCATTCCCAAGGCGCAGAGGGATGGCAAAAGTGGTTGGGATCTCCAGCCTGGTGTTAACAAGTCACATCTTGTTAATAGCATACTATTCCCTCAGTCACATGCATGTTTGTGGGCGTGCTGAAGATGACTAACCAAGTGCAGCTGGCCTCAAGCTGACAGCCAGGACACATGCGTGTACGCGCATGCGCACGCACACACACACACACACACACACACACACACACACACATGCACGCACGCTCTCACTCACTCATGTTTAGAGGATGCCTGCTGCCAATTTCTTGCCTGGCAAACCAGAAATATTTTAGTGGTTTACAAATATGACCCCACTCCATCTTGGGACACTTCTCAGGTTCAAGCCCATCTGTGTCAGGTGCTCACAGGACTCCAGGTCCATTCATACCCACGCTCAACCCCAACAAGCCTTCCATGTCCCAAGATGCACAGCGAACTCCTAAGCACCAAAGAGACATCTGAAATGGACAATTTCACAGGCTGCATCCAGTCATGTCTTGATTTGTTCTTTTTTGTCTCTCCTGTTATTGAAATGTTATTTTTTCCACTCATATACCACCACCCCTAACCCCTCCCAAATCAGCCTGTTGGAAAAGATGTTTATTTTGCTTTTCCTTGGCATAATTTAATATCAGGCAAGTGCATCTCTGAGGCAGACAGTATATTCTTGGGGCATACATTTGAGATTCTGGCTAATTAGAATTACAAATTTGTCATGCAATCCTGACCAATTTGGAACTGGCTCTCTGACATCATGTTTATGTCCTTTCGGCCTTGCCAGCGGTTACTAGGATTGTCGGGGGGGGGGGGGCTTTTCTCAGCAATAAGTTAGAATTTCATAAATAGTTGGCAGGGCCTTAAAAGAAGCCTGCTCTTTAACATGAGATAATGTATGTTTTCTTTCTACTTACTTGGAGCAGGTCGTATTGGGAGCCACCCAAGTTCACTTTTAAATCGTTTCTCTACATTGCCAGACGCGGCTTTTGAAGTCATCTGCCCCAGCCCACTGGGAAGCCAGAGCCCAGGCTTCTACCAGTGGCCCCACTGTGTGCCCTGCCACCCATAACAGGAAGCGTCTCAGAGCCTGGTGGGCACAGGGTGGGTGGAGCAGGCCCGCAGGGCTCTGTTCCACCAAATGGAAAATCCTCTGACGTGTCTTCTGTCTTCGGCGCGCGTGTCTGGAGCTCAGGCAGGTCAGATGTCACCCTTGCCTCCAAGTCTCAACACCCCTTTCTGTCTGCCCCGTTGGCCTTCAGATGCGGCACATGGCGTAACAGCAGGCGTTTTCAAAGTGCAGGCCACAGGAAATCACATTTGAAGTGCCTGGCACGGAGGGTATTTTTATACCGTTCACTTTTTCCCTTTTCTTTTCATCTGTTTTCTGCATTTTTTCAGTTTGCTTTTTCTTCTTGATTTATTGTTGTATTATTCTATTTTTAAACCAAGACATACTTTCCCATCAGACTCTTTAATGTAACTCATATGAAAATTAGTGATGGGTGGACCTCAGACAGTCCAGGAGCTGGATCCAGTAGGCATCGACTTCCCCAAGTGCAGATGCTTATCTGACTCCACACCAGCTGCTGGAGTCTAGGGGAGCCGAGCAAGGGGGAGAAAGAACCCCTCTCCTTTCCTCCCTCGCTAACCAATCTGGGGTTCGATAGCGCGGGCTCCTGGACCTTCCCCTAGAACATATAATGAATGGTTTCCTCATCCCACTCAGCTTGCATCCCCTTCCGTGTGGAAGCGCTGGCTTTCCAATAAGGATCATAGAGTCCCCAACACAGGAAGGAAGAAAACCCAGTGTGGCCTCACCCAATTTGCCCACCTTGGGGATCAGTCCCCTGGAGCTGGATTCGAGAGCGGGATGGGTGATGGTTGTGGCACATCTGACCCTCTTTCAAGCTCTTCCATATCTCAAGGAGACCACCTCAAGCTCCAAAGCCAATGAGATGTGGGCTGAACCCCTACTAGCCTCGTGACCTGGGGTGAGCCTCCTTAACAACCAGTGTCTCCGTGAAAATCTGAATGAGATACTTTTCTTCTGGACTTGCAGACATTAGAGAAATTGCTTGTCGAACAAATGATCAGTGCTTAGTAAAATGGTAGCTGGTCCTATGATTCCAGGATCGTAGGAATTCCGATCCCCATTCGATCTGAACTCCCCCCAGCTTTCAGCTGAAAATTTGTCAGTCTCCCTTCTATTTTTTTTTTACATGATTTATGTGTCTCTCTTCCACTTCTGCCCAAGTTGGAGATATTATGCAGGGTAAGGGCCACATAGCATGTGACTTGCAAGTTAAAAACACAGAGACCAACAGCCTATCTTCACTGTCTCTTAGTGAGTCCATCCATCTATTCAGCACAGCACAGCTTAGTGAGTCCTTGTGGGTGTTGAGGATTCAGCAGAGGACAGGACCAGTGTGCTTCCTGCAGCAGGCACTTCTGGATCCCCTCTCACCACAGCCCATGCCATGAGTGTGTTTCACCAGCACAGGTGAGCACCTTCCTTATGCCCATAGCATCTCCCATTCAGAATCCACATGCCTTCCATCCGCTGCATTTTCACTCTGCTGCTGACACAAACCACCTGCCTTCCTTCTCCCCGAATCTACCCACCTCACTTTCTCTGGAAGCTCTCCCTGATGAGCCCAGTGCACGTGGAGCTCCCTCCCCACTGAACCTCAAATTCCAGCCATATTTACTTCTTGTCTTTCATAGGATGCTGAACTAGCTAGCCTGACATCCAGGGTCCAGCATGATCTGACTCCTGCTACCCTCCTCCACTTTGCCTTCCACCCTTACCCCTTGGAGCCAGTGCCTCAAATGCGCCACTCTCTCCCCCCTTAGGGCTGCCTGACGCTGCCCCTCTGCCTCTTCTGCCCTCCCCACTCCTTCCTCTGCCAGAGAGTGCCTTTAACACTGAACTCCTCAGGAGGCCTTCTCAGGACTCCCTCTCCATGGACTTCAGACTGAGGTGCTTCTCCGTAGTCTCTGGTATCTCTCATAAGACTTACACCACAGTGAGGCTTGTCTACAGGCTGCCTCTCTCGACAGACTCAGAGCTCCTTGAAGTCAAATTGTATCATTGGTCTCTGTGTCCCCAGTAACCAACAGAGCACCCTCAAACCTCCACCCCCATGTCCCCATAAGTATGCTTCTCTAATCTGAGAAGTGTCCCCATCTGAGACACTATGAGACTGTCAGGGCGGTTGGCAGAAGAGAGGAAGGGCTGATAAAAACAGATTGAGTATTGTAGATCAATAACAAATGATGGATTAAAAAATGGCATTGTGGGGCGCCTGGGTGGCTCAGTCGGTTAAGCGTCCGACTTCAGCTCAGGTCATGATCTCACAGTCTGTGGGTTCGATCCCGCTGTGCTGACAGCTCGGAACCTGGAGCCTGCTTCGGATTCTGTGTCTCCCTCTCTCTGCCCCTCCCCCGCTCACGCTCTGTCTGTCTCTGTCTCAAAAATAAATAAAAACATTAAAAAAATTTTTTTAAAAATGGCATTGTATTATTATTAATGATATTTCAAAAGGGCATAGAGAAGGGTAGTTTGAGTGGACAAATACATATTTACTTTCCTTTACGTGAAGACAGCCAGCACCTCCCACACTAATCTGTTATTTCAGAAGCAGAAAAATTAACTTGCTTACCCTGAAAAGAAGTGAAAAATTATCCAAAAAGTACCATTCTTTTACTTATTCATCCATTCAAACACTCTCTCTCTCCTCTCTCTCTCTCTCTCACTCTCTCTCTCTCTCACACACACACACACACACACACACACACACCCTCCCTTCTCTACTTGGTAGTATATAGTCTGACTTCTAAAAAATGGTTGTTCCTTTCTGCTCGAAAGACTGTATTAGCTATTCAGGGAATACTAGCCCTTTCCTTGGACTCAAAAAAGTATTTTATCCATTAAAATCTAACCAGGGTGTAGTAACCATAAAATCCAGCCGCTCTGTTAGGAAGACGGATATCCTCAAAGATTTATGTCTGGCCGTCTCAAAGAAAATGTGTAAGATGGAGTTTTCTCAGAGACTTCCTGGCTGCACTCCACCCCACACATAATTTCTGTTTGTATAAACCTCAGATCAAAACTCAGGAAGGGTTAAGGGAAACCTTTATGAACCACAGGTTATGTCTGCTCACCATCCTCGGTTGACCGTTTGGAATGAATTAACCAGTCCCTAACCAGCCCACAACGGGTTCTTGGACAGAATTAACCAACCTCTTCAGTCCAAATGGTCAAACCATTTGGGGTCTCAGATTCCATCCAGATTTGGGGCGAGGGTATATTCAAAGTCATTTGCATGTCCCTATAATTGTGGCAAAAGATAATGAAAACACACCACATTATTAGTCTCCAGGATATGGAGGAGACCATTGGAAACATCAGAATTCGGGAAGGGGTGGAGAAGGGGGTGTGACTGTTTTGAATGAACCTGAAAGAAAATACTTCCCGAACCTTCCTTCAGAAGGCAATTTCAGTCCCAATTTTTCATAAGGTTGGAAAAAGTTAAGCAAACGAGAACTATAGACACTTGTTTATAGAAGGTTTTTCTCTTTAATTGCTGTTTTTGTTTCATGAAAGAAAAGTCCCATAAAATAAAACCTCGTCTCTGGTTCAGCGAGGCGGTGAGACCTCTGAGGAGGCCACAAAAGGGCTGACTTGACACTAGCCGGCTGAGGAGTCCCGAAGACTTGAACGTCTGTAGATTTCCGTAGCAAGGTATGTGCCTTTCTCACCCTCCACCCTGAAGGTCCCTCCATACATTTGAGACGGTTTCTAAAATCTGAAGTGTGGGACCGTCTGGTCTCTGGCAAGCATTCCAGACAAGTGGTTTTCTAAGAAGCCAAGTTCTGGTTTGACTCTTTGATTGGAAAAGTATCTATTTCACTAAGGGTGATAGGCCCCTGGATGCATTCTCACCAAAAAACCCATAAACCAATACTTGAAATGCCAGCAGCGAGTTGTAGGGAATTCTTTTGGTTTGCCTTCAAGGACACAAAACATCGAAAGGTCTTCTCTTTGGCAGAGAGGGGGGACTGGCTTGGAGAGTTGGCCCGGGGTGTGTGTGGAAAGAGTCAGACGTGGGAGTCAACAGACCTGGGTTCGAATCCTGGCTCTGCCACCAGCAAGCTGTTCTGACCTTAGGTGGGCCTCTTCACTTCTCCTGAGTCTGATTTTCCTCCCCAGTGAAATGGGGGTACTGACCTCAGCCTCGGGGACGTGTAGGGCTCAGAGAGATGGTGTTTGCATGAATCCTTCCACTGTGTCTCATACGTAACAGGAGCTTAATAAGCAATGGTTTCATATCCACCACCCCACCACAATACAGACCAATGGAGACACAACAGCTCTGAGATTACTGAATCTCTTCCGACACTCCTGTCTGGAGCCTTCCAAGAAAACAGTTTGTCACCTGCTTTCATTAATCCAATCAACAGATCATTACAGGTCATGGGCCCTGGGGCTGGCACAAGGCCCCAGACAGGAAAGATGCTGAAAACGTAGACGGTGTTTCCCCTGCATAGGAGTGAGTGCCAGCACAACAGGGAGCAAACAATGCATAGGAAGTATTTGCTAGTAACCCAAGGTGTCGTGATTAGACAACTAAACCGGGAGTGAGATTCACCAAGCCACGTGCCTTCAGGACCAGATAAGTAGCATAACAGCAGCTAGTGGATGACAGGAGGGCCCAGGCCCCATTTGAAGGCAGGCGCCAGCACCAGGCAAGTGTCCTTATGCAGGAACATGAGACAGTGAGGCCAGGTTTCTCATTCTTCGAGAACAGCCAGAAATCTGGATTTGTATATAAAGGCTCTTAAGTTTCAAATATTGACAGCTTTTTAAAAATGTAAACATCTGTCTGTGGGCCAGATGGCTAGGGAGAGATCCCTGCGTCTGGAGGGCTCCCCCAAGGAGGTGGGTTCCCGCCAGGCCTCAGCTGGGGAGTAGAATTTAGATTTGCCTCTTTGCATGTTTACCATGAGGATGCTTCTCAGGAGGTGGTGTGGCTTGGTGGTTATGGACTTGGTTGGTGTCTGATTCCTCATGTGCAAAATAAGAAAAATGACATGTATTCAGAGGGTGGTTGTGGGGATCATATGAAATCAAGCTCATTAATTTCCACACGATCAAGGGGCGCCTGGGTGGCTCAGTCGGTTAAGCGTCCGACTTCAGCTCAGGTCACGATCTCGCGGTCTGTGAGTTCGAGCCCCGCGTCGGGCTCTGGGCTGACGGCTCAGAGCCTGAAGCCTGCTTCTGATTCTGTGTCTCCCTCTCTCTCTGCCCCTCCCCCGTTCATGGTCTGTCTCTCTCTGTCTCAAAAATAAATAAACGTTAAAAAAAAAAAAAAAAGATTCCACACGATCAAGAGCTCAGTCACGTTAGCCGTTGCCATCCCAACCATCTTGTGTGCTGTAATTGCTATCGCTATTAAAGCAGGGACTAGGGGCACCTGGGTGGCTCAGTCGGTTAAGTGGCCGACTTCAGCTCAGGTCATGATCTCGCGGTCCGTGAGTTCGAGCCCCGCGTTGGGCTCTGTGCTGACAGCTCAGAGCCTGGAGCCTGTTTCAGATTCTGTGTCTCCCTCTTTCTCTGACCCTCCCCTGTTCATGCTCTCTCTCTCTCTCTCTCTCTCTCTCTGTCTCAAAAATATATAAATGTTAAAAAAAAAAAATTTAGAGCAGGGACTGATGGCGGCTACAGCTCTGTCACCTTCCACCCCGACCCACCCCATTTGGAGAGCCCACGCTTGCCCCTACCCTGACACAATGGCCCAGTGAAACCGATGATGACGTGGTTATCCCCATTTTACAGATAAGGAAACTGAGGCAGCTCAGAGAAGCGAAGAACCCTTGCAAAGTTACACAGAGTCGGTGGAGTCTCTCTGGCTCCACGGCTCACCTTCTATCTGCTCCGGCCACACCCACAGGACCTGCTCCGTGGATGGCCGTGGGTGCCCCCGTGTAAACTAGATTCCAGGAGCTCACGCCCCCTGAAAGTTTCTTGTGGGCTCATCTCACACAGGTCCATGACCTACCATCCTCATCCTGCCCTGCCCCGCCATCCAATCCCATCAAATGTTCCTTTGCACTGGGTGGCAAGGCTCAACCACAAAGCCCAGGAAGCGTCTTGGACGCAGAAAAGAGTTTCACGGTGTTCCTTATAAAAGCACAACCTGACATGCAGCTATTGTGTCAATGATCCCTCCCTTCCCAACTGCCAGAAACCCAAAACAGCTTAAAACAAAAAGAAACTGGCTCAAGGTCTGCGGGAGCCTCATTTCAGGCCGCGTCTACACCCTCACTCTGTTTTTATTAACTGGGCCTGAGGTTCCCAAGCCACAGGTCTAGGGCAGCCCTCCTCAGGAGCCCCCTGGGGAAGGACACAGGGCATGTCTGGGAGCACGGGCAGTCAGAACTGGGCAGCACTCTGCGACAAACGTCCCAGACACAGATGTTTTGGTCTCATCTTGAAGCCATTTCAACCCAAGGCGGGGTGCAGAGGGCTGTTGGCCAAACCCGGACACTCATCCTCGGCCACATTCATTTGGCAGACCCTGAGCACTCACTATGGGCCAGGAATGCTGGGTATTTGTAGCACCTTTACAGGGTCCTCCCAGGCATGGGCCCTTGGCCATCTAACTTACTCAAATTCAAATATATGCAATCAGATGGGGCGCCTGGGTGGCTCAGGCAGTTAAGTGGTCGACTTCAGCTCGGGTCAAGATCTCACGGTTCGTGGGTTCGAGCCCCGCATCGGGCTCTGGGCTGACCGCTTGGAGCCTGGAACCTGCTTCGGATTCTGTGTCTCCCTCTCTCTCTGCCCTTCCCCTGCTCATGCTCTCTCTCTCAAAAACACAAAAAACAAAAAGCAAAAAATATATAAATAAATAAACATTAAAAAAAAAAGAAATTTTAAAACATATGCGATCAGAGAGGGAATGAAACGTCCAGAATATACCAAAACAGTGCTGCCCTCCCAACCCAGCACCAGGGACTGAGCATTGCCCCCTTCCCTGGGGCTCCACTGTCACGGGTCCCTCCTAGAGTGGGCACCCTGTCCCTCTGAGGGCAGCTCTACCATTTGAAAGGATCTTCCAGTTCAATACGTGCCTGCAACAACTTTGACTTGTGCTCAGATGAAGGCCCGGTGGTCTTTCCGTCACCACAGGAACGGAGACCGCGTGGCGCTTTTCAAGAGACTCCGTCTCTTCTGACTTGACTACATACGCTTTTTGCTGTACGAGCTTCTCTTTAAGGCCTAATCTTCATGGGAGACGGTGGATGTTGAGAGCTCAGCCTCCGGGGATAGACAGACCTTCATTCACAGCCTGTGCATTTGTGATCTTGGGTGAAGCCCTGAATCTTCCTTAGCCTCAGTTTTCCCGTCTGTAGGACAGAGATGGGGTCGGTTCCACCTCTCAGAGTTGCCGTGAGGGCTCCATGAGAGAAGGGAAGCAAAGTGCCTAACTGGACACCTGGAGGTAAGTGTGGAGTAAAAGGGAGCAGTTATTATCACTGCAGGTCAAGACTTCTACGTGCATTATCTTTTTTTCCTTCCAACCACCTGGGAGGCAGCTATTTTTATGCCCACCTTACAGATGAGGAAACTGAGGCCTGGCAGGGTGGAGTGCTCCGTCCAGGGTCTTGCAGCGGATGAATGGTAGGGTGGGATTCGTCCCCAGGACTGGCTGGCTCTGCGGCCTGGGGTCCTAACCGCCACCACATCACAGTGCTTTTAAAGAAGGCCCAAAGCGAGGATAGACAGATAGACACCCCTTGGTGTTCCCACCCATCACCCCTGTATGCAGCCGGTGCTGGCCAGCGCAGAGCCGACCCCACGCTCCTCTTCCCTGTACCCGCCAAAGCCCCTCCATCTGCCAAAAGCCCAGCCTTCAACCAGGACTTCCAGGAACAGCGCGGCCACGGATTTCACGCCTACACACGTTTCCTGCGGCAAAGGAACCACACACCCTTTTGGCCCCACCAAGGCCACTTGCCGGAGTTCAGGGATGCCTCTTTATCATCTCTACAGATGCCCCTCTCACGTTTCGGCATCCCATTGCTCCTGGAATCTAGTGGCTCGCCTGTCGTGTCTCGAATTCTACTCCTAGGCTAATTTTCCATGAAGAGTCTCCGATGCAGGAGCCAGTGGCCTTAGGAATTCAACAGCCCCACTGGGGTTTCTCCCTCACCCAGCAACCTGAGGCCCGGTGTAACACACTCAGCTAATTGAGGTGAGCGCCCCACGCTGCAGTCTTTTCCGCCCTCTGCTCCTGCAGGTGGAGGCTGAAGTCACGTGCAGAAGGACCCAGGTGTCTGAGGAATTCAGAGCCCTGTCGTTGATTCATTTGTCTGCAGACATTCTAGACTCCACGTCTCCGAGACAAGCCACGACAGAGTGCATTACGAGGTGAGCCCGCTATTTTTCCCTCCAGCTTTCCCCCCGTTTCTTTTTTTCTTCTTGGCCTCAGGGCCCAAAGTATTCTGGACATATTTTTCATTTTTCCAAATATCAATTGCTCTCTTATTCCCTCTTCGAAGCAGTGAGTAATAAGAGTTGTGTCTGGTCCTGAAATTCCGACTGAAATAAATTAGCCCAATGACCAACAGGAGGTGCCTAGAACAATAACGACGGAATATTTGGCATATTACAAAAGAGCCCCTGGATGTCGAAGTACAGTAAGTCTAGAAGCACATTACTGAGCAGCGTTGCCAAGACGGGTATGCAATGAGCCATCCAGGCAGCAGAACGCCTCATAAATTAATCCCACTTTTTTTTTTTCTTTCTTGGTCCACTGTTCACAGTTCTTTTAGCCCTCTGGTTAATGGGGCGTGCAGACGGGTATTTTTGGCGTGGCCCTGGTCCCCAGCAGGCAGGCATATGCCAAGGCTGTGTATTAATGTGTACATTGACCCCCTCGCTCATCTGGCATCCCAGGTGCCATGCTGCATCCTAGGGCCAGAACCCAGACACTGGAGGCGGCAAGCCGTCGGCAGATCCCGAGCACCTACTAAGTGCCAGGTATGGTGCTACGTTCTGGGGATGCCACGGAGGACAACGGGGGGGAGGGTCTCTGCCCTCATGGCCCTGATGGTGCCATCCGCATCCCACATCCCTCCTTCACTGGAAGGAACCACCCATGATGCGAGTCCTGGAGAGGTGACACAAGCCTGCCTGCCGCCCACTGTGAAAAAAACAGAAGCCCCGACCTCCTCCCTGCCTCCTGGCAGCCAGGAGCCCAGCCTACAGCTTGCCTCCGCTCGGAGCTTTGAATCTCGATGGAATGTCCCAGAGGCATTGGGGTAGGGTGGGAAAAGTCCCCCAAAGATATCCATGACCTAATCCCTGGATCCTGTGAATGCAAAGGGCTTTGCAGATGTCATTAAATTCCGGATTTTGAGATGAGGAGACTACCCAGGCTTACCTGGGCGGGCCCCAGTGTAATCTCTGTATCCTTGTAAGAAAAAGATGACACACACATTTCCTGTTATAAGAGGAGAACACGGTGTGACCACAGAGGCAGAGGTCGGGGTGATGTGGCCATAAGCCACGGAGCGCGGGCAGCCAGCAGCAGCTGGAAGAGGCAAGGAACAGATTCTCCCCTAGAGCCTCTGGAGGGAGTGAGGCCAGGCCGATGCCCTGATCTCAGCTCTGTGATACGGACTTTGGACTTCTGGTCTCCAGAACTATGAGAAAATGAGCTTCTGTGGTTTTAAGCCACCCAGTATGTTGCAATTTGTTACAGGAGCCGTAGGTAACTGATGCAGACGCCAAAAGAATTTAGAATTCTCTCATGGCGTTGGGATCCAACCGCTGGGAGCCTGCATTTGCCCCCATATACAGTCCTGGGCTCAGACTGTTTCTGTGATCGGCCCTTGTCTGTGGTTCTGACGGTTGTTTCCCTCCCTGGATCCTCAGCCTCTTCATCAATTCCAGGAGCTCCCTTTGGACATTCCTCCCAAACTTTCTTTTCTGATTTTAGTGAGCCATCAGGGCTTCTGTTGGTTGGCATCTTAGGTAAGAAACCGCATGTGGCAGGGCGGTTGTGAGGATGAGGGAGAGGCCATATTTGGGCCCAGCACAGCCCCCATCACACAGGCGACACACGATAAATCAGAGTTCACAAACCAATGGCCTGCATTTCCCTCACATGGTGTATTTTTAACTAAAGTGGAATGTGTTGCCAACATTTATAAGTCAGGAGACTCCACATTCAAAACTGAATTTCTTTTATTTTTAAATGTTTGTTTATTTATTTTCAGAGAGAGTGAGCAAGGGAGGTACAGAGAGAGGGAGAGAGAGAGAGAGAGAGAGGGAGAGAGAGAGAGAGAGAGAGAGAATCCCAAGGAGGCTCCACGTTGTCAGCACAGAGACCGATGCGGGGCTCAAACTCACGAACCGTGAGATCGCAACCTGAGCCGAAACCAAAAGTTGGACGCTTAACTGACTGAGCCACCCAGGTGTCCCAAAAGCCTGAATTTCTAACTTCTCTTGAAAAAAACAATTCTTGCAACACTAGACCCCACATTTTCATGGCAACAATTTGTTGCCCCTTCTAGACATGCATGTTATAATTTGCCATAGGCCTTTTGGTTGTATACCCAGCCCACTCCCCTCATTTCATTAATTGTTCAGTACCTCTAGGCTCTGAGTTTGTCATTCTTATTACAAATATGAGTTTCTCTCCCATCAGACTAGAGGCAGGCACCAGAGCCAGAGTAGGACAGGGCTCCTGTGGGAGGCCCAGGTTGGAAAGTCTTTGCCCAGGAGGCTCAGTCTCCCCATGTAGCCTTTCTTCTCCCTTCCAGTAGCCAAAAACGCCTGCCCCTTTATGAAGCCATTCTGTCCCCTCCTCCATCTCGCCATTATTCCCCACCCACTCCTACCCAGGCTTGCCTGTTATACTGCTGTATCAGCTTCCTGAGTACACTTGTCTTTTCTTTATTTTTTGAAGCTTACTTATTTTGAGACAGAGAGAGAGAGAGAGCACATGAGAGCTCAAGCAGGGGAGGGACAGAGAAAGAGGGAGATTGGGAATCTCTAGTGGGCTCTGTACCACCAGCGTGGAGCCCGATGTGGGGCTCGAACTCACACAAGATGGTGACCCAAGCCAAAATTGAGAGTCAGAAGCTTAACCGACCGAGCCACCCAGGTGCTCCCTCTGAGTACCCTCTTCATAGAGAAGTCTTTGTGTTCTTAAATTATTGGGAGGGAGAGACATTTGCATTGAGTTGTCCCAGGAGCAGCTAGTCAATAAATTTTGGAGAAGTGAGGAAAAGAAGGAAGGAAGGGAAATTGAAAAAAGGAGAGAGAGGGTGAGGAAGAAGCGGGAAACCGAGGTTCCTGCTGTGAAGCTGGCACTATCCCATCAGTTCATCCTGCGTAGCCCTCCCGATAACCCCACAAGACGTACACCATCGTCGGCTTCAGTTTTCAGATGCCTGAGACTCAGAGACAGGATGTCACGTTCCTTAGGGACGTGTTTCAGTGACATCAGGATTTGAATCCAGATATGGTTGAGTGACTGGACTTAAGCACACAGCACTGCTTGAGCTACACTTGTTAGGTATGGGGCAGACGTCCCCTGTGGCAGGGTGGAATTTTTCAATTAGTTATTTGCCTGGAACACCATTCGTTCGCACATTTTCCATTCATTCCCTCCCTCCCCCATTCATTCCCACATTCACGCAAGAAGCCTAATTCCCTTGTCTACAGTACCCCTCCTCCCATCTCATCCCCGCCTTCTTCCTTTACTGGGAAATGGGAGGCCTGGGTAGGCTGTTCAGCCACAGGGCTCAGTGTGGACCCTTCCCAGCCCTCAACCCAGACCAGTTTCTGGGCATGCACTCTGAGGGCCAGGCAAGGCCCTTCTTTCCTCTCTTCCCTGCCCTGAAGCTGAATCCACAGCAAATGGCCCTACCAACTAATCTCAGAAGCTTCCCGACTTGTCGCTGTTCCTCAGGGCAGTTTCCTGGAAGAATTCATTGGGTTTCCTAGAAAAAGTTCCTGGTCATCTTCTCTTTCCATGACTGTAATTCATTACTCTCCGTGTGTTGTAATTAGTTTAGTGCCCCGTCTTTGATCTACATTTGACATCTGAAATGTTTCTGCGAGGTTAAGTCCAAGAGGCCAATAGCTGCCCTGGAGCAATGGCGTCATCTCCATGATCTTGCACCATGGAAATGCCACAAACGGCCTTTTAAAAAGCCCCCTGCGTGGGGATCAGAGACTTGAGATCTGGTCCCTTTGTTCCAACTGACTCGGACAGGTCCTTTTCTTTTTCTGGTCTTGAGTTTCTCCAAGGAAGAGGCAAATCTCATGGCAATCAAGAGCCTAGGAGCTTACATGAGACACACAGAGTTCAGATCTCAGCCCTGGCTCTCACTAGTTGTGTAACCTTGAGAAAGAAACTTTAACCACTGTGAGCCTCAGTCTCCTCATCTGTAAATGGGGACAATGATATTACTTATTACCTAGAGTTGCAATAATAATACAGTGAGCCAATATATGTGAAGCACAGTGCCTGGTACTCAGTCATTTCTTGAAATATCTTAGCTGTGGATGATAATAATAAGAATATGCTAGAGAAGGGGGAAGGAGAAGGAATGGTATGAAAGGAGAGGTATGAGATCCCTGCGTGCTAAGCTAAGGGAGTCATAGAGTTGGACGGAGAGGAGAGAATAAAGCTACTTTTGATATTTCAAAAAGTTTAATGGGAATCCCACATCTACTTATGCACAATAAAGCCATAAAGGATAATAAGAAAGGCAACTTTCTTTGCTTTGGGCTGAAATTACATTAATTCCTTGTGGTCAACTAAAAGGCTCTGGAATTAAATAGACCCGCACTCAGCCCAGGTAAGGTGTGTGATCTTGAATGAGGAAAGTAACATCCCCCAAGGGGAGACTGGCAACCCTAATCTTGCAGGGCAGCTATGAGGATTAAATGAGATAATGTATGGAAAAAGCACTTAACATGGGGTCTGGCACAAAGTCAATACTCACTACATGCCAGCCACTACGGCTAATATCCTTCCCTAGCCTCCCTAGGGCTCAGCTTCTTCATTGGTAAAATTAAAATCATACCACCTGCTTTACTCATTCAACAAATATTTACTGAGCCAAGTATTATGAATACAAAAATGTATTCACCAGACACAGTTCATGGCCTCTCAGAACCCACAGTTTGAAGTTGCTCATTATTCATCCCTTCAACAAATATTTTTACCGAACATTTAGTGTGTAACAGGCTGCATAATGGGAATTAGAGACACAATGGCTAGTAAAACATACTTAATCCCCAACTATCTACAAAATTATAGCGCAGAGAAGACGCAATAAAAATAAGCTAGTGAAATGACTAAAGTATAGTAGGTGTTCAATGAGTAAGTTATCCGGGTGCTAATCAGAAGCTGTGGACGTGTAACTTTGGGAAAGTTAGTGCATAAAAATGTTGCAGATTAATGATTTCTTAACACATGACATTTGTTTGATAGACAAGGGCTTTGTATGAAAGTGTTGAATCACTCTATTGTACACCTGAAACTAAAATTTTTTTTTAAAAAAGGAATGGGTAGTTAATTTTTTAATTAAAAAATATACGAGAGAAGTAAAAATAAATGTAATATTTAAATATACATTTAAAGAGGCTCTGTCTGCTGAAAACTGCAAAATGCTGACCAAAGAAAACCTAAATAAATGGAGAGGCATACTGTGTTCACGGATTGGGAGACACAACACAGTGAAGATGTCACTTCTCCCCAGAGGGATCTATAGGGTTTTTTTTTTTAATTTTTTTTTTTAACATTTATTTATTTTTGAGACAGAGAGAGACAGAGCATGAATGGGGGAGGGGCAGAGAGAGAGGGAGACACAGAATCTGAAGAAGGTTCCAGGCTCTGAGCTGTCAGCACAGAGCCCGATGCGGGGTTCGAACCCACCAACCATGAGATCATGACCCGAGCCGAAGTCGGACGCTTCACCAACTGAGACACCCAGGCGCCCCTATAGGTTTAATGCAATTACTATCAAAATCCCAGCCAGCGTTTCTTTTTGTAGATGTAGACAAGCTTGTTCTAAAGTGTATATGGAAAAACATAACAGCCCTAGAAGTGCTGAGACCATCTTGATAAAGGAGAACAAAGAAGAAGAAATCACTCTACTCAATACTAAGGCTTGTTGTATAGCCATGGTAAACAAGACAATGTGGTATTGGTGCAAGGATACACAGATCAATGAAACAAAATAGAGAACACAGAAATAGACCTACACAAATATGTGCAACTGATTTTTTACAAAGGTGCAACAAAAAAAAACAGACAAAACAAACAAACAAAAAAGAACCGTGATCCCAACCTCACACCTCATATAAAAATTAACTCCAAACAGATTATGGACTGGACTGTAAGACATAAAACTACAGCATGTTTTTTTTAATGGTTTTATTTATTTTTGAGAGAGAGAGAGATGGAACACAGAATCTGAAGCAGGCTCCAGGCTCTGAGCTGTCAGCACAGAACCCGACGTGGGCTCGAACTCACAAACTGTGAGATCATGACCTGAGCCGAAGTCAGACACCTAACCAACTGAGCCACGCAGGCACCCCAACATGTTTTTAAAATAGGAGAAAATCTTCTGTTTCTAGGGCCAGGCAAAGAGTTCTTAGACTTTACACACACACACAAAAAAAACATGATTCATAAAACAAAAATTAATAAATCAGACCTCATTAAAATTAAAAACTTTGTCTCTGCAAAAATCCACATGAAGAGGATGAAGAGACAAGCTACACATTGGAAGAAAATATTCACAAGCCATATATTCAAAAAGGACTAGTATCTAGAACATACAAAGAACTCTTGGGGCCCCTGGATGGCTCAGTCAGTTAGGTGTCCAACTCTTGATTTCGGCTCAGGTTATGATCTCATGGTCTGCTGACAGTGCAGAGCCTGCTTAGGATTCTCCCTCTGCCTCCTTCTCTCTCTCTCTCTCTCTCAAACTAAACAAATTAATTAAAGAATAATAACTCTCAAAACTCAAGTGTAAAAAGAACCAATCCAGTTAGAAAATGGGCAGGAGACATGAACAGAGATTTTACTGAAAAGGAGATACAGATGGCAAATAAGCACACGGTAAAAGTTCAATATCATTAACTGTTAGGAAAATGCAAATTAAAACCACAAGGAGATCACTATCTACCTATCAAAATGTCCAAAATAAAAAATAATGGAAACACCAAGAGCTGGCGAGGTTGAGGAGCAGCCATATTGTTCATACATTGCTAATGGGAATGTGAAATGGTACAGCCATTCTAGAAAACAGTTTGACAGTTTCTTACAAAACTATTAAGCAATTACCATAAAGCTCAGCAATTCGCATCTTAGGCATCCCAGAGAAACGAAAACTTAGGTTCACACAAAAACTGTACAAAAATGTCCATATCAGCTTATTCGGAAGAGCCAGTAATTAGAACTAGCCCAGATGTCCTTCAGTGGGTGAACGGTTAAACAAACACATACATGCCACAGGGCACTAAAGAGGAACTAACTAATGATACTTCGCCAATCTGGATGAATCTCCAGAGAACGATGCGAAGTACAAGAAAGCCCACATCCAAAGATAGCATACTATTTGATATTCCAGTTTTGAAAAGACAACATCTTAGAAGTGGAGAACAGATGAGTGGTTGCCAGGAGGTGGGGACAGTGGAAAGGATGGTGGGCGTCCACTATTCTTCTGGAATCTCGAAATTCTGCTGCATCTTGACTGTAGGGATGGATACAGACACCCACACACGTGGCAAATATTTAGAATTAAATACACATACAAAATGAGTCCAAGTAAAACTGGAGGGGTCTGAATAAGCTTGGTAGATTGGGTCAATGGCAGTATCTTGGGGATACTGGGGATCTAGGGGATTACAGGGGGAAACTGGGTATAAGGTACAGTGGACCCCCTGTATTATTTCTTACTACTGCATGTGTATTTACAACTATCTCAATAAAAGTTTCAGTGAAAACTTTTATTGATTTGTATTTTAAAACTCCTATTTTATTAAAGATTTGAAAATACAGGAGAAAAAAATCTGAAAAATCACCATCCTGAAACACAATATTTTGATGCTTTTGTTTTTCCTGATCTTTGTTTTTTACATTTATATGAAAAAAAATGTGAGAGGTAGGAATAAAAATCAGGATGGTGACGAGGTGGGGGCCTTGCTGTCTCCCACCTTCTATGACATCAGAACTCAGTGTTTGATGCCTGGTGACCAGAGGCCAGGAAGGAGGAGGGTGCCCCTCTGCCCGGCAGATGGCAGCCTGACCTGAGGCCATGGTGATCCAACAGGTGGGCAGCAGGGGGCGAGTGGCAGCCGAGAGTCTTGAAAGGAGAAGGGGCAGTCGCTGTGAGGACAAGAAACAGGTGAGGCCAGACCAGATGCATGCTGCCTTCCTCCCATCTGCGGTCCCTTTGACACTCCAGACAGACTGTAAGGCCCTCAAAGTCAGAAGAGGCTGAATTTCAGCCGGACTCTCCCTGGAGCCCGACCTGGTTGAACACAGCATGGGTCCTTGGGTTCTCCGTCCCTGAAGTCACTACTGACTGACTCTCTAACTTCATCCCCAGCACCGCCAGCATAACGTGCGCTCCAGAAGGGCTGGGTTTTTTCATTTAGTTTCCTACTATATCCCTAGTGCCTACAGTGGTGCTTGGTTCGTATTAGTAGCTGAATGAATGAATGAGTGAATGAACGACTTGAAATAAATAGGATACATCTGAATTATAGACCTCCCGGAGTATTTGTTCTTAGGACTGAAATTCAACCTCATGTAGAACTTTGTCAAAATGGGAAATGTTATCACTTACTATGCACAGCCTGGTGCTTCCACCCCCCTCTCTCTTTCATGACTTACAGCATTCCCGAGAGGCAGCTATTAACAGCTTCATTCACAGATGGGTAAACCGAGGCTCAGAAAGGCAAAAAGACCATATAGCCACGATCTACCAGGATTTGAAGCCAGGTCCATCTGATTTCAGAACTCTTAGCAAGCTTACCCTGCACTCCGTTGCCTCCCAGGTGGGGAAGTGAGGGAGGCATATAAAAGAAGGCTGGGGAGGTCACCTGGGCCTGATCATGCACACCACGGAAAGGGACGGGATTTTATTCTGAGATTCACAAGAGGCCATTAAAGGTTTGTTGGTTTGTTGGTTTGTTTAAGCCATTGATGGATCGTAAGCAGAGCAATGGACGGCTGATCTCTATATGTTTCCAAAAGATTTGTTCACTTGTTCATTTGATATACATGCTCCAACGCCTCCTTTGTGCTGGACCTCACAGCAAGATGGGGCCTTATGGGATCCCATCATGCTGTAGCTTTTCCTAACAAGAGTCCCACAAATACCAAGCCCCAGGAAGGCTCTTTGAGAAAAATCTCCAAAAGACTTCTGCCATTCAAGGAATGCCAATACTCTTTCTTGTCCCCTCTTGGAGATTGACACTGCTCATTCACATAATGAAGGCAACAAGGAATTCTGCAACAAGGAATTCACTTTGTTGACCACAGCATTTCCCAGACCAATCAAACACCGAGCCCCAGCTTTTGTTTTTGAAAGACCTTTCAGTATACTTCAGAATCCATTTTACAGATGAAGCGGTTGAGGCTCAGAGAGAAGAAACGATTTGGCTCAGGCCCCAAGGCAACACGGGAGAAGAGCTAAAACTTAATCCTGCCCCTGTTCCCCCCTTAGTCTCCAAACAGCACAAAATAAAAACCCAACAGCAAGTGTACTGGGGAAGGCATTGTTCTGTAAAGTACATGGACAGAGGGGCTGTTAAAGAAATATCAGAGCATTGAGCATCAGCCATTACAAAGAATGAGATAATTCTGTGTGTCTATAGAAAGATTCCCAGGGAACACTGTTAAGAAAAAGCCCCCTAGCCCCTGGGTGGCTCAGTCGGTTGGGCGTCCGACTTCGGCTCGGGTCATGATCTCACGGTCTGTGAGTTCGAGCCCTGCGTCGGGCTCTGTGCTGACAGCTCAGAGCCTGGAGCCTGCTTTGGATTCTGTGTCTCCCTCTCTCTCTCTGCCCCTCCCTGCTCATGCTCTGTCTCTCTCTGTCTCAAAAATAAATAAAAACATTTAAAAAAATAAAAAATAAACTATAAAAGAAAAAGCCCCCTTAACTTAAGTGTAAAATGCAATGATCTTTACATTGAATGCACACACCCAGGTATCGTCCCCCACATCAAGCAATGGAACATTTCCATTTCCAGTACCCCAGAAGCCTCCTTGAGGCCCCTCCCATCTCACGCCCCACTCCCATAACCATGATCTCTGATCTCTACCATCGTAGAGTTTTGTGTGTTCTTGAATTTCACGTGAATGGAATCCGTCAGTGTGTACCTTTACGCCTGGCCTCTTTCCCTCATCAGTGTCTGTAAGACTGTAAGACTCAGCCAGATTGATGCTTTGTAATTTATTTTTATTTTTAAAGTTAATCATAATAATAATATAGTTACTAGTATATATAAAGAAAACTATCTGGGAGAGAGGGAAATTGTGCAAATCTTTTATCTTCTTTGTTGTGGTAGCAGGTCTAAATCTTGCTTCGTGAACTCGGGTAAGTAAGAAATATATTATTTCAAGTCAAATTAAATCTGACTCAGCCCACATCTAATGAGTCGAGGAAAGTTCCATGTCAGTCAATACTGTGTTTGTCTTAATCCTTTGTCAACTTCTGCTTGTCCCTGACACCATCACTGTCGCAGCTCACATTGTCTGTTGAAAGCAGGTGTCTCTGAACTCCCTGGGCTAAGGCCTGCCGAGACACACCACAAAGCCACCGAGAGCGGGCGCCAGGCCCCTCCCAGACTCAGACTCGGCCTCTCTCTTCTCCCACCTCTCTAAAAGGCTCCTGTCTCCTCTCCTAATCCTGGCACATCCACCAGAATCTCCTAAATGATCGTGGGCTGACCCAAGCATCGGCGAGCGATGTTGCCTCCAGGCAGCTCCTTCACTCCAGCCTGCACTAAAACGCTATGATTAGACTTCCACTTGCAGCCTTAACACAGTAGCTGGGGCGAAGCTAGACCTCCCATCGTAAGAAACCACAAAACTGTCGATATCTAGAAAGCAGCTATTTTCAGGGGAGGGGTAACAGGCAGCACAAGAGTGCCATCCCTGAGAAAAGGAAAACTCGTGATAGCCTCGCCTCTTTCCCAGAGGCTGCTGCACCGAGAAGCAGAGCCCAAGCACGCACAGCAGTCCCCACTGAGCTGCCCAGTGTAGGACAGCTAAAGCAGCTGGGCTCTAGAGAACATGGCCCTGGAGAGGGAGGAGAGCTGTGCACCAAGGGGAGCCCCATGACTCCCTGGCTGAGGGGGCGGGGATGTGCATGCCAAGGGCTAAATTAGCTGCTCTCTGCAGAGTGGCTGCTATGCAGTTGGGAGCAGAGCAGAGATACTGGAAACCCAGCGGTGCTGGAGGTTCACAACGGACCATATACCTAACTGGAAAGCTAAAGCAATAAAATGTCTAGAAGACAGAGGAGAGAATCTTCACAACCTCAAGTTCGACAAAATTTTTTAGACTGTGCACAAAAGGCACAACCATAAAGGGAATATATTTGATGATTTGAACTTCATCAATATTGAAACTGTTTATGGGGCGCCTGGGTGGCTCAGTGAGTTAAGCGTCCAACTTCAGCTCATGATCTCGCGGTTCCTGGATTCGAGCCCTGCGTCAGGCTCTGTGCTGACAGCTCAGAGCCTGGAGCCTGCTTCGGATTCTGTGTCTCCCTCTTTCTGTCCCTCCCCCACTAGCGCTCTCTATCTCTCTCTCTCTCAAAAATAAATAAACTTAAAAAAAAATTGAAACCGTTTAATTTTCAAAGACACTGGTGAGAAAACGAGAAGGCAAGCCACAGACTTTGACTTTGTAGTCACGATACAAACATCTGACAAAAAATGTATATCCAAAACACATAAACAACTATAACTTAATACGAAGACAACTGCTCAACAACAACAAAAATGAGCAAAGGGTTTTTAATAGACACACCCACAAAGTAAGATGCGTGAATTATGATCAGTAAGCACATGAAAAGATGCTCAACATCTGTTATGGACTAAATGCTTATGTCCCCCCCCAAATTCCTATGTTGAAATCCTAACTCCCAAAATGATGGTATTAGGAGTTGGGATCTTTGGGTGATGATTAGAGCCCTTATTAAAAAAAGACCTCAGAGAGCTCTCTCTGCTCTCTGCCACATGAGGATAAGATGAGAAAATAAATGGCTGCTTACAACCCAGAAGAGCGCCCTCACCAGACCCCGACCCTACTGCTCCCCTGATCCTGAACTTACAGCCTCTAGAACTATAAGAAGTTTCTGTTGTTTATAAGCCACCGGCTCTGTGATAACTTCATTACAGCAGTGCAAATGGACTAAGACAACATCATTAATCATTGGGGAAATGCAGGTAAAAACTAGGTTGAGATATTACCACACAACCAATGGAATGCCTAACATGAAGAAGATTACTGACAGAGATGTGGGGCAACTAGAATCCTCGTGTTGCTGGTAGAAATGCAAATTGGTACCAATCCATGGAAAACAGTTTGGTGGTTTCTTATCAAATTAAACATACACTCACCATATGACCCGGCATTTGCATTTCTGGGTACTGCCCCCAGCAGAATGAGAACACATGTCCACACAAAGAGGCGTATCCAAGGTGTTCACAGTAGTTTTATTCATGATAGTCAGAAACTAGAAGGAGCCCAAGGTCCATCAGTAGGTGAAGAGATAAACTGCACCATATTCACACAAGATGATATTACTCATCAATAGCAGTGAACACAAAAACATGGAGACACCTCAGAAGCTTTATGTTGCACAAAAGTAGCTTACCACAGGGGCGCCTGGGTGGCTCAGTCGGTTAAGTGTCCCACCTCAGCTCAGGGCACGATCTTGCGGTCCTTGAGTTTGAGCCCTGCATCTGGCTCTGTGCTGACAGCTCAGAGCCTGGAGCCTGCTTCCGATTCTGTGTCTCCCTCTCTCTCTGCCCCTCCCCCACTCGCACTCTGTCTCTCCTGTCTCTCAAAAATAAATGTTAAAAAAAAAGTAGCTTACCACAAAAGAGTGCAGACTATGAGTTTCCATTCATTTGAAGTTTTGGAACAGCCAAAACTACTCCATAGTGACAGAGCACATTAGTGGATACCTCTGGCATGGTGAGGGCAAGGAGGCAACAGACTATAGAAGGACATAAGGGAACGTGCTGGGATGATGGAAATGTTCTTTCTCTTGAGTGGGATGATAGTCCACAGGTGTAGACGTGTCAAAATTCACCAAACCATACATTTAAAATGTGTGCCTTTTACTGCCTGTGAAGTATACCACAATAAGGTTGATTCCTTTTAAAGATCATGTAGAGCAAAAATGTAAAAAAAAAAAGCAAGGCAAGACTGAGAAGAGAGGTGGGCCTTCTCAGCAGGCAGAAGGGAGGAAAAACACCAATGGAATGGCGGGAGGCCGCCATGTTACCGACTTTTGCAATGTTTGGGGGTTGTGTGATAAACATGCATGACGTGGATAAAGTTAAGATAAGGATAAAGAAAAAAGTTGAGCTCTAAAAACGATCTTATAGCACCCCCATGCCTAGCCCTCTATGAGGGCCTGCTGTCCCCCGAGAAAGTCACCTCCTTCCTCCTCCTCTTGCCCCCAGACGCTGTTGGCATTGCTGATCTTGGTCCTGTACGTGGGCACAGGAATATCAGGTGAGCATTCCGAAATCTCAGAAAGGAGGAGCCGAGTCCACACGGGGTCGGGAGGGGTGTTGTGGAGATGGCTGCATGCCAACGAGTCCTCCACAGCCTGCCTTCTCCTACCTCGTTCACCCACTGGGAGGACCAAACATGTTCATTTCAACTACTGCTCACTTGCCCTTGTTAAGGGGCGATGTTCGTGCCTGTTTCAGGAAGAAGTTGGGAGGTATCAGAAAGGATCAGAGAATGTAACTATCCCCAGAATCCTGTGGCTTCCCAGGTAACATATTCAGGAAGGGTACGGAGGGGATGTCAAGCTTGGCTGAGGAAATCCTGGAAGGCTTCCCAGAGGTGTCACTGGCGAGCTGGATCTTGAAGGATCGATAATTAGGAGCTGGCCAGGTGGCGACGGTGGGGATGGACACTCCAGACAGAAACCCTGCAAAGGCTCAGAAAGCTTTTTGAAACCAGTGGCAAGAGGCAGGGGGTGGGGGGTGGGGGGGCGTCCTACGTGAAAAAGCTCAAGGTGCAATTTTGATATCTGCCTTTCAGGGATTTGAATACCAGACCGATGAACCCGCAGAAGAGCCAATAAAGGTCATCAGGACCTGGTTGAAGGAACACTTGCACGTTTTCTTGGAGAAGCTAGAAAAAGAGGTGCAGGAGTTGGAGCAGCTGGTACAGGACCTGGAGGGGTGGTTGGATGCCCTTCTGGGAGAGGGGCACCCGGAGGATCCCTGTTCCAGCTTCAAGAACGGTTTGTGAGGGCCCGGGGCTGGACCCTGGGGAGGACGCCAAGTGAAAGGCGGGGGAAGGCTTGCCAGCTGACAAGAGCTGAGCTGTGACACTTGAATTTCAAAGCAGGCAAGACAATAAAATACCTGAGAGCCTGAGAACTTTGCTGGCACCACGGCTGGTTCACGAACGAATGCCATCAGAAGGACACCAGGGCCCTGCTGAGATAGCCTCCAGGGCACCAGGACTCCGGGGTACCAGAACCAAGCCAGCCTCCGGGGCAGAACCCTTGCCCACTTCCCCGAGATCCGGCACAAATTCCCTAACCTCTCTGAGACGCAAGTGCCTCATGAGGAAAAATCAGGGTCACAAATTTGCCTCACAGCATTATGAGGGTGTATATGTAGAGTGCCTGATAGATAGGTCTTCCTTTCTTTCACTCCTTTTCCTTCCTCCCCGGAACTTAGTGAGACGAGTCTGGTTCTGGAGTATATAGATGTTAATGTGGCAGCTCAACCCTCTGGCCCCGCTTCTAGCAGCATCAATTGCCAAAACCCCTGTGCAGGGCAATGTGGTGACAGCTATGAAATTCACAAATGCATTTACCATTTGACCCAGCAATCTGTCTCAGGGATTTATCTCCTATAAATGTGTGAAATATATATTTATCATATATATTCTTTATATATACTTGTCATAGTTATAGCATTATATAATTATATATAACATATATATTATATTGAAATATATACTTACAACACATACATACATGTGTGAAATTACATGTACGTAGTGTTACTCTCCTAGCTTCGTTTATAATAGCAAAACAAAGGAAACAACCTAAATGATTATCCATAGGTCCCAGGTTAAATTAGGTAAATTTAAGTAAATTAGGCCCCTGTAGGTATGAAAGAGAATGAGGGAGCTTTTCTACTGATATGGAAAAGTCTACAAGAAAGGTTGTTAAATGAAAGAAATCAAGGTATAAGAAGAGCCTGGGAATAAGAATCTGTATTTTGTTGATGATGATGATGATGACGATGTTACTGAATGTGCATAAAAATAAGTAGGATACAAAACGGGGCGGGGGTGGTTGGGGGAATTGAAATGGGCAAATGTATGACCAGGATGAGAGTGAAACTTTTCACACTTTGTTATTTTCAGACTATGTGAATGTTTTGCCTATTCGAATATTTTTAAAATAAAATTACCTATTATTTTGCTTACAGAGACACTGGAATACGGTGTCTACAAGTAAAATAAGAATATCACTGTGATGAAATTACAAGTGACTTTTAATTTTGATGACTTTGATTAAACAATGATAATTCTTATCTAGGATTTTCCCTTTTTTTTTTTTATTTTTTTAACGTTTATTTATTTTTGAGAGATAGAGACAGAGCGTGAGCAGGGGAGGGGCAGAGACAGAGGGAGACACAGAATCCAAAGCAGGCTCCAGGCGCTGAGCTGTCAGCACAGAGCCCGACATAGAGCTCAAACCCACGAACTGTGAGATCATGATCTGAGCCAAAGTTGGACGCTTAACCAAATGAGCCACCCAGGCGCCCTTAGGATTTTCCCTTTTTCCCTTGACTTCAGGAAGTTCAGAGTTCATTCCATTCCATTGTGGGAATGATATCAGTCTCTTTTTTTTTTTTCATTATTTGACCCTTTCTATGATTTTTTGGGTTTGTTTTCTAGTTTACTGGAGCTATTATCGGTGTGCCAATTATCAGAACAACCTCAAATCTTTGGAAAGTCATGAGGGTTGCAATAAAAATATCTCCTAGAATATCTGACTTACAGGGAATGTCACGGCGATTCGTTTGCCGGGAGAAATTACTCGGTTGCCACTTGGGAAGGAAAATGTCTTTACAAGTTATGGTCACAGTTTTGCCACTTTGAACATTCAGCAGGGGCTGGGAAACCTGAATCTGTTTTCCTTGTTTGCAATTACTTCAGCAAGCACTCTGCAGGAAGGTCTCATATTGGCATTTCTCTGCACTTATCTTTACTATTACTATAAAGCTGTAGTTCCAGAACCCCAAATCATGTACATGTGCTCTACAGGTGTTGAGAGGGTTCTCAGGCATGATTCTGACTGTATACAGCCTTGGCTTAACACACACCGCAGACTCTAACCCCCATCGAAGTTGCAACTGTACTGTACCTGTAACATATGGGTGTGTGTTTATATTCACATATTATATATATTTATAGTTTATATATGATACGGTTATGAATGTTTTTATAAAACATACATGTACATAAAATTGGGGGATACGTGAAAAAAAGAAAACAGAGCTAGATCCTTGAGGAATGCAACCACCCCTGTGGATATTAGCAGAGCATTTGAAGAGAGGCATCACACCCTGAAAGCTCTTATGCATCACCCCCACGCACCCACACACAGAGCCTAACAGAAATGGCCCATGCTGGTGTGGGGCTGCAGCCCACTGGTGGTAGTTACTTTTGGTATGTCGACTTGTGAGCCCATAAGGGCAGCAAGCCATTCGGGGTGGCTCAGGCAATGAGGGTTTGTTGTGGCACAACAACACAGGAGTCAGAAATCTCATGGAAATCAGGGGCGTACCATAACCTGGGATCCTGGAATCTGGACCAGGAAGGGCTTCGAGAACCCAAAGCATCCACCAAGGTGCTCCAGGAGCCCCTGCTGCAAGACTCTGGGAGATTCCCTCTAGCATTCCACCTTTACCTTGACCTGGCCACTCTCTGGGTCTCTGCTTTTCTTTGTGTGTCTGCCCCATCTCTTCCTGCTTCCAGTGGCTTCCTTGAGCACCACTCTAACCATCCCCTCTTCAGCTCAGCACTTCTGCCTCTGAGTCCTCCTAACTCTGATTTGCTCCTGGGCCCACAAGGCCTCTCCCTTTTTCATGACCTTCCAAACTTCCAGTGACCATATAATTCTGTCTGCATTTCCCAGATCAAGCTCCAAAGGGGGTGGATGGGATGTGACTGACTCATTTCATTGGCTGGAGTTTCCTGTCTTGAGTCAGGATCTGTGTCTACCAGCCTTTGGATTGGATGGCCTTGGGGTGACCACTCCTGCTCCAATCAGCTGTGGCAGAAGGGGGAAGGGAGAATCAAATACGCCAGGATGGAGCTTCCTCATACGAGAAACAGCCTGGGATCCTTCCTGATGAGTGACTCTGGACCGTGTGTAATGACCTCATATTTCCCAAGGTGGTCACAAGTGTGGCAGAGAGAGAGTGATGGCAACCCTTGTACCTCAGAGCCCCCAGAGCCAATATCAGGGAAGCAGAATTGTGTGAGGCAAACATTCAAAAGCTGAATATAATTGCTAAGAATGAGGTGGAAGAGGCTTGACTACCAGAGTCACCATAGGCGAGTAGGTCATCTTAATTTGGCAATATTTCATTCATTCTCCAGCTCCTGAGTGTGAAAAATACAAATGACACACTTAAAAGGGAGAGCATGACTACCTTTCATGACTTTGAAGTCTTATAATTTGAATGACTTTGGCAAAATGTTGCCCAGAAGGTCTATCAGGGGCCCACTTTCATTATCTATAGAGTGGACTTCCCTTTGGGAAAGAAAATGTCTTTTACTTGAGAAGGCAACTATTTCCAGCTCTTTCCATTCAATCAAGAAACAATGCTGCCAGCAGAGCAGGGTCTCCCTGCCCCCACCCCAGTCCCCAACCCAACTCCCTTACAACAACCGGCTCCAAGTGATTCTGCAAGGCCAGGCTTCCCAGCGACCGAAGACTAAATAGAAAAGAGAAATTGAATAACAAAATCAGGAGTCAAAACTGAAGGGGCACCTGGGTAACTTAGTTGGTTAAGCATTTGACTTCGACTCAGGTCATGATCTCACCGCTCATGAGTTCTAGCCCCGCATCGGGCTCTGTGCCGACAGCTCAGAGCCTGGAGCCTATTTCAGATTCTGTGTCTCCATCTTTCTCTGCCCCTCCCCAACTTGTGCTCTGTCTCTGTCTCTCTGTCTCTCAAAAATACATAAACATTAAATAAAAATTGAAAAAAAAGAAAAAGAAATGATGGGGCCGTGGGTGTACCAGCCACTGGCAAACGCAAAGTTTACAGGCTAATGGGAAAAACAAGTAGAAAAGTCAAGACAAGGCAATTTCAGAGAATGATAAATGTAACAGTAGAAACAAGAAAACCACTTAGCAAGGCACTGTGGTTTTCCAGCTGGAAACGGAGGCTTGGAGTAGGGGGAGAGGTACAGAGAAGCAGAATTCAGTTTGAAAGTGTAATCAGCAGGACGTGCTGCTGGATAAGAATGAGGAAGAAAGGTCTAGATAGCTGCCTGCCAGGCCTCAGGACTTCCTCTCCAGCGGAGTGCAACCTGAGCCATGATTCAGGTCCTGACCCAAGGAGCTCATGAGGAAGAGACAGGTGTGGTCTTGTGAAGAGAAAAGTGGCCAGTTGGAAAAATGTCATGGCCACTCAATTATCCACATTTCTTCTTTTGTTTCAGGCACCTGGAGCATGAGGTCAGCATCACAAACAATTAAAATTTTCAATTAATTTTAATTGATGGTTTTCTCCCCATCTCTCTTTTACTTAATAGATCTATTTGGCAGCCTTCTTAATGCTCCCTCGGGCTCTTCTCTTTTGCTAACACTGATTCATTCTACGTTTTTCTTTGTTTTATTGTTTTTGGTCAGCTTCTATTCTGTTCCTCCAACTTATATAATGGTGAAAAAACCCACAATCATCAGATAATTCATGTTTTAAAGATAAGAATCTGATAATCGAGACAAAAATTGGGTAAGATAAAGTCCGCCTACCTATTAGCAATATGTATTTTCTAAGGACTATTGGAAAGACATAATGAAATTGTGGCAACAGACACTTAGAGAATGTGGTCCTGTTTTAGGCGCTTCGTCAAGTGTTATTGTTACTTCCAGTTTATGGACAGGGAAACTGAGGCATAGAGAGATTATATCATTGTTAAAATCATATAATCAATGAATGGGGAGCCAGGATTCAAACCCAGGCTCTCTAGCATCAGAGCCCTCACATTAACCCAATGTATTTTACAGCCTCGCCTCCACTAAGCCTAGCCAAGATCATGTATTGTTAAGTAATCACATGCCAATTAAATTTATAAGGTAATAAATTCTCATTTCATGCTACTACATGTTGGGTACATATATAGAAAAGTAGAAGTCACATTCTCTGCCCACATATAGCTTGTCTTTCTACCATGAAACCAAGAAACAAAGGTGAGAAAAGTGAAGTATTTATATTCTTTTAGTAGCTATTGGGTAAAGTGCCAAAGGCACCTAATTGCCAAATGAGCTATATATTTATTGGCCTAACTAAGAATTTAGAGAAGGGATAGGGAACTTGATTTGGCACTAACATGAAAATCTGTTAGTCCAGTTATAGAAAAATGCAGAAACTTAAATTGGGCTGTAGCCAAGGGAGAGTCACAGGGGAAACAGAAGACAGATGAATGATGGGTGGGGGCAGAGAGGCCCCCTTCCCACTAGAGTCACATCTCAGGTATGGGCTGGTGTGGCCTCGCCTCACCCCAAGTGTCAGATCCCAGGTCTCAGGTAAGATTTGGGACCAGGCTTCCTACAGGTGTTTGTGAGAATCTGGATTTTTTTTGTTGTTTGTTGTTCGTTGTTTTGCTTTGTTTTTTAAACAAATACCCTTGGGATGTAGGGATTTGGTCTTCACTGAAATTATTCCCAGACCAGGAAGGTCCATTTCCAGTCTGCATGTCATATTTTTGATGATGTCAAATAAAAATGTGGATTTAATTTGTTCCCTTAATCCACAAATTTGTTCAAAAAAAAATTGTGAAATGCACTAAATCCAATTTGGTTCTGATCTGGCTGTCAGAAGGATAATTGAGGGTGGTGAGGGAGGGAGCCAAAGAAGACGCCTTTCTAGGGCATCCATCCCTTCTGTTGTGACATTTCCAGGAGGACATGCATCCTTGCTGGAGGGCAAAGAAAGAAGACAGGAACTTTATTCAGACACTGTCGCTGGCTTTCTCAGTAGAGCGGCTGAGCCCTCAGCAGAAGGAACTCTGCTCACCTGTGTGCTTTGGCCACATCACTTCACCACTCAGAGCCTCAGTTTCCCCCTCTGTCATATGGTGCTATTGCCACCTCCTCTGAGTGGCTGTTGGGATATGAAAAGGACATAACAGTCAAGCACAGCGTTAGAAGGCCAGTAGGTGCCAACAAAAGGTAGCGGAACAGAAGAGTCCTGGGAAATCTAGACTCATGCCCAGTTAAGTCCAGGGGACACTGGCCCTTGGCTCAGTCTCCATCTACAGCTCTGCTTGCCTCTGGGCAGGCCCCATTCTCAGCAGGCTGTCCCCACCGTGGTAGCAAGATGGCGTCGGGAGCTCAGGCTCTATCCCATACTCCCACTCTCCCAGCTCTCCCCGGAGGAAAGCAAACGCCTCTGCCCCAACAACCATGATCAAATCCCTACAACTGAACCTGGTGGTTCCCGGATTGGATCAAATACTGATTTCAGAGCTAATCCTGGTGGCTAAAATGACACAGTGCTCACATTGGCCAGACCTGTGTTACACACCCATCCCTCTAGCCACGGACAATCCTACGCCCAGACTGAGTGGGCGAGTGGTGGTTCCCCCTAGGAAATCAGGGTGCTGTTACCAGAACGTGGGAAACCAGTGCCAGGAAAAAATTTTAAATACTTTATTAAAGTATTAGTAACAATTCTTTACATTCCCATCATACTCTGGCGGAGTACAAAGTGACTTCTCAGCTATCTTCATTCGGGTTGTAGCTCATCTAGACAAGACGGGTGATCTTTCCTGACACCCGGTGCAGGGGCAGACTCTCCTGCCCATGAGCCCAGGCAAAGTGCATGTCAGAGGAGGTGGCAGGAAGGAGCTGGAAAGTCACGGCTTTGGGGTGACACAGACCTGGTCCAAGCCCTGCCTCCCCACCCCAACCCCTCCAGTGTGACCTCAGACAGGTCACTCCATCCTTCTGAGCCCCAGTCAGCTGCCCATAAAATGGGGTACGTCTACATATCTCCAGGGCCCACTGAGAGAATTGAGTAATAACAAGCAACTTTTATTTAGTGTTTACTATGCTCCAGGCACAATTCTAAGCACTTTATGAGCATCGCCTACCTTATTTAATTATCACAACAAATCTGTGTGTGCTATCAGCGTCTTCACCGCACATGTAAGGAAACTGGGACATGGGGTGCACAAATATTCCGGGGTCAACAGTAAGTGGTGCAGCCAGGATGCAAACTCAGACAAGCCAACTCTGGGGCCACGTGCTGAAGCCCCACCCTATGCTCCTTCCGGATTAAATGAGGTAATGCACATGCTGAGCTATGTAAACTGTAACACATTATATAAATGTCACTCGCTATTACTTCTCTCCTCCCGCCCTGGTCATGAAAGTCATGAGGGACCTCATGAATCTACCATACAGATATGTTCTCTCAGGGCTGGCCTCAGCCCCTTAGCGGCACTTTCAGAGCCTGCCCGTGGCTCTGAGGCTACGCCTACGGACCCATCTGATTCTTTTCTCTCTAGAGTCTGGGCAAAGTCATTTCTTGTACAAAGGCATTCATTTACTCCAGAACTCTTAATGACCGAAAGGATAAGCTGGGGTCATACCGGACAGCAAAGAGATTGAACTGGAGAACTGAACCAACATGGTCTCTACTCCCAGTGCGGTGGAGAGTCAGAGAAAATGGCACCTGGGGAGGAGACACAGCATCACGGGTAACTTGGGCATAATATTGGAACCCGGCTGCCAGGGTGGGGGTGAGATACACGGGACAGGAGCAGCTAGCCGAGCCGAACATGTTGCGCTACTGTCACAAAGGGAATTCTACTCCCCGCTCCCTCTGGCATAAGCTTAGCATCAACGCTTCATAACATACTTGTTTCCCCTCCAGAAGACATCCTTCCTTGTTCTTGGTGTCTGCCTTACTTCTCGTATCGAAGCACATACTCATTAGCAAAAAGTCAGAAAAAAGATACCAAATGTATATACTTGTAAAAATTTTTTTTATTTTTGAGAGATAGAGAAAGAGAGAGCACGAGCAGGGGAGGGGCAGAAAGAGAGGGAGGCAGAGAATCTGAAGCAGGCTCTAGGCTCTGAGCTGTCAGCACGGAGCCTGATGCAGGGCTGGAACCCATGGACCGCGAGATCACAACCTGAGCCGAAGTCGGATGCTTAACCGACTGAGCCATCCAGGAGCCGCAAATGTATATATTTCTAAAAGAGCAGGCACCTAGAGGCAGAAAGCAGATTAGTGTTTGCCAGGGACTATGGGAGGAGGGATAGGGAATGACTGCTTAATAGGTACAGGGTTTTCATTTGGGGTGATGGGGAAGTTCTGGAGTTAGATCGTGGTGACAATGGTTGTACAACATCATCAATGTACTTAATGCCACTGAACTGTACATTTTAAAATGGCGAAAATGGTAAATTTTATGTTATGTGCATTTACCACAACAAAGAACTGCAGGAGAGCATAATCTCACTACCCAGAGTCAGCCAAAGCAACGTTTCATGTATTTCTCTCCACCTTTTAAAATGCGTATTTTTAAATAATTAAGGCCATAATGCAAAGTAAAATGTTGCATCCTCCTCTTTCAATCCAACAGTCTGTAATAAGTATCTTCATCATATCCCGCATAACATTATTGGGCACCTAGAGGATGCTTTTCCTCAAAGAACTATTCACTATTATTAACAAATGCACCAAGAAAATGAAAGCCAGGCCATAGATTGGGAGAAATTACTCACAATACATATATCTGACAAAAGACTTATATCCAGAATATATAAAGAGCTCCTACAAATCAATAAGAAAAATATAGACCACCCAATGTTTAAAGTGTGCTAAAAAGTGTGCCAAAAAGAAGATATATGAATGGATAATAAGCATGAGGAAAGTGCTCAACAGCATTGTTCATCAAGGTCATGCACAGTAAAATCACAGTGGGACACCAAGGCAATACCACACTTGGGGAGGAAGGCAGAGCACTGCAAATCTCATACATCACTGATAAGGTATAAAATTATGCAAACCAGTCTGGAAATCAGTTTGGCAGTTTATTATAAATGTAGACCTACAGAATGCCCTAGTGGTTTTATTCTGAGTATTTACCCAAGAGAATGAAAAAGTGTTGGGGGGGTGGGGGGGAGGCATTAAAAAATATATAAGTGCACAAAAACTGCAACAATTAGAAATAACTTAAATGTCCATAAATAAATTGTAGTTAGATTCATACAGTAGAATAGTGCTCATAAATAAAAGAATAAACCGCTGATACAACAGCCAGATGAGTTTCCAAAGCATTACCTGGCATGAAATAAGGAAGACAAGTGTAGCTATTGTCTGATTCCATAAAAACCTGAGCTATGGTGATGAAAATCAGGTCAACATCTCAAGGCCGTGTATAAGGAAAGGTTCTGGAGTGATGGAAATAACCTACATCTAAATTTGGGGTGGTAGCTATGTGGCTGTTTACATTTGTTGAAATTCATCAAACTGTACACTTTAAACTCTTTATTGTATATAAATTATGCTTAAATAATATGAATTGGAAACAATAAAATTAAACACCAACTCTGTGACCCAACAATTTCATTCCTAGATTAACCCAAGAAAAAAGCCTATACTCACAAAAAGTCTTGTATTAAAATACTCACTGCAACTTGATCCATAAGAGCCAAAAACTAGAAGTGGACTAAATGTTCCAATTAAAACAGAATGGCAATTAATCTGGATTTTTTAAATGCATGTTGCTTATAAGAGACACAAATAAAAACTTAAAAATAAATGGATGGGAAAACATCCATAAAAACATCAAAGAATAAACAGATTATTTTTAAAAGGAGGTATAGATCCATTAATACTAGATGAAACAGACATTAAGACCAAAAGTATTAGTAGACATTAAGAATAACAATTCATGGGGCACCTGGGTGGCTCAGTCGGTTGAGCATCCGTCTTCCACTCAGGTCATGATCTCACAGTTCATGGGTTCGAGTCCGGCGTCAGACTCGCTACATCAGGATTCTCTCTCTCCTCTCTCTCTGCCCCTCCCCCGCTCGCGTTCTCTCTCTCCCTCTCAAAAATAAAAAATAAACATTAAAAAAATAGTAACAATTTATAATTATAGAGGGGCCAGCTCAACAGGAATACATAACAATCCTAAATTCGAATGAGTTTAGTAATGGAGCCTCAAACATTGTTAGAACTAAAAGAAAAATAACCAATCCCATAATCATAGTGGAATGTTTTGAAACATATCTCTCAGTAACTGATAATACAAACAGACACAAAAGTAAATAAGGCTGTATAAAGATTGAAGGGACTTGACTAACAAACTTGAGATCAGACACAAATTTTGTAAAAATACAGTCACCTGATTTATGGCAAAGATACCACTACAGCATAGTGGGGAGGAAACTGTCGTGTCAATAATGGTACGAGACGAATTGCACAAACTTATGGAAAATATGGCTGTTGATTCTCACCTCATAACATACTCTAAATGCTACTTCAGGTGAATCATAAGCTTAAATGTGAAAAGTAAAACAATAAAGTTCCTAAAATAAAACACAGGAGTGTATGTTTATGACCATGGATGGACACAGATTTCTTAACAAAACACGAAGAACACTAAACATAAAGGAAAAGATCGGTACATTAGACTATTTAAAAAAAAATTTTTTTTTATTTTTTTAACGTTTATTTATTTTTGAGACAGAGAGAGACAGAGCATGAACGGGGGAGGGTCAGAGAGAGAGGGAGACACAGAATCAGAAGCAGGCTCCAGGCTCTGAGCGGTCAGCACAGAGCCCGACGCGGGGCTCGAATTCACGGACTGTGAGATCATGACCTGAGCCGAAGTCGGACGCTTAACTGACTGAGCCACCCAGGTGCCCCTAAAAAAATTTTTTTAATGTTTCTTTTTGAGAGAGAGAGACAGACAGAGCGTGAGCGGGGGAGGGGCAGAGAGAGAGGGAGACACAGAATCTGAAGCAGGCTCCAGGCTCTGAGCTGTCAGCACAGAGCCCAACGTGGGGCTCGAACCCATGAGCTGTGAGATCCATGACCTGAGCCAAAGTCAGACAATTAACCGGCTGAGTCCCCCAGGTGCCCAGGTACATTAGACTATTTTAAAATTAAGAATTACTGTTCATGGAAAGACACCATTAAAAGGGGGAAACGGCAAACAAAATGCAAGAAGACATTTACAATACAAAGAAACTGTACATTGAATATATAAAGAACTCCTCTGAATAATAAGAAAAAGACACCTCCCCAAATGGGAAAAAAATCTTGAACAGGCACTTCACAACAGGGCAATACCCAAGGGCTCAATTTGTTATTTGCGAACGCCTAATTAAAACCACAATGAGATATCATCCCCTACAATCAGAATGTATAAATTGTTTTAAACCAAAACCAAGTGCTGTTAGGATATAGGTCTATTAGCACTCTCCTATATTTCTGTGGAAGTGTAAATTAGACAACGGCTTTTGAGAACTGTTACCAGTACCTCCTACAGCTGAACATACATATGTTTTAGGAAACAAGAATTCTACTACAAATGTATAGTATGCTCTTGGAAATGGATATATGTATATGTGTGTATCTGTGTGTGTGTATTGAAAAGTCATGTCCAAAGATATCACACATTATTTTTAACACTTAGGAACTAGAAACCATTCAACAGTCAATAGTAGAATGGATAAATAAGTAGTATTCCATTTATACTTGGAATGGAATGGAATGGAATGGAATGGAATGGAATGGAATGGAATGGAATGGAATAAACAGTATTCCATTATATTTGGAATGGAATGGAATACTATCCGGCAGTGAAAAAGAAAGCAAATCAGTATATACAAGACCATGGATGAGTCTCAAAGATATAATGTGACTAAAAGACAAGAAAGAGCACAATTCTTATCTATGATCCCATTTATATGAAATGCAGAATTGGGCACAGTCTATAGTGCTATAAGCCAGGATATTGGTTACTTTTGGAGAGTAATGATCAGGAGACAGTACAAGAGAGACTTTTGGAGGTGCTGGTAATATTTTATCTGAATGGTGGACACCCATGTGAATTCACTTTTAAAAATTCATCAAGCTCGGGGCACCTGGATAGCTCAGTCAGTTAAGCGTCCAACTTCAGCTCAGGTCATGATCTCACAGTCCATGGGTTCGAGCCCTGCGTCAGGCTCTGTGCTGACAGCTCGGAGCCCGGAGCCTGCTTTGGATTTGGTGTCTCCCTCTCTCTATGCCCCTCCCCTGCTCATGCTCTGTTTCTGTCTCAAAAATAAATAAAAACATCTTAAAAATTTTAAATAAAAATAAAAATTCATCAAGCTCTTCACTTAAGGCTCATGCATGGAAACTGTATCATGTTATCATTCCGTTTAAAAGTTTAGCAAAACATAACAGATGATATTATTAAAATTCATGATACATATTACCACATTACTTTTGGGTAACATTGTATCAGTTCCCACCAGCATTGCCCAGGAGTTGTGTCCCAACCAAAGCCTCCCAAATATTGAGCATTATAATCTTCAAAGTCGTTCTTCATTAACTTGACTTTATCCAGCAAATAGTTATCACATCTCAAGGTACAATGAATTCAGATCAAACTGTTTTACTCTGTCTCCCCTCCATCCTTCCCCCTACCAGATGGGAAAGGAGAGGAAAGGATGAATTTGAAAGAGATGTAATAGAAAGTAGCAACAAGATTTATCATGGAGTGTGCTGGTATGCACTCAAATACCTTCCTGAGAGCAGCCTTTAAAGAAATGGGGCAAGGAGGTGGCTAAAGATACATGGCCCAGAGCTAAGAGCACTGGGACAGGAGTCAGGAAGTCCAGGTTCTTAGTTCACCTTCCCCACTACTTCATGGTGACCCTGGGTAAGTCCCTTCCCCTTTTTGGGTATCTGTTTCCTAACCTGTAAAATGAAGGTTTAGATTAGTGGGTCTCCAAAGCCTTTTTCAGTTTGAATTGGCTAGGATCACATATGACTCCATGGATCTATATATATAAAACCCTTGTTTTGGTTTTGTCTTTGGGATTTTTGAGGGTTTTTGGGTATTCATCTTTGGGGTTTTTTTAATGTGTATTTTTGAGAGAGAGAGAGAGAGAGAGAGAGAATGAGCAGGTGAGGGGCAGAGAAGGAGACACAGAATCTGAAGGAGGCTCCAGGTTCCAAGCTGTCAGCACAGAGCCCTATTTGGGGCTCAAACTCACGAACCATAGATGGTGACCTGAGCTGAAGTTGGACACTTAACCAACTGAGCCACCCAGGTGCCCCGTTTTGTGTGTGTGTGTGTTTTAAGTTTATTTATTTATTTTGAGAGAGAGAGAGAGTGAGAATGTGCGGGAGGGCATGTAACACTACTTTAAATGCTCTGTGAGGTGCCTATGGGTACTTTTATGCTTGAGTTGAACATTTAATTCACCAGAATTCTCCTTAGGAGAGGGAAAGTATTTGAGCAGGGGTGTGAGCCAATCATGGCACCTGAGTATGTAAGAAAGGGGCTCTTCTCTAGGAGGAAAGATGATAACTTTGCTTATTTCTCCAGAGAGGGAAGAAGACAGAGGGAGGGAAGGAAAAAACCCAGATAGACACACAAGATGGCGGAAGGCTGTGTGCTCTAAAAGCACCCACTCCTTATACCCTCACCAAGGGTCAGTAACATTGCCAAATTCATGACATGCCTGATTTTCTAGGGGCAGATTTTCTAGGTAAAACCAGAGAAGGGGTCAAACTCCCTGCACAGACGGACATGGCCCAGTCTCAAGGCAGCCCATGCAAACACAGGGTCCAGGAGGGAGCAGGGAGTGTGAAAACATTCTCCACAGGGAATGCCATATGGGGGAACACGCACTCAGCTTTCCCATCGAGGGCAGGGAATCGGGGTACAAGTTTCAACGAACCCCATCTCCAGGGCACAGGAGAGCCATTGGTGACAAACACCTCGTATTTTCTAGGCTAATGATAGCTATCTGTTGCCCTCAACCTGCATGAAGTAATGTTGGGAAACTGACAGGGTTTCTCTCATTTCCCTCATCTCTTCTCTAGCTGGAATCCCTGCCCTGGGGCGGGGCCTGCAGCAACCCTGACACCCCCACCGCCACCGACCTCTTGTTTGGGGGCACCCTCACCTGCGTAGGGCCGGTACTGATGGCTGGCACTGGGTGCTCTGGAAGTATGGCCCTCTCCACCCATCACACGGGCTTTGCACCCTAGAAGCCATTTCCCCCTCTCTTGATTGAAAACAAGGTTGAATTCATAATCTTACAATTTTCAAAACCACCTAACTCTGAGGGGGGAAGAAGGAGCTTTCAGTAACCCCTATTCGGTAGCCAAGAATTAGCAAGGGAAACACGGCTTCCCGCTTTCTAATTGATGCCCCTGCCAAGGGCCCCAGGTATGTCGGCTCCTGAACACACATCTTTGGGGAATTAGTCTCAGGAAACATATCCTCCTAGGCCATGTGTGCTTCCTGTCGCCAGCAGGACTCCGGGGGCCCGCTCGACGCTAATTTTCTTAATACAAAACCATTTCTTTTTTCGAAATGAAAAATGACTTGTGAAACCCCTCCCGGGTCACTTTCTTCCCCCCTCCCAGAGAAATACATTAAAGTAAACAAACTTGAGATGTAAAATGAAAACAGGGGCCTCCGTAGCACCTGCAGGGTTTAACCAGCTCACATTACAAAGCCCCGTCTGAAGTGGCCCGAGAACTGTTTCCATTACAAATAGCTAGTTCTCCTGAAAGTGAGGCAAAAGCCAAATTAGTCAGATTACATCAGGATATATTTTCCTGTAGCATAAGTTCTTTGGAAACACCTGCCTGACATATTTCAGACTCGTGCCCAGGCAAGCCGGGCCCTTGGTGGCTTCAAGGGCTCGTCAAAGTCTCAACAAAAATGGGTGTTTGGGTTTTACTGAGTAAAACTGGGTGAGATGCCTAGGTGGAATCTGAGTTGCTACAGACGGCCTTTCTGGTGCCTTTTAGCCAGCAAGTTATAACCAGCGGCTGTCCCCGTGGCATTGGATGGTGCCAAGATGGTCCTGGAACTCAGGCATCCTGTGTCCGAACCTCCTTTGGATGGCAGCAGGAAGGGGTCACATGGTCACGTGGGGGTCACATGGTCAGAGAGGACTCAAAGGACCGGATGGAGAAGGAGCATGCCATCACTCTGTGGGAAAGGCTAATATTAGGGAAGATTGCAGAGCCCGCAGCCAGGTGGGGAGCTGAGTGGAGAAGACAGAAGCAGGCAGGTGATGTTCTGGGTCAAAGCTGGCAGGGGACGGGGGTTCTAGCCCAACCCCTTATCTCTCCCTATACCCTAATTAACATTCCACTTTTGACAACTGTCTCCCACGTTAGTCTTTGTTATTTATTTTCTTACCACCCAGTAACCATGGATCGTTTACTTTCTCGAATGATCTGCATTGCTTAAAAGTGCCTGGTCAAGTAGGTTAAATAAATTATGGTAAATCCACAATATGGAGTACTACTTACCCATTCAAATGAATCAGGGAAAAGGACAGGGACTGTCATGGAAAGGCCTCTAAGATACAGTAAGTGAAAAAAAAAAAAATCAAGTTGCACAACAGTGTGGTTAAGCTGATCCCGTGTATTCAAAAGGGGGTGGGGGGCACAAAGACCCCACATATGCCAGGAAACGCATAGAAAGTGGACAGGGAGAAGGGGTGGTAAGCTATTAATCGTGGCCACCCAGCGGAGGAAAAGGGGAAGAAAGAGAGGTAAGGACGAACTTTCACATTCTCTTTGGAATATTCTTGAAATGTTCACAATGGGAATAAAGTCATGTGTTACTTGTGTAAAGAAAAATGCCCAGAATAAAATAGTATAAAAAGCGTGTGTGCTGGGGGTGGTACCTCAGCACTCCAGATGAGTTCCTAAATCCTGAAAGCTGAAGAATCCACATTTCCAAGCGTGTGATGGGCACGGCCCTGGGGAATTGCTGAGCTCTGACTCATTGGATTTTCTTGCACCCTGACGGGGTCAGACGCTGGCCAGCAAGGCCCACTTAGCAAGCATGCGGTTCCTGGAAGGTGTTCATCAGCAATGATATCAGTGTATCGGTAAAGAGTAAAAGCTTTAGAATCAACCACCCTGGACTGACATCCTCACAAGCAACAGGACTTAGGACACCTTCCTGGACCTCTCTATGCCTCATTTTCTCAGCAATAAAATGGAGAAGGGATGGGAAACTACCCAATAAGGTGGTCATGGGGATTAGAATAGGTAAATCAAGTAAATGCCTTCAGCACAGTGCTTGGTACATGGTGAACACTCTACAACGTGAGTTAGTGTTAATACAGGACATATACTGAAAGATTTATTTTTTACACTTATATGTCCTGCACGAGCGCCTGGTAGGATCCAATTCAACAGATGGACATTTCCTCCTAAAACCAGGATAGGTATTTAGCTCAGATCCTTGCCTACTGGCAGAGCAGGGCCACACAAACGTCCGGAGTGTGCAGGAGCAGGACTAGGTTCTTACACACCCTATTCCATAGGGAGAGAGCCAAGATATGTAGACACAAGTCTACAGCGCGCCCCAGGAGAGGTGTTACAATGGGTCAGCCAGAGGAAAGTGCTGAAGCAGAACTCTAAAGGCAAGGAAAACAGGTCATCTGTAATCAAGGAGCCAGAGACCTAGAGATCCACTGGAGGAGAGTGGGGAGGGCCAGGGAGGTGCTCCAGCCCAGCTGCAGCACCTTGCTCGGGTGCACCAGCTGCATTATAGGCCAGGATTGGGATGCCTAGGCAGCTCAGTCAGTTGAACATCAGACTTCGGCTCAGATCATGATCCCACGGCTTGTGGGTTCGAGCCCCGCATCAGGCTCTGTGCAGACAGCTCAGAGCCTGGAGCTTGCTTCGGATTCTGTGTCTTCCTCTCTTTGACCCTCCCCCACCCATTCTCTGTCTCTGTCTCTCTCTCTCAAAAATAAATAAATATTAAAAATTTTTTTAAAAATGGTGATGTCTAAAAAAAATAAAGTTCAGAACAATCTTTAAAAAAAAAAAAAAAAGACGAGGGTTGAACTAATCAGCCAGAGCTGCTTAAAGCCAGGAAATTATTGACCTGGAGAGTGACCGTAGACGATCGTCAAACGTAACACGTGCCAGGTCCAACCTGCCTTCTCTCCCAACCAGCAGGAATCTTAACTGTACAAACTCTGAAACCGGCCCCTGGACTCCTTTGTCTCATACATCACAGCCCAGATCGCCAGCACAATTCCCCCCGGTAGGGTTTTTATGACTGGCGATGATGTAAGGAGGCAGAGAAAACACAGCTGCTCCTGCGTGCAGTTTACAGAGAGGGCGCTGGGAGAAAGTGTGCCTGTCCCCAAACACCAGCCCTTACAGCTGCTCTGCCCCCCTCCAAAGGCTGAGGGTCCCCACCACCTCTCGTGGAAGGAAACACATGGCTCAGACCAGTGAGACATTTCTTTAATTTGAAAATAAAATTCAGATGTAGGTATTTTTAAAGCACTGAGAAGTGTGGGGTTCTCCTTCCCTGCTGCTTTCATCAGTGAGTTCCCATCCTTGCCAACTTTGCCTATTAAATACCACTCTCAAATTCATCCCCTTCTCTGCATCCCCAGCACCACTTCCTGCGTTGGGCCTCATTATCTCTCACTTAGGGTCAATACCACCTTCTAACTGTTCTTCCTGTCTTCAGTCTTGGCTCCTCCAATCCTCTCTCCACCCAGTAGCCAGAGGGACTTTCTCAAACACAAATCATATGTGTCTCTCTACTGTTTAAAAAAAAAAAAAAAAAAAAAAAAGCCCTTCAGTGGTTCCCTGTTTCTTCCAGAATAAAGTGTAAGCTCTTTTACATAGAACATATTACATACAACAGTCCATTCTTGTTATCCAAAGTAGCCGAGTTCTATAAAGTCACTGCCAACACTGTATTAGTGAATACTAAACTATTCCTCTTGGGGGAAATGCATTTAGAGTCCTGTGAGCCTCTGATCACAACATTTTTGTCAACCGATAATATGTAACCTTGTTGTGTGTGTGTTTTGGTTTAATTTTTACATATATACTAATATATGCTGGTGATTCATTAACAGTGAACTCACTGCCAATAGGACTACAACTCATGCGTCCATGAAACTTATCTAACACACATGTTTTCTCCATAAGGCACAACATATCTTTCATGAGCTTAGGATCGCTAGACAGCGCTTCAGCGCTATGCTTGGAAGCCATTTTAAATGGTGAAATCACCATGAAAAAGCACACACACAAAAAGGGGAAAACATGGCATTACATAGACCATGACAAAGACACTTGGTTGCAGTTTGAGAGCTGAAACAGGAGGGCAAGCATCACCTTGTTCGTCCTCAGCTAGGAATGTGTGCATCAGGTGACATAAATTTTTCTTTGCTCTCCACGCATCCGTCAACAACCACAAAAGCACTATGAGTGCTGGTTTGGGGATTACAAATAAATTTTAGTAAGCAAACTTGAAAATATGGAATCTGTGAATAATGGGGATCAACTGTATTTATTACCACTGCCTTCCCAGCACCTCTTCCTCTTACTTCTGTCTGGGGATAAAGTGAATGCAAGGACAGGCACATGACCACACAGAGCCAATCCCAATGTCCTATCCCCTTGGCTACAGCGATTGGTCCAAAAACTGGCATATGATCCAAACACAACCAATCAGAGACCTCTCCTGGAATTTTTCTCCTGGAACTGGGAGGCAAGATTCTTCAATTTGGAGGATAGACTTAGAAAGACTCCAGGGGCACCTGGGTGGCTCAGTCAGTTAAGACTCTGACTCTTGATTTCAGCTCAGGTCATGATCTCATGGTCATGAACTCAAGCACTCCAATGGGCTTGATGCTGAGCATGGAGCCTGCTTAAGATTCTCTCTCTCTCCCTCCCCCTCTGCCCCTCCCCTGCTTGTGCTTTCTCTCTCTCTCTCCCTGATAGATAGATAGATAGATAGATAGATAGATAGATAGATAGATGTGACTCTGGCTGTTAATGACCATGTTCCTTGTCATGTTGGCCACGTGTGATAGGAAAGATGGTAACTGAAGGTAGGAAAGAGTGAGAGACAGAGACCAGGAACTGTCAAATCTAGTTTTTCTATACTGCTGCCCTCAATTCTCTGAACTCTCCTAGGATCCTTCAACAAATCCTTCCTTTTTGCTCTTTTATCTTACCTTCATCTGGTTGCCTCTTACAACAAAAGGACGCCACACGAACACAGCATTGGAGGCCTTTCGTGATCTGGCCCCCATCTACCTTGCCTTCTATCATGTTCTTACTTCAAAAGTTACGTGCCATGACATAGAAACAATCGGAGTTCCCTGCACGCACTCTGAAGCTCCTCTCCTTCACATCTGCTCAGGCTGTTCCTTGTGCCTGGAACCTGCTTCCTTCACACATTAGCCATTCTCGAACCCCTCGTGCTGGGCTACCTGCCTCTCTCCTCAGGGTTCCTGTTGCACCAGACCAGGGTTCCCTCCTTGAGGCTCCTGCAGCATCCAGCCCCACCCCCTCTCCTCACTCAACACATGACATTAAACTTACTTGTTTATAGACCACAAGCGTTCATACAGCACACAGCAGGGGGCTGGCACACTAAGGGTGCCCAGTGGCAAGGTGGAAAACTATTGAATTTTTGGCCGAAATGTAGAGTCCAGGTTTCTGCTGCCACTTCTCTCCCGAGGCTAAGCCAGTGCTGCTGATAAAGCACTCACATCTGAACGATGGTTCATAGTTCAGGAAAGCCCTTTGACATGCATGATGTCGTCTGAACCTCACAAGAGCCTCGGGAGGCAACTGGATTGTTCTCTCTTTGAGGAAACTGAGACTCTCAGAAGTAAAGTGCTAGTGTCCCATATATACAACTAGGAGGTGACAGAGCAGGGCACCAAGCACAGGCTTCCTGACTTTGAGGTCAGTGCGTTCTGGACCCTGAGGCTCTGGGCCTTTCTTAGATCGAGTGTCCCCGAAACTCAAAAAGCCTGTCAACCTCACCTCATGTGAATGAAGAATTGAGAGAGACAGTGTCCAGTATGGGAGAGGAGAGGGGCCCATCCTATGCTGTGGGAACTCATGCCATCTTGAGGGAAGGAGCACCTCTTTTTTTACTAGCTCCAGTAAACCTCGGTCAAAATCTAGACAGTATATAATATTCTCAACCTTTGTGAAAGGTTTTCCACATGCCTCAAATACTCCACAGGCCCTGTCTTATGTGATCTTCACAACCCAGGTGACCCACTCATCCCAGTCTTCCCAGGACTATCCCCAGTTTAAAACTAAAATCCTGCATCCCAGGAACGCTCTCAGTCTCCAGCAAACCCGGATGGTTGGTCCCAACACCTCATAACCATGATGTGAGGCAAGTATTGAAACTGTTCCCACTTACACTGCAGAAAACTGAAGCTCAGAAAGGAACGGTGACTGCCAAAGGTCACACAAGCAATCCCTGGCAGGGCCAAGTGACAAACCGACATCCCTCTGACTCCAAAGCGCCTCGCGCCTGTCAGCAAGGCCTCTACTATCAACCGTTTAACCAACCAGCCAGTCATCCGGAATGCATTACCAAAATTGAGGCATCATGCAGGAAGAGTGGGTGTCAGGCCACAAATATTATACAGCCATGTAAAAAGGGAAACAAGGCATCTAACCACCATGTTCCCTGGGCCTATATTTCTCATGTGATCTTAACGACAGTTGTGTCTCCACGGGCCTTCCAGATCAGCTAGTGGCACAACAAGCTTGACAGATGTTTCTCCCCCACTGAATTGGCCAACGATTTGACTGTAACTGTGTCTGTACCCAATGCCAAAACAACAGGCCAATTAATCCCATTCCATTGGCCAATACAGTGGAAAGAGAAAATAAACAAAGCTGGTTGTCTGAGAGAGATGACCCAGTTGAAGACTGAATCTGGCTGGTTACCTCACTACACTGACTAGTGAACTTGGGGGTCTATCGGCTCACCTTGAAACCTTTAGCAGACTCAGCCTGCACTGGATGAAGTAACCGGTTCTATTGGCAAGGTCTATATGTGGCCCCTATCTCCCCAACCGTAAAAGACTAGATCAAATTGATGGTGGGTGTTGTACATTTTTCCATGTTATGTAATGACTGCCCATGCTAAATGCTTGCTGGGAATCGTTATTTTCAAAGGCCTCTGAGTGCATTATGTAAGAGACACTAGCTCATGCATTATGAGCAGACCAGGGCAAAAAAAAAATGACATTTAAGATATTGCTCAAGTTTTAAAACGAGTGGCTCTACAAATAAACAGTGATTTTTAAAAGAGAGGAGAAAAAAGAGTTTATAAACCCAATAAAGATGCAACAGGGGCCAAGCAAGATGAAAAGAAGAAGTTTAAAGCTGCGGTGAGCCACCTTCTGAGGCCTTCAGAACCCTCAAATCCAGAATAATTCCCCACACAGAAGAAGGAAAGGGAGTATTCTCAGACACGCCAACCAATAACTCACCCTCCTCCCTCCCCACCCCATCACCACCACTAAGTTGTTTGGATTCAATGCACGAAGTAAGAGGCAGCCAGCAAAGGATTTCACCCAGGAGGAACTGTCCATTCCGCCTCTAGCTCTTTGAGCACACTCTGCCCAGATCCGAGCCCGCTCACCTCAGGAAGAGCTAAGGGCAAGTAACAGACACCTTCCCTTCTTGCTTCTCACCTGATCACACCAGCTTCCCGTTAAAATAGCCACCAACAGATAACATTAAGCACCTGCTGCATACCAAGCTCTGTTCTAAGCACCTTCCATACATTATTCCATTTAATCCTCATGACTTTGTGATAGCTGTTATTATCAAATCCAATTTAAACAAGGCACGGAAGGGGCGCCTGGGTGGCTCAGTCAGTTGAGCGTCCAACTTCGGCTCAAGTCATGATCTCATGGTTCATGGGTTGGGGTCCCATGTCGGGCTTTGTGCTGACAGCTCAGAGCCTGGAGCCTGTTTCGGATTCTATGTATCCCTCTCCCTCTGACTTTCTCCCCCCTCGTGCTCTGTCTTTCTCTCTATCTTTCTCTCTCTCTCTCTCAAAAATAAATAAACATTAAAAAAAAATTTTAATGAGGCATGGAGAAGTAAAATTACTTTTCTTCTTGGTCCCCCAGTGGTGGAGTGGGGACTTGAAACCAGAGGTCTGATTCTAGAACTTTTTGTTTTGAGTACCTGTTGTCAACCCCCCAGATTCTCCAGCCATCAGTGCCATACTCTGGCTCCCAATAACTGCCCTAGGTTCTCCTTATTTGGGGAGCCCCAGCTGGAATACCGAGCTGAGGTTTAATGTGCAAGTGTGGCCACCTTCAGTGGATTTGTGGGCAGTGGGGGCAGGCGGGGGGTGTTGGCTGGAGGAGAGAACAGGTATTTGCAAACAGCAAAGAATCAAGTTTCATGGATTTGCATCTGAGTCCTTTCAAGAGGGGATTTAAAGACAGATTTAAAAAAAAAAAAGAGCTAACTATATGTCAAAATCCTTCAGATAGCAAATGAAAAAAAAAATCAAACTGGCTAGAGATAGTCAATTTATCTGTTCAAATAAGAGCAAGTCTTGTGGGGCAGAGGGGCAGGGGAGACTTCAAATCCAATTGATCCAGTGTCTCACTGTCAATGGTCTATCTTTCCATCTACTGACCACAGTGTCAGCTTCACGCCAAGGCTGGTTCCCCTGGATCTGTGAGATGGCTCTCCACAGGAGCCATGGCTACCGTGCCCTCACTGGATTTGCTGTGAGAGAAAGAGAGCTTGGTTCCCCATGGGCCTCTCAAAGCAACGAGAAAACTTCTTTCGGCAGAAGGCACCCCACTCTGTCTGGAACTCATCCTGGCTTCAACACTGAGCAAGCCCCCCAGAAAGACTGGCCAGACTGGCCCCTTGAAGGGTTGTGGCTACAAAAGCAAGGTACTACGTCCCCATCAAAACATCTCACTCTCATAGAGCTCACCAGTGGCATCTCGACTGGCAACGCACTGCCCTCGAGTAGGTTTTTGGGCAGCAGACGTTATTAAGGGGACTAGACGATCATCTAAATGGACTTAGTTTGTAGGTTCACATAAGACACCCCCAGAGATTGCCGGAAATAACCAGGGAAACACTGAGGAATCCAATGTCCTACATTGTGTGAATTGTAGTAAAAAAGTCTGTGAAAGTTGAATGCGTTGGCACCATGAAACTGGAAAGCCCTGGGAAAAATTGGGTTGCGTTTTTAATGACCCTGTCGGAGCCACTTGTACTTCTACCTGACCCTCAGCCTTCCCCCAGACGTATTTATTCCCTTTGGCTCTTTGCATCAGAGCGATGGGTACAAGACACCCTCAGCTGCATGACCTGTTCCAGGTGGTCCATAATCTTTGCTTCCCAGTCAGGGGAGAGGCTCAGACACCAATCAATTTAGTGTATTCATTATCTTGCAGAGCCTACGTGGGCTAAAACGAAGTTGGCTGAAGTAACCAAGTTTCTAGTTTGGGCTCCAATCACACCAATGACCCTATTTCTTTTCCAACTTCAACCTAACAGTCCTCTGCTTGAATCTACCCAGGTAGAGTTTATTGAGGAAAAGCCAAGGCTAGAAAATACCCTTGTCCTCAAAACAGATCAGCTCACCTGTCTTTAATCAATCCCCCCCAGACAACCAGTCAACAGGCAAAGGGAACCTTAACTTCAGACACTGGTAGGTCTGATGCCCCCTGCAGGACTGAGAACTCCCCACACTCGCTGATGGCTCACAGCTGAGATCCTTCCTGGGAGCCGCCCTTGACAAAAATCAAACTCCACTCAGGCCCCTCTGAGCCTTCTTCTCAAATGGTCTCAACCTTGAGCTTCCACATCCATCCTTGCTGAGACCAGCTTAGCAAGAACTACCCCCCCCCCCAACCCTTGATATCTGACGAAGCTCCTCACCCCCATTCCTCATCCCAAATTCTTCATCCCTCATTCCTTGGCCTGCCTCTAGTAAGAATCCTGCCTGGCCAGTTTAGCAAGAACCTCCTACCCTCGATGTCTCCTAGTAATTTTCCATCCACTGACCTCCTCACCCTGTCCTTGGTTGTAAACCCCCATCCATCCTTCTGTTTGGAGTTGAGCCCAATCTCTCACCCCTCCTGCAATATCCCTATTGCAATAATTTTGAATAAAGTCCTCCTTGCCCTTTTAAGCATCAGAATAATTTTTGTCTTTATCACCCTCAGCTAAAAGGAAGCCATCTCAACCACAGTGACGCTTCCTTTGCACAGAAGCCCACACCACATGGCTGGTTGGTGCAGAAAGGCCAGTTCAACCTCCACGTTCCCCGAGGGATCAGCTGAATCCTCTGCTGCAACGCATTGGTTCATCTTCTCTTCTGCCTAGTCCTGCTTCTCTCTCTCTAGACAGGTGCCCGCTAAGGGTAGAAAGAGACTCTTACCCAGAAGGAGCCAACATGGACCAGCAGACAGGATCATATGCTGGATCAAGGGGACAGAATATAATTAGAAAAGGGAGAGTTTATCAACATGATCACCTCCCATATGATACAGCACTTAACATCCCGGCAAGGACCCCAGGAGAAAGCACTAAACATGTTACTCGGTGGCTTTTAGAATGGCCAACACTAAGTGAAGCAGAAATCCCAGAGTTGCCATCGTAGATGATGGAAGAAGGGATAAAAAGAGTAGCTATGTTCTCCAATTCTATTCTGCAGGTGGACCTAGAGCATGCCCCATCTTCCGATGCAGTAAGTAATGAGCTGGTGAGAGGGACAGAGACAGGACTGAAGTTCAGGGGGGCTGGGCTCCAGGAGCCAGAGCTGACAGTAGGAGATGCTGTTACAAGATTCCATGATAGCAAGTGGATCACAGAAGAATAGAGGCCAGGTGGTGCTGCTGACCCGTCTGAAGCAAGGTCAGTGCAACCACAGGTGTGACTGGCAAGATGGCGTGGCAACCCAGAGGCTGGCTCACAGAGACCCATGGGAGTGGTGAAGAGAATGCAGTGCCTCTATGCACAGAATGGATGGCCTCCCAAAGGATATTACTCAAACTATACCAATGAAAAGAAATCAAGGATGACTTCTCAGGAAACTGAGGGGAGCTGTATCAGTAGAGTTTTGATACCTGGCCCAGTTTTTAGACCTGAAAGCTGTCTACTAAAGCTGTCCTCATGAGGACGGACCCTGCATCACTGCCTCGGGTATACACAGTCATGAATCCCCCAGTCATCTCCCAAAGGGACTGATAGCCAATTTACTCAGATAAAATGTCCAGATCTTTCAAGGACTGTGAGACACTGGATCTAAGTTGCAGCATCCCCTGGTCTCCTGTAAGCTGGGGATGGGAGGGAGCCAGGTAATCAGTGGACCCACCTCGCGGTAATTTCCCTGGTTCTCAAATATATAAATGGAATGGGTACCTTTTGTAGTTAGGAGAACCCCAACATTGGAGCTCCTTGACATGTGGAGCCATCCTCATGGGGAAAGCCAAGTGGAATCTCCTGAAACTGTCTCCCACCCTTCATTCAAGGTATTAAATCAAAAACAATATCACATCCCAAAAAGAATCTTTAAGAAGCCACCTTTGGGGTGCCTGGGTGGCACAGTCGGTTGAGCGTCCGTCTTCAGCCAGGTCACGATCTCACGGTCCGTGAGTTCGAGCCCCGCGTCAGGCTCTGGGCTGATGGCTCAGAGCCTGGAGCCTGTTTCTGATTCTGTGTCTCCCTCTCTCTCTACCCCTCCCCCGTTCTTGCTCTGTCTCTCTCTGTCCCAAAAATAAATAAACGTTGAAAAAAAAAAATTAAAAAAAAAAAAAAAAAGAAGCCACCTTTATCGAGGAGGGAGGGAGCGTCCTCTTAAGGGGCAGGTGTAGTAGTTCCCACAATATCCCCGTTTAGTTCGCCCATTTGTCCCCTACAAGAAGCGGGTCAATTCTGGAAGAGGACAGTGGACTACCACAAATTCAACAAAGTAGTAGCTATAATCACAGCTGCCGGTTCAGATGTAGTATCTTTGCTGGGGGACACAGAGCCAGCATATGGTATGCAGCCCCATCTCTGGTAAGTGTATTCTTTTCTACCCCTGTCAAGAAAGAGTACAACAAGAAGTTTGCATCCCCATGGAACAGTCCACAGTAGAAATTTTACAGTCTCACTCTAGGGCTATATTAATTCTCCCATCCTTTTTCATAATATTGTTCAAAGGGATCTGGAGCATCTGAACATTCTGCAGAGCATCCCATTTTTCACTGACAGACATGTCAGATATCACTATATCGGTGATATCACTATATTGGACGAATATGCTGGAGGCCTTGATAGGACACATGAGCTCCAGAAGTTGGGAAGCAAACGTTACAAAAATTCAGAGCCTCCCTTCATCGGTGCAATTGTTCGAGGTCTTATCGTCTGAAGCCCGTAAGAGTCAATATACTAAGTAAAGGAACATATCTTTGAAAACAAAGGACAGCTGCTGTGCTCACCGGAGACCCTGACAGTGAGCAGAAAGCAAGAAATGCATCCGTCCATCCACCCATCCGTCCATCCACCCAACTTTGTTGACAGCTACTCTGTACAACCTGCTCCTTGCCTGAGGCTGAGGTGAGGTGGGTTGGGAACCATCTGACAATGCCTGGATCCTTCCTCTTACCATCACCACCCTCCCCCAAGGAGAATTCGTGCAGCCAGAGCCAAAGAGAAACAAAGGAGCCATTTCAGAAACAGCATCCCAGGTGACCCTTATAAAATTTACTCTAGACGAAGGTCAAAGTAAGGTCACCCAGCCCAACTCCAAATCTTTTAGTTGTCGACTCCCTTTGAAATTCCCTCCAGTGAACACAGCGAATGCTCAATAAAAATCCAGACTGTCTTGCAGAAAAGAGGGTTTCCTCGGCGGGGGATTGGTATATTCATCAGGAGAGCTTTATGAAGTCAGGTTGGGTTATTTTTCCCCCTGAATTGCGGGTATTTTTGAAGCTGGTTTGTGGTGTGCACACGCCCTGTCCTCTCAGAATGCTTGGCCGCTGAGGGCTCCGCGCCCTCTCCCTGAGTTCTGCTTGGTGGCCGCTGAACCAACAAACATCCTTCACTTGTACACAGTGAGCTAGAGACGGGCCAACTCCAGCAGATTTCTGCTGCTTTCGCTTCCAAAATTATCCAGCAAGCTCGCTGGCGGCCGTTCACGTTCTTCCAGGTTTCAGTGGGGACAGAGGCTGAAAATTGGCCTCTCAAAGCACCCTTGGCTGAACTGAGTGAGTTCGTGAAAAGAAAAAAAGAAAGAAAGAAAACATGGCACAACCACTCCAAGAAAATTCCCACTGGGCTGCAGTTGTATCACTCCATCTGACCTTTTCCAAAGTAGGGTAACCATCTTTACGGAATAAAATGTCCGAAGTAAGGGCTTATCACATAGTGTCATACAAAGTAAAAAGGCTTTGGTATCAGAAGGAGCCAAATTCAAATCCTGGCTCTGCTTCTGTGTCAACCTGAGCTATCCACGTAGCTTCTCAGAGCCTCGATTTCCACATCTGCAAAATGGGGATATGGATTGACTCCTCGCATAAGGGAGGAGCGCATCAAAGGAGAGGGTGGCTGTGAGGTGCCTGGCACACAGCCCACGTTCTTGGAGTCCCTTTACCATAACTGGATCAGCTTTCACAGAATCAGAGCTCATCAGAATTGGAAAGGGCCAGACAGAGTACTCTGTCCAAGTCCAGCCGAATATTCAGTTCTTACAGCCCCTGGGGCTTCTGTCTTATGGCTGACCTCATCCAAAATGGATAGAGAAGTCTCAAAAAGGAAATCAAGACAACATTTCATTAAAAAGAAAATATTAGAAGGCATATTCTCCCACCCGTTTCTGAGATGTCACCATCATCCAAGGTTGCCGCATCGGTCTGACATCTGGACTAAGGCAGGGGGTTGTGACAGAGAGGGTGGAGAGGCTGGGCCTTGGCAGCCAGGCAGGGATCTCTGACCTCCCCCAGGTGCTGTCCCCTGAGCCCAGTGCTGGGGTATAACTCAGAGGCTGCATCTGCAAGATGGCCTGAAATGCTTTCCAAAGAAAAGAACATGAACGAGGCAGTAGCTCTGTAAATCACTTAGGAACACCTCATTCCCAAGTAATACACAACAGTGAATTAAGGGAATTTAGTGGCCCCTGCAACTGAGAAGTCCAGGGAGAGGCAGGATAGATTTTAGCAACGCGTGCTTAGCAGCTCGGGGGAGGGTGCGAGAAGCTTGTTTCTTTCCATCTCCCCACTCTGCCTTCTGCCTGAGTCTGCCTCTCCTCTTGACCACGAGATGGCTGCCTGCAGCATCCTAGTCCAGTGAGGAAAGAGAGCTCCTCCAAGATAGCTTCTATGAAAGAATAACAACAAAAAAGGCTTCCTTCTCAAAAATGTCCAGCTTCCCGAGGACACTTGCCAATCAGTGAGGCCCAGGATGTTAAGCTGTGAACACATGCTTAGGCCAAACAGGATCCACCTCCTGAAACTAGGGTTTGGGCCTGTTTCCCACTGAAGAATAAGAGTTATGTGGGGGGACAGCACCCAGTGGAAAATTGGGGTGCTGACACCAAGAAAAAGGGGGAGTGGGCGGTGAGAAGCCAACGGCAGCAAATACACACCTCACCATCGAATGCTTTGCCTTATCCTAGACTTACATCAGCTCTGATTCTCCCACTGTCCACTCCCCTCCATTCTTGTAAAGGTAGAGAAGCAAATCTGACCAGTTCATCTGTCTCCAGGGTGGATGTGACTCACGGATTGGCTGATGTTCTGGTGGAAGGGGCCCAGGGTTGTCCAACTGCCTGAAATATCTGGTCTCCAAGCTTTGTTCCAAGAAGCATTTTTTGTCCATGGAGCAGTCTTGAGGGGCATTGGAGTACAGCAGAAAGGGAGTGCCTGGGGATGAAGGAGGCTAAACAGATCAGGTTCTGGATTCCCTCCTTCTGTGCTAGGTTCACACATCTGTCCCTTAAAATGGGCATTAGTTGTAGTCTTGACTGTGGTCTTTGACCCTGCCCCACATGCTATGCAAATGCCAAATCCTCCCAGCCTCTGCCTCCAAAAGCCCAGTTTCCTGCTCGTGAGTGACCTCAGTCTTCAGATCAATGCCCTGAGATTTGCTTCCCTTGCGACCCTGAGCAGACCCCTAGACCTTCTACATCACACAGACAGTGAGCACTGTCACTCAGCCAACCTGCTATTAGCCAGTTTCCACTAACGTCCTACCTGTGTGACCTTGGGGGGATGCCTTGACCTCCCTCAGCCTCAGCTTTCTTCTCTATTAAATTGCAGGAACAATCCACAATTTAGACCAACTAATATGCTGCCTATTGGGGCATTGCATTGACTGTTACATTTGCAGAATCTCTCTTTTATTATCAGTAACGGCTGGAACTGCTTGGCCTGCTCAACATTACTGTGAACTGTATCCGGGCTCCATTTAAAACAACAACAACAACAACAAAAAAAAAAACCACACCTCTTTAAAAGGGGAATTAGAGGCCTCTAAAGACAACACTTGCACTAAGTGGGCTATGAGTGGCCCCAGGCTGGTTCCCCAGAGCTCCATAACTTTCTAGAGCCTCTCCAAATAGAATGCTTAGAGCTCAGTCCCCCCTTCCAAAGCGGGATCCATTTACAGACATGTCTGCCCTTCAGAACTGCTTTCTGTGGTGGCTACCGACTAAGATACGCGTCTTCTCATCGCTGCTTCAACTCTCCTGCCTTTGCAAGCCTGACCGCTGGACTCAACCAAGACCCTGCCAGTGAGCAGAAGACTACATCGAGGATACACATCTATCCATTCACTCATTCATGCATCCACCCAAGACTTGTTGACAGCTCTTCTGTGCAACCTGTTCCATGCTTGAGGGGAGGTGAGGTGGGTTGGGAACTATTTGATGGTGTCACTGCACAGGACCCAGGAGTGTCTGGATGCTGCTTTTTTGCTACCACCATCCCCACAGAGGAAACCCAAGAAGCAAGAGCAGAAGAGAATTAGGAGCCATTTCAGAAACTGCGTCTCAGATGACCCTTACTAAGTGCACCTTAGACAAGGTTCAAGGTCAAAGTGAGGCCGCCTATCTCTACTCTAAATCTTAATCTTAAAATCATCACACCAATGCACGCTAAAAATACATACAAGAGAAGGAGGGGAAAGATTCTGGTTGGGGGAGGAGAACAACCACGAGAAAGAACCAAACACCAAGAGGGGTGCCGAATCCCCTTACCCACCCACAGGTATGAAGAGGAAACGGAAGACAAATGAGAATGTCCCTGACCCTTGAAGCCAGACCTCGCTTATTCAGAAATGATACAATGGGGTTGAAGCAGGGAAGAGTGTTCCAGGCCCCTGGAACAGCATGTACACAGGTACAGAGTGTGACAAGAAAGAATTGGGGCAGCTGAGGTCTGCAAGGACCAGCTTCAGAGGATGTATCGTACAACCTCACTTTTGCCATGGTCCTGAGAGTCCCTTCATATTCGGTTTAACCATGTGACTTGCTTTGACCTCCAGATGCTAGCAGGCCTGAGATGAGCAACGGCTGTAAATGCGTCTCCAAGATTAGGACTGTCTCCTTGAACTCCTGCCTTCTGCCTTGAGAAGAGCACGCTTTAGGCCATCACTGATCCAAGGAGCATGAGACACATGGGGCAGACCCGAGACCCAACACCCAGCCTACAGTCAAGCCCATTCCACCTGGCCAACACCAGCCACATACTAGCCACTCCACAGGTGCGTGAACAAGAACTATTCACAAGGAGATTTTGTGGTTATTTGTTACACCACAAATGCTAACTTGTAAGCCTTGTATGCCCGGGTAAGACATTCAGAATCTACCCGGCATGCAAAAAGGACTCACTTAATAATTTTATGCAAACATTCCTCTCACGACTGCCCCAGTAAAATCTGGAGTATGAAATTCACTCCCTCCTTATTCCCTGGAGCGGGGCTGGCCATGTAGAGCACACACACTGAATCCTTGCTGATACGCTGACAAAATCACGTGGCTTTGCTTACACTGGTTCCTCTGCCTGGAAAAATGCTGCCCACCTAAGAGATACATTTTCTACTTCAAGCACTCTGTTGGAAACATTCACAGAACCTTCCCCGAGCTAGAGTAGGAACTCAGGAGGATTTGGCTCCCCAGTGCCTAGGACAGGACTTAGAGTTGGTGCCTGGTAAATGTTTGTTGAATGAACAAATGAACCTCCTGACAGCTTCCAGCACAAAGCTAGGCCAGTGGCCCTCATGCAACAAATACTTGGTTGCCTGGCTGCCAATGTTTGTCCTAATTAATTCCCTTGCCTGTTATTTCTTTCTTCTCTCATTTAGAATCACAAACTCCCTCCCATGTGCTACTCAGCCTCTGCTACAGTAACCTCTTTATTCCATTTTAATAATACCTAGACTATGGACAGAGTGACATAAAGGAAACCCGTGAGTCAAAACATCTATGGTAGGAAAAATACAGGTGACCTATAAAGTACTTCACCAACTTTCCTGAAGACTTCATGTTTGGACCTTATAAATCACAGGCGCCTGTCCCGCGCAGGCTGGCCAGCCACACTGCAGCAAGCGGCCCATCTTTAAGAGGCCTGGGCACAATGGCTTGTTGATGCAGGGTATTTATACAGAATTTCCCACATCAATCTTGGTGTAAAAAGCGAGATGATGTCATCGAGCAGTGAAACAACTATCATCTGTAGAAAATCTTAAGCAGTGCCTGGGACCGAGTCGTGCTTATTTATTTATTCAAGTGTGTAGGGATTGTAAGATGGGACACAGAGGCTGCACCACAAAGACTCGGAGCTTTGCACTCGGTCATGCCCTCTGACCCAGGAAATCATTCCTCTTCTAGGAACCTGTCCTAACAAAATCACTGAGAGGTGCATGAAGAGACGCACAAAGATTTCTGTCTACACTTTGACCCCTGAGATGGTATCTAGAAAAGGAAAAATACAAACAAACTCGACTTGCTTACCGTGGTAAGCAAACTAGGTTACATCCACCTAATGTAGTATTTTACAGCCATCACAAATGATCATTAGGTCCTTACTCCCTCCCTTCCCTTCCTGATTAATTCTGTCTAGAAGCCATTAGGTGCGGCTGAGCAAAGTAGGCATCTCCTGAAGGTGAGGGTGGGGAGTCCCAGAGCCTCAGTAAGGTACATACAGAGTATGTCTACACAGGTGGTGGCAGTGGCAGAGGTGGTTCAGCCCAGGGTGCTGAAGCATGAGTGTCCATGCAGGAGGGTGGCCTGGCACAGGGTGCCTCACCAAGCAGATGAGAAGGGGACCCCTGCAGGGAGGTGGGGGGGGGGCAGTCTAGCACAGGGGTTCAGAGCCTGAGCGGATGGAGGAGAGTGTCCTCATAAGCAGCGGCAGCTGCAGCGGGCCAGCAAGGGGTGTGGAGTCTGACTGGGGTAAGGAGGACCTCCATACGGGGTGAGAAGAGATTTTGAACCAGCATTTTGGTTCAGAACCCAAGTGGTCAGGAAGTCATCCATATGTCTGGAGGGTGGGTTGAAGTAGCAGTGAAGAGACTGTAGGAGCATTAAGCCAAATGGGAAATACGTTTTGAATTTCTCATTGCCAGAGAAGAGAGTTATAAATCTGGAAAGGCAGAAAACTGGAATGAACCTGTGGCACTGGAGATATCACTGTGACTTCATGTGAATTCAGAGAGAGATACATAGATGGCTCTGTGTGTGTGTGTGTGTGTGTGTGTGTGTGTGTGTACAGTTCCCCTAGCTCTGTCTTCTGAGAGCATCTAGAAATGACAATAGCTCAAGAGTAATGAGCACACCTCACTAGGAGATCTTGGTTTCTAAATACCATTCTCCCCTAAAAGAACCCAGGGGATCTGTGAAGAAATGGCTGTTGGAAGAAGCAATCTGCAATAGGCTTAAGCATTCCTGCACATTCTTGGTTGGTGTGCCAAGAATAGAAGAATCTGATCACTCCTTTCTAGGCCTGTCCCAGGGTCATGTCAGCACTGACCAACTTTGCAGAATGCATAATGTCTCCCTCCTCCAGGCTGAAGAGAAGGCTTGCTTCATGCTTTCTATAAAAGCAGTGGACTCCCCAAGCTCAGTGTCCAGTTCTCAGGCAAATGCACTGCAGCTGTCCATGGAGGCCATATCACATTGCTCCCGTCGGACTTGGGTGTAGGAAAAACCAATGTGAGTGTGCTGATGCTCATGCTACTTACTGTGTCATGAGTAATAAAGTCCCTTGTCTCTGACTCAGAGGTCTCATGTATTTTATCAGCATCCATGAAAGAGTAAGGGGCTCTTAATAGTTTGTAATTAGAATACAATCCAATCCCAGACCAAATGGTAACTAATTCTAGGGCTGGGCCAGGAAAAGTATGAGACATGACTGTAATATGCTTTACCGGAGAATAAGGGAATGCTCAGAAAGAGATGGGGACACATCAAAAGGATACAGGATGCAGCTTTATGGGGCTCTCACTGGACAAATCGGGGATGAGTGGAACATCAAAATAAATAATAGTAACAGATTATAACCTATTAAGATAGGAACTCATGATTCATACTGACTTAAGTAAACAAATAAACAAAACAAGAGGTTCAAAGAGGTTTTAGGAAATGGGAAAAATGTTCCACTCTACATATAGGACAGAAGACATGAACTTTTTCCGGTTTATCAGAATCCAGTCCCCGTTTCCCAATATTTGTTTATGACTCCCCCTCCCTTCTCAGGCCCTGAGCTCTGGATGAAAATCTGTTTCAGATGTGGAGCGCATGATCCAGTCCTGGTCCATCAAAGCAGGCCATGCCCGTGGCCACTGGAACTAGTTCAGGGATGGGCACTTGACCTAGTCTGTCTGATCAAAGTGAATCTCAAAGTTTTATGGGGGAAAAACAATCTTACTCTTTTCCACTGGTCTTGAATTTGAAAGGGTGTGACTTTGGAGCTGCTCAGCTATCCTGTCACCATCAGGGAAGAGCCTGGAACTCTTGAGTGAGTAAAGCTGCTGTATAGACTTGTCGTGTTGTCTGGATGCCCACTGACTTCTGAACACCCTTAATATGCACATTATGTGTGTCCTTTTCCACACCACCAAAGAATTCAATTCTGACACTCTCTGTCTGAAATAGCATCAGATGCCCCAGATTAAAAGCTCAGTCCCACAACACTACTCCCGCTAACACACACACACACACACACACACACACACACACACACACACACAGACTTCAGATGCTAATCACAAGTATAGGTTGTCACCTGGGCTTCCGACTGAGCAGTTATAGATTGCAGGTTCCCACAACCCCCTCCTTGAGTTCAATTAGTTTGCTAGAATGGCTCACAGAACTCAGAAACATTCTACCTAGTGACTACCAGTTTATTATAAAAGGCTATAACTCAGGAACAGCCACATGGAAGTGATGAACAGAGCAAGGTATGTGGGAAGGAGTCAGAGAACCTGCTCTCCTGGAATCCCCTTATCTTCACCAAATGGGAAGTCCTCTGAATCCCACCCTTTTGGGTTTTTGTACAGGCCTCATTGCATCAGCATGTTTGATTAAATCGTCATCATTGGTGATTGAATTTAATCTCCAGCCCTTCTCCCCTCCTCTGAGGTCAGCAGGATAGGAGGGAAAGTCCTAACCCTCTAATCCCATGGCTGATTTCCTCTAGTGACCAGCCCCCATCCTTAGGTGACCTGGGAGGCTTCCAAAAGTCTCATTTACATAACAAAAGCCACATTTATTGCTCTTATCACTTAGGAAACCCAAGGCTCTTAGGAGCTCTGCGCTGGAAACAGAGAGGAAGACCAAATACATGTATCTTCTTATAAATCATAATATAGTTATAACTCTTTGGCTTTATGAATCCATAAGGTAGAATTCAGAAAACTTGCTTCTCTAGCTCCTTTGCCCCTGGTCACAGGCCTGTGCTCTGGGTGCCACCAACAAGGTGTATTCATGCAGGCTTTGCGTATAAAGTAACCAAGGGGGCAAGGAGGCATTGCTGGAAACACATGTTGCAGGGGAAGGCAGGAGCAGAGGCAGCTGGCTGCAAGGGTGGTAGTGGCTGAGAAGTCAAGTTGCTGGCACACGGGAGGAGCATCAGTAGAAACAGTAGCTGCGCTGAAGCTGAGCTCCTGACAGCAATGCAACTGCTTGCTTATAGCAGGGGTGACAGTTTTCTCTTCATATTGGTTCCCAAGAATTTATAGGGACATTGTCTCTGGACACTTAACCTTGACCCTGATTCTTAAGCCCTTGCAACAATTCTAAATTACCCAATATTCTTTCATCAATCTTCTTTTCTGCTTGGTAAGCCAGACTCAACTTCTGTTGCACGTAACTAAAAGTTCTCTCTGATTCAAAAAAAAATGGGGGGCACGAGGGTGGCTCAGTCAGTGAAGCACCTGACTTCGGCTCACGTCACGATCTCACGGTCCATGAGTTTGAGCCCCGTGTCAGGTTCTGTGCTAATAAATAGCTCAGAGCCTGGAGCCTGCTTCAAATTCTGTGTCTCCCTCTCTCTCTCTGCCCATCCCCCCCCCCCAAAATGAATAAAAACATTAAAAGAAGAAAGAAAATTAAAAAAAAAAATTGGTGCCAAGAGTAGGGTAATGAACGTAACAGAACCTAAAACATGAGAGGGAGCACCTGATCTTTACTGGCTGAAGCAGATGACACCTTTTATGCAGTGGCAAACATTTGATCAAATTGTTGCCTGCTCTATCTTAAGACTTCATGCCAATTGAGGGGCCCCTGGGTGGCTCAGTGGGTTAAGCCTCCGACTTCAGCTCAGGTTAATCTCATGGCTCATGAGTTCAAGCCCCACATCAGGCTCTGTGCTGACCGCTCAGAGCCTGGAGCCTACTTTGAATTCTGTGTCTCCGTCTGTCTCTGCCTCTTCCCTGCTCATGCTCTGTGTCTGTCTCTTTCTTTCTCTCTCAGAAATAAACATTAAAAAAAAATTTTTTTTAAAAGACTTCATGCCAACTGAGATTGAAGAGCCAGAAGAAATGATAGGAAAATTCCAGAATATTAGTCCATGCAGGCTACTTCTCGCTATTTTTTAAAAATGTTTATTTATTTTTGAGAGAGAACACAAGCAGAAAAGGGGCAGAGAGAGAGGGAGACACAGAATCCGAAGCAGAGCTCAGGCTCTGAGCTGTCAGCACAGAGCCCGATGCAGGGCCTGAACCCACAAACCGTGAGATCATGACCTGAGCCGAAGTCAGACACTTAACCCACTGAGCCACCCAGGCACCCCTTGCCATTTTTAATAAAGTCCTGCAATAGAGAGATGATCTCAGACAAGACCTAGCCAGTCTGCAAGCCACTGGAAGGGATAGTGTTTTGCTAAGAGAGGCACCTTCTGACTGCAGCCTATAATCTAAATTGACTGAGAATTCCAGAATTTGAAGGCTTCCAAGTTGGAAAAGCCCATGTAACAGCAATGAAGCTACAATGTTAACAGGAAATGAGATCAGACTTAGACTATTGTCTAGAATCTTCCCCTAAGAGCTCTCTGTCAAATAAAGGAGGAGCACCAACAAAGATCAAATTAAAGGAGGTATCTCTCCACTCAAGATTACTATATTAAATTGCCCCAAAGAATCAGCCATTAAACCAGGGACTAGAGTGTTGGGCAGAGCACAGAGAGAGTGGGTAAAAGAGGAGACTCTTTAGGCTTACACACTGTGTCTACATGAAACCTTTTGCTGTGGTTACTTATACATGGAAGTCTCTGAAAGCAAAGACTGATCTCTATTACATTTTTGAGGGATATATATTTCCAAAACAATCTGAGCTTGGCCTATGATAGGCTGTTAAACCCTACAAATAATCTTTGGGAGTCAAACTCTCACCAAGAAGAATGGGCTACTAAAGCTGGTACAGTCCCCAGAAAAGACACCCACCCTAAAATCTGTCTCATACATAGCTAAGATAATAGACAAGGCAGTGTCGTCTCACATCTGGATCTAATGGGTGGCCTGCATTTCGTCACTCAAAGATCCCAGAGTTCAAGACAGATGTAGCAATTGACTTTGGACTTTAGACTATATACAGAGTATATGTATAGAAAGAAAGGCATGTGTGAATGTTGAGTAACTATAGATTGAACTCTGACAGATGTTTTTAATTGGCCACCCAACAGCTCCTCACAATTCTTCCTTGCTTTCCTCTACTAGCAAAGCTAAAAACTCATCACCTTCCCAGACCCCTTTGCAGCTAAGGGTGGCCATGTAACCCAGTTCTGGCCAATTCAATATGAGGGAAATCATTGAGTGGGGCTTACAGTCATGGTTTTAAGAGGAGATGGGCTCTGGGCACCTGGGTGGCTCAGTCGGTTGAGCATCTGACTCTTGATTTTGGCTCAGGTCATGGTCCCAGGGTTATGGGATCGAGCCCTGCATTAGACTCCATCCTGAGCATGGAGCCTGCTTAATATTCTCTCTCTCTCCCTCTGCCCCTCTCCCCCACACTCTCTCTGTCTCTCAAATAAAATTAAAAACTTAGAGAAAGAGAGAGAGAGAGAGAGAGAGAGAGAGAATCAACTGATATAAGTAAGGTAATTAAACTTTTTCTTTAAAAAATACCAAAAATACCATATACAGGGGACACCTGGCTGGCTCAATCAGTAGAGCATGTGACTCTTGATCTCAGAGTCGTGAGTTCAAGCCTCATGTTAGGTGTAGAGCTACTTTGTAAAAAAGTACCTTTGGGGTGCCTGGCTGGCTCAGTCAGTGGAGCATGTGACTCTTAATCTCAGGGTTATGAGTTCAAGTATCACATTGGGCATAGAGCCTACTTACAACAAAATAATACTACCTACAAAGCTGAGGTTTCCTTTGACCACCCCTCAAGTCTAGTCTCTTATCCTCCTTCCTCTCCTGTTATCAGTTTCTTGAGCACCCTTCCAGGCCATTCCCATGCATTTGAACATACTTCTATTTGTATATAGACAACACATGTATTTGTATGTGTATATATCATATGTAATATAATATATACAGTTATACTGTATATGTAAATGTACAATGCACAATATTACAAATGATCTGTAATATTCTTGGGGATTACACATATGGCATCATACTGAGGGTATCATTCTGCAACTTGTCTTTCTCATTCCACAACATGTTTTATAGATTTTTCCATGCCATACTTAAAGATCTACCTCATTCTATTTACCTGTTCCATAGTTTTTCATAGTATGGATGTTCTACAATTCATTTAGCCATTTTGTTTTATTGATGGACATTTAGATCATTTCCAATTCCATGATTTACTTCTTACCCTTAGAAACAACAATGGAATGAAAATTCGTGTCCAGAGCTCTTCATGCACATGTGCAAGCATTTCTCTAGGGTAGATACTTAAAAGTGTAATTGCTGGGTCATAGGCTATGCACATTTTTTATTTTTATGTCCTTTTAAAATTTTAATAGATCCTGCCAAATTTCCCTCCAAAGTGGCAGTACAAATTTATAGTCTCTCAGCAGTGCATGAGAATTCCCCCACACTCTCACCAACTTAACTCCACCCCCCCTCCCAATCTGATGGGTAAGAAATGGCTTCTGGTTGCAATCATGTGCAATTTTCTGATGAGCAGTGAGTTCGGCTTTGTCTGTCCGACTCCTGTCTCCAAAGTGCTTGCTTTGGCTCCAGCAGCCCAGTGGGTTCAGTCAGGCATCTGCATCATGGAAAGGGACAGTCTCTGAAGTGGGAACCAGCAGAGTCAGGCTCTACTGTCTTTGCCGCAGTAACTCAGGAAAGTTAACAAACCTTCCTGGTTCAAAGAGTAGTGTGGAATTAAGTGAGATAACGCAAAGAAGGGGGTTAGCCCCGTGCCTGCACATCAAACTACGAATAAATACTGGCTATCACCACCAGCCTCGTTCCTGTTACTCTGATCACCACGGCTTCTTTTCCATTGCGCGGTAGGCAGCTGCTGACGTGGCCGTCAGTGATCCCTGCCTCCTGGTATTCACACCCTTGTGTAATCCTCTCCCCTTGAGCGCAGGCTGGACCCAGTGGCTTGCTTCTGCAGCAAAAAGTGATGGGATCATTTCACTTTCATGATTAGGTTAGAAAAGGCCGTGGCTCCCATCTTGCCGACCCAGTCCTATTGCCTTCACTGCTTGTACACTTGGATGAAGCAAGCAGCCATATTGGGCAGGGCCATGCGGCAAGGGATTCAGGCCATTAGCCAGTTCCTCACTGAGGCCCACAACAGCCTGTGGGGGACTGAAGCCTGTCAACAACCACATGAGTGAGCCTGGAAGCAGACCTTGTCCCTAGTCAACCCTTCTGATGACGACAGCCCCACCTAACACCTTGTCTATAGTCCATGAGAGGCCCTGAGCCAGAGGATCCAGCTAGGTCATTGCCAGATTGCTGACCTACAGAAACTGTGAGAAAATAAATGTCGTTATTTCAAGATGCTAAATTTTGGGGTAATTTGTTACACAACAACAGATAACTGATACAGCATATTCCTTCCTTGAAAAAACAGGTTCCACTGACCCCCTCTCTTGATCAGTAACACAAAATTGAGACTCTCCCCCGAAAACATGGCAGTAATTTACATTTGACTAAAGATAACCCATTGAACAGTTCCCTGAGACAGGAAGATGCTGTGAACTATTTCGAAGAAAATAATCTGTGTATTTTCATAGCTGTTAGTTTGATTTGCCACCCCTGTGCTTGCAAAGGTGGGAGGCACTGTAGTGCAAAGTCTTGATGATCAGACGGACCTGGCTTTCAAGTTCAACGCTGCTACTTCTGAGCTGGACCACCTTGGGCATGTCCCTTGTCCTCTCTGAGCCTCCGTTTCCTCAACCTTCAAAAGAGGCTTAGGGAGGAAGACAGCCTCCACGAGCTCCCATGGTTTTACTGTGAGGATGCCGAGATACGACATATTCACGCACCCAACATGCAGCCGGCATGAAAATATTACTCTCTTCTTCTAAGACTTTTTGACCTGGACATTCCTGTCCCTTCACAACCAGAGAAAACGCTGAAAAATACACCAGGGAAATGGCAAAGGAGAAATAGCAGCTCTGTTTGAGCTTGTACAAAAAGAGAAGGAAGGCCCAGGCCTCACAAGATCCAGAATAAAAGTGGATGAGGTGTGGGAACCCACTCAGGAATGGACAGTATTCTAAGAGAACGTTTTCGAAATCGCTCTACACGTTCACACTCTCTTCAGCTTTGCAAAGGAAGAAAAAGAAATTTTTAAAAAAGAGGTTTTGGAGTATTCCCTAGAAGGGTGTGAGCTGGTTTTCTTTTAACATCTCAGTTAATCTTCTCAATCACCTTCTAAGTAATTAGGGGCTGAAGAGTAAAGGTCTGCTGGCTTTGGAGAGACCTTATCTGGGGCACTTTCTTCTTTTTTCCACAAGAAAGACTCTAAAACCACAAACCTGCACCTGTTTCCCTTAAATTAAGGGCCCCCAAAATGATGTTTTCAATTAATAGATGCCTTTCTTTCTAAACTTGATCTCAGGCCAAGCTGTCTCAAGCTAAAATATTCATTTTCTCTCATTGAACCTCCCCCAACCAAAAAGATAAGAAAGAGGAGGTGTGGCACCTACTGTTTCTTAACTTTTGTTAAATTATTCACTGTGAAAATTCAAACTTTTCCTTCAGTGGAAGCACAAATCCTTTGAAATGAGAGCGAGTAACAGCCCTGGGCCAATTCTGGCTATGGCCCAGGCAGTCTGAGGATGGCTTGGGGAAGACAGGTGGTGAGAGCTTTAGCCAAAGCCCACTTGTGTCTGCTTTCCTCCCCGTCCAGAGGATCGAGCCCTGTCTAGACAGTCAACCCCATAGATTATTTCCATTTCAGCTCAGCTCCGTCACCTGCTCTTGAGTGACGAGGGTACGTTGGTAAAGACTTCAGGCTCGTTCCAGAAAGGTCCTTGAGTTCTCTGCCTCCAAGACGGCGGCCCAGTGCGGGGAGAGTGGGGAAGGGACATCTTTTGTGTTATGAAAAGTGGGCACAGAAAAGGAATGACCGTGTGAGTCATTCCTGCCACCCAGGCCCTCTCTGGGTGAAGGCAGCTTTGAAAACAAGTCAGGCGTGTGACGTGTTTCTTAAAGGCAGGTTTTGAGGAATTGCAGTTGATCTATTTTGTGACTATGCTGCATCCAACAATACAATCAATCCAGTCCTTCCAGACTGGCGTTCTTGCTACAGAAGCAGAGGAGGAGATATCCCCTCCCACCGACCTAAAACAGAGCAAGGCCCTTTGGGTAAGCGGGCCAGAGTTAGCAAATAAAAATAGACAAGGCCCAGTTACATTTGAATCGCAGATAAACAACCACTTCATCAACTAAGAAAGCTTTTTTATTATCTGAAATTTAAATTTCAATGGGCATCCTGTGTTTTTTTTTTTTTCCCCAACCCGGTGTGTGGGGAATTTGTCTCTGGAAGGAGGGACCCAAAGGCACAGAGAGAGAGATGGCTCAGAGAGGCTTCAATGGTATTCCGTTCAGCGGGGATAGATGAGACCCAGGGCTGGCAGTGCCACTGGGGATAGCAAGTGTCCCATGGCAATGGTGTCAGTACCTTTGTGTGAAAGGGACCATCTCTGGGCAGGGACTTCTCCATGCCTCAGTTTCCTCCTTCTTGCCTAAGGCTCATCCTGCCACTTGTCTCTTGATTCTCAGAGCTATCTAAGAATCATTCAAGAAATTCCTTCCTGACAGTGTTTTTTTTTTTTTTAATTTTTAATGTTTATTTATTTTTGAGAGAGAGACAGAGACAGAGAGAGAGAGCAGGGGAGGGGCAGAGAGAGAGGGAGACACAAAATCTGAAGCCGGCTCCAGGCTCTGCCGAGATGTCAGCACAGAGACCAGCGTGGGGCTCGAACCTACCAACTGCGAGATCATGACCTGAGCCGAAGTTCAATGTTTAACTGACTGAGCCACCCAGGCACCCCCATAATTATGCATTTTTAAAATTTTTTAACGGTTTTATTTATTTTTGAGAGAGAGACACACACAGAGTGTGAGTAGGGGAGGGGCAGAGAGAGGGAGACACAATCTGAAGCAGGCTCCAGGCTCTGACCTGTCAGCACAGAGCCCGATATGGAGCTCGAACTCTTGAACCTCGAGATCATGACCTGAGCTAAAGTCAGACGCTTAGCCAACTAAGCCACCCAGGTACCCCCCTGATAATGCATTTTTAATAGAAGTTTTCCCAAACCTATCTTCTCTCTCAGTTAAACAAATGAATAAGAAAGATGCACACGAGCATTTGGGCTCTCAGTCCAACTCAGGGGCAGTCCTGGTCCAGGGGCAGTGGCCAGAACCCCCACCCCAACCCCAACCCCTCGGAAAGGGCCCGCCGTGTTCCTTTGGTGGGTGGGTGACCCGGAGGCCACTCTGCTCACCCTTGATTGGAGAACTTGGCCACACCGCAATGCTTCTGCAATGCTTCTGGGCTGGCCACCTTTTTCTCTATTGTTTGTGGGTTCACAAGGAAAGGGGCCATTTCCCGGATGGCTTTTAGGGCAGTGGGCACTGCCATTCCAACACCGGCTGTGTTCTGTTCACCTTGGAAGGCCAGCGCCAGCAGGGGGAGGGGTGGTTTCTGTGCTCCATCCCCCACCCGTAAAGAGCCCCCCCACCCCCCACCCCCACCCCCCCACCCCTGCCCCGTCCTGTTTCAGCTGGGAGCTGGTTCATCAAGCCACTTGCTAAAGAATTCAGAGCAGCAGGACCCTCGCCCTTGCAGCTCATCGCTGGGCTCATTGCTGGAGGACCGCCGCGATCCCCCTGGGGACCCGCCTTTCACCTCCACCTCTAGCCTTTTCCTCCCTGTGTCTCCCCGTTTAAATACAAAGGGTTTGGAGCTGCACAAATGCAGGTACCAACCCTGGCTGTACTATTCCTTGGCAGTGTGACCTCAGCCACTGTCTGAGCCTCGGCTTTCTCACCTATAAAAAGGGGGTAATAAATCCATCTAGCTGATGGGTTGTGGCGAGAATGCAGTGAAATAATGCATGTGAGGTGCTTAACCAGGACATCCTCTGGCCTCTGCTTGCACCCTCTCTTACAGAACTGAAGGCAGGTTACTAAGTAGGCCGGCTGTGGTGTCTTCTCTTTCCCGCCTGGACCACAAGCCCACAGACAGCCCCTGTAGGACGCCACCCAGCGGTCTCAGCCAATGCCAGACGATCATGAATCGAGTTAACAGTAACAATGACTCGCATTTATTTACTGTCTTTATGTCTCAGGAACCGCAAATAAAAATAAAATAAAATGACAAAACCGCCAGTCCTCATGAAGTTTACATGCTTTAGCTCAGGCAGTCCTCACAGTCACGCCCACGATGAGCTGCTGTGCCTACTTTACAGATCAGGAAACCGAGGCTCAGAAAAGGTAAGCGACTGGCCCAAGGTCACTCAGCTTAATAAGGAAATAGACCAGGATTTAAACCCAGACTGCAGAGCCTGTCCCTTTGTTACTACTCGGTTTCACGTACCCTTCATGAGAAGGTGGTGAGACTGAGATTATCTGGTGCCGTTTTGCCAGGGTGAGGATGAAAAGCACTGAGCCCTAGTAAGCCACTCACCACAAGTCACCAGGTTGGTCAAGCCCAGAGCACCAAGTGAACGCTGGTGTGTTGAGTCCCCAGGGCTGTTGGTGCCCTCGTCTCACCGCCAGAAGGGCCACCTCTGACCATTGCGGGAGGAGGCCAAGGCCTGGTAGCTAGGAGGCCCCTCCAAATCCCTCTTCTGTTGAAGGAGACCCCAAGCTGGTCTCAGCAGCAATGAGAATGGCAGAGATCAAAGCCACGGAAGGGTCAGGCATCCACTTCAAGACTGCAAGGCACAGAGACTGAACTCCCTCTTCACCCCGTTTCTATTGCTTTCTCTTCATTTCTGCGCAGCTGGTGGGGACCACCTCAGCCGTGGCCTCTCCTTGCTCAGCACCTCACATGAGGTCTGAAAAAGCTACACCCAGCACAGTGCTTGCTGGACGACTCCTGCCTGTTAACACCTTGAGCCAAACCGCTGCTCCTGAGTTCTGTCTGAGCGTCTCCCAGGGAGATACCACCTGTGAAGCGTTACTCTCAGCTCATCCTTCACGGCCCCATCCAAGGCTTCTCAACATGATCTCTCCCCTTCTTGAAAGCCTTTTTAATCCCCAACTGCATTTTTATTTTTACCCGCCAGCACCCTAGCCTACTCTACGCATTAGAAATGTTGGGGGTAAAGGAGGTTTCTCCAGCCCTGTCCCCCATGGCTTCAGGACTAAGGTGGAAATTCCTGCCTAAGTGGGAAGAGGCTGGTGCCAACTCAGATGATATTTTTTCTGGATTTGCTACCTCTGGCTATTGGAGTTGGATAGACCTGGGTGCAAATACAAGCACTATCTTGCAAGATGAAGTTTAATTAGAGGTGGACTATCTTACTAACTGGTTCCCCTGTATGTTACTCAGGAATTTCAGATGTAGTAAGAGAAAGCCAATTCAATTAGTTTAATAAAAAGGGGGAAATAATGCTTAGGTATTTATTGGCTCATGAAATGTAGAGTCCAGGATAGTATGAGTTCAGCTTTAGGTACCACTGGATCCAGGAGCTCAAATAAGGTCAGGACTCAGTCTCTTACTCTACCTTCAGGTGTTTTTTTTTTTCTGTTTTGGGTTCTGTTATGAGCTGAAGTGTGTCTCCTCAGAATTCATATGCTAAAGTCCTACCTCCATTTAAAGTGCCTTAAAATGTCACTATATGTTGTGACAGGATCTTTAAAAAGATAAGTCAGTTACATGGGTGGGCCCTACTCCAACATGACTGGTTTCCTTATAAGCAAAGGAGATTTGAACACAGACAGACACAGGGGGAAGACCATGTGAAGACACCAGAATATAGTCATTTACAAGCCAAGGAGAGAGGCCTCAGAAGAAGCCAACCTTGTTGACACCTTGATCTTGGACTTCCAACTCCAGAGCTATGAAGAAATAAACAAGTGTTGAATTTAAGCTGCCCAGTCTGTGGTGCTTTGGTATCGCAGCCCTAGCAAACTAATACAGCTTCATTTTCAAGCAGATGCTTCCCAGGAAATGATGATATGGCCCGTGCAGTTACAGGCTTACATCCTCAGTTCAGCAACCTCCATGGAAAGAGTCTCTTTTCCCTAACAGGTCTGACAAAAATCCCAGAACTGAGTCTCATTGGCCTGATTTGGGTCACATGTATACTCCTGAGCCAATCCCTGGGCCCAGAGGGATGGAAGAAGCTGATTGGCCAGCCCTGAGTCCTATGCCCACCCCTCAAGTCTAGCTGGACTCATCCAAACTCCCTGGCTTGAGAGCAAGGGGGAGGCAGAGTGAGATCCCCTGGGGAAGGTCAGAGCAAAAGGGAAAGTGGGTGCCAAAAAGCTGAAACTGCCCTGCTCTAATCTACCCCCACCCATAATGCATCCTCCACTGAGCTGCCCCAGAGCTCTTTCTTCATTTAAAATCAGACTGTCTCACCCCCTTGCTTCAATAAAGTTTCATTATCTGGCCTTGTCTGCCTCTCCATTTCCCCTCTCAGGACACACCCACCCCTGCAGCTCTTGGCATGTGGCAGGCACCCTCAACTCTGGGGGTCTTGGGTTGCCACTTCTACCTCAGAAACTTCCCTAGTCCCTCTTCAAGACCCAGACTCACAAATCACTCTCTCCAAAATCCCCCCCCCCCTTTTTTTTCTTTTGAGGCTGACCCACCTCATATCCAAAGTGGAGCTAGGAAAGGATGATGGTAAAAAGGCGGACAGACTGCCTAGGTGCAGATCTGTTTGCTGTGTGGCCGTGGGCAGTTATTCACATTTCTGGGCCTTCATTTTCTCAGGATCTAGTTCCTGGGATTGTTGATGAGGTGAACGACTTAATACATGAAAAGCCCTTGGAACAGCGTCTGGTACACGGAGAACGCCTAACAGGTTAGTTATTGTTACCTCATGCCGTTTGCCCCCATCCCTTTTGGGGATGATCTGTTTCCCCTGGGGAGGCTAGGCTCTCCTGGGAAGGGAGGAATGCCTATTCAAAGCATTGCACGCCCGGGGCTCAGTAGGTATGCTGGTTCCCCAGCTCGGAGAAGGTGCTCAGAATTTTGAAACCTTAAATGCAGTTGAGTGAGAGAGTAAGCAAATGAATGAATGAACACAGAGGAAGAGCCTGGGACAACGGAGGGAACAACATCTTCCCTGGATCTGTGATCTGGGCACATCTCCACCTGTCCCGCTCTGAGCCAGCCCCACCCTTTTCTCCCGAAAGCCCTTTTCCTCCAACCCCCTCCTCCTGCTCCATTCAGCCCAAGTTCAAGTGCAAACCACCAGGAAACCCAAAGAACGTTCATGGGATAAATCACCCGATTACTAATCAGGTCCACCCGTCCCACCGTTAACCGCTATTTTCCCTGCGAAAAGTAAATACGCCTCCTCCCCACCGCCTGACAGCGAAGCCATTAAACCCAGGAAGGGCGTGTCTCCACAGCAGCCCAGAAACAACTTGAAAGTGGAAAAATACGGTGGATTCGGTGATTCAGTGGTCGTTAAGATAGCCAAAATGTTTGGTTTCAGCTTTGACGGAACCCATTCCTCTCCCCTATTTTGTCTCTTCCCAGATCAGAGGAAGCAGAGCCTCAGAAGACACTTGAGCAGTTCTGATGCCTTTGCGCTCCCAGGTGAGTCTGCCAAGCACGTGGGTTTCCTGCCGATCTGCCCCCTACCCGCGGGACTGGGCGTTGGGGGTGCCCCGAGGTTCTGACACAGGCAGGTGAGCCTGAACAGCGCCCCCTGGAGGAGGCCGGGGCGGTGCTGAGAAACCAGGGAGCACGGCCCCCAGCACTTGGGCGACACATTTGGCTCCGGCTTCTGGCAGCTGAGGCAGAAAGAGAAACACATCGGGTTGCATAGTTTTCATTTTCCGACAACAGAAAGCATGTTCAAACCTCGGCAGAGACAACATTTTTACTGGAACCAGGCTCCAGAAGGAATGTATTGGGGGCACGGCGGGGATAAAGGACACTGGGCGACAGGGCAGCCATCTCTGCCACCGCAGTTTCATTTGCCCCCACATGGGTTCCTTCACTCTCGGAACACCTGCTGAGCCCACATGCTGTGCCTGGCCTCAGCTGGGGCCGCGGGGCCACAGACGGGACAGGAGGCACTCCCTGCTGCCCAAGGTTCGGGTTCTCTCCCTCCTCCTTCAGCACTGGGGATGCCCACTCCTCAGGTTATCACCTCCATCTGCCCATGAGTAACAACCATGACAGCAGTGTTACCCTAAGGGCTGGATGGGGCCAAGAGTAGCCCACACACCTAGGTGCCCCCCACTCCCAACAGCCAGCCCCTCTCTTTGTCTTTGCTAACAGAACTCCCATCTTGGTAGGCTGTGCCCAGCCTTAGGGGACACACATGCTACATCTCTGAAAGCCAAGGTGTCCCCCATTCCCTTTTATTAATTACTCACTTTCCCATCCCTTGTAGCTAAGGCTGATCTTGTGAGCCAGTTCTTGTTGAAGAAATGCCTGCTAAAGCCTCTGGGGCAGGTCTTCCCCACCCCACCCCACCCCACCCCCACCCCCCCCCCCCCACCGATACACGGGAAGCTCCCTACTTTCTGCTTTGACCATGATATGTGAAGACTGACACTCTCAGCTATGGCAGCCTTTTAAGACTATGAGGTGACAAGGCTGGACTCCTAAAAGGAATACATGGCGGGGAGCAGAATACAGAAGGAGAGTCCTTGATGTGAACTCTGATCACTGAACCAGCCTATGCCCAACTGCCTGCCTGCAGATTTATAGCATAAGATGTTTTTATTGCTTTTGCTACTGTTAGATGATCGTCCTATTACTTGCAGCCAAGTACATCCTGATTAATGCAACAGGTGTACACACAGCATAAGACAGTTTGGTCCTGGGGTCCCACAAGGGGTCATGAAAAGAAAGCATGCTTTGCAGTAAAGTGGCTCTGGCTTTCATCTTGGGCTCCCGGTGATGACAGGGGAGACTAGACGTGGAAGTGCTGGACACACTTCCTGTCGGGCTGCCTGCCTGTCTCCTGCACTGCGCTTTCCCCAGCATCCAGAGGCATGCCTAGCTCATGGTGGGCATCCGGAAAAGTTTTGTGGAACAAAGGGATAAATTCCTTTCCTTCCCTCTTGTAAAATGAGGTTTCGGTGGTGTGTCGGCTTTGCTAAGGCTGCCACAATAAACTACGACAGGCTGGGTGGCTTAAACAACAGAAACTTACTTTCTCACAGATCTGGAAGCTGGGAGTCCAAGGTCAAGGTGTCAGCAGGTTTGATTTCTGCGGAGGCCTCTTTCCTTGGCTTGCAGATGGCATCCTGCTTCCTCTGCCTGCGCGTGATCTGTCCTCTGTGCTTGTATCCCTGGCGTCTTGCTGTGTGTCCAAATTTCCTTCTCTTATAAGGACACCAGTCATATTACACTCGGGTCCACCCTCACGACCCCTTTAAAGACAGTGTCTGCAAACACAGTCCCGTTCTGAGATACTGGAGGTTAGGGCTTCAACGTATGAATTTGGGGGGGGGGGGGCACTATTCATCCCATAACAATTGGTTATTACCGAGTCTGCCCCCCAACTGGTTAACTCAAATCTTTCCCTCATTCCCTGCATGTCCAGTGGTCATTTGGGCCTCACTCTTAGAATATTTAATGAAAATTATTTTGATAAATGCTTTCATAACATTCATTTGACAAATACCAGAATAGCCCTTTTTTTTTTTTTTTTTTTTTTTTGCTTTATCCAAAGTACCTTCCACATCCACGATCCCACAGCGTCCTAGGTGTTCTCATTTTGCGCATAGGAAAACCAGTGCTTAGAGAGGTCACCTGACCTTCCCGAGGCCGTTTGCTAATAGCCGGATCAAAAGTCAGGAGGCTGAACGCGGGGCCTCTCCTCACTGTCTGACGTGTGCGTGTGCCATGGCGGGAGCTGGAAGGTGGATTCTTTAGGTGATGTGGACGATGGCAGGGACCCCGGGCCTCTTCTTCAAGGAAGCCCTTCTCTGTGCCAGTCTGGCTGTCTCCCGCCCCACCCTGTCTTTCACTTCAGGCTCCAATCATACAGCGCTTCCTGACACACACACACCCTTTCTCATTTTGATGGGTTGTGCCTCTGGCTAGCACATCCTTTCCCGCTCCTCCCGCCATCCTCCTCATTGTCTTGATTTCCCCAGAAATGCCTGTGCTCCCCTCCCCTGTAATCTCCGTGTCTACCCCTGACCTCCTCGGGTTGAAATTGTCTAGCCCGTGCCGGCTTCCCCGTTGGGGCCAAGGGCATTTCCTGTTGCTTCTGTATCCACGGCACCAGGTGGCAGGCAGCACGGGGCTTGGCGGAGCATCACTGCCCAGCGACTGTGGCTCCGAACTGACGTGAATCCTGGGGGGAGAGACAGCATCCTTGTTCCCGTACGGAAGCAGTGTTTTGGAAGAATATTTTTTGAGAGATTGGGGGAAGGCAGAGTAACAGGAGATTCGGGCCGAGACACAGGGAGGGGCCATAGAGGACGAAGAAGGGGTGCAATGCTCACAGGTCTCCAGGAGGGAGACGGTCAGCTTGTGCACAGAACTTCCCTGCTCCAGGAAAACAGGAAGCAGGCTTTACCTCCTGTCTTCTAGCCAAAAGAGAGGGAGTCCACACCTGAGCGTCCCATGACTTCCTTGCCCAGGGAAGGGGGAAAATCCTATTCTCCTGCCAAGGAGAAGGCCTAGCTAGCTTTTGGTAGAGAAATAATGACATCCAGTGGACAGCCATGCCATCCTCAGACTCGGCTGATGGCTTCCCCAGTCAGGAGACCTTCCAGGGCCGGGACAGCAAGGAGTTGTGAATCCAGCACTGGAAGGTTGAACCTTCAGTTGAACCTGAATCCTGATTCAGCCTCTTAGCTGTCTGACCTTGGGTAAGTGACTCCTCCTTCCTGAGCCTCTGTTTCCTCCATGGAAATGGACAGACTCCGAAAGCACGTTTTATGAACTGTTTAGCAGACATCGCTTCTCCTGCTATCAGAACTTGGGTTTCTTGGGAACGGTACCTTTGAGGCAGTGCTATGAAGTAAAAGGAGGACAAGTTCTGGAATCAGATGGCCCTGGGTTCAAATGCTAAATTCCCCACTGAATGGCCTGAAGCAATTAACCATCTCCCTGAGCACATAGTTCTGCAAAATGGGTTCATGACGGCTTCCAATCCCAAGGGTTATCACCAGTATGAGACCCTATTGTGGGTGCACAGGCAACAGCATTCCTGAAATTTGGAAAGACTGATGTGTCCCCACCTCAGGGGCACAGGGAGGGCTATGCAGATGGCAGAGCAGTCAGCAACTGAGAAAATAGGAGGAGAGTTTCACGTCCCTGCATTTCCTGAATGGCCCCAGCCGACCTCCAGCCACGTTCAGGGGCTCAAGGTCTCTGAGATCTCACCAGGCTCTAGGGCCAGCACTAGCCAGAGGTCAAGGCCACCATTTGCTAGAACAGTCCCCCAGGCTGAGGGGGCCAGGCTAGAGAGAAGTGAGGGGGCCAAGGGAGGAGCGGAGCCCCCACTGCCATCCCTCCAAGAAGAGAGAGGAACCTGGGAAGAGGGCCAGTCAAATCCGACCGTGACTCAGTTGTAATTGACAGAGCCGAAGTCCCTGGGCTGGAGTGAGGCAAGTCGGAAAATGACCAGATTAAGCAGCTGCCATGAGGCACGCAAGGAACTCTGGGAGCTGGGAAACCGGTTGTCAGCCTGTGTTCCAGAAACAAAGTGACATTTTTGCATGCCTGAGTTTGTGACTAAGAAGTTAATGCACTTGAGGTAGGCAAAGTGTATGGGCATAGTAGGCCCTCAGGAGAGGTTGCCTGGCTTTCTGCCTCTTGCTCTGTTTGTGTGGAAGCTGGCCAGTTCCCCAGGTCTGTGTGTGAGGCTACCCTGAACACCTGTCCTGTTCATCTTAATCCCCTGGAGGAAAGGAAACGTGTGTGTGTGTGTGTGTGTGTGTGTGTGTGTGTGTGTGCGATCCTGACCCTCAGAGGTTAGCCCGGGCCTGGGCAGGAGAAAAGCCTGGGCACTCATAATTGTACTGTACCCTCTCATCCTCCAACAAACCTGCGAGGGAGGATTATCCCCCACCCCAGCCACTTTACAAACCAGGAAGCAGGAACCCTGTGAGGGCCTGTGATATTGCCCCAGTCACCCAGGTAGGAACCTGAGGGGCTGGAGTTTAACCCTGGCCTCTGGCCCCTGCCTCCCAGAAAGGGCTCTGGATGGTCTTTGCCGACGCCCCACTGTGTGCAAGGCCTCACACCAAGGCTTCATGCTCCACGCTTTCCCGCACTGTCGCATGTATTCCTCATGAAATCCCCATAAACCACTCCTTCCTGTCGCCACCTCCCCTCCCATTCCACGGATGAGGAAACTGAAGCTCATGGAGGTTCCACGACTCACGTAAGGTCACTCAGCTGGCCCGCAGCAGGGCCAGGACCCCGTCTAAGCAGAGGCCGACATCCTCACGTCTACCCACTCTGTGATCCCATGTGAGGCAGTCATGCCGGAACAGAGGCCAGTTATGGTGTCCACACTGCAGAAGTTCTCTCAGGCCTCCACTGTGCCCGCCCACCTGAAATTTGGCATACCCTTATGCTGTAAACAACACACGGTATTTCTTTCCTCTTCTCTTCTCAACCAGCTCTGTGACATTCACCTCTCCGAGGCGCCTTCGCCCCTCTGAGCCTCAGCGTTCTCATGCATGAAAGGGGGCTGGTAAATCCCATCTACCAAAGTATTGTGAGCCGGTGTTTTCATCCCAAATGCCTCTCCTCCCTGAGCACACCTGTGAGGCGCCCTCCAACCCCCCCCCTCCCCAACACACACACACAGCCTGGATTCCAGCCACCAGCTCTCCTGTCCTGGCTCCTTCACGCAGGCCCCTGCCACAGGCCAGAACATCTGCCGGAGAACGCCATGGAACTCTGCCCCTGAGCCGGGGTCCTGCCAGCAAAGAGTTTAAACAAACAGAACTGGGCAGAAACGAAATGGTCCGTCGGTCGTAAAAGGTTGTGCCTCATGCTCATGCACTCGGGTTTCATGATAATCCAAGTGATGGTTCTCCTGAGGAGGATTGGAGAGAAAATGGTCGGGGGCTCTGAGGGGAGCAAGAAAAAAAAAAACAACAGCCATGTACCCAAGGCAAGCACTGCCAAGAAAGTGGCCCTGCATGGTCAATAAATGGAAGATGGCGGGGGGTGGGGGGCGGGGTGGCGGTTGGGGCACTGGAGGAAAAGTGGGGCTCTTTCCAACTGTTCCAGTGTCCAAGTCAGACCTTCACCAGTGAGAGTTCTTTCCAACTAATTTGTGCAGGACTATCAGCAACCCCAAACCACTGTGGTCAGAATCGGGGAGGTGGGGCGGCCAGCTCAAACACCCTCTGAGGCTGTGCAGGTAAACCGTGAAGCACATAAAGGAAACACCAGACCACACATGATGAGCCTTGACCACTGACACACAGTGTTGGGAAGGCAAGAGGGAGCGATGGGGACTGCAGCAGTGGAGACAGCTGGGCCCGGGGCCGTCAGCTCCCGCCAAGCCCTGCCACTCGGGAACGCAGGCCCAGGTTCGCCAATCTTCTGCTTTTTTTCAAGACAAGCAGGAAAGAACGGATTTTGTTTTTTAATGTGCAGGTTCCCAATTTTTAAACATTGGCAACTAATTCAAATGTTTTTTTTTTTTCTTTTTTTCAAAAGCGCTACATGGGCCAAACAAAATATATCTGTAAGCCAAATTTGACTCACAGGCCACGGGTTGCAACTTCTGCAGTTTTGTGTCACGGTCAAGGCGACAGGGTCTGCCCGGATTCAAGTCCCAGTTCTCCCATCGACTGGCAGGGTGACCTTGGGCAAGTCACCTCCTAGCCTGTCCAAGTCTCAGTTACTTTGTCTGTAAAATGGGAATCGCAGTAGCATCGACATATGGCATTTGAGGAAGTTTTATGAAATTTATGTCATGGAAATTCCTTGGCACAGTGCCCAGTATATGGTAAGCCCTGAAGAAATGTTAGCTATTGTTATTAATTCACCCGGGGCGGGGTGGGGGTGGGGGACGGAGTCGGGGGGTAGATAGAATAGCAGGTCATGGACAAAGAATGAGGCCAGGAAAAGAGACCAAGCAGGCAAAACAGGGCAAAGCCTGGAAACGCCAACCAAGCTTTCTCTCTCTAGAATGGCCCTTACAGAATGACTGTCACAAACTGGCACCAAACTGCCAAGAGAATTTTGGACAGGTCGGACAGTGACCGGAAGGCTGGTGGCCCTCCACTATCCCCCCACTTCTTTCCAGACTATCACCAAACAGACCTCATGAAACCTTCTGCAGAGCAAAAGACAGATAGGCAGGGGGCCCTACAAGAGGCCAAACGGTGCTTCAGGTCTGTGGCTCAGCTGCGGTGGGCAGGGTGACTTGGGCTATGTCATTTCATCTCCCTCTGAGACTCCATTTACCTGTCCGTACAACAGGATAACTACAGTTACCTCCCAAGATACTGATTGGGATTAGGAATAAGGCAGGGTAGGATCCAGTATGGCACTCATGTTCCACAATTGCGGGCTGCCACTGCTGGTTACTGTTGTTATAGTTTTTATCATTAATGGGGCAGTAGAGATGCTTGTCTGACCAGCATCCATCCACCTCTCTTCAGGTAACCATCCCAGTTCTCTGAAGAAACATCCCTTCTCCATTCCCAACTGAATGGTTCAATTGGTGTGGACTCCTCCCCTCCCTCCAGGGAGAGGTGTGTGAATCAGGTGTAGCTAATGAGAGTAGCATAGTTTCCTGGGCCAACACAGGACATTCATTCAAACTGTGATGGAGGGGCGCCTGGGTGGCGCAGTCCGTTAAGCGTCCGACTTCAGCCAGGTCACGATCTCGAGGTCTGTGAGTTCGAGCCCCGCGTCGGGCTCTGGGCTGATGGCTCGGAGCCTGGAGCCTGTTTCCGATTCTGTGTCTCCCTCTCTCTCTGCCCCTCCCCTGTTCATGCTCTGTCTCTCTCTGTCCCAAAAAATAAATAAATAAAAAACGTTGAAAAAAAAAAAACTGTGATGGAAAAGAAGGTCTCTGTTTTCCATCAGATGCGTTGTGGTGAGGAGTAAGCTGGAGCCACAGCAGCCATCTCACTACCACATGGGAAGAGCCTGTCTAAGAATGGAACCAAGATAGAGGAAATCATGGCAAAGGGTTGGAAATGTTCTTGATAACATTACTTAAGCACCTGGATCCAGCTGTACCTGAAGTTCACACTACACTGAACTATTCCATCTCATGAGCCAAAAAATTCCTTTTTCTGCTTAGACCATTTTGGATTGAATTTTCTGTATCTTGCAACAAGAACCTCAACAGATACATGAGCCTTAAGGATGAGTTAAGAAAATGACCCACACCTGAATGGCTCCATCAGCTGAGCATCCAACTTTGGCTCAGGTCATGATCTCATGGTCCGTGAATTCAAGCCCCACATGCTGAGCTGTCAGCACAGAGACCGGAGCCTGCTTCAGATTCTGTGTCTCCCTCTCTCTCTGCCCCTCCCCTTCTCACACTCTGTCTCTCCCCAAAATAAATATTTAAAAAAAGAAGGAAAAAAAAAAGGAAATGCCCCAAAAGGAGAGTTTCATTAGTCGGCAGTTCTTATAGGCTGTCAGACCATGCTCTGAGCATGACCGCACTATTCGCCTTCTTCTGGGAGTACGGTAATATATCCTGAAAGCCTTTCACAGACTTTGGTCAAGCTTTCCTTAAAACAATGGTTGTGAATCAGGGGCAAATCTTGCCCCCCCTCCCCCCGCCCAGAGGACACGTAGCAACGTCTGGAGACATTTTTGATTGTCACAGTGGGGCAAGGGGTAGGCACTCTGTGCTACTGGCCTCTTGGGGGTAGAGGCCAAGGATGCCGCCCAACATCCTACAGTGCACAAGCCAGCACCCCTCCTGGGATCAGGAATGATCCCATCCAAACAGCAACAGTGCTAAGGGTGAGAAACACAGGAGAAGTAATACACCAACCCCTTATCTAGCCACCTCAGCTTCCCTGGAGTCTTAAAGTGCTACATGCTTGAAGACAGAAACCAGGCTATTAGGGGACTTTATATACTTCATCGTGTTCTCTTGGGGTAGACAATGCTGTGACTCCAACCCAATTCAAAGAGGCTGCCCCAAATGTACACACCGTTTACGCATAATCCCCCTGTGGGTCTGCAGCAACCTTCCCCATCACTGTAACAACCACAGCCCATAACTAGTGGGCCAACAGGAAGAGCAGGCAACCTCTCTGAAGACAGACAGTCTCATCCGGTGACACATGCGTGTCTTCCCACATCTGGCGATAATGCATCGAACAAATGAGCAAATGACCTAAGTCCCACATATCCAATAGAAAGGAAAGATAGTATTCCCTTACTGTCTAGAGTAGCATTTCTCAGTGTGTTTCCCCTTAGAGTACTACTCCTGTGAGATAGTCACAGGGGGAAAAAAATGATTCCAAGATCAAATAAATGTGGGAAACACAAAAGCCTCCACCACCTTCATGGGCAGCAACAGCATGCGTTAGCCCATTAAAGGCTCTGATAAGACCTGCAGTTTAAAAAAATGTGCTTGAATTTCTTTTAGTCCGCATTTTTCAAATTCCACCACGCAATCTTTTTTCACTTATAATACTTATTTAGTATCCATGGAACTATCATCCCAGAGGACACGCATTGGGAAACATTTCAAAGGGACTACAGAGAAAGTGAAATATAGTATACTAATGAGATGTAAAAGCCAATCCAACAAAATCAAGTAATGGTGGCAATAGACCAAAGCCCTTTGGCCAGAGAACTCTGCCTTAAATGTGTCAGTATGGCTCATCCTTATTTTATTTGAGCATCCCTGCTTTTTTTTTTTTTTTTTTTTTTTTTTTTTAATTAAGTAGGCCTCACACCCAGCACAGAGCCCTATGCAGGGGTGAACTCACAATCCTGAGATCAAGACCTGAGCCAAGACGAAGAGTCCGACTCCTAACCAAATGAGCCACCCAGGTGCCCCATCTCTACATTTTTGTAGCTGCTCCAAGGGCCTCCCAAGGGCTGCCCAAGTGTCAGGCCTTGTGCCAGATCTTGGAATTGTGAAAACAAAAAGTCACACTTTGGTAGGTACTGCAGTACAGTACTGCTAGACTTCCTGGAGAGCCTTCTGATGCAGTAAAGAACAGGGGCATCTGCCCCTTGAACCTTAAGACCTCCAAGTCATTTCAGGAATATGCAGTTCGTACGTTATCAGTCAGTTATATTGACCCTGTCAGCATTTACCAAAGAGTTGGGCAGGGAGTCAGGAGGGGACGGGTGGTATCAGCCACCCGTGAAGTGCCCTCCTAAGGGAAACGGTCCACCCAAGCCGGCTGTGCTTCAGCTGTGCTTCAACAAAGGATGGTCACGGGTTGGACAAAAGATGCGCACCTGATTCGAGGGCAGCCCCTTCATTGGCTGGTTGGTGGCCGATGAGGAGGCCAGAACAAAAAAGCTCCTCCCAGTCCGTTCAAGTAATTGACATGAGGAGGCTCTGTCGCTCTGGGACTCAACCAGGCAAACCGTGAGGGACGCTGCAAGTTGGTGGCAGAAGAAAAATGCACAAGAAACAGGAGCTGACACTGGTTCCACGGCGTGAAGATTGGTGACCCGCCACGTAGAGATCTGACAGCAAAAAGCCCGCTCAATCCCTGACCTCTGAGCACTCACACGCAGAGACGGGGAGTCAGACTCCAGGCTGTTGTTAATCAGCGGGTCAGCACAGGGAGCCAGTGTTTCTGCCACTCCACAAAGAACCAGCGCCGCTGGCCTTGGCCCGCCCTAGGCCAAGGAAAGGCGTGGTTTCAGAGGCCACAATGACAGTCGAAGCGTGCAAATGCCGGTGGGAAGGACCTGGGCTTCTGCAGGAAGCCTCTCGGCCTTTGGACGCACCTCTGGATGCTAGGGCCCTTTGGACCTCACAGTTTCCTCTCTCCCCAAGTGACACTGCAGTCATGACACAGTATGGCTAAAGTCACACCCAGAGGCTTGACGCGGCTGGCCCGGAAATCACACGGCCTGCAAAAACACAGGATAAACCTTCGTTCCTGGAATAACAATGCCGCAGTGCTCTTGACTCAAGGGCTGGGTGGCTTTGAGGGATGGGAAAGGGGAGAGGAGGTGGTTGAGGTTACGTGCTTGTCCCGAAAGTAATATGCTGCTAACCAAGACTCAGGGAAAAGGGACCAAGGTCAGCTTCACTTGCCGGGATTGCACACCCCAGCCACAGGGTTGCGGAGGCAGGAGCAGCAGCCGAACTACATCCATGCCGCCTGACTTTCACCCCAGGCTTTAGGACCTACATGTCAGGGACCGATGTCTCAAAGCGAGTGCGAGAGTCAGTTTGGTGCAGCCGCCAGCAGGAGATGCAGGCAGCTGAGACCTCTACAGCAACCCAGGGAATCGTTGCATGTCAGACCACCGAGCAAGACTTGGGTTTGGTCCATCACATTCACGGGGCCCCCACTCTGTGCTTCACACTGTCCTCCACGCACTTACATATATGGTCACAAATGTTCTCTGCATAACAAACAAGTCTCTTGACATGTATTAAACTTAGAAAATAAGGCTGCACATTAAGCCAGAATGGAGTGAACCTTGCAGGCAATTTGAAATTCAGAACTTCCCACTTTCTCTTCTCCTTTTCCCCTGGTAACTCTCCATCCTTCCTGATAGTCCTTTTAAGAGCAGAATCATTTGAGGGACCGAGGGTCTGTGTTTAGACTTCTCTTGTCTTCCCTGACCAGCCTGGTGGTTCTCAACCTCTAAACGGGTGTTTAGAATTGCTGTCCTGGGTCATACGACACACACCTTATGTGCGGTACTGCATTCACATCATGAGAGTTTTCAAGAGTCTCTGACTGTGGTTTTTCACCTGAAGGGCTCACTTTGAATCTGAGTGCCACAAAAGGGGAGACCCTAGGGCACCCTGACAGCTCTGAAATCACACTATGGGTCTGTTCATTCAACACACATGTACCAGTGCCTGTGATCAGGGCTGGGGACACAGGGTTAGAGAGTGGCAGGAAGGAAATCAAAAGCCCTCTGTGAACCCAGGCTGCGCTGGCTTCGTCCCAAGCAGCTCCTGGGGAGAGGAATGATCACGAAGAAGTACCTAGTCCTTGGTCACCCAATCAATGAACAGCAGGGTGAGATCTGAACCCAAACCCTGTGCCCCCAAAGGCGGACTCTTCACCCTCTCCACCTGCAGGCCCTCAGATGTGCACACTACTAGCTACAACACGAAGGGGAAAGTGGAAGGCAGGAGAGGGGTTCGGGCATGGAGGGTTTAGTCCCTGTTCCGCGGATGGGGCAGGAGGCAGCATTTGAGCTGAGCCTGGAAGAACATGCAAACTTCGTCACTCGCCATGGGGAAAATGTATGCCTGGTGTCAGGAGCAGCAGACCCGGGGTTTTATCTCCCTGGCCTCTGCCCTCCTTTGTTTTTGGACCTCAGCACCCTGCTCTTCCCTTGGGATCTGCCTCCCTTCCCTTCTCAGTCTGTATGGTTTGTGTGGGCTAGACCCCCAGGCCCTGGTTCCAGGCCTGTGACCCAGGCCTGGCCAGCCAGAGCATCACATTTTACTGACCACAGCCACGGCTTTCAGAGTGGGCACGTGAGCCAATCTGAGCCGAGGGGTCTTGAGTCCAGGGTTCTTTGGGCCTGCCAAGAAGAGAGACATTGTTCCACCCAGAGATACCCAGAGGATAGGATGTGCCCCTAGGGTTGTTAGCGGTCACCTGGCCACCGTGTGCACAGAGAGCCTGTCTTCAAATGAGACCATGAGACAGGAGAGCTGGGCAGGGAGGGAGAGTGAGACCCAAGGGCTGATGACATAGCTGGAGGCTCCCAGATCCATGCCTAAAGCTTAGCCCTTTCCTGGGTTCCTGTGTAATATGAGCCGATCAATGCCTTTCTTTGCCCAGGCAATTGTGAATTGGGCTTCTATCCCTGGAGCAGCAGAGTGAGCTGAGTAGAGGGCTAGAAATAAGAGTCTGAGAAGAGATAGCCACTGAGACTGTGTTGGCCCTTGACATTACTATTCAGCTGGGGATGCAGAAATCAAAATCACTTTTCAACCTGTCCTGAACCCAATTTACAGATCAGTCAATCAGAACTCAAGATACCAGAACCTCGAGAGCTTTGGCAAATCTACTGTGGTTTAAATTCTCACTTTGACCAGGGACCTGGGCCTCAGGGAGCTCACGGATATGGCCCAGAGTGACACAGAAACCTAGTAGCCCCACAGAGAGTGGGGAGCTGAAGGCACAGTCATGAGATAGGTCAGATGGTGGTGGGGGAGACGAGGAGGACCCAGATATTGGGCTGGGAGGAGGAAACAGTAGGGAAGGCACCCTGCAAGAGGCCTTGGACTGGGCCGGCCTTGTAGGGAGCCCTCTTCAGAATCACACAGAGCTGGATTCAGATCCTTGCTCTGCCGTTTTGAAAACCACTTTCTGTTCTGTCCTCAATGCCACTGTTTATACAATGGGATCCAGTCCTTTATTTAACTATGTGGTTACCATGCCCAAAATGGACTCTAAAGAAGAAAAATAAGGTCCCAGACTTCAGGAAGTTCTGATAAGGGATATCAGAAACTATACAATTTGTTTATCATGTGCCTTCCCGTGTCATACTGTAGGCTTCCCAGGAGCAGGGATATTTGTTTTGTCACTGCCTGCCTCGGTACCTGGCACATAGTAAGCCTTCAATAAATATGTCTTGAATAAATACAAGTAAACAAAGTAATAAACGGGTGAGTACTGTGGAATAAATAGAACACAGGATGCAACGGAGAGTGACATGTAAGAGAAGGCTCCTAGGAGAAGAGGGTATTTGAGCTGAGACCTGAATGATGAGGAAGCAGCCATAATGAATAACTGAGGAAACTCATGCTAAGCAGAGGGAACAGCACATGCAAAGGCCCTGAGGCAGAAATAAGGAATGGGAAGCCAGCCCCACAGCTGGAGTGGGAGTGACAGAGGGAACTGTGATTGGGGAGGCAGGCAGGGGCTAGATTGCTGCGTCATGACAACGAGTTTGAACTTGATTCTAACTAAGCACAATGGCCAGCCACTGGAGTGTGTTGGGCAGGGCAGTGACCTCAGACTTAGAGGTTCAAGAGATCACTCTGCCTACAGTGTGGTAGATGGATCTCAGCAGGAAAGACAATAACGTATGTCACACACAGCATCTGGCACACAGTAAGTGTTCAATGAACAAGCAGTGCTCATCACTACCCCTGGTGCCACATCCACAAAAGCTTGCCAATGTCCATTCCAGTCCAAGAAATGTGCTCTTTATCCTCTTGGGTTCAGGCTCTCTCTAGCTACCCTCTGTGCACTGTGATGGTCAAAGTAAAGCCAACAGACAAGCTTTGGGGGAAAATCCTCTCCTCTTGTTGGTTACAGTAACAGCCCGGGAGCCATGACGGGGAGGGGCAGGATGGGGGCGGTGGAGTGGGAGCCTTCTGTTAAATGTTGAGTTGCTCCCAACATACTTTTCAAACATTCGTTTGCTTTTGCCCAGTCTCCTCCGTAAGAGACATGCTTTCGGATGTGTTTTGAAAAATATTCCATATGCTAATGGAATGTCACCATCTGCCAAAGAAGGCAGAGCTGTTTTTAAAGGAAAAACTATTACAGAAATGAGGTATTCACAGAGGGGCACTAAAGAGCCCAAACGTCGCTGACCTGAGGCTGACCTGGGCCGCCTCGTGTTACCAACATGAAAAGGGAGTGAGAAAATCTGAGGCCAATTAACTTCTCTCCCCCACCACCACCTCTCCCTCTCTCATTTTCCCCCTCCCCTTCTTGGAGACATGATGAAATTTCCTGAAACAAAAACTCGCAGCCCGTTCTATAAAATGCTTTCGCCTTCGGTGGAAAAAGCCCCGATGGTCCCTTTTATCTTCTCATTCCTGAGGCGCAGACCTGGCCCCCGTCTGTTTGTGCAGATGGGCTGCAGGGAACACTCCCAAGGACAAGAGAGGCTAGGGCCGGGCCGGGCTGTTTGCTGTTGCGACCGGAGCCTGGCCATCGGGAGAATGGGGCGCTGTGCTGAAGGAGGGGAAAGCAGGATTAGGTGTCCTGCGGCATGATGAGTGGACAGGCATTGTTCCCCGGGAGGCCCGGCCAGGCCGGAGGCAACTCTTCAGAGAGGAAGGCTTTCCAAGCTCTGGGAGCATCCACCCTACCTTTACAGCTGCTCCTTCTCCGCCTCTGTCGCTGGCTTGTCTTCCTGTGCCCTTGTCCTAAATGCAACATCCTTCCCGACTCAGCGTCTGGGCTCTTCTTCGAAAGCCGCCCCCTGCCTCTCTCTCTCTCTCTCTCTTGAGGCAGCCCGAGTCAGCTTCACGTGACTATTTCTCAGGCACCTGCAATGTCCAAATCCGAAAGCGTCACCCTTCCACTCAAACCTCCCTCCCTTATCGGGGAGACCAAGTGCCCCTCCTGCCAGTTTGGTCCAGGGACATACCCACCTTACAGCCTTTGCATGTGTTTCCCCGGCCTGGGACGTCCCCCACCGGCTCCTGCATGTATCCTTGAGGTCTTGGTTCAGATGTCCCACAGCCCGCTGCACACTCGCAGACGGTCGTAATCGCTTCACAGCACTTAGCGCAATCAGGATGTAGCCCGTGAATTCACGGGCGCGTGCGTATACCTTAGCAACCACGGTATATTGTCTATTTCCTCCGGACTGGAAGCTTCCTGAGAGCAGGGGCGGGGCTCCTGTCCCTACAGCTCCACCTAGCGGCGCATGGGAGACACGCCAACCGTGGGGGCCCTCGCTAAGGCCTCCTACTCCCTCAACCTCGGATCGCACAGCTCCTGCCTCCTCAACACCCCGCAAAACCGCCCTCTCTCACCTCCTCAGCGTTCTGCCTTATTCCAGACCTCAACATGCCTCTCCTGAATCTTGGCACCAGCCTTCTGACTGCTCATCCCCGGCTTTAAACCCATCAGCGGCTGCCCAGTGCTGCCAAGATAGATGCTCAGCCTGGCCCACCAGCCTGACCACGGTCGGGTCCCCGGCACCTATGTTGCTGTGTTCTTTACACTCTACCAAACTTTGTGCATTGATGAAAGCGCTGCACACATTTATTAATGACCAAAGAATGTATGGCAGGGGAGGAAAACAGATGTGCAGAGCGTCTGTTAATGTAAGAGGAAGGCCCCCCCCGGGGAGACGCTGCTGATCACAGTGCCCGTGGAGCACGGGCGGGGTGGCGGTGGGTGGGCAGAGGGTGGCGTGGTAAGAGGCCAGCTGTGGCAGCCGAGATAGACTGGAATCAAGGCTAAGCCCAGCCGCCTAGCAAGACAGACCTGGGCCTCAGTTTCCTCAGCTGTCAAGTGGTACGAACACATAGCACACAGGGCTTTTGTGAGGATCACACGGTGTGGAAAGCCCTTCCCAGCAGGCCTGGCACTCACTGTTTGGTGGTTATGTGTATTCTTGTTGTTGCTATAGCTGGCGTTGAACCACCCTCTTCCCTGCACTGCCCACCCTGCTCCCCGCCCCACCGCCCACATGCGCGCGCGCGCGCGCACGCACGCACGCACGCACACACACACACACGCTGAGGACGTGAAAGTCTTGCCTGTCCACTCTGGAGACACTACAATCTGCTGAGCATACTGGCGTGTTGAGATCTCACTCTCTTCCCAGAAACACCCCAGGAGGATATAAGTTGACTGCTTTTAAAGCTGAATTATTCTAAACTTAAAAACCAACAAAAGTAACTTGGCATAAATACTGTCCATCTGGTCCACCTCCCTCAGTTGCACCGACTGAGCAGCCCAGGCCCTGGTTACTGACTCAAATGCTCCCTGGGGACGGTCAGCATAATTCCAAGTGCCAGCTCCTGTGTTTCCCTTCAAGAGGCCCAGACAGGCCTCGCTCAGGCTGCCTGAGCACGTTTGATTTTGTCTCATCCCCCACCATCCTGAACCCTAACCCTCATAATACCTTTCTCTGCTCTGGACACTCTGTACGAGCTGCTTAAAAGCCACAGTTGGAGCTGCCGAAAGGAGCAGGCACTGATAAAGGTATCTTATGTACGGGTACAGAGCTTCGAGTCGACTCGAATTGAGATTTCAGATGAGGTACTTTAGGCTATGTCATTTAATTCTTGAAGAGACTTTAAAACACTGTCTCCACTTCCTAGAGGAAGCTCAGGTTCAGGGCAGAGAATGTCCTTGCTTATGGGGCTGCCACCAGATAGGTGGCAGAGCTCCAGTCTCAAGCTGGGTCTCATGACGCCAAGGCTCATGCTCTTTCCTCCATCCAGTAGACCAGAGCCCCCCCGTGGGGTATCTCTGGGCGTGATACTAAGCTCCAAAGGCTGCAGTGCTCTGAGAGCATTCCTTCTCAACCCCTAGAGCTGCAGGGCATTTGAGAGTAAGACACAGCCCGCGAGAAAGGTCCGTTGGATCCGAGGTTGGTAGTAGAGGGTGGAGGGAGCTTACGCTGTAGTCACTGAGATCTCGCCAGCTTTAAGCTGTTCCTTGGGCATGACCCCACTACAGATGAAGTCTATGGCTGTCACTCGTAGGTTCTCCCAGGCCAGTCCAACAACATACGAAAAATACGATGAAGCAATTCCTAGAGACAGGATGAGTAAAAAGCCAGAAAGTTAAAAGCAATCAAGAATACCACTCCACTTTGGGAGTCTGCTTTCCAGTTTACCCTACATGCACACAAAAAATGTTACTTATGGCCTGCACTATAATTCTTTCACATGGCTACACATAACCAAGAAAAATTCTTACAAACTGGATTAGGATTTCAGAGCATTTGATGTATGGGATCCATCACCCCATCTTTGGGCAGGTAAACACCTTAAGACAGCCATGTACGCAGTCACCCCACATATAAGTTTGAACGTCTATGAGGTCTCAGACCCAGCATCAAGAAAACCAACAGGAGCTTGGAGGCCTTGGAGCTCCCAGAATTTTCTCCAGCCGGAAGACCAAGTCGATCCTGGGCCTAAAGCCTGCCTTGCTGTAACGTGAACTCAGTCCCAGCACAAAAGCAGGCAGCTGGTCTCAACATTCACAATGTGACTGAAGACGGTGGTTGCCAGCTCTTGGCTCCTTCCTTCCCCTTCCTCCTCCTTTTTTTTTCAAACTCCTCCCTTGTTTGGTCATTTTTCCTAAAGGAACATGTATGGAGTCATTCTATGGGCTGGTGACTTTGTCACAGGGCATATCATTTAATTTGTCCCTTTTCTCTGAAATCTCTATTCTTCAAGTGTTCGGTGGCCAAACCTAGGCACAATATTTCAAGAGGTCGCTACTAGAAATGTTTCAAATTATGTTGGTTCAGGGATCACAATGCTGTCAGTGCTCCAGTGACTGACTTTAAAAGTTCCCAACTTATAAAAATCGGGTCTTTACATAATATGGATGTTCAGTTTTTCTTGGAAATCTAGACCTGGCATTACAGGATCTGCATTCCTGCAAGCCAATAGATTGTCTAGAGCTGGGGCATGTGCCCTCCAGGACTTGAGCTAGTGACACCTTCTTTTAGACATGGGGAAGCTAAGACCCCAAAGGGGGTATTGCCACACAGCTAATTAGTAACAGGGTTATTAGCCAGATGGCCCAACTTCCTTTTCTCCTTATTAACTAGAAAACCAATAGGCTGAATGGCAAAGAACCACTCATCTCTGATTGTATATCCAAGGAGCTTTACAAAACCTCTCTTAGAATCTCCATAATCAATATGGGATGCATTTGTAGCTGTCAATTTCTTGCAGTAACATCTCACCTACTGAGGAAAAAAGAAACTATTATTTATTGAACACTTATGTGACTGTAGGAGACGACTGGAGAAGTTAAGATCGTCTGACACCTGAGGTCCTTCCCACTCTGCAGCAATGTTCGGGCTCAAGGTCTGCTGTTCATAATGATGAGCACAAATTACCAATAGTTTTTCACATTTAGCACAGGCACAGATAGAAAGACCTGTGAAAAATGAGTCACTACAGGGAAGGGCAAGCAATCACCTCAACTCCTCCCTCAAGGAACTTGCTGAATTATGGTAACCAAATATTACACAGTCATGCTCAAGGAGGTAAAATTACATGCACTCGCATGGGATGATCTCCTAGAGAATATTAGATGAAAGGGCGCCTGGGTGGCTCGGTTGGCTAAGCATCTCTTGATCTCGGCTCAGGCCATGATCGCCGGGGTTCGTGGACCGAGCCCCGCACTAGGCCCTGCGCTGACAGCGTGGTGCCTGCTTGTGGTTCTTCTCTCTGCCCCTCCCCCCTCACACACACTCTCTCAAAATAAAAAAAAAAAGTGTAAGATGAAAGTGTGACACAGCATGCTACCATTGATATTAAAAGGGGTGTGGTGATGTGTATATGTGTGTGTGCGTACATATGATATACTCATATATGTATACATACACAGAGTATTATTAGCTGTTGAAGGATATACAAAAAACTGGATAATACTAGGGGACTGAGGGTCCAGGGTGAAAGGGAGGATCACTTTTTACTCTCTGATTTGTACATGGGTTTGCTTAATCATATGCATGTTACATAGTTTTAAAACATTTACAAGAAAAATGGATGGAGGCAATACTGTCTAGAAACACTCTCATCCCCAAAGTCCACATTACCAACCTGGCGGGTTGATGGGGAGTGGGGGAGATCTAGTTACGCGGAAAATTCCGCTACCACGCAGGACTTCTGAGCAGAATCCTACACACGCAAACGGTATCCTTCCTGATTTAGTAACCAGCCAGTGGTGTGTGCATCTGTGAACGTGGACAACTCAACAGTCCCACGTCCTGCATTTACCGGGGTCAGGCAGCAAGCGTGCTTTTCACACCTCCACCTGCTTCTTCGAGAACCAGAGGATCCACTTACCCTCGGAGCCACTTGGGACACTGAAGGGGCCGTTTTCGGATTTTTACAGTAACTTGTGAAGCAGTGAAGAAAGAACTTACGGGGAAGCCAGCCCCCAGCTCCTCAGGTGAAAGTGAAACAAAAGAGCAAGACGCCCCAGCATGGACTGGTATTATCGCACACAAACCTCTCCCAAGTCAAAAAGCAGTTTGCTTTCAACCTCATTTTACAGAGCAGATGAGTTGTTGTTGTTTTTTAATCTACAAATTTTAATGGTACATCACTGAATTACTGAGAGAACATAACAGTTGGTTTTTTTTGAAAAATTTCTTAACAGAGCATCAGAGTATTGCAACACTTTATTAAGAGTATTGGCTTTGAATTAGTAGCTGAAGTAACAATTGCATGAAGCCAGATTAGGTGTACTGCATAATACTCATACTTGATTTATTGACATTACTTAGCAATTTATTGGACAAAAGTCAAACTTTTTGTTTTTTATTAAGCACATTCCACAGTACAAAGCTGTCATGAATAATATCTGTACAATTTAACAGTTTCAATAGCTGTTCAGACACAAATTTATTTCAAACAGATAATTGGCAAACATAATTAATTACAAGTTAGAATTAGACTATCCCAGTGCTTTAAAACATTAATATAGCAGTAATTTACAGTTGCTCAATTATGGTTAGCAAAATAAAGTCCAGAGTACGGCTGGGAATTACTACTATAATCCCAGAAAGTCAGAATTCCTTGGGTGCCAGAGTCCCCTGCTATAATTTAATAGGCACAATTCAAAGGTTGTGTGCATATTCAAAGGCCATGATCTCCCAAGGAACAAGAACTTCTATATTAAACATGCAAAAACAACAACAGAAAGTCCATTCGTTCAGAAGAATTGCCTCCTCCCCCGCCCCTCCCACACCCCCGGGCTCTCCTAACCAGTCTGATATAAAGCTGTAAGGTGGAGAGTGGTAAAGGTGAACTCACTTCCACAGCCACTGTCAAGCTTACAACATCTACCTCACGAAATAGAGATTTCCTTTTATTTATTTATTTTTTTACACTTGGAGACTCAACTTCTCAAAAATAGAAATTAATTTGGTAACATGTGGAAGGGAAGGATGCATTTTTAGAAAAGGAGAAAAGAAAAATCAAAAAAGCCAAGCCAAACCAATAAACAAATCACATACACACACTTTGATCCCCACACCGTTCTCAATGCAAAGGACAGAACAGAGCCCAGGGCCCTTCCCTTTAGTTATAGAGTGTGCTTCCACGGGAAGAGGTTTAGTTAACAGGAGGTTCTTATTGGTCCTTTAAAATGTTACTGACATTGCTTAATCTTTGGAAACAATGGCAAGGGGCAAACAGGAACCTAATATTGAACAAGGGAAAAGGAGTGCCAACCGAATGCCAAAGTCCTTTCGGTGCACGGTCGGCGTGAGAGTGCCATTCACACATTCGGGCTGCGGGGCACTCGGGAGCTTTGAGAACCTGCCAGGGCCACAGCGACGTGTGACACCAGAGATGACGGCAATGGGATTCAGGAGCTTGAGGCTTTGCACCACACAGGAGTACCCTTCCACTCAAGATGGGCCCCTGAAGCAACCTGCCATGGGATACGGGCTCCAACATATGAGCAGGCCCGGTTAACATCCTGGTAAAGCCAGGATGCCTGAATTCCAGTGCCAGGAAACCCAGTCAACAGGGCCTTCTTGTTCCTCCCTTTCCAGGGTTACTAATGCACAGAAGAATGATCTTTGATGGTGAAGTCAAATGAACGCTAGTACTCAGAGAAGTACTTGGGAGGAAAAGAACAACAAAAAATAATGTTAAGGTACCTCTCTGTTGTATATGCTGCACAATGAATGAAACATTTTGTGTTAAACTTTAGAAACTACATTTTAAAAACAAGATTCCCGTTAAAACCACACACACCACACACATACACACAAAATGACAATGACAAAATAAAAATACCGTATGAATACTGCAGGAAGGGTTCTAGGTAATCCACATCAACCCTGGTATCAGGTTCTTGAGCCCAGCCCATGGCTAAGTGCGAACACACTCTGTATTAGTGTCTCAGGCACAGGGGCCCTGACTCTAGCAACCTTGAGGTTAAACTGTTATGTACATTATATCTACATGCGGATACAGTATTTTAAATTAGGAGGCAAGCACACGTGTAAAAGTGTTACTCTACCAAATATCAGGAGATGGTTGGGGGACAGAGAACAGTTAATAAAAGAAAAGAGCTATATTACCTGTTGGGAGATAATATAACCTGGCTTATAGTTCTTTAAATTAAAAGAAATTGGTACAGAAAGGAAGTGTGATCCAAAAAATATTCCTAAAACAAACCAGAGAAATGTTTCCATTGTCCAACATGTTCCTAATACAGGTCAGAATTCATAATGACTTGGACGGTCAAAAGGAGAATGCTAACTTCTGAAAAGGAAAGCCCTGGACATTCTGGGTAGGTGTTTGGCACCCAAAATTTCACCAAAGAAGAATGCGGTTTCTTAGTATCAGACCAAAGTGCAAAGCAATATAAATTAGAGGCCAAGTCTTCTCTTGATGGTCGATTTACTTCTGTAAAATAGACAGACTGTACGTTCCTTTTATATGAACAATTTACATTTGAAGCATTAGATTTTTTTTTTTTCACTGATGGGGGGAGGAAATGGGCTTCCGTTCTACTGGAAGTCGGTGAAGCTAAGGTATCCTTCTCAAAGTAGAGGCCGGAATCGGAGGTGAGAAATGTTGGTACTTGGAAGAGTTAGGCTGCTTTGCATCTACCCAGCGTCTAGAACCAATTCCAGCTTCATAACTCAGCTGCGAAGAACTCCCTTAGGCATTTGGTAGCCATGTAGCCAGTAGTTCAAGACTAGGAAACCCTGGGAAAACAAAACAACAAAACAAAACACAAAGGGAGTATGGATGGATATTCTGGTTAGACATGGAGATATACACCACAGCCCATCCACACCCACACAGACATGCCCTTGTGCACACATAACACATTACTGATTTTCAAATATATAAAACATATAAAAATATAAAAAAAATAGACTTTATGTATTATATAAAAATATATAAAAAATAAAAGCTGCAAGATGTTTTGAGTGTACTACATACCAGGCATCGTATTTATTTAAAACCACAACAATCTTATGAGGTAGAAACTATTATACCCACTTGACAAATAAAAGAACTAAGGCTCAGACACATTGTTTAGCTCAAAGCATTAGCCATTAAGTGACAGAGAGGGCATTAGAAGAGATGACTGACCCCTGTAACGTACATCTTTCAGTGCTTCCTGCTAAAAATTATGCATGTAACAAAATATGCTTCGTGTTAGATTTTATAGTTAGCATAATCTTTTATGACATCCAAAGCCTACAACGGCTGGTCTCATATCTGCCCGAGAGAGCCCTCATCTATCATTGTGAAACAAAAATATGCAAAAACTAGTAAATAAAGTATTCATTCTAAATAGAATGCTAATAATCAGAAACTACTTCTTTTCAAAATAAATCATTTATAAAAGGACAATACAATGTAGAGGGAAAGACTACTGAATGCTAAATATTGTTTTGACGGTGACCTTGAGTCAGGGACACATTTTAATCATATATTCTACACTCATCCATGTATATAAATATGTGTACACACACACACACACACACACGCGCGCGCGCACGCACCTAAACTTATCATTACTATGTACAATGCAGGCTGACATTTTCTATTCTAAATTTCATCAAAACAAAGTCAAAATCCATTAGAATGATTTCACCATCACTAATGGGTCACAACCCTTTCCAAACACAGCACTAAACCAATAGCCTAGAAGATCTAAAAGTTACCTGTATGTCTAAGATTCTCTGACAAAAAGAGAAAGAGATTTTTTTAAAAAGCTTGTATGTTTTTTTAAAGGAAACTTTCCTAAAAGGTTGTCTATTTTCATAAAGATCAAGAATCCTAATAAGCCTTTTCAATGAGTTCAAGAGAGATTTAATTTCATTCACCACAGCTTTTGCATGAAGGATCTTTAAGAGTATTATTTTTAAAACATTAACATCCACAGATAAGAAGTAGGCACTCTCAAACACTGCTGGCAGGAACGTAAACTGATTTAACTCTTCTGGTGAGTAACATGACTCTATGAACCAAAGTCTTTAAACATCATACCTTTAAACCTGACACTGCAGACATTTCTAGAATTTTATCCAAAGGTAATAAAGCAAAGATTAAGCTAAAAGAATGATTACACAGTGTATTTTATAACAGCTAAAAGCTGGGGGAAAACTTATGTACATAACAGGGCCCATGCAAACAACTGAATATTATTTTGCCATTAGGGATGGTGATTTAGACAAATACTGACATTACAGACAAGGAACAAATTTACAATAAAGGGGGGAAAAAAGCGTTTTAAAAACATATACAGTTCTCAACCATAATTTTAGAAGGCCTGAAAGAATATCTACAAGGGAATGAATAATGATGAATCATGAGTAGGAGTTTATTTTCTTTTGGCTTATCTACTTATTCTAATTTCCTAATAATGATCTTATATTGTCTTGTAATAAAAAAAAGAACTACTGTATATATTAGCTCTTAGGAGTTAGTAATTTAAAAAAATGACTCAGCAAATAAATCTGTTGCTAACTTTCCTGACATAGAAATACTCTTACCTTATATTTTAGGGGTGAATATTTTACTGCAAGGTTAAATCATCATTAGGGTAGTGTTTCTTATTATGCATAAATCTTACAGTATCACATGGTAATAATTTTTTTCATGTTACAATAAATGAAAAGAATTTGGAAAAGAGCAGTAAAATCTATAGAGCTGACTGCCAAGGTTGTCAAAAGTAATTCACTTTGAAGAGACAAACACATTTGAGGTTTCACTGCTTGTGCTGCTTAAAAAGCAGATAAGATTTTTCCATTGATTTATAATTGTGGATCATAACAAGGGCAGTTGTTCTTACATTCCCAAAAAGGGGCGGGAGGAGGGCCTGGAAGAAGTAACACCACAGTTTCCTTTCTACCACAGCCAATGAGAGAAACACAATGGGTGACCATTATTCCATTTCTCAACCAAAGAAATCTTGTTCCTGGGCACTTTAAAGTAATATGTAAAAGTTGTCCAATTTGTGAAATTTTACTGTGTTCTAACATTCATCTAGTAAATATGCCAGAGAGGGAAAACATACTATGGATGTCTTGGATTTTACCACATACCTCTCTAAACAGAATGTGAAGACAAACACACATATCAAAAATACAAAAGAAAAAAAAAGCGTTAACCACTTAAGTTGTTCTCTGATACACCTATTCCTCTGAGACTATCCATTCCAGCTACAGTTGCCCAGGTCCTATTTTATGTGCCGCTCTTATGTGGAAAAACAAAAGCATAGGTGGGATGCAGCTAAAGCAATGTGCAGAGGAAAATGTATAGCTTAGAAAAGAAAAAGAATGAAATAAATTGAACAAAAGACGTGCAAAGCTGCTTTTGCAAAGCAAAGGGAAGCAAAGCAAAGCAAAAGTGCAATACTGCTAGGAGGCTGAAGAAGACCTAAATAATAGAGAGTTCTACCATGTTTATGGGTTGTAAGACTCAACATTTGTTAAGGTGGAAATTCTCCCCCAGAATGATCTTACAATTCAATGCAGTGCTAACTATAATCCCGGTTGTCCTTTTCATAGACTTTGACAATTCAAAACTGAATATGAAAACCTAAAGAATCCAGAATAGTCAAAGCAATTTTTTTTTTAAGTTGGAATATTTATTACACACTATGGTATTGGCGAAAGGACAGCCACATAAATCATGGACTTAGAACAGAGTCCAGAAATAGACCTACAAATAAATGGTCAATTGACTTTTGGACAAAGACGCTACAGCAAATCTATGAGAAACGGAAATTCTTTTAATCAGATAGTGCTGGAACAACTAGACAGCTATATAAAAAGACCAGTGACTTTCTTATCTCACACCACACGCACAAATTAAATGATCAAAGACGGAAATGTAAAAACTAAAAATACAAAACTTTTGAAACTATGCCGGTCCAAACAGGAATCACTACCTATGTGTAACTATTTGAATGTAATGTTAAATAAAGTATGATTAAATACAATTAAACATTCAATTAAATTCAATTAAAATTTAATTTAAAACTTAGTTCCTGAGTCACACTGGCCACATTTCAAGAGCTCAATAGCCACAAATGGCTATTGCCTACCAGAGTGGACAGTGCACTTCAGAAAATGTAAACTGATGCAAGCCAGTCTTTGCTAAGGCTGGGATGGGGTCAGGCTTTGACTACAAAGGTGGCACAAGGGAACTTTTGAGGGTGACAGAAATATTATCTTGATTGTGGAGGTATTTTCAGGTATACATTTGTAAAAACTCATCAAACGGTACACTTTAAACGAGTGCAAGTTTTGCACAAATCCTATCTCCGTAAAACTGGCTTAAAAAACAACAGGGGCAGGGGCAGAGGGAGACACGTACAACTAGGTGACCTGTCTACCTAGGGAACGTATCTAGTACCTGACCGTGTCAGTTTAGATGATTTACTCCAATTTTTCACTGACTTATTATCTTTATGCTTGCTGAAGTTGACTGCAGGAATACCCTAAATACCTGTATTTATCTACTTAAGGGTAAATTCTTGTGTGGCCTCGGAGAAAAAACACAAATATGTCATTTTGGCCATGGGTGTCACTTGCCCAACAAACATCAATGAGCGCTTACAATATACCAGGGACTCCAATGAACCCTGGAGCTCCGCAACACAAGGAGGCCCACGGCCTTGTGAGTGGGACAGGCGTGCAAACCATTTCAATATCAAATAATAAATTAAGCATGAAATGAAAGGGCAGAGGGGGAGTGGGGCTGTCTAGAAGCCATAATAACACAAGCAAGGGGAGGGAGATGGTGGAGGTCTGCACTACTGTAGTGTAATTAGAGACATTAAACAGAGTTCAGTCTGGCTGCAGCTAGGGTTTTGGAAGGGAGTAACAGGAGACGGGAGCATGGGGAGCATAGTGAGGACACAAGGTAACAGCCAGATGCTCAAACTCCTGTCAGCTAATGTGAAGTAGTTGAACCATGATCCCGTGAACGGCAGGAAACCAGTAAGGCAGAGGACGGCAGAGGCAGGGCTTAAGATGATCCTAACTGACAGCAGAATGGAGAGCGGGCTGAAGAGGGAGAGGAAAGACCAGGAGGGAAACCAGTTTTCATCTAGGTCCATTTCTCCTTCCCTGTATCTTCCTTAGGATTTTGGGGAAGGGCGGTTGAAGCGCGGAGGAGCAATCACTCAAGAGATCCTTGCCTTCTTCCTCTGTAATCCCCCATTGTATCTATTTTAAGGCTCCATTCAAAAAAATGTAATAATTCTGCCATACAGCTTTTTCAACTTTGGAAGAATCCATCCAGAGAGAAGGTGGCAAGGCAGATAGATGGTCACTATCATGAGAAATAATATGAACGCACTTGGGACCAGGAACAGTAACTATGTATGTGGCTTACGGGTTGTTACTGCTCACCTCCCACATCCAGGCAGACACTGCCAACCCATCACAGCATTATCCCTTGGGGTCACAAGGTCCCAGAATCCTTCCAAAGGCAGCACTCCAGCCAGGCACTACTGATCAAACTCAGCCAGGATGAAGAAAAAGCTTATTTGCCATTCCTGCAGACCCTTGGTTTATCACTAATCGATGGCACAGGGGCAAGACTGGAGGACGGCAAACTTTCTTAAAAAGCTGTCTAATAAATATTTTAGATGTCACAGGCCATATGGTCTTTGTGGCATCTAGTCAACTCTTCCAATGAAGTATGAAAACAGCCACAGACAATACGTAAACAACTGAGCATGGCTATTATAATAAAATTTCATTCATGGACACTAGAACTTGAATTTCATATAATTTTCGTGTGTCATGAAATAGTACTCTTCTTCTAATTTTTTTCAATTATTTAAAAGTGTAAAAAACTATTCTTAGCTTGCTGTAGCAGGGGAATAAAATCAGGCAGGGGAACAAATCTGGACTCTGCCTATAGTCTGCTGACTCTTGGGTAAGACAAACTTCCTGGACATCTGTGTTTTGGGCCTTAGAGTCTTAAGTAAGAAGTATTAGAAATGATGGTAACTTGGTGATCTAAGGGCCCTTTTTTTTTTTTTTTCTCCCCACAATTCTGCATCTAAACTCTCCTTACACTTTTAACATTTAATGAGCAGAAAACATACAATGATAAAGAGCCACTAAGTAGTAAGTAATATTTTAAAATAAGTATGAATTTTATTTATTAATCAGTCTTTACATACATATATACACAGTAATACAAGTAGGTACAAACCAATTTATTCAATCTGTAAAGTTTAACGTGCACAGGATTTACTGGCCCCCTTGCAAAATATTCAGAGTTGGAAATACTGCTCCAGATGAACAGGGTCATCAGGTCCCAGGACACAGCCAAGTAAGGCTTCTCATCCTCTAGACTGGACACCCTTAGTAATCAAAACATGCCATCATCAATGGTTACAATGGATCTAACTCTTCCTGTAACCAGAGCAAAGGACTTTGCCTCCAGGGTACCTGCTGTATCTAGTGGACGAAGAATGGGTTCTAGGGGCTCACTCAACAAACACCTTTCTTTCATTCCTCTTCTAGGGGACAGTGATGGTGGGTAGATTATACCAGGGACAGAGGGGGAAGTTTGAGTGTTTGGCTGATGTTGATTTTTTTTTTTTTTTTTAAATAAAAGAACTGAAAAACAGGAAAGAGAAAAAGGAGATTCCTGCACCCCAAAACAGAATCTGAAGGACCTTGCCTGTGTTAAACTGACAGGAAATCATTTAGGAAATCAGTTTCTAAAAACAGGAATCACACTGTCTGCCCATGTGAAAACCCACAATATGTAGGACTCTGATTTAGATCTTATTTTAATGTGACCATAAAGATCTAGCCTTACATGAGAACTGCAAAGTTGACACAGCTAAAAAACACTAATCACTTTGGTTCCTGTCGATGGGGAGCCCAAATCACAAAATTCCCCCAAAGGGAAGATGAATTCAATTAACAAGATTAAACTCACCTGAAATGGGTAAAGTGCAGACTGTTATCTGGAGATGTAAGTGTATGTTCTGGAGGGAGAACGGGTCTCATTCTGGGCACTGGGAGGCACATTTAAGAAATCCCAAATCAAAATAGTGTCATCATGGGAGCTGCTGATGATCTGAAATTCATCAAACTGTAGCCGAAACACACGTCCAGAATGTTCCTGTGAAATGTGACAGCTTGATGAGTAAAATGAGACCTTTACAATCCCTCATTTCTACCCGTGCTCTGGCGCAGGCTGAAAATGCAGCTACTTATCCAGGGTTACTGAATGTTCCAGAGCTTACTGATCTTTGTCCTTCACCCCAGGGACAAAATTCTGGCTTTTCCTTCTAGGCCTTTTCTTTAAATTAATCTTTGTATCTGAGATCCTGGCTCATTAATGTGTCAAAGAAGAAAAATTATGTGATCGCCTCACCAAAGATCTTGGAAAGGTGAACAACAATATTTAATACCCATTCTTGATACACTGCAAAAAGGACCAGAAGGATAGTGTTTTTAACATTACCATGAATATCTATTTCAACCACAGCCAAACTCAAAACTAATGGTGGAATGTAAGAAGCATTCTCATTAAAATCACGAAGAAAACAAGAATAGCCCTCACCATAGTTCTGCATGTTCTAATCGATGCAAGAAGCAAAGAAATAGAATAAAAGGTAAAGCTACGAAAAATACGAAAAATCTATCAATATTTTCAAAAAACTGTCCCCTCATTAATATAACAAAAGCAACCAGACTACTAGAAATAATGAGCCTGCTAAAGATGTTAAAACAAGATTTACATAAAGTATTTTTAAATGCCAAAGCAATAATTCACACAATATAGACTGAGGAGAAATTCCATCTTAATAATACAGAAATGTGCTGTATTATAAAAATTCAACGTAACCAGATACCCGTATTAAGAACTCTCCCAAGGGGCACCTGGGTAGCTCAGTCGGTTAAGTGTCCGACTTCGGCTTAGGTCATGATCTCACAGTTCGTGGGTTTGAGCCCCACATCGGGCTCTGTGCTGACAGCTCGGAGCCTGCAGCCTGCTTGGAATTCTGAGTCTCCCTCTCTCTCTGCCTCTCCCCCATTCATGCTCTCTCCCCATCTCTCAAAAATGAATAAACATCTAAATAAATAAATAAATAAATAAATAAATAAATAAATAAATAAATAAAAGAACTCTTCCAAATCTATAGGAAGGAAATACTTTGAGCTCTACGAGGAAACCAATCCACCTACAAATGAGGATGTCTGCTTTCATGTTTTAAGTTGTATTAATGTTCCTTAGGGAAGAGCTCACTGTAACGTCAATGTCAATTACTCTCTGATTTGGGCTAACCAAAATGAACAAAACAGCGCATTTCTCTGAAGGCACGCTGTGAGATACACAAGATTTCCTGTGACACAGCTGGGCAGGTCCATCTACAGGAGGCCACCCTCCAGCATGGGAACCACTCCCACTTCAACAGATTACCTACCACCAACGTGCGCAAACACAACGTGCTTGCTGGGGCTCGAGGGTCCAGAGCAGCTTGCAAGTCCCAAACTTTAATTTTCCTAGAAAAGAAGACTGCGATTAGTGGGAAAGTTAACATTTTATATATTGTCGAGCACTTCCTTGGTAGAAAGGCGTGCACATGAACTGCTAGTATAAAAGCTAGTGGAGGGGTGCCTGGGTGGCTCCACTGGTTGAGTATCTGACCCTTGATCTCGGCTCAGGGTGTGATCTTGCAGTTTGTGGGATCAAGCCCAGCATCGGGCTCTATGCTGACAGTGTGGCGCCTGCTTGGGATTCTCTCTCCCTCTCTCTCTGCCTCTCTCCACTTGTACTCTCAATCTCTCTCTCAAAATAAATTTTAAGAAATAATAATAAGCTAATGGAGAACATGCTTATGTTTTTACAAATTACTTAAACTAATTACATCTGATTTTGGAAAAAACAAGGACCTACACATTCTCAGGATTGCTGAAACTGTGAAGAAATATTTTTAAGGGAGATAAGAAAACAACTTCATGCTATCTGAATTCAGTTCCTGACTTGATAATCTATGTCACCAAATTCATTAATCAGGGGGCTCTCTAGGGCTGAGTAGGTGCTGCTGACAGAAACTAGGGCTCTCTGGGAAATTCCAAGGATACCTTTCTTCAAACTAAGCAAATGCTGAAAGTTAATAATAGGAGCATAAACAGACCAACTAATCTGTGAGTATATACAAGGTCACCTTAAAAGGTTTACAGTTGCCACTTGCTCATTTAAAAAGTCACGAGGCTTTTTAAAGAGTATTTGTTCAATTAACCAAAAGGGGAAAGGAAATGTATCGCCGAACACACACACACACACACACACACACACACACACACACACACACACACACACAGTTGGTTTAATTTAGGGCGAAGGCAAAGAACTGAATTCCCACACAACCTTTACAATAACGGTTAAAGGTGTAAGCACAGGAGTTACAGAGGCTCTGCTAGACTTGGGGCAAGACTGCTCATCTTTCTGGGCCAGAGTGGCCTCACTTGATCAAGCGGTACGGCAACACCTGCCATCCACCATTACACAGAAGGGACCGGGCACAGAACTGGCAGATACGTAGCTGCTTAATATTCAGCACTCCTTTTCCTCTAGATACCATGGCAGCAGTGCACTTAGAAATCTGAAATACATACCCATCATAGGCCCCACTGACAATCCTCTTGTTATCAAACCGGATGCATCGGACCAATTCTTCATGTCCCTCTAGGACTCTTAAACAGGCACCACATTCGATATCCCATAGCCTTGAATGTGAAACAGATCTCTGTGAAACAACTTCCCACACATGATTCACACTATCTGCCCCGTAACGTGACTTTCACTCTCTCCTGAACTTTGTTTCTATCTCGTTCCCAGTCTACACCGTACACAGAGAGAGATATGCATGTACATTTATACCATTTGTACATTTTAAAGCACTAATTTGGGTAGAAGCCTTACTTCTCATTGTATTTTCTTTTACTCAACTGGAAACCTTTTTTAATCACACACATGTATTACTATTTAAATAAGATCAACAAACAACAAACTTCAATTATATTTAGTTCCTAGGCATTCTTTTGATGTCTGAATTGATTAAACCATGTAGCCAAATGGTCTAGGAAGGGCTTTTCCGGGGGAGATAGGGACTGCAGGCAGGAGAGAAGAAAACGCATGATGTGTGTGGGCTGGGGGAGGATATAATACAGTCAGGAGGGTAGGCTTCCACCCCAGGCACTTCTAGCCTGGAATCCATGAGACCCACTGAAGTTAGAACCAGTGGACCAGTAATGGTCTTCCTCTCCTGATGAGGTTTAGGGACACCCCTCCTAGATAACACTCCCGGACACGAGGGCTGTCCAGTTTACACAGTCACAATGGGAGCCTCTCATTAAGTATATGAAATGTCTCAGGAACATGAACCCACACACTATGCCCAGCCTTCTTCTCGGTGTATGATTTACAGAACAGTTCTGAAAATAAAAATTTTTTAATTTTTCTGTCATCATTGATTTTTCTACATTGTTTATAAACATAAATCATAGCAAACTAACGTGTACAAAACAAAGTCAGCAAACTCATTCTGTAACAACATTTTCTTAGCCCCTCTCCCAATAGCTCTTACCATATACCCAATGAATATTTTACCACAGCCACCCTCAGAAAATCTTCTCATCAGTGTCAGTGACGGTGGCTTCTCTAACCTACTGTGAGCAGAGCCATTCAGCACTGCCACTGACTCCAAAGTGGTTCCCCTCTATAAACTATAAAGGAATATACATTATTATTTTGTAAAATCTCAGAGATTCTGGTGAGAAAGGTAAGGACTATTTACTGATGAAATATTAAGTAATATAAAGCATGATGGATACAAGAGAACCAAGATTCAGGGTCAATTGACTTTAATAATATCTTAAAAACTTAAAATGATAAAGAAAACTTGCAGCAGTTTCAGCTTTATTGCTGTTTTGTTCCCTCCTTCCTTCCTTCTTTCTTTTAAAAATCATCTTGAAACCAATCTTTATTTTGCCCAAACATTAAACAATTTGATTAAAAAAAAAAAAGCTACCAGCATATGTTGGGACAATGGAAAAACAACTTGGGATCAGTGAGTAGATATTTAAGGGAAATTCTTAACAAATACAGTGTTTATGGATAGTCAGATTTATTAGAAAGCAAGGACACTGAGTGCTGGGAAGAAAAAAGGGAGATAAAATAAATGATGAAACAGGAGTGGATGATGTTGTAGTGTAGCCTCGGGTGAGACACAGATAAATCAAGTACACTCCTCCCACCTGTTAGTGAGGGAGACAGGAGCTCACAGATAAGGGAAAGTAGAGAGTCAGGCTGGAGCGTCCTCTCTTCTGAGGAGTTCTGGTATTAAGGGATCTTGGGTGGAGTTTATGTCATAAAACGTGTGTATTGGAGGAGTCAGTTTACCCACTTCAGTTCACAGGACCAAATGGACTAATAAAAGTTACCTATAGTTTTCTTACTTGAAGTATCTCCAAAGGCTCCAAGTCTTTTGAGCATCAGGACTGAGGCAGGAGTCAAAACTATAGCAAAAATCAGCCTACTCTGTCAGCACACCAGCTTCTACTCACCTTATGGTATTATCTGATGATCCACTAACAACCAGCCGATCCCTGTACTGGAGACAGGCAATGCCTCGCTTGTGCCCATTCAGAGTACGAACAAACTCACAGGTGCTTGTGCTCCAGACCTGCATAACCAATTAATAATACTTTAAGAATAAACGCCGAAAAGTCCCCTCATAATATACCTTTTTAAAAACATCAGAGCTTCTAAGAATGACCAAAATACTTGATTATGAAATCTGCTTCAGAAGCTGGGGGACAGACTGGCCAGCATACAGTTTTCTTAGCTGCAGAGTGATAAAACAGGAATGAAACACAGAGGGAAGCTGTGAAGTCTCCAACCTTGAGATATTCACAAAGAGAACATCTCCTGGATGGTTCAGACATTCACTTGCCTAGAGGGAAGAGTGTGGGCCAGATTTTATGTTTTCATGCCAACTGACATGTCATATCCAATGTAACTGATGTGAAAAAGTTTCACCTTTCACATCCTCCTCTTTTCCAGCATAGTTTCTTGAACAGCTCCATTTGTTTTGACACATCACTCCTAATATTATGTATGTGGAATAAATAATCCCTCTTTTGTGAAACCATCTGCAAGACTTAGATGTTCACAGACACACTTAATATATTACAAGCCAAATAAGGAGACGCAAAGCAACCAGAGTGCCCTGAATTATTTTACCAGCTGCGTTTGTAGTTGAATGGGATAACTAGATCTCCACATGCAAAAGAATGAAGTCGGACCCCCAACTCACACAATATACAAAAATACAATTCAGAATAAACCAAAGGCCTAAATGTGAGAGCTGAATCTATGAAACTCTCAGAAGAAAACACAGGAGTAAATCTTTGATCTTGGATTAGGCAATGGTTTCTCAGACAGGACAATAAATGCACAGGCAACAAAAGGCAAAAATTGATCAATTGCACTTCATCAAAATTAAAGTTGTCTGTGTGGCAAAGAACATCATCAAGACAGTGAAAAGAGAAGCCACAAGATGGAAGAAAATATTTCCAAATCATTCACCTCTTAAGGTACTTGTAACCAGAATATATAAAGAATTTTTGTAACTACACAGTAAAAAAAACAAAAACAAAAACAAACAAAAAACACCCAAATAATCCCATTTTTTAAGTACATGAAAGATTTAAACAGATGTTTCTCCAAAGAAGATACAAAAAAGGCCAATAAGCACTGAAAAGATGCTCAGTATCATTGGTCACAAGGGAAATGGAAACCAAAACCAGAGATAACCACTACACAACTACAAGGATGGCTGTAATAAAAAAGACGGACAATAACAAGTGCTGGCAAGGATACGGAGAAATCCTCCAGGCTGATATTATGCAACGGCTGCTCTGTAAAAAAGGCCCAAACCCTCCTGACTTCCAGGCAGTGATCTTGTTCCAACTGGTCTGACTGAATGGTAAGTGAGTTACTGCACACAAACCCTACTTGTTCAACTGCCAGACCACTTTATCTAAAGGTTGATGCTACCTCTGTGATGTGTGGGGCTAGATACTAGATACCAGAATGCCACCTAGTGCTGGTCATAAAAAGAAGGTTTTTTGATCCAAATTCAAATGCTCGCACAATGCTGGTGGGATTTTAACACAGCGTAGCCACTTTGGAAAACGTTTGGCAGCTCTTCAAAATATCGAACCCAGAGTTACAATTCCAAGAGAACTGAAAATGTATGTCTGTGCAAAAAGTTATACACAAATGTTCATGGCAGCACTATGTTTAACAAATGAAAGGTGCAAACAACCAAAATGCCCATCAACTGATGAACAGATAAACAGAGCGTGGTACATCCACACAATGGAATTTTCTTCAGTCGTTAGAATGAATGAAGTACTGACACATGCTACAATATTCATGGATGAACCATGAAAACACCACATTAAGTGCAAGAAGCCAGACAGAAAAGGCCACATATTATAGGATTACATTTATATGAAATGTCTAGAAAAGGCAAATCCATGGACAGAAAATAGATTAGTGATTGCTAAGGACCAGAAGAAGAGAACAGGGGTTGACTGTCAGTGGGTAGGAGGTTTTTTCAGGGGGCAATGAAAATGTTCTGAAACTAAACTATATTAAATGGCTAACACTGTAACTACATTAAGGGGCACTGGACTGCATGCTTTAAGTGATGAAACTCACGGTATGTGAACTATATCTCAAAAGCTAACATTTTAAAAAGTTAAAATGGATACTGGGATCAGACCTGCATTTACTACATCCTATGACTCACCATAGACTACAACCATTTGTCTCATGCCTGCCACCCACCATACGCCGAGCTTCTTGAGGGCAGGGATGGGTCTTATTCATTATTGTATCTCCAGCATCCAGCCTAGGGTCTATGGCCAGGCATAGATCATTAAGTGGATTAATTCAAATGAAGTGAATTAAGTGAATAAATCAAATCTCAGCTCCGCCACTAACTAGCTGTGTGGTCTCCAGCCCAGTTCTTCACTCTCTGAGCCCCATTTGTAAAATTGAGGCAATACCTTCCTCAACAGAGTGCTGGAAGAGATCAGCGACAGGGTAAGGTGAAGCTCCTAGCACACAGTACATGTTCCACAGGTTAGTTCTCTTCCCCTTAAACACGCGATCAATGGTGTTATTTCATGAAATAGAAGGCTGCTCTCCATCGTGGACCCGTGACCCTTTCCTCCTACCTTGCCTGTGATTCCAGAAGCATGAAGAATGAGATTGCCTCAAGGGCTCAAGCACAGATGAAGGAGATTACAGATCTTGCCCAGTACCAGGTTAGTAAAGCCCACCTCTGCTTCCTCTGTGTTTGAAAAGGCACAGGAGGAAGCAGAGTTATGACTAGTAGATACACTTACTTTGATGGTTCTGTCACCAGAGGCAGACACGATGTATTTATCATCAAAGTCTACCACATTGACAGCAGCACGGTGGCCAACCAGGACACGGCGTAGAGTGATATCGGTAGCAGAAGCCATGTCCCACACAGCGATGGAGCGATCCTTGGAACAGGTCACCATAAGTCCATTGCTGAAGCGTAAGTGCAGTACAGCCTCATTGTGGTGGATCAATGTGTTCAGAACTTCACCCGTGTTCACATCCCAGACTCTAGAGAACAGAAAAGCACAATGCGTGATTACTGAGACAACCAGGAAGAGTCAGTGTCTGTGCCCTGGGCCCATTCTTAGTAGTAGGCTAGGGAGACGTAAGCTTCACTTGTGCCTGGGACCTCACACCCAAGACCATGTTTAAAAGGAGCCCCCAGAAGCAATTATTGTATTTGCTGAGAAGTACTGAGAGGGTTTCAAAAAAAGAAGGCCAATTATGGAGGGGCCTGGGTAGCTGCTCAGTCAGTTAAGTGTCTGACTGTTAATTTCAGCTCAGGTCATGATCTCACAGTTCACGTGTTTGAGCCCCACATCGGGCTCTGCACTCACAGTGCGGAGCCTGCTTGGGATTCTCTCTCTCCCCTTCTCTTTCTGCCCCTCCCCCATTCATGCTCTCTTGATCTCTCAAAATAAATAAATAAACTTAAAAAAAAAAAAAGGAAGAAAGAAGGCCAACTCTGGCTCTGTCCAGGTTTAGGTTTATTTAACATCAGGTAATCAGGGACAGTGAGGACAACAAAATGATTCTTCAAGTAAGTGGGCTCGCAGGGAGTCTGAGATGACAGGGGAAGGAGGCTTCATAGCTGGGGAACTGAGGGCAGTTTCCAAGCTTAAGGCTCTTTTTGGCCTCTGATAGGTCTCAGAGTCCATTACTTACCATTGCACACTAGAGACTGTAAGTCATGACAACTCATCAATTCCCACATGCATCTATTTACCCAACTGCTTTATGGACAAAGGCAATATGGCAGCTGCTCCATCCATGACATATAAGGTTCTCAGGGGCAGCCCTTTCATGTCACAGCTTTTCTGTAAACCCAATCTCCTAAGAGGACAAATTCACACAGACCAAAGGAGGAAAGTCACAGGCTTCTGTGGCAGAAGCAGTGCCTGAAAAGCACTGAGTGAGAGAAAGGACACTAGCATGCTGGTGACTTTTCCAAATGTCTGGAGCATGGTCTCCCAGGAGAAAGCTAGTCTAACACTAGGTAATATTTCCTAGTACATTTCCATCTCTATAACATACAACAATGAGCATAGGACCTACTTAACAAAAGGTGGCTTTCTAGCCTGCTTTGTTCAAATAAACCCACACCTAAAGTGGTTTTGAAATACAGCATATAAAACATATACAAAGAATGCGTGTCCTTATCCCCGAAAAGGGTGCAGTCTCAGTCTTCTCAGACCAGCGAAGCCAAATCACTCACCTCACTGTAGAGTCTGAAGAACCAGTCACAATGACACGTTCATCATACTGGAGACAAAGGACAGAGCCAGTGTGTCCTGTTAACACTTTCAAACATTCCAAGCTGGTTTTATCCCAAATCTATGGAGACAAGATCAACCACAGTGATTTAGTATATCACCTTCTGACAAATGTTTCTGTCTCACCTTACTTTCTGAATCACAAAATAGAACAAACCTGCATTACAGTAAATAAGAGCAGTTAAACTTCAAACAGGTGGAAAATGACAAAAAAAGGGAAGAGGCAATATCGAATAACTTCCGAAACAGATGTGCTATTTTGTTTACTTTGTCCCTCTGACTATTATACTTACTATATTTAACAGCCTTATAAAGGGAATTTTTAAATAAACGCTGAAACACAGTGTGACAACATTAAGAGCCTTTAAAAATGCATATCTCTAACCCATTATGATTACTTACAAAAATTTTAAAATGAAAAATGTTCGACATTTCAGAAAAATTTCAAAGTAAACTGAAAAGCTTTTAATGAGAGAATATAATGCTTCATTACAGTTATGTTTTTTAAAAAATAGAATAAAAGCCATCTATATGGTGATATAATCAATATATTTAGAACAAAAAAAAAGATGAAAAGGAAAGATAATAATAATAGTCGGCTTTGTTCTCTGAGTGTTCTTTTTCTCCCTTCTTTTGATCTTTCCAATGTTTTTCAAGTTTTCAATACTCCCCACATATAATTGGGGATACAAAATCATTTATTTTAAAGATTGGATTGTTAAAAATAGATCATGTGAACCTGTTTCTTCCTTTGTAAAATCATACTGTCATAATTTGCAGCATCCCTCAAGTTTACTACAAATAGCCAAAACAAGACATTTAACTGTCTTTCTACAACAGCAAGACCTGCTTCTAATTTCTGACCTATTAGAACCACGGTTATCTTGAAAGAGTGATTGGTGATCCAGGACTGGTACAGAATGAAGGACAAAAGGTTTCCAACCACTGTTCTAGATGATCTCTCTAAAGTGCATCTCTGTTCTACTGTTTATGTCTCATAAATAAAATGCATGCCTATTTTAAACATGGTGTGCCTCTATTAACGGCACTCTTTTAGAAACACATCCGATGTAAATGAAACGCAAGCCTGTGGTCAGCCTATGCTCTGACAAGGTCCTTATAAACCATTCTTTTTTTTTTTCTTTTTAAGGTGTATTTATTTATTTTGAGAGAGAGAGAGAGAGTGCACCCATGTGGGAGAAGGGCAGACAGAAGGGGGGAGAGAGAGAGAGAGAGAGAGGGGGAGAGAGAGGGGGAGAGAGAGAGAGAGAGAGGGGGAGAGAGGGGGAGGGAGGGAGAGAGAGAGAGAGAGAGAGAGAGAGAGAGAGAGAGAGAGAGACCCACACAGGCTCAACATTGTTGGGTCAAAGCCTGATGCAGGGCTTGAACCCACGAACCATGTGATCATGAGCTGGATGCTTAACCAACTGAGCCACCCAGGCACCTCCCTTATAAAACATTCTCACTATTCCTTAAAGGATAACTGCCCAAATTAAATAGTAACATACGTCACTCTTGCCAGAGTATATTTATGGCTGCGGGTTATCAGGGCTACTGATTGATAAGTATCACATAAAAATAGGGTTCTGAGGTCAAATATATTTTGGAAGTGGGGAAACACTGGGTATCTCTCTCCTGCAGACCTCAGAGTCTTTATGTGCTACTCTATCCTGTGAATTTCTAAGGAGACACAGCATGCCATCAGCTTGAGGACAGACTAAAAGAAATTATTCAGAAAAGACTGGGGGGCAGGGGGGAAACCTGGAGAAAATGTAAGACAATAACAAAAGATCTACTATTTATGTAATTAGAGTCTCAGAAGGAGAAAAAAAGAAAAGGGGGCAGAAAAAATATTTGAAAAAATAATGGCCAAAGACTTTTGAAATTTGGTGAATGAAAGACATAAATTTACAGATCCAAAAGCTCAGTGAAAAACTTGCTAGGTATGACATCAAAAGCATGATCCATAAGACAGGCACCTAGTGGCTCAGTTGGTTGAGCATCTGACTCTTGATTTCTGCTCAGTTCATGGGATTGAGCCCTGCATCAGCCCTGCACTGACAGTACAGAGCCTGCTTGGGATTCTCTCTCCTTCTCTCTCTGCCCCTCCCCCACTCTCATACACTCTCCCTCTCAAAATAAATGAACTTTAAAATAAAAAAGCATGATCCATAAAAGAAAAAAATGGTACACTATTCTTCATCAAAATCAAAATCAAAATCAAAATCAAAATCTCCTGCTGGTCTATGAAAGATATCATTGAGGAAATGAGAAAACAAGACTGGAAGAAAATATCTGCAAAACATATCTCAAAAAAGGATTTGTATCCAAGGGAACCTGGGTGGCTCAGTCAGTTGAGCATAGAACTTCAGCTCAGGTCAGGATCTCGCGATTTGTGAGGTCAAGTCCAACATTGGGCTAGCTGCTGTCAGCACAGAGCCCACTTCAGATCCTCTGTCCCCCTCTCTGCCCTTCCCCTACTTGCACTCTCTCAAAAATAAATAAAAATATTTTTTAAAAAAAGGATTTGTATTCAGAATATGTAAAGAACTCTCAAAGTTCAATAATATGAAAACAACCCATTTTAAAAATGGACAAAAGATGTGGATACTTCACGGGGCGCCTGGGTGACTCAGTCAGTTAAGCTTCCTACTTCGGCTCAGGTCATGATCTCACAGTTCGTGGGTTTGAGCCCCGTGTCGGGCTCTGTGCTGACAGCTCAGAGCCTGAAGCCTGCTTTGGATTCTGTGTCTCCCTCTTTCTCTCTGCCCCTCCCCTGCTCGCTCACTCTCTCTCTCTCAAAATAAACAAACATTAAAAAAAAAAAAAAAAAAGATTTGGATACTTCACCACCAAATATACAGATGGCAAATAAGCACATGAAAAGATCATGTGATCATCAGTCATTGGGGAAATGTAAATTAACTCAAAATGACATATGTCTACATACTTATTAGAACGGCAAATATCAACCTGAAAATACCAAGGGCTGACAAGGTTGCATAACAAAGGGAACTCTCATACCTTATCGATAGGAACATAAAATAGTACAGCCACTTTGAAAACCAGCTTGGCCATTTCTTAGCAAGAAATACAGATACTTACCATATGGGTCAACAATCCCACTCCTATGTTTTTACTCAAGCGAACTGAAAATGTATGTTCTCATAAAAACTTGCATACATGTTTATAGTGGCTTTATTCATAATTGTGAAAACTGGAAACACAAATGTCCTTCAACAGGTAGACGGATAAACACACTGGGATGCACCAGAAAGTAGACTGCTACTCAGCAAGAAAAGGGAACCAACTACTGCTAAGTGTAACAAAGGAGATAATCTCATCTAAGATGCTAAGTATAAGAAGCCAAACTCAAAAAGCTACATACTGTGTGAGTCCATTTATAGACTGTTCTCTAAAAAGCAAAATTATAAGGATAGGGAAAAAAAGACTGAGAAAAAAAAAAGGTTGGGGCACCTGGGTGGCTCAGCTGGTCAAGCATCCAACTCCTGGTTTCAGCTCAGGTCATGATCTCACAGGTTCGTGAGTTCAAGCCCCAAGTAGGGTTCTGCACTGACAGCACAGAGTCTGGAACCTGCCTGGGATTCTCAGTCTCCCACTCTCTCTGCCCCGCCCCCCCACTCCACATGAGCACACGTGCTCACTTGCACTCGCGTGTGCTCTCTCAAAAATAAACTTTAAAAAAAAATTAAAAAGTAAATAAATAAATTTAAAAAGCCCAGTGCCTAAGGGGAAGAACTGAACACAAAGGGACTGAATAAGGGAACTTCTGGGGATGATGGAACTGTTCTATATCTTGATTTTTGTTACGGTTACACAATTCTTTGTGCTTGTCAAAACTCATAAAACTTTACAACAAAAAGAGTGAATTTTCCTGTATGTAACTTGCAACTTTAAAAAAAACGGCAAAAAAAAAATCCTGCTATGTTTTCTTAAATACGAGAAAATAAGCTATAAACAATGTAAAACAAAATCTGTCAGATCAGCTGCCGAACATTAAAAACACAGAAATGATCCAGCTTATCTACTTTTGAAGAGTGAATTAAAACATATAAATATAAATTGCTCTATCATTCTTTTGTGTTATCACTTGAGCCTTCGTCAGCACCCATAAAAGGCAATGACTTTGATTTACAGGCAAGGCAGCAATGCCTCCACCAGCTAGCAAAGTCAGCAAGAGTCCTGTGATACTGAGATATTTTCCATGCGCACCTAAACACAGAACACAGAATGCACATGTGCTTAGAGAAGGATAAGAAGTGAGACAATCCAGGGGTCTTGTGTTAGTCTAGGGAAACACTCTGCGGTTCCTGAGAACCACACTGAGAGCTGCCAAGATGGAAGGGCACTGATGAAAACAATCTGGAATAAATGGAGAGATTCAGTGATCTAGTATCTAACACAACCACAATTCTAAGAAGAACACATACAAAATACAGTCATTCACCTTAATAGAATTATCTCGTAGGCCACTGATAATTTTTTCATCATCATACTGTAAACAGTAGACACCTTTACTATTTTCAGAGCGGCACTGAATCCTCTGCAAGTTGTGTCGTCCACACCGCCAGTTAGATTCTATAGTCTGGGGGAAAAAGGAGGCAACAGATGAGTTTTTGTGAATCAACTATTCTATTAGGCTTCAGACTCTAGTGTTGCTTCCAGGAACAGCATACCAGATACCCCATCTTGGTTTGCATAACTGTCTGTGGATAGGAATCATGCTCTTTCCAAGTAAGACATTAGCCCAACAGTGTTTTTTGTCAAACGCTCCCTATCTGGCAACCGCCATAGGATTTCCAATGAGTTTGAGTTGGGTTTGAAAAAAAATAGCCTAGACAGAACTCAATATGCTTAAAGAATGCCATTTGCACCCAAAATATACAAATACGTAGTAACTCACTGGGTCACTCTCTAACGCCAATTAAAATATTTGGCAGAAGACCACCACCAACATTAAGCATATACTGACAATCTATGTATCCATCCAAGGCATTGTCTTAATCACTGAGAAAAGACATCGAACAATTACTACCTGTCAACTACTACAGAAAGAATTTTATTTGTTATCCATTTTTAATCATCTACTAGACTGAAAGGTCTTTTACAATAAGAATGGCACACCTGGGCCCTGGATAACATTCTTCCATCATTCATGCAACATTTACTGAGATGCTACTTTTTTCCATATACTGACTGTGCTAGGTGCCGGGGATTAAAAGAACAGGAAGCACACTGTTCAAGGGAGCTACCACTACAGGCACACAGGTAACTAGGCACACAGTACCTGGAACTAGATATACTCAAAAGATGTTTATCTGGTTAAATGATCCACATACTAACCTTGGAAGGAAGTTCTTATTACTTCCCTTTTAAAAACAAGGGAAGAGTTTAATTTCCTGAGGCCACAAAACTAAGTAACTAGACTAAATGGAAATTATACCCGGTTCTTCCTGACGAGTCCATGCTTTTCCACTAAAATATGCAGTGTCTGTAAAGAAGTATAGTCCTAGCTATTGAGGCAGTGAACACAGAACATAAGATCGGTAACAATTTCAGATAAAATATGAGTGCCAAATGAGTGATTAAAACTATAAGTTCTGTAGGACACTTACAGGAGAAAAACAGAACCAAGGCCTCAGACCAGTGGGCAAAGTTTAATGAGAAAGTGGATCATGCCCAGGGCACTAGAAGACCTAAGCTTTGGTAGTAGATACGAGGCATTTTTAGGATCAAAGGGCACAATGTTTCTAAGAACAACCCGAGCGTCAACTCCAAATCCTTGAAATTAGGGGACGATGGGGACTAAAATAATTGGTTACACCTGAGTTCAGGATATAGCCTGAAAGATTATCTCTGAGTAGTTAATTATATGAGTAGCTGAAAGTTTAATTAGTTGCTCTGCTAAAGGATGGTGATAAGTCTCATCTTCATTCACAATATGCACTTAATTACTAGCTCTGCTGACATCTGACAAACTGTATCTCCTCTTATGTTGAAGGCAGTATGCTTCTGTATGCTCTAAACTGTTCAAATTTACTGAATGTTATGTGCCAGGTACTATGCTTTCATAACACTATGGTATGTGATTTAAATATTTTATAGCTAATTTAATCATCACAACTCTGAAGCCGAAATTACTGTCCTCCTTTTATAGAAAAAGAAATGGAAGGTTGGAGATAGTGATACACATATACCTAAAAAGGAAAATGTTTCATCATTTGTGGCCTCCACACTTAGCACAGGAGCCTGGAAATATAATCCCTGCCCTCAAAGAGCTCCTATGTACAGCCTTGAGAGAGGGCAGGATTGCATATTTCTAACACCCGAGGGATGCAAGGAGGTGTCATGGAGATGCCAGGAGTGAGGAAACGCTCATCTGCCCATCTGCTACCAAGTCAGAGCTTCTGAGCCAGCATCATCATCTCCAGTAAGTTTGTGAAATGTCAGAAATAAAGAATATTCCAAAACCAAAATTAATAATAAGAATATTAATAATTCACCCCACCTCTGTTACTGCTACCAATGTAGATAACAGATCTGAGTATATAAGCGACTTTTAGAAAAGGGGTCCAGAAAAAAAGACTTAAACTGAACTCAATGCTTAGAATCATTTAGAGAGCTAATATATTTTTAGATAGTGACTGAGCCACCTCAGCATGCTAAGTATACCAGGAAAACGCTGACTTAGGAGACAGATGCACTGGTAACAAGTCTCATTCATGGCCAGTGACTCTTGGCAGTGGTTACCGATATTCAGGCTACACCCTACAGGGGCCCAAAGAGTTGCTGCAGAAGGCATGACTCCATATAAACCCGAAGTATTACAAAGTTGAATACGTAACATAACTTACATATATACATATATATGCACATATGTGTGTGTGTGTGTGTGTGTATATATATGTGTGTGTGTGCATCTCGGGTGTTATTTTAAAAATTCATACAACTGCTTTCAGTTATAAAACATAAACATTTGCTTTAAAATATCATCAAATCAGTAAAGCAGCTTTGTTACTCTCTATATTTCAATGCAAAGGAAAAGTATTTACTATCACATGGGAGACTGAAAAAAAAAAATAATGTAAAAAGAGAAAGCAGAAGAAGCCTCATACCAAAAAGAACTGCCTATATGCTCCCTCGAGTGGAAAATGTTTTCTAGAACTGGGCGACTTGATTACAATCTTTTACTATACCTAAAGACCTAAAGATACAGCAGAGAGGACCAAAGAGGAGTTGGGGTGAGGCAGCAGTCAGCCTGGGGGCACACCCATCCCCTGCAACGTCTGGTCAGAGAACACCGCCTGATGTGACAGCCTGGGCCATACCCTCTGCCTCTGGCCCTCACATAAGAAATGGAGGCCAGGCCCTCTCCAAAGCTCTGTCAGATTACAGGCTCTTGTTCTAAGCTGAATGGAAGTTAAGAACTAGGAAATGGCTTAGCTTTTCAATATTCAGAAAAGAGCCTAGTTTTTCTAAAATACATTTCTGAATTTTAAATAAAAGGTCTGCCAGGTCATTCTTGATGGGTCGTTTTAGGGAGCTCCCGCTTAAGGCTGTGTTAAAAAAAAATTTTAAGCTCCTGAATCACCACAGAAGTGGTTTGTTTCAAAATGCCAGGAAAGGGACACTAACCCAGAGCAGGGAACAGATGGTTTTGCTGCACACCAATCTCGTGTAACTCCTGAGACTCGACTCTTCTCAATTCCCTGGGCCACCCACAAAAGAAAGCAGCACGTCCTGCTGACTATGCCTGCCCAAAATACTACCTACCACCATATTCGACGACCTCAACTCTTACTAGAATGCTTATAAGCCAGGTCTTTAAAAAAATAAATAAATAAAAAATAAAATACTAGACCCTTAAAAATGGAAGGCAGCCCAGTGTGGTACAGAAAATACCTAGGTCAGTTAGCAGCTTTGGCAAATGAGGTGGGACTGTTTGTGCTGCAGTTTCCTCCTCTGTAAAAATGGGAAAAATAAGATCTACTTCCTTAAAACTCTTGTAAGGAGCAAATGAAATTACACATATAAAGTGCTCATCACAGTGCCTACAAACAGCTGTGGAGAACACAGACCCAAAGGAGTAGGCTGTGACCAACAAAATCTTCTCACCAAGATGTCAGGAACGGTTGTCTCAGTCTGGGCTGGTATCTAATGCTGCTAGCCTTGGGCCCTCCCTAACCATTCCTGGGAAGGGGCTCAGCCTTCCAGTGCATTTCAACTGTGACTCCAGCAGCAGGGATACAGGGCATACACAGGTGCACCTCTTTAATTATGCAGATACCTGCCATTACACTTAGACATCATGTGGTGTGGCTACTGTAGAGGAGTCCTTCGTGTTTTTGAGAACTTGTAAAATCCCCTTACCCTGTGCAAATTTTAAAAATACTGGGAAAGTAGCCATGATACACAGAGTATACAGCGGCATTTAAATTGGCAATAGAGTGAAAACAGATGTCTGAGTATGGAGGAATAACATTATTTTTAGAAGCCTAAACACAACTGGGTGGGTGGGCAAGTTTCAGCATTTTCTGGTCAGGACAATATTAATATCAAGTTTGCAAACCACAAAAAAGCTTCCCACTTTCCCTGAATAAAATGTGGTTTATTAAAAGGTGCGATACAACACACCATCATTTTACCAGTGGTCTATTCCAAGGAGAGTGCTTCAAAGGCTTTAATCCAGTGAATAAAAAGAGGGGAAATGCATATTACATGAAAGAGTTTACACTACTCTGAGATGGCAACAGAGAAAAATCCAAGTTCAGGACACAGAATTCTGATTAAGTCTATTGTAACAATTCCCACCTCTCTGCTAAGAGACGATTGGGGGCATGGTAGACCCCCAAAAGAGCATGAAAAGAGCATGAGCTTTGGACTAAGACTCTGTTTTGATCGTCTGAGAGTTAAATCAAATCACTGCAGCAAAGTACCTAATAGTAAGCTCACCATTAGCAGTGAGCAGAACAACTGAGACTCTAGATAGCAGGGGAAATATGGCTGCATCTTTGAGGAATGTGCCTCAGGTTTTCCAGGAATTCCTTCTCAACTCAGAGGTACTCTAAACCATGCCCACGCCCCCCCCCCACCCGTGTGGCAAGAACACCCAAGAGAAATGAAGCTTTGCAGAAAGCTAAGAATTCTTATTTATTCTCCCTAGACTTCATCTCTCACATCTTCATTTCCTCAATAATGGGAGTTGGCCACACTAAGCTAGGTTTTCTATTTTTTTTCTTAAAAATTAGCCGATTTGTGATGGGTCAATGTAGAAGGGCAAGGTCATCTGCTCATCACAGTCAAATCTAGGAATGGACAGATGACAAAGACAGTACCTGAAACACAGCTGTCAAAGTAGAGCAAGAAAAGAAGAAGCTGTTGTGTACTGGCAACTTCGCCAAGTATATGGAAACTACACAGAGACTCTGTAGGCATGGAGGGGCAACTGGGCAGGGGGCATAAGCACCCACTTGATGCTCGGGGTGTAATTTATCTTTGGCAATGTGCTTCTTAAAATTAAAACCCTTTAAAATACTACCTTTGCCGTAAGTAGACTATAACAAGGCCAATTAATCTTACCTTAACTCATGCCCTTTTTTTAAACTAGCAGTCAAGGATGCTGAGTACTCACACAACTGGGGAGAGATGAGATCACCCTGAAAAGTCCATAGGCATGTAACATCACACCTCTTTCTCCTTCACTTCCTGAGTTTTCCACTTTGAAAATGATAAACAACACACTAACCCCAAAGCTAAACAGACCTCAGTTCAATTCCCATCCCTTAGTCTCAGTTTTCCCTTGTTACAGATAGGGATAATATGTACTTTGTTTTAAGAATTAAACGCAATAATCTTTGTAAGTCATACAACATAGTTCATGGTATACTGCAAGAGCTCAACAGAGTGTACCTGTAATTATTCTCTTCTGCTGTGAGAGTTTCATGCCAGCCATATGGTCAAGAATCAAGTCCTTGAGTCTCTATTTGTTTGATCCATAGGTCACTGACACAACTCTCTACATGCGTGTTCACCCTGGTCAGAATAAAACACACTCCCAAAACAGAGGTAAAGAACTCTATTCTGATGAGGCACCAGTGATCTCGAGTACAAAAAAGTTGTAGTAAGTGCAGAAGAATTGTAGGTTGATCACAGACTCTATTACTCACTGTGTGATCTGGGGCGAGCTATTTAATGTTGTTGAGTCTCCATTTCCTTAGCTCTGAGTAAGGACATGGCCTACCTTTCAGGTACTGTTCAGAATGCTAAATGGAAAAGTGTATCATAAGATGCTTAACAAAGTATCTAGTACAAGTAAACGGTCTTGTAGGCATGATACATTATTTTTTATTATTACTACTATTAGTGAATATGCCAAAGTATAAAACATCATCCCTTACACTAAGAGATCTAGCCCACAAAAATGTGGAGGAGACTCTTGTGGGCCACCAGTGGGTTTTCCCAAACCACACTTTAAGAACCACTGGGTAGACCACCATGATGTAGAGGTTTTGCATCAAATAGGGTTTTCCCCCATAGCTCTATTTCCCTCACATCTGCCTCCTCCACTAACTGTAAAATATTATTTTAGCCTGAGGAAATGGTTACGGTAGGTAGTGTCACATATTATCATGCCACAGAGTACTGAGTTCATACTACTGATTATAACAGTACTCATGAGGATTAAATAATCTATGTCACCAAAATCTTCAACCTGATCAAAGTTCTTCCAGAGTTCCTATTTATTAATATTGACTTTAAACATCATCCTTCTCATAACAAAGGATTTGCTGAAATTAGTCAAGGAAATCTGGAGTTGCTTTGGAAAGAACAGTTGAAAAAAGAAGCAAAAAGTAATATAGTTTCTAATATGTATGCAAAGCAATAATTAGTACAACTATCTTGGGGTAAGAGACAGCTCCTCTCCCCTAAACACACACACACCAACTCAAGATTCAAGTTAACAGTGTAGGAGCAATTTATTCTAAGTTTTGAACTTCCAGTGGATCAAGTAATTCCTAACCTTTGATTAGTCAGGCAGAAGTTTTAAATTATTTAGCCCTCCGTAAAAGATTGCTTTACAGCTCATTTTAGGAAGTAGATACTCAAAACAAGGGTTTGTGTTTTAAGTATGATGTTCCAGTCACAATGAAATTTACCATTAACCTAATGATTCCATCAGTTCACATCTGCCTTAAAAGGGAAGGGAGTGGGGGAGAACTCCCCAAAAAGCACATGTTTCTCCATTAATGAATTTTGGCACAATAACTTTTATGTCTATCACCTGGGAGAGAGGATTACTTGACATTTGGGAAACTGAGTATAACTTTATGGGTGATACAGCACTGCCTAGCAAAGGCTAAACTTTTCGCCAAGGAGGAAATAGTGAAGTAACCAAGACCTGCCAAGAACACATGTGAAAGAGTTAATGAGAAATGCCTGTGCCTGTCTTTCCTGGTTCAAGGAAAAGGGCTAAATAATAAAACTGAACTAATTAGAACACATGAATAATATCAAACATCTCCAATGTTTCTCATCAAGTTTACAGAGTTTTACTGGTCTGGTGCAGTTACACTCAAATCCAAAATGGTCCAGGAGCATAATTTGCTGTATAAAACCCACTTAACTATTGCTTAGATTCGTATTTGAGTCATTTTTATGAAAAAAAATTATGGGAAATTTACAGAGGAAACTGAGCCTTGTGCCTTCTCTAATTCTCTAGAGATGGCTCAAAAATGTAAAACTGCTAACCTGAAAAACTATGCCTGGGATTTTGGAAAATTTATCAAATTAGAATAAAAAGCTGACTTTGGACTCAGGTTTTAATTAACTGGCAACTTTGCAGAAGCATTTCAGGTTTTAGAAAAGTCAGGTCAGTTTTTACAAACAGGCATTATCTACCCTGAAGTATGGCTGCAGGTTATACTGACTGTTGACATATTTGCTTCAAGAGTTCAACTTAAAAAAAAAATTACTAGCTCCATGTTTTTAGATCAACAAAACGCTCTAAGGCAACATAAAAAGTTGAGAACAAGACACAAAGAGCCCATAAAACAGATAAATCATAAAGTTACCTCTATGTCCTGGATAATCTTTGGGTATAATGACCTATAAAATGAATTGGGAGGGCCATCTGTAGGTCTGTTCTTAAACAGGTACTGATCCCTGGCAAATGGAAACAAACAGATGTTATAACCTTGCACATAAAAAGGTGAATTTTATTTAAACGTGGTGCTGACAAAAATAGTGTACCCTTCGAGTGTTTTGATTTTAACAGTTCAAAAGTAGGATTTCTGACCATTACATTTACACTTTAGACACAAATGTACTTTAACTTCCAGCTCTCTAGCACAATCCTGGCCTTTTATTTTCTGAATACCCAACGCATATTAATCCAGCCTTTCATTCTATAATTTAATAAAAAATGCTAAGGCAGCTTTGTGAAAAACCTTACTTGGGACACATCAAACTTCCTCCCATAAGGAAAACAACAGCCCTATCCCTCACTCACACCATAGCCTGTACAAGCTGTAACTCTCTTTCTGTGCTAAGTGGGTCAGGTTATGGACACGTATAAAGGTATAAAACCGTATTAAGTTAATGGGTCGGCTGAAAATTCCTGCCCGCCTTGCCTCCCATATCTTCAGTCAGAGCAATGACCAAAAACAAAATGTTACTGACGTTCTCATATTTTCTTTTTTCTTATCTATCTTTTGGTAATAGTATCATCACCTAAGAAAAATGTGAAAGGAAAACGAAAACATAAACTCATAGATTTGAAAAGCCAAATCACTCAAACTATATAATACTTCCTAACAGTTAATACTTGTAAAGGAAATATGCATTGCAGAAGGAATTACTCTAACAGCTTTAACTCCCCCTCCCCCACGTGCCACTTGTGACCACTCCTCTTTCCCACTTTAAAATAGGCCAACACATTTGGCAAGTCAAACTGCTTGTTTGAATAACCAAACTGACCCTATGTCCAAAAAACTTTTTTCAGGGGAACAAGCAACCCAGGAACTTACCACCCTCTTCTTTCTGAAAGTCCCTTCCACAGAGGGTCAGTGCGCACCATTCTTTCAATCAGCTTCTTCCAAAGCATTCCTTCCGAGATCACTCGCTGCCATTCTTTACATACCAGCTCTGCTGCACACAGAGACCTGGCATCCAGGTAAGAAAGAATGTTTTCTGCTATGTGATCTAAGCCTTGCTCTACAAAATAGAAAAGGCAATGAAGGAATGGGAAGGGAGATGGAAATGTACCAGTCACCATTTCTGTAAAGGTAAGAGGAATAAAGAAATCCTGAACCAGGTAACATACCTGACTAATATCAAAAGTTCAGATATACAAGTGCATGAGTACATAAACACATACACTTCTTTTTGGTTCTGAGTTTTTAAGATAAAATAATTGATGGCAGGGTGCCTGGCTGGTTCAATCAGTAGAGCATGCAACTCTTGATCTGGGGGTTGTGAGGTCAAGCTCCAGGATGGGCACAGAGCTTACTTAAAAAAAATACATTTATTTTTTTTAATGGTTATTTATTTTTGAGAGAGAGAGAGAGAGAGAGAGAGAGAGAGAGAGCGAGCGCGCGCGCGACCGGGGAAGGGGCAGACAGAGAGGGAGACACAGAATCCAAAGCAGGCTCCAGGCTCTGAGCTGTCAGCACAGTCAGATTCCCAACTGACTGAGCCACCCAGGCACCCTAAAAATTAAAAAAAAAAAAAAATGTTTTGATGGCAACAGATTCTATGTATAAAAGTGGATCCTGGACAGGTCTCTATTTGTCAGATGTTACGAAAAAAGACTTATTTGCATTCTTTTACATAACTCTTAGAAAACTACTACAGGGAAATGATTCCTCAAATTTTAAGGATGAGGCACAGAGAGGTTATTAAGTCCTCAAGGTTTCACAACTATAGAATACTAAAACTAAGATTGCAACTCCGATCTCTTGCTCCTAAGTTTGTGTTCTTTCCCCTCTGACTTACCGTCTCTCATAACAAATCATCCATTTAATATATGACCTATGTGAATCTCTTGGAGCCAAGGAGACAAAGAAGGAGAAACACTCACACATCTTAAAAAGCTTATGAAAAGTCAAGTGACAATCCAAGAGTTAAAGTCAGGTCTCCTTAAATGTATCTTTGCCAATCATTTCTTCATCTCCTTCTTATGGAGGTAGAATCCTCAAAAGCAAGAACCGCATGTCTGTAAATTCTTGAACCTTATGAGATTTATCCCACACAATGCAAGGGTCATCCCAAAGACAACCAAGATTCAGAGTCTGCCTGATACTGCCATCTAGTAAGGAAATCACCATTTTCATCAACGTTGCCACCTATGAACTCCCATCCTATGGCTCTAGGCAAGTCTTCTGTAGCTACAAAAAATAAAGCTCACCTCCCAGACCTACTGTAGTGGTGGAAACACTAGACGTATAGGCAGAAAATTTCAATTTCAAGTCAAGGCTCACCATGTAGCAGTTCTTTGACATGAAACAAATATTTAAACATAATCCTGAAACATCACTGCCCCTTGGTCTTTTACCATTAAAAAATGGTAATTACCAGTAACCACTGTCCTTTCGCATACTACCAGTAAGAATCAGATGGAAGAACTTTATAAAAAAGTTTTAAGGCAACAAAACACCATATAAGGTAAATACTTGTTCTCTTTTTCAAGATAAATAGAAATGCTTCTATAGTAGCATTAACTTTGCAGGATGTAAGTAATTCTTTTAAACTTTCAGAGCTCAGTTTTCCTCATCTGTATAAGATGGGGATAATAATCTCTATTTTGAAAATATCAAAATGAGATGGTGCATTAAAATGCTTTACAGACTAATGGTTTCTTCAACTCTGAGAATGACACTTCATACTCTTTCTTGATTGTGGTTTACAGGCTTTTCATATACTAATTCTCCTACTCTGGACTAGATCTAATATCCAAGCTCTGATCTGATCATAAAGACTACATACACTGAGACCACTATTTTTTCTGGTGACTGTCATTATATCACAGTTAATGCAGTCAAAGATTATACTGCCTTTATCTAGTAGTCCTATCACAGTAGATTCCTAAGATGAGTAAGATAAATAAATTCCTAGGCCTGTTTTCCAAAAAGATTTATTAAAGCAATTCCCCCACAGTGCCCAGGTGGCTCGGTCAGTTATGTGTCTGGCACTCTTGATTTTGGCTCAGGTCACGATCTCTCGGTTCGTGGGATCAAGCCCCACATTGGGCTTGGTGCTGAAAGTGTGGAGCTTGCTTGGTATTCTCCCTCATCTTCCTTTTGCCCCTCCCCTGCTCACAGGCATGCTCTCTCTCTCTCAAAATAAATAAATAAACTTAAAAAATAAAATTCCCCCTAATTCTACATTTGTATGGCTAATGGAGAGGTGAAGGGCAGCTTCATGCAAAAGTTTATAGTTATCCTTACTGTAATTCACCTTTGAAGCTTAATCGGACCCTTGCATGTCAACCTCTAGAATTCTGATTCTGTCATCCAGAAGAGTGGATATTCCACACCAAATCTGCATGATGGGCAAATGTAATAAGTCTTTATCCCAAGTTCTTGGCAAACATGTTAAATGGGTCAGAACCAAGGACAGCACCCATGATTCTAGATCTGTATTTCCATCGAGGCTACTGTGGATCCATTCATTAAATACTCACAGTACCAATACAGAGCCACTGGTTCTGTGGCCACCCAGATGTACTACTGTCCAGCCCACATCTCTCTATTCAGTGTTCGGATATTTGGAGAAACTCTGCCCCCCATAAAGACCTTATCACCTTTACCTTTGTACCATTCTTCTGACCTACTAATCTGATAGCCTTATCCCAACCTCCCACCCCACAATCAAGTGAATTTGGTATGGTTACTCTTTGTAGTCCCTTGCTGGTGCTTCCTACATAAAGTTGGTATTGTATTTTTTGTTTACAAGTTGGCAAGGAGCTGCTTTGTATCCCTTTTTTAACATATATAACCCAAGTTCATGACACAAAAATTATAAAAGGCATATAAGCAAAAATTTTTAATCCCTAAATCCTCTCAGAGGTAAAGGTTCCTAGCATTCTGTATACATCCTTATAGGTTTACACAACCCTACACGGTCTCTTCAGCTGCAAATTAATTAACTTTGATAATCCATTTTAAAAGTCTGCCACAGTATAACATTAAATTTACTAGCCAATATCCCCCCAATACACCCAACCTCAGGTCTCCAGCTCTTAACACCAAGAAGTCTGCTCATCCATCATCTCAGAGTACTATCCATGCAGGGCTACCAAATGCAGTTGTACAAGCTGTAAAGGGTACAACTGTACCTAGTAGCTCTGCCTACGGTTTTCTAATGTTTGTTTATTTTGAGCTGCAGAGAGAGATGGAGAGACGGAGAGATGGAGGGATGGAGGGAGAGAGGGAGAGAGGGAGAGAGAAAGAGTGAATCCTAAGCAGGCTCCATACTGTCACAGCAGAGCCCAATGTGGGGCTGGAACCCACGAACTCTGAGATCATGACCTGAGCCAAAATCAAGTCAGACACTTAACCGACTGAACCACCCAGGAGCCCCTCTGCCTATGGTTTTCAATTACTTCCCAACGTTCCACAATTCTGAAAATCACAACTCCGTGTTCAATCACTACCCTGGCACACAATGTCTTTAGGTCTACTTGTCTATAGAAGCTATGTGTTTCCTTTTTGTGTATCTCCATGATCATGTGCTCCTTTCTTCCATTTGCATTTAAAATCAGGGAGATCCATGGATAATCATAGGGTACTTGTACCTCTCCACTGCTAGGGCTGACAAATTTACTGACAAGAATTTCAAATTTCAGAATCTCTCTGCCCTCTACAATCACATTTTCTTTTAGCACCTCTAATCATGGGCTAATAGATTTAGCTCTTCTCTGAATTTTTCTAATTCTGGGTACTTATCTCATCTAGTTTCTCACGTTCTATGAGAACAGTCACCTTTCAAGGTCCACATTACTTCCATATCGTCAACTAAATCCTCCTAATTGGTTATAAACACACCCCTAACCAGTTCCCCTCATGAGTCCCTCACTCTGAGTGATGAAATGCATAGTGAGATAAGAATGCATCAGATAGTTGCTTTCTCCCTGCAACTCAGTGCAACTTCCTCAATGACTGCAACACCTCCATCGTCTGTATCTGAGCTGGGAAAGTGGCATCCATCCAAGTCTTCTACCTGGCTGGGTGGTCCAGGAGGTGGCTCTCAGAAGCCTGTGTAGTTGTAGTTGAATCATTTAGGGCAAGTGATTTTTAAAAATAAACAGGGGCACCTGGGTGGATCAGTCAATAGGGTATCCAACTCTTGGTTTCAGCTCAGGTCCTCAAGTCATGACCTCATGGTTCGTGGGATTGAGCCCCGAGTGGGAATCTGTGCTGACAGCGTGGAGCCTACTTAGGATTCTCTCTCCACCCCACTCGCTGTCCCTCCCCCATTCATGTGTGTGCCTGTGGGCTCACTCGTTCTCTCTCTCAAAAAAACAAAAAACAAAAAACAAAAACAACTTAAAATAAAACAAACAAAAACACCACCACCAAAAACAGATTCCCTGGACATTTTTTTGGTCTACTGAATCAGCATGTCTACATGGTGAAGACCAGGAATCTGTCTTTTTAGAAGTGCCACCAGATAATTCTGATACTGGGAACTACTGCCTTATAGCAATTGATATCCTTTTTAGTCTAGCTCACCATTAGACTATCACTGAGTTTCTACATAAGGAAATCTCAAACACATCTTTCCTCCTCTTTCAAATGCCATCACTCCAATCCAGCCACATCTCCATCATATCTAGAAGACTGACTTCCCTTGCATAATGCTTTAAGTTCACGCCATCAATTCCAGGAGGCAGGGCATTTCAGTCTCTTGGAAAATGCACTGGCTGTAGAGTCAGATAACCTGGGTTGAAGCAAATCAGTTTTCCTTTTTGGATCTCAGTCTCCCATAAAATAGGAATAATATTAGACACCTATCATGAATGATCTGATATAATGTGCACAGTAACACTCTGACAACAGTTATTCTCAATATCCTCATTTTACAGAGAAGGAACTTCTTAGCCTTGTTGGAAAGGTTAACAGGAGAAGGTTACGAAGGAATCAGATACAGAGCAGGCTCTTGCTAAGTGTCAGTCTCTGCTCTCCTTCCCTCATCTCCAAATCCCCTTAACTGCTACCATTGGTCAAAGAAACTAAGCAATGTTGCTCTTGTTATTTTCCACAAAGAAAAACGCTGAACAGCTCCTCTAGCAAAGCACTAAAGCCCATTCTAACATCTTGGTGCTAAGTCGCATATCCCCTTAAATGTCAGCATAACAGGAATCCCACAACCTCTACGAGAACACCTTAGAACAGTATCCCCAGGAGCCAAGCAGACCATGGAACTTTCTCGTTTCAAGCCTATCCAGGACAAAGAAGTTACTGAAGAAGGTGGGCCATCTGCTCAGGCCAGAAAGTGCTTTGAAGTGTTAAAACTAAGCATTTTCTTAAGTACCAATATCTGGCTCTCATTTCTCTATCTTGCTGAGACCCCCCCCCCCCCCGCCCCTGTCTCCCACTACCACCTCCCTTCCCAAGGCAACAAGAGGACACATTATGGTTTCAGAAAATGAGGCCAGAATACGGCACACACAATGCTGAAGAAGTGCTTCTGTTGCTAATTATAGGCACCAGACGAAGGTCTGGAAAAATTTCAACAATAAATTAAAACAATTAAGAGGCACAAATTTCAAAGCTCAGTATGTAAACAACACTATATCAAAATGAAACTCAAATGTATAATGTCACTTCAATGCCCTTGACTACAGCCGGTTTTAACACAGCTGCTTAGATCATACAATTACAGAAACTTTTATTATTTTAGAAACACATTTCAAAGGGCAGCTGCAAAGAAACTTCCTTCCCCACCCACTCCTGCTGTCCCTTCCTAGTCACAGATCTAGTGGTAAAATCTGAACTTAGTAACCTTTTGAAAGAAAAAACAATGCAACTGCTGACAGCAATAGGATGTCAATGGATGCCTTTAACTTGGCATATACAGACCTAAGGATTCAGACAGAAATGAAGTGAAATGACACTCAAGTCACAAAGTTCAACATTTTGTTGTCCCAACAAAATGGCGCACGCATCTACCTCTATGATGTCAGGATGAATCAATTCAGAAATTAGCAGGTGAATAATTAAAACTTCCTGGCAACAAATCTTACTACCTCTGGAGAAGCAGGTGTTTCCTGTCTCTCCAGGTTTTTTTTTTTTTTTTCTTTTTCTTTTTCTTTTTCAAGCTACCATCCTCACAATACCCACCAGATGTCAGGCATATTACATACCTTGTCTTTAATCTTTACAATATCCCATGAAGTATTATTATTATTACTCCCGTACAGATAAGGACACTGAGGCTCCAAAAAGTGGGCTCATGTAACTATCAAGTGCAGGGGTTGGGATTCAAATTTAGCGACGGTCTAAATCCAACACCCACACTCTTTCCACTCTGTCATGCTGGTCCTTGGCCCTACACCCAGCCTAAAGCCTCAGCTATGCTCTCTCAAGACCTTTGATTTAGTCTGTCACATTTACAGTCCATAACGGTTTATCGCCCTTACTTGGGGATAAGACAAATGAATAAACCATGGCCAGGAAGCTAAGTGTTTCAAAATTCTTAATTGCTCAGATACCTCACCAAAAACATCGCCAATGCTTATCATCCTCTTTGAAGTACAATCTGCCTCTACTTCAAATGATGTAAATTTTCCCTTTAACAACAGTTCTTACAAACCACAAACTTAGCCTGCAGAAATTGACATTGCAGACTAAACATTTACCATGATTTTTAGAAAAGCATATCATAATTATCACTTTTTCCACTGAACCAAAAGGAGCCAGAGACCACAAACATTTTCCATTTTCCCTATACTGACAGGTATGATATTCACAGTAAGCATTAAAAAGCGAGAACTACAGACAATTTTTATAGAATTAATGGTTTTCCCAATCAAAAGAAGTCTTAACTTGACAACTGAAACAGTAAAACTTCAAACTCAAGATCATCTATGGTAAAAGTTCAACACCAAACTAGAATAGTGATTACTAAGTTGCTCCATACATTATTAAATTTATGCACGTACACATAGACCAGTTTCTCCCCTAATACTCTTAAGGCAGGGTCTGTGTTAAGGAACTAATGCCAGGTTTAATCCAAGTCTACTAGACACGAACACAATCAACTTGGCCAGCTTGTCCCCAGCTATTAGATTCGTATGTATGATATATACTGACATATGTATACATGTTCAGATCAAATCCTGTTAAAACAAATAGCATTTTAACAAAAATATTTCCATGTCCCAGCCAATGGTCCATTCATTTCATGTAATATTCAATACCACAAAATTCCACTTTAACAGAGATATGGACAATGCCTTAAAATTCGCTGTAATGAAAACTGAATTGTATGCAATTATACTAACCATATTTATATACATAACACATGTTCATCTGTTCTGTCTCTTCTCCAAGACTGTACACTCCCCAAGAGAAGGGGTTGCCTCTGGACTACACTCTGCAAATCAAGAGAACTTCAACAGTGCCACCTTGTGGATATTCTGTAAATACAAGGTGAGTTTCCTGGCACTCTAAAATGTTTGAGAAGCAAATTACAGGCAAAAATAAAATAAAACCAAAGCAGCAGAAAGCAAGCAAACCAAAAAACAACAGGTTTCCTTGAGCAAAATGGAGGCATAGTTTCAAAGCACTTATGAGGAACAAGTACCATCATCGAATATTTAACTGTCTGATCTTTTCTAGATATGAGATGCAACCTGAGTCCACAGAAAGGCTTGGCTGCTGGAGGTTCTGAGTTCTGGCACTGCTCATACCAGAGAGACGGCACCACATGGTCAATCACCTTACTTAAACTCACTTATAATTCTCTCCCCCTGAACCCCTCATCCTCCTTCCCTCTCATACAATTAAAACCATATCTGTTTCCTCCTTTCTCCCTATCATAAATAACTGGGCTGTAAATTGGGTTGTAAACATGTATTCTATACTATGGCCAATAAGAATTTTCCAGAGTAATCCTAGCAATTTCAGCCTTTGCACTAACTTTTGAACCAGCCCCCACCATCACCACAATTCAATCACCACAATAACCAAGATGTATGATCTTCATCATTTCATGAAATTTCTCTGATCCTTGGCTTCCTGGTCTATAGAGTGAGAAAGAGGATTAAGTGATGGCTAAGATCCTTCGTAGCAATTAAATACTACACAATTCTAGAAAGAGAGGGTTCTTATTTTCTTTTCTAGAAATACTAATGAATGAAATGGAGCAAACAGTGCTATATTTCAGCATAAAATAAACCAGAAGAGTCAAAATTTCCTAAGCTAACTCTCAAATATCCTTACACTCCCACTGTAGAAAGTAAATGTACACATTTTGGAAGAAAGATTCGAAATTCAAAACTGGCCTTTCAATTTGCCTGAGACCTGAGAACAGCTCCTATTTGCCATGAAAATACTTAGAGCATGGAGTCCTGATGCACTGTAAATCACAGACAAGCTAAGGAAGGAGCTACTCTTTGAAGAGAAGAGCTCTTCTTTGAAGAGAAGCTCTGACGGGACAGGGCTGGTGGCAATGGCACTTTTATCCCTGGCTATTTCTAGGTCTACCCTGGCATGGCAGTTATAACCTCTAGACCACAATGACCATTATTAGAAGAAACATTCTGGCCAGCATTCTCTTCAGAAATCTTTCTTACCTAGCCAAATTTAAAATTAAAGTTAAAATCAAAATTAAAGGAAGAAGGAGAAGGAGAAGGAAGAGGAGGAGGAGGAAGAGAAATAAAGAGAGAAAAGACAGAATTAATGAGTGATCAAAAATCAAAGTGGGCATAAAACAGGCAGAGCACAGAGGCTTTTTAGAGCAGTGAACCTATTCAATATGATACGATAATGGCAGATACATGTCATTACACATTTGTGCAAACCCAAAGAATGCACACCAAGAGTGACCCCTCATGAGTATGGAGTGGGTGATAATAATGTGTCAATGTAGGCCCATGTGTCCCAGAACAAATGAGCCACCTGGATGGGATGTTAACGGGGGAGGCTGGATGGGATGGTGATAGTGAGGTAGGATGGGGATATGGAGACTATATGAATTCTCTGTATTTTCCATTCAATTTTGCTCTGAACCTAAAACTACTCTAAAAAAATAGTTTCTCTCTCTCTCTCTTTTTTTTTTAAATCAAAGTAAACTTAACCAGAGGAGTATGGGGATGGGAGGAAGAGGGAGAGAGAGAGACAGAGAGGGAGGGAGAGAGAAAAAGAGAAGTGGTGAGGGAGAAGATCCAGAAATAAGTTTTTCAAAAAATGTAATAAAGACATGCCATCAGTTTTTCCAAGACATTTGTACCATTCCCTACCCTAAGTGTCATTTTAAGTACAAATGAACATCCTAAACTTTGGGACACTGCTTAAACATAAATGCTGTAGGAAAAATTATCTCATATATTTTTTAAATTACTTATAAAAGCAAAATCCAGATTATATATAGGCTACATCAAAACTAACAGCATAGGGATGCCTCGGTGGCTCAGTACGCTAAGCGTCCAACTCTTGATTTCAGCTGAAGTCTTGATCTCACAGTTCATGGGATCAAGCTCTGCATTGGGCTCTGTGCTGACAGTACACAGCCTGCATGGGTTTCTCTTTCCCTCTCTCTTTGCCTCTCCCCCACCTCAAAATAAATAAACACTTTAAAAAACAGGATAGCATTAGCTCATTAAACTAAATTAAACAATGGTATGACCAATGATCAACACCACTAATCGTGGCAACTGCCTACATTTCCTATACAGATCCTAAATTATAACTCCTTTTCCAATGCCATAATAAAATATAGTATGGGTACCAAAGAAACTCACACTGTAGTCACACTGTACTCATTCATTCATTTCACAAATATCTACTGATTTCTGCGTAGGCCCTTGGACTAGACATTCTTCTACTGCTCAGCTTTTTAAAAGACAAGTACAGTTACCTGGTAAAGCGGTAATAAAGTCCCGCTGCAACATGGGCTTCAGGTAAGAGTTAATATGTCCATGCTGATAATGACACATTCGTGAAATAAGGTGTTCCACAAATTCCACTTGATCTGATTCAGACCACTGGTCAAAATATTTAATACACAAGTCTTTTTCTTTTTGATAGTTTCCTTCTGATGGCCTCTTTCTGGAGACGATCACAGATGATGTTCCATTACTTATCTATTTTAGAAAAATAAACAAAAAAAATAATTAGTTTGACAAAGAAAAAAACTCTAATTAGTATTTTATTGGAAACATTTTTCACCCTGTGTATTTAATCTTAAAATACCAGTTATACCCTGAAGCCAAACTCATTCCTTTATTAATTCGTTCATGAAGTAATTTAAAATGTATTTAGGGCCTCAAATTAAGTCTCTAAAGTAAATGTCGAATTTACAGCTATTTATAAAGCTATCTGGTGTCCCAAGTCATCATTCTCCAATGCTTATTCCAAAACCATGTGGTTATTAGATAACCAATGTCAGAGATAACTATCTTAGAGAACGTGCTCAACTTGGCAAAATAGCAACTGATTGACTATTAGTAGTTTGCTTTACTTCTTCAAAGATCAAAGTCAATGCTATATTCATCTAGCCAATGGTTCTCACACCTGTGTGTGCATCAGAGTAACAAGAGGGCTTCTTAACAGACAGACTGCCAAGCTCCACCACAGATGTCCTCATTCTATAGGTCTGGAGTAGAGCCTGAGAAGTTGCAAGTTCCCAGGTGGTATTGGTGCTGATGGTCCGGAGAATGCACTTTAGAGACCACACTTTGAAAACCACTGGTCCATTTAATGAAGAAATCTGAAGGCAATTCAATCTAAAAATTGAACCCATCTCCAAACTGTTACCAGAGCTACTAGACTGCTAGCAAATAACAGTTTAGACTTTCACTCTTTTTTCTTCACCTATTCTGAAAGCAACCCAAGGTGAACCACATACACCTCAAAAGATTCTCATCCTATAGAGTTGGTCGATGATATCCCACAGACTCCTATACTACCTATGCACCATTTCTCCTCAAAGCTACATGGATGATGGTTCTTGCATAAAACCAGTATATTTCTTAAAAAATAAAAACTACATATACTTTATCTGACAACAGCATCAAAAAAAAAAAAAATTGGAATCCCCAGACTGAAGCCACAACTGCCACTGGTGTTATAAGGCTCAGTAACATCCCTGTTTAAAACCAAAATTACTTCAATGTTTTTGTCAAACATTTGCCAAGCTATCTACCAGTCACTCCTTCGAGAGCCCCTTCATGTGTAACACCAGAAATAGCCTAGAAGAGAATTTTGAAAACTGAAGAGTTATATTACAGACATGCATTAACTCCATGCACGAGCTTATCTCAGAAGTTTTACACAGAAAGAACCAAGAGCTTTGTTATCACTATGTCCCCTAATTTAACTGAATCTATCCCAGGAAGAAGACATCCTTCATAAATAACCAAAGGAGTCTGACTTTCCTTATTAAAATCTTATATATCATACCTCTCTGCAGCAAGTTTTTATGTCCACATTTAAAGGTACATAGTGAGAAGGCATTCACCTCCCATCCCATTTATCTTACTACCTCCTTCTCTAGGAATGTTTCCCCCCCCCCCCCCCCGGAAATTGGATGGAGAGCTCACTGACACTGGGTACCACCAGAGGGCAGCATTGAACAGAAATTTATGATGCTGCTTGTAGTTAAGACCTCTATCTGACAGAGCCCAAAAATCAACGTTCAAAACAGTCAGAAGTGAAAATTCTTCAGGGTGGTGAGTATCAGCTAGTATAAGGGACATCTCTGCTACTTTTAAGTATAAGGATGTTGAGTATAATGTTATAGGAACTGCCCGACTATAGGCAACTGGTTAAAGCGAATAATAATACATCTACATAAGGTACTATAATGAAGCCATTAAAATTAGGTTTATATAGTAACATCTTAATAACAAGAGAACATGTTTATGAAACAATATTAAGGAACAAAAGACAAGATGCAGAATTTTATACAGCATTACAATCACGGTTAGTTTGTGCAATGGGGAACACACAAGACAGAATAAAGGATATATTAAAAAAAAAAAAAAACAGCCGTATTTCCTTCCTCCTTCTTTTCTACATTTTACTCATTGTAACTTGTCAAAATAATTGCTTTCCTGACAGGTTAAATATATGGTAACAACTTGCATTTGTGTACTGCTTTATAATTTCCAAAATACTTTCACATCCATTATCATTTGATAAGCAAAGAGATTATTATTTCATTTACAGAAGGGTTCTTAAACATCTAACTTCCCTACAGCATTGGTATACCATTAACTAGTTAACTAAAAGAACTTACGAAAGAAAAACTGAAAGCCAAAATGTTAAGAACCACTGTGAACTGAAAAATCAATAGTCAATGAAGAGAACCCTATTGGAAAATACGGAGCATGAAGGAGGAACAGACATCAAGCTGCACACAGTTCCCCCGACGCAGTGGCAAGTGCACAGTTCTACAGCACATTTCCCATTTCTACTTCTAGCCACCTGCTGAGCCCAGATTTTCCTGACATTGTTTTGCTTTGCTTATTTCATCGTAAATTTGTTGGGCATACTTTATTCTTGCTAACTCATCTACTCCTCTCATTTCAAATCAAATGAATGCAGAGAATATTTTTTAACATTATTCTCTTCATCTTTAGGTTTATTTGCCTCTTACTGTGTCTTTCTGAGGGGCAAAGCTATTTGCACCATAATGGTTGATGGAAAGATCCAATCATGAAACTTTACATAGCATCCCTCCCCGTAGCTAGGGCAAAAAAAACCCTGGGGAATTGGGAGGAAAACTGGCAGGACTAAAAAGAACCAAGAAAAAAGAAAGGAAAGGGCAAACTAACAAGAAATGGGGGAAAAGGGTGAGGGTAGGGAGACAAAATCACCAATGCACACACACTGGTATGGCATGGTGCTATTCTGGTGACAAAGGATGCCACCACTGACCATCTTTGGCTTGGACTGTGGCGACAAACTGAGTATTTTAGGCTACAGACACTTCAGAATCTTTGTAGCAACTCCAAAATTTTTTACTATTCGTAATGACACTTTCCTGAGGAACAGAAGATAAATTAGGGTGAATTCCGAAACTAGCAAAATTGCACAAAAGAAAACAAAAACGCTTGCTTGGCTCTGGTTTTCATTGAGGACATGAGCTGAGGGAGCATCTTATCTATAGTAAGTCAACTGCTCTTATCTGTGCGTCGTCATTCCTACCTGCCAAAGAGTATTTTTCTTTGGGGACTCATCTTCATTTTGATCCTCCATAACTGAAGTGTTCTAAGGGGGGAAAAACAGGTTATTTGAATTATGCCGAGTTTTGCAAATCCTACACCAAAATATAATTTTGAAAACCCAAAGTAGAATGTACCAACACCAACCCAAGAACTATTTGGCTTGTGGCTAACAGATGCCATTTTGGGGTCAAAAGGGTTGTGCTCATCTTCATACATTAGTTGAAGTTACAGTTAGTTGCTGGACAAAACTAAGCATAAAGTCTTTATTTATGAAGACTGGGCATACTTAGAAAACAAGCTAAATTATGGGACTGGGGCTGAGGCTCTACCTCAACCATCACTGTTATTCTTTTAACTTGTGGCAAGAAGCCACGGAGACCCACTTAGTTCTTCGATTGCACAAACATTTACTAGAATGTCTGCTATTCAGTAATCCATCCCAACCATCACCTGCAATTAGTACTGCCAAGCTCTGGAAGTCCCCCCTTGCTTTTCTCTTTCCTTCCTTGATAACCTTGTTTTTCTAGACCGGCTTTGCAATCTCCCTTAGCAAGCACCAGTGGTGGGTGGCCCAACTTCTTCCCTGAAGGGGAGGATGCTGGTAGCCAGTAACAATCTGGCTTGCCTTGGGAATGCATTAGCTTTTGATTTTTGTGTTTACCGCACAAAGAGGCACTGTGTGATTATTCTTTCTGGTGACCTAGTCGCTCAATAGATGCCCATTAACTAGAGATTATACATGATTGGATTTTCCCTTTTGAAGCTCCTACCTAATGGCTAAATGGAAACTTAATGAGAAGGGGAAGTGGGAGAGTAGTGCTCCGAAAGGAATAACAATTCAAGAACCTCTAAGATTCTTTCCCAAACCTAAAGTTCTAAGATTGGGGTACAAAAGATAAACTGTAACACTCCACAGTATTATTCAAAAGAATCCTATAGATCTGTTTAAGTCACTGGTGTTTACAAGATTCTGTTTACTGCCTTTAGGGATAAGCCTATCTCTCAAAACTTCCCTATTTTTCCTTTTTTTCTTCAAGTCATAAAATGTTTGCACCCACACAGTATTTCCCAACGTGGGTAATGACAGAAGAATCACTACAGAACACTAGTGCTTTGCAGGTCACATAGCTTGCTCTGATCAGGAATACAGTATGTAGTACAACAGTCAAAGGCTTTGAAACCAGAGACACGTTGCATTTGTGAGGTGGTCACTTATTCAGTGTGTGTGTGTGTGTGTGTGTGTGTGTGTGAGTGAGATTCTGAGTAAGGTGTTTTACCCATGGACAAATACAAACCACATAGAGGTACTGTGGGATGGAGACTCCCCAGCACAGTGTTTGGTGTGTAACTGGTACTCAAAAAATCATTCACGCCCAGCTTTGAAGATGCTACTTTCCCTTAAGTGTTATCGTCTCACACTTTTTAACCTCAGGCTTTGACAGAATGGCTCCAGATGGCTCCCTCAATAGAATCTTACAAGTCCCACAGTGCCAAGGTCTGCAATGGGGGAGAAGGGCAAACGGTCAGGGTTCCCCACATGTGGAAAGCCAACCATGAGCTAGAGAGGAGGACATTGTGTCCAAGAGTCCAAAACAGGTCTAGAGTAGACGGTAATAAATGATCCTGAATGGGAAGAAGAGGGTGGAGAAGAGAAAAACAAAAGTAGTACTTCTCTCTCCATGTAATTTTCCTTTTACTGCTATCTTGAAGGACTTAAGATTCATAAAGCTGGCAGGGGAGTGAACAAAGTGGAAACAGTGACTTAATACCTCATCTGCTGGGTCCAACTAGTAGTTACAAAGCCATCTTTGCAAGGTCACAATGTCCTGGGTTCTAAGAGAGTAACAAGAAGAAACCATGGCTGGAAACATGAAGAGTAAGCATATAAAGTAGAAGAAAAATGGCAAGTCCCTGCCCCCATCTTCAGGCACCTGAGGAAATGTATGAGCAGTGCATATATGTAGGGTTTTAAACTAAAAACTTTTGGGGCGCCTGGGTGGCTCAGTTGGTTAAGCATCCGACTTCGGCTCAGGTCACGATCTCACGGTTCATGGGTTCGAGCCCCGCGTCGGGCTCTGTGCTGACAGCTCAGAGCCTGGAGCCTGCTTCGGATTCTGTGTCTCCCTCTCTCTCTGCCCCTCCCCCGTTTAGGCTCTGTCTCTCAAAAATAAATACAATGTTAAAACAACTGAAGTAAAAACTTCTGTTATACAGGAGTCTGAACCCACCAGAACTCTTCTGACCTAAGCTACCTAAATACTTTCCTTACTCAGGGAGGAAATAAAAAGTCAGAAGTCCCTACAGATTACACAAGAAACAACTGTCTTTCTTCCTTTCACCCATTCCAAAACAGAGAAATGGTGTTTATTTATACAGATGAGAAAGAAACAACCCCTCTGATAAAAATAGCAACTATTCTCTTAAGGCTTGATAAAAGTGGATAAAAAGATACGATTTAATAAAATTGTATTTAATAAAGCCCTGGGGTGGCCGGAATAGCTCCCCCATCATACATATCTTTTCAACTTCTCTTATAAAGCCCTGACAAGAAGCTGCCAAACGGAAAATGCTACTCTGAAGCTACATTGATCAGAGGATCATTTCCCAAGAGTCTTCCAGGTGACACAAGAGATGCTCAGAGAAAAAAGGGTCCCATGGTCTAATAAAACCTGACAAATGCTATATGCTGCACAAACACTTGCTCTCTCCCTCCCCACCCCCGAGGTTAAAAACCACTTCGTTAAGGGGCACCTGGGTGGCTCAATCGGTTAAGCATCCGACTTCAGCTCAGGTCATGATCTCACGGTCTGTGAGTTTGAGCCCCACATCGGGCTCTGTGCTGACAGCTCAGAGCCTGGAGCCTGCTTCAGATTCTGTGTCTCCCTCTCTCCTTGCCCCTCTCCTGCTCATGCTCTGTCTCTCTCTGTCTCAAAAATAAATAAAAATATTTTAAAAAACCAACACTTAAGACACTAAAGGTTCAGAGATGTCTCGTAAGTAACAATCAGGTTAAGATAGTAGTTTAACCTAGCTTTCCCAAGTTTGTTGGACACGGACACCTCTCTTATTATAACAATACCTCATTTAACAAGAGCTCAGCAAATACTGGAAAACACTGGACTAGGGCAATAGCATGCAGAAGTCCTCCCTCCTCTCACTTCACCAGACCCAGGTTTCTGGGAGACAAAGGAAATGACCACTTTGGTAGGCACAAAATATTCCGAGTCTCCTCTCATCTTTCCCTGACTGCTTTATGAGCTGAGTCTATGTGTAGGTACAACAAGCTCTAAGTCGTGATACATCTTTGCCAGTAGGTGCCACCAGCTAAGAGAATATATGTCACTTGGAAAAATCTACTTTAAGAGTTATATAAGAGAAATACATTTCCTACTTTAAAAATGCTACAAATTCGGCATTATGAGTTTCATGATAGAAATGCTTATACAGGGGCACCTGGGTGGCTCAGTAGGTTAAGCGTCCGACTTTGGCTCAGGTCATGATCTCAAAGTTCGTGAGTTCAAGCCCCGCATTGGGATCTGTGCTGACAGCCCAGAGCCTGGAGCCTGCTTCAGATTCTGTCTCCCTCTCTCTCTGCCCCTTCCCTGTTTGCACTTTCTCGCTCAAAAATAAACAAACATTAAAAAAATTTTTTAAAAAGAGAAATGTTTATACAACATAAGATTTTCATACAAAAGGAGTCTTACTCTTTAGAGGAAGCAAAAATAAAAAAAACCACAAAGGATCTGGAAAACATGGGAGCATTCTGCCATTTTCTTTAGTGTTTTAAAATTGGGGGACTTAAGACATTAAGAATGACAGACATATAATGCAAAAATGCTATTAGCTAACTTCATTGGGTCTCTAATCTAGGCTTGTTTCATCCATTGCCTTTTAATTTTGAGGAAAAAAATATGAATGTATATATTGCAATTTTACAAAAAAAAATGAGGAACAGATTAAGTAAGTGATTAAAAGTCACAAAGTTGGTAAATGAGAGAGATGCAGGAATCAGTTCTAGGTCTGTTCTAATCAGATGTCAACATCCTTTCTGTACAGAAAAACACATCTCAAGTATTTTCCAACTGCTGGTTGTAGCCTATGAAGTTCATTTAATGGGCCGCAATCAGCATTCTCTAATAAAACGAAATTGAATCTGGGCATTCCCCTGCTCACAAAGGTAAGCATAACAAAAATCACAAGGGGTAAATAAAAGGAATGAGCAAAACCAGAACAGGAAAATTCAAATTAAGGAAAGAAAAACTCATTATTGCACAAGGAGAACAATACTCAAGTCAAATCACTGAGTGACAAAGAGTTTTTAAAAATCTCTAAAAGTCGTAATTTGTGAAGAGGATAATGTGTACTTTTATATATACACTAAATATAAAATTCCACAACATATATCAAGGAAAAAAGTTATGTATTTTTTTAAAATTTTTAAAACACCCTTGCATCTTTGACAGATCAAGTAGACCAAACAAATAAAAGCTTGGCTTTCCATAGAACATTAAAAAAACAACTGACAGAGTATCCTAGGGCACAGAAAAAGTATCACACACAGTCAGAAATCAAGAAAAGATTATTGTGTTAAGATCAAGCCAAGCAGAAATGTCCAAATCTAGTTTGCTAGTTACTATGTGCCACAAATTCCAAAGATAAACAGAACAATGACTCACACAAATAAACCAAACACCTCTGTGTTGTTATTGTTAATTCCACCCAGGCCCCTAGTCTAACCTAAAATTCCTTCCCCTTAAACCTAAATCTTACCAACACATTACGGGTAAATGAGATCACTGAAGAGGGAGAAACATTCACTTGGAAAAAGAAGAGACAAGCTTTTCCAAAAAAGCAGTCCCCTTTCTCATAGTAATCTCACAACTCCAGAAGGAAGAAAAACATGAACGCATCTATGCGTACATGACTTTTTAAAGCAACAACTCCAGCCACCATTAAACATAGCTAATCAAAAATCTTCTTGTCCCTCCACACAAATATCAAAATATAGAAACAAACCAGTTGATTTCTTTCTACAATTAAAATAAAATTTTTAAATTTTAATTCTTTGGGAGTTTGTCTGAAATCACTGCCACGTAATTTCTAGAATGTAGTAAGTTCTGTTCCAGTTTATCTAATCTGCAGTTCTACTCACACTTCTAACTAGGTGCTTGGCTGTTCCTGACACTACATGACAAGATCATATCAAAGTATGTAGAAGAATGAACACAGGATAAAATTTTTCTTCCTTTCCTCACCACCAATTATTTTTTATTATTAGATATTTTTTAAAAAAAATTGAGCTACAATAATTAAAGCAGTATGGTTCTGGCAAAGCAAGATCAATGAAACAAAATAGAAAGTCCAGAAACCAATCATTTATACTTACAAATCTGTGTATTTTAAAGTCAGAGTTTCAAATTGGTGAGAAAGAGATAATACTCTTTACGGGATTAAAAATAAAAGATGGGGGTGGAGGGTGCCTGGGTGGCTCATGGCTCAGTCAGTTGAGGGTTTGACTCTAGATTTTGGCTCAGGTCATGATCCCAGGGTCTTGGAATCAAGTCCCCTGTGGGGCTCACATTGAGTGTGGAGCTGCTTTAAGATTCATTCATTCATTCATTCATCTCTCTTTCTCCCTCCCCACCTCCCTCCCTCTGCCCCTGCCCTGTGCACACACGCACATGCTCAAAAAATATAAATAAAAATAAACAAAAGTTGGGCACCTGGGTGGCTCAGCTGGTCAAGCATGGGACTCTTGATCTCAGCTCAGGTCTTGATCTCATGTCTGTGAGTTCAAGCCCCACACTGGGATCCACACTGGGTGTGGAGCCTGCTTTGAATGAATGAATGAATGAATGAATGAATGAATGAATATAAAAACTTTTTAAAAATAAAGAAAAGTTAAAATGCTACCTCATATTACATCCCAATAAATACTATGGATACAAAGAATCAAGTGTGAAAAATTACAACCATAAAACTACTAAAAGCAAGCATACAGGAGTTTCTACAAATTCATGGAACCAGGGAAAGGCTGTCTAAGCATGATACCAAAGACAGAAATAAATGTAGATGTGATTGGATAAAAAAATTCAAACTCATGAATGTTCACAATAAATTTCAAAAACAAATACAATACATTGGGGGAAGTATTGCAATGTATGATAAATAAGTTACTATATAAATATTTCTAATAAATTAATAAGGAAACCAAAACTAATACCCTAATAGGCAAATAAGAGTAAGTAGATATTTCAAAATGAGAAATTTAAATGGCCATCAAAAATGAACACCTACAACAATAAAAAGATGCAATTTTTCACCTACCAAAATTGGCAACTTTTATTTTTATGTACTCTACAGGAATTGGGCACTCTGGTGAGATTATAAATTGTTACTTTTCAGAGAATATTTATCAATACATAACTTCAAAAAGTACTACTTAACAATGGACATAATTTAACTTTAGCAATTTTTCCTAAGGAACTGTATGTCTATAGAAAATTATAGTTACGACAATTTATAACATGGAAAACTAGGAAACAATGTAAATGTCCAACAACAGGGTATCATTTAAAAATATGATACAGACGCCTAGGTGGCTCAGTCGGTTAAGCGTCCAACTTCGGCTCAAGGTCATGATCTCATGGTTTGTGAGTTTGAGCCCCGTGTTGAGCTCTGTGCTGACAGCTCAGAGCCTGGAGCCTGTTTCGGATTCTGTGTCTCCTTCTCTCTCTGCCCCTCCTCCACTTGTGCTCTGTCTCTCTCTGTCTCTCAAAAATAAATGTAAAAAAAAAAATTTTGTTTTTAATATATGATAGTAAAAATTTTTAGTTCTTTTTAAAAACATTTCTATTGAAGTATAATATAATAAAGGGTTTAATTCTCAAGTGTAACTAGTACTCAGACCAACATAAAGAACATTGCCAGGGTCCATAAATATTTTCCTCATATTACCTCCCAGTCATTAATGGCCAAAGGTAACCACTAATGTTTTTATTATCACCATAGATTTATACATTCATTTTTGAACTTTTTTTTAATGTTTATTTATTTTGAGAGAGACAGAGACAGAAGAGACACAGAGTGCACACATGTGCACAAGCAGGAAAGGGGCAGAAAGATGGAGAGTCCCAAACAGGCTTTGTGCTGTCAGCACAGAGCCCAATGTGGGTCTCAAATCATAAGATCATGACCTGAGCCAAAGTCAAGAGTCTGACACTTAACCGACTGAGCCACTCAGGTTGCTCCCATTTTTGAACTTTAAGTAAATAGATTCTTATCATATATACTCTTTAGGTCTAGCTTCTTTTGCTTAACACTATGATTTCAGATTCTTAAATACAGCAACAGTTCATTCTTTTTCACTGCTCTATATTATTTCAAAAAATATTTATTCATTTTACTACTGATTAACATGTAGGTCACTTCCACTTTTGGCATTTAAAATAATTCTGTCATGTCTGCTGGTGTACATGGGCAGGTATTTCTGTTGGGTCTATAGTAGGGGTGAACAATCAGATCATAAAATATAGTAATTTTTACTGTAAATGCTTAAAAATGCAGACAGTAATGCTGAACTTCAGGGTTTAGATGTACATTCTCTGGTCATTGACCACATCTAGGTGAACAAAGCCCCCAGGATGCAGCACAGAACTTGCAGAGCTCAGGGTCGGATTAACCCATACATGAACTCTCCCTGACACATTGAGATGATCCTTACTGAAAAAGAGCAAAGTATTCCTAAATCAGAAGAGGTGGTTGCACCAAAGAAAAAGATATCCAAGAGGAAACTGGAGAAACAAAAACTTGCAGCCCAGGAATAAATTCAGAATAAAATAAATGTTAAAAAAAAATAGCTTTTGACCATTTTTAATTGGACAGTCTTTTCTTACTCATTTCCAGAAATTTATTTATCCTAGAATAGAGTCCCTTTCCAAATATATTTATTGCAAAGGTCTCCTCTTAATCTGTGGCTTAACTTTCCATTCTCTTAATGGTGTCTTTTGATAAAGAGAAGTAATTGATCTTAATTTTTTAATGTTTATTTATTATATAGTCTCCCATGGAGTAGCCTAGAAGTTTCACTTTTTTCCTCCCCAAAGTTTATTTATTTATTTTGAAAGAGAGAGGGAGAGAGGGAGAGGGAGGGAGAGAGAGAGCACAGGCACATACATTGAGTGAAAACAGGGGAGGGGCAGAGAGAGGGAGAGAGAATCCCAAGCAGGTTCCATGCTGTCAGCACTGAGCCTGACTTGCTCTCTCAGGAACCGGGAGATCACAACCTGAGCTTAAACCAAGAGTCCAACATTTAACCAACTGAGTCACCCAGGTGACCCTATTTCACCTTTATACTTACATCTAAAATTCATCTATACTAATCTTTATGCAAAGTAGGAGTCAGCATTCATTATGTTTTTCAAATTGCAGTTTACAACACACTGTGGTTTATAATACCAACTTAATGGACACCCAGCATTAAAGAAAGAAAGAAAGAAAGAAAGAAAGAAAGAAAGAAAGAAAGAAAGAAAGAAAGAAAGAAAGAGGAAAAGAACACACAGCACATCTCTTATTTCATCAATTCTAACACATATTTTTTCACATTTTAGTATCTCTGAAATTGAGATATTTCTTAACCATCAATGGCATCTTAAAACTGGTAGCATTTTTTTCTGAATGTTACAGAAAATGGCGTATCTTACAATCTATGCTGTCTTATGTTTCACAGTGGAATACAGTATACATTGGGGTGACTTTAGGAATGTATGTTATGTTACACACACAAACATATATAAAACATATACATAAATATGTGTGTGCACATATGATTACACATATGATTACATGTACTAAGTCTAAATGTAAATCTGGGCGGGGTCTAAATATAAGTTTTATTTCTCACTATGAAAATACTTAAAAACACTGAAAACCCCTAATTAAGGTATTGGAGTACAATGAATCCCATACTGCAAAAGTTACCTACCACCTTTTCAGTTGTCTTTCGATTCTTCTAACTATACCAAAAGATATTTTTTACACTGTTAAATACTTTCAATTATCTGTTTTTAACAAAAAGACCTAGCTTCCTATTCAGTTTACTGTAACAAACGGTATGTGGCTAGAATTTTATGTGGGTCTCAGCAAGTGCCATGATTTTCCAGTCATACAACAATACGGTCTCCTTTTCTGATTTTTTAAGACAGCAGATTTTTTAAATATGTGAAGTAGATAAAAGGACACAGTATACAGATATGTCCAAAACTGTGAAGATAGTACTCACCTGTCTAAAGTTACGGGAAAACTACTTCTTGGAAGAATAGTGACATGAAAAAAGGTCTAAGGTAAATTTTAAATGAAAAATAAAATGGGGGGGGGTCAGAATACATCTGTAGGACTCCATCTTCATGGATAAAACTTAATTATTGATTTATTTAGAGCAGTATCTAGAAAAGGTGTGTTAAAATGCTAACAATGTTATCTCTGTATATTTTGCTTTCTATTTGCTTAAAGACATCTCTTTTTAACAGTAAGGAATGGTGATTTTTAACATTAAACTTTCAAAAGTAAAAATCCATGCCAAGACCCCAGATACATATGCTCTAGTCTAAGGAAACAGAAACCAGTTACTGAAAGTTGAGGCAGGATCCTCCTGCATGTCACCTGACCTCTCTGTGCCCACTTCCTCATCCATAAAACTGAGGTTGAAACAGGCCTCCCCGACAGAGGGAGTGACAAAATTTAAAAGAGAATCCTGGCACTTATAAGGGCTCCCTTAGTCAAATTTAACCTCCAAAGGGCAGAAAAAGCTTGGCTGAGTTATTCATTCTGTATTCCTTCCACTTCCGATAATTCCTGGCTTACTACTTAAGTACAGAAGTATAATAAGTATCTGTTGATATGAGTCTTGGCTATAATTATTACAATCTTCCTATGAATTGTAATGACAAAAGTGGTAATTTTGTTTCTACTTATTCCTTTCCCATAGTTTCCAAATTGTCTACAAAGAGCAAGGATTCAAAATGGGGGGGGGGGGGGGGACATGCAACACAATTTCTGGACCTCACAAAAAGCAGTAAGAAACAAAATCTAGTTTCAGAAAGGCAGTCATCTTTATTAGCCCTAAAGTATTCATTCACCTACATAAAAGAAGAACACCTCATTAATTATTTGACTGCTTAAAAAGGTCCAACAAAAGGATGGATAGATAAAAGTCTGCTAGAGTCCGAGAAAGCAAACGGGGAGTAGCAGAATGTGCCCTTAATGCTTCCTGGTGCTTAACACTTGGAAGAGAACTACTAAAGTAAAACCTGTAAAATGTTTCATATTCACTAGAGGAAGGAAGCCAGAAAAAGAAGGTGCTTTCAAAGTAGTAGAAGAATGGCCAAAGGACACTGAGTCATGGCACCACAGAGGGAGTCAGTCAGCTGAAGAGTAAAGAGCAGGCCTTTAGAGACACAATGCCCCCACTGCAAACTCTGGGCTCTGACAATGACAAACTGTCTTGACTTCCTGTTAGTTACTTGACTTCTCTCTCGGATTCAGTTTCCTCTTTCATAGGGCAGGGAGAACACTGGCTACATTGCAGGAAGAGAAATAACACGTGCAAAGCACCTACAGGATAACATTGCTCAAAAATATAAACCGGAAAAACATTTTTTACTTTTTTGCTTCTAACGTTAACCATTTTAAAAGAAACCTGACGAGCACCTGGATGGCTCAGTCAGTTAAGCGTCCAAAATTTAAGTCATGATCTTATGGTTTGTGAGATGGAGCCCCACGTCAGGCTCTGTGCTGACAGCACGGAGCCTGTTTGGGATTCTCTCCCTCTCTCTCCCGCTCTCTCTCTGCCCCTCCCCACCCCTCTCCCTGCGCACATGCACTCTCTCTCTCTCAAAATAAATAAATAAGCATTAAAAAAAACTTTTTAAATAAAACCAAACATACCAATAATTAATTACCAAACATACCAATAATTAATTAAATATAAGTAGTCAAAACACTCCAATTAAAAAGCAGAGATTGTGAAACTGGATAACTATATGCCCTCTAAAAGAAACCCACTTTAAACGTAAAGACACACTGGTTAAAAGGACAGAAAAAGGTATACACCATGAATTACTTATCAAAGGAAATCCCAAAGTCAAAGTAAATTAATATTAATAATAGGCAAAACAGATTTCAGAACAAGGAATGTTATCAGGGATCAAGTGAGGTATTTCATATTGATGAAAGGATCAACTTATCAAAAGAATATAACAATCCAAAATGTATATGCCCTTTTCTAACAGAGATTTGAGATACATCTGGAGGAAAAAACAATGACACAACTCCAAGGAGAAATAGACAAATCCAAATTTATATTTGGACACTTCAACACTCCTCTCTTAGTTATACATAGAACAAGCAGACAGAAAAGAGTAAAGATATGGAGGACATGAAAAACACTATCAGCCAACTTAACCTAGTTGACATTTATAGAACACTCTACCCAACAAGAGAACACATTCCTTCCAAGTACACAACATTCACCAAGATAAATGTTATTCTGGGCCATAAAACAGGTTTCAATAAATTTTAAAGGGCTGAATTTATACAAAGTATGCTCCAGAATGACAAAGAATTAATCCAAAATTAATGTAACAGAAAATCCCAAAAGGTTCGGAAATTAATATATCACTAAAAGATATAACAAAGAATATTAGAAAACATTGTGAACTGAATGAAAGTAAAAATTCAACATATTAAATACTGTGGGATATAACTAAAATGGTGGTTAGAGAGAAACTTGTAACATTAAATGCATTAGAAAAGGACATGGTCTTCAAAGCAACAATCTAAGCTTCCCCTTTAAAAAACTAGAAAATTAGCAAATGAAACCCAAAATAAGCAGCAGGAAGGAAATAGTAAAGATGAGATACAAAATTAATATAATATGAAACAGAAAAACAATAATGAAAAATCAATGAAACCAAAAGCTGTATCTTTGAAACAATTAATAGAAGTGATAAACCTCTAGCCAAGCTGATAAGGAAAATAAAATAGGTAAGAAACAAATTTCCAATCTCAGGATAAAAAGTGGGACCATGAATACAGATCCTATAGACATTAAAGGAAAATAAGGAAATATTATAATTTTACACTAATATATTCTACAACTCAGATGGAAGAGACAAATTCCTTAAAAGACACATGGATACCAACAAGAGAAATAGATAACCTCAGCAGCCCCATACCTGTTAAAGAAATTGTCTTCACTGGTGAATTTTATTTAGTAATTACAAAAGAAGTAATATTAATTCTACATAAACTTCTAGAAAGTAAATGAGGCAAGAACATTACCAATTCACATTCTGAGGCCAACATTACCTTTATACTGAAGTCTCTCAAACACATCACAAGAAAAGAAACAAAACAAAACGGATAAATATGATTGCTGCGAATGTTATATGTATTCATTTGTCAAACCTACATAAACTACACACTTAAAATTGGAAAATTTTATTATGAATAAGGTATACCTCAAAAAAGTTAACTTTTTAAAAACTTTAAGTGCTACACAAAAACAAACACTTTCCCACAAAGCAAATTCAAGGCCTAAATGACTTGCTTGGTAAATACTATCAAACATTTAGACAAGAAGTAACAGCAATCTTTCACATTCTTTTTAAAAACAGAGAGAATGAGTCATTGTATTAGAATAATCCTAATGCTAAAACCTGAGAAAAGACATTATCAAAATAGAAAACTGACCAATTACCTTCAGGCAGGAAGGTGTAAAAACCCTCAACAAAATATTGGCAAATCAAATGCAAAATTACATAAAAAGGATAATACATCATCATCAGTTGGGGCTTTCCCAGAATTAAAGACTGGCTGAAGAGTCAAAAAATCAATGTAATATATAGTAAGGCAGTAAGTTATAAAATGATTTCAATACATGTATTTAGGGCATATAACAAAATTCAAAACCCTCTCATGATTAAAAACCCTTAGGTGTGGGGCACCGCGGTGGCTCAGTCAGTTGAACATCTGACTTCAGCTCAGGTTATGATCTCGTGTTTCATGAGTTCGAGCCCCACATCAGGCTCCCTGCTATCAATGCAAAGAGCGCTTTGGATCCTCTGTCCCCCTCTCTCTGCCCCTCCCCTACTTGCACTCTCTCAAAAATAAACATCTTTTTAACGCTTTTTAAAAATTATTTATTTTTGAGAGACAGAGACAGAGCATGAACAGGGGAGGGGCAGAGAGAGAGGGAGACACAGAATCCGAAGCAGCTCTAGGGCTGTCAGCACAGAGCCTGACACGGGGCTCAAACTCATGAACCGCAAGATCGTGACCTGAGCCAAAGTCAGACGCTTAACCGACTGAGCCACCCAGGCACCCCAATAAACAAACATTTTTAAAAAAATAAAAACTCTCAGGTAACTTACTCAGTGTTATAAAGAATATATAGATGTATATGTGTATGTGCGCGAGCGCGCGCGCACACACACACACACACACCCCTATGGCTAACACACTTAATGGTCAAATGGAAAACTTTCCCCCGTCCTCAAGAACAAAAGTAGAATGTCCATTCTATACAAATTTCACTAATCATAGCCAGTACAATAAGGCAAGAAAAAAGCAAAATAAATGTCAGGAAGGAACCAGATGGCATGACTGTCTACACAGAAAATCCTAGGAAACCTACAAAACAAGTCAAACTAATATGTGATGGTAGCAAAGTCACAGGATACAAAGAATAAAAAGGACGAATAAAGCTGCATAAAACTCAAGCCCTCAGCATAACCAGAAGGAACAAAACATAAGTAGAAAAGTAAATAAATTCTGGAACACCTATATTCTCCTGCCATAAGCCTTCCTAGAGAGCAAGAGTAGACCAGGATAAAATGCACAAAAGACAAAAAGAGAGAAACAAGCAACAGACCGAAGATGGACATAAAGCCACATTAAGTATGAAAAAAATGGGAATGAGTCCTAATGCATCAGAGTTGATTATAGATAAGCAACTTAAAAAAAAGTATCAGAGATGCAAAAAAGGAGTCATCAAGGGGAGGCTCTTTTATAAAAAAAGAGTGCAAAAGGAAAGGTGAATAGAAGGAAGCTCCTTAATTTGATTTAAAAAAAAATCTACAAAAAAAGTAAACATAACATCATACTTAAAATACTTGAAGTTTTCAATGTTAAGATCAAGAACAATTCAAGGATGTCCCCTCTCAACACTATTTTTCAAGGAGGTAGTTAATACAATAAGACACCAAAAAAGAAAAAAAAGGTATACATAGTGAGGAAAAAAGAAATGCAACTGTCTTTGCTCACAGATGACATGATCATCTATGTAAACAAAAAACCAAACACATAAAACCTAACAAAAAAAGAAAAAAAAAAACTCCTGAAATGAACACACAATTGTAACAAGGTTGGAGAATGCACGGTTAATACATAAAAGTCATGTGCATTCAGGTACACCAACAGTGGTATTTAAAATTAAGAATACATTACTTTTGTCTTCAGCCATACCATCCTGAACGTGCCCAATCTCACCTGATTTCAGAAGAATACATTACTATTTATATTAGGATCTCCAAAAATTAAATATTTAGGTCTAAATTTAACAAAATATGTATAAGATCTATATGAGAAAAACTATAAAACTCTGGCGAAAGGTACCAAAGAACTATATAATTGGATAGATATTCCATGTTCATGGATAGGAAGACTCAACATTGTCGAGATGTCAACTCTTCTCTATTCGATCTAAAGATTCAATGCAATCCCAATCAAAATCTCAACAAGTTATTTTATGGATATCAACAAATTTTAAAAGTTTACATGAAGAGGTAAAAGATCTAGAACAGCCAACAAAATATTAAAGGAGAAGAATAAGCTAGAAGACTGGTACTTTCCAACTTCAAGGATTATCATAAACGACAGCAGCAATCAAGACAGTGTGGTATTGGTAAAAGAACTGACAAATAAATCAATGAAACACAGAGTCCAGAAACAGACCAATATAGTCTGCTGATATTTGACAAAGGACTAATGACAATACAGCGGAGCAAAGACAGACTTCTCAATGAACAGGACTGGAATAATGTAAGAGAAAATCTAGGTGATCTTGGGTATGGTAATGACTTTTAAGATATACACCAAAAGCATAATCCATGGAAGAAATAGCTGATAAGCTGGACTTCATTAAAAGTAAAAACTTCTGCTCTGTGAAAGACATTGTCAAGAGAATGAAAAGAAAAGCCACAGACTGGGAGAAAACATTTGCAAAAGACACATCTGATAAAGAACTGTTAGTCAAAATATATAAAGAACTCAAAGAAATAAAGAGAATAAACAATCCAATTTTTAAAATGGGCAAAGGACATGAACAGAAACCTCACCAGAGAAGATATACAAATGGCAGTAAGCAAATGAAAAGATGTTCAACATCGTATGTCAACAGGAAACTGCAAATTAAAATGAGGAGATACTACCATACACCTATTGGAATGTCCAAAATCTAAAACATGAAAACACTAAATGCTGCTGAAGATGCAGAGCAACAGTCCTCATTCACTGCTGGTGGGAATGCAAAATGGTACGGCCACTTTGGAAGACAGTTGGACAGTTTCAAAACTAAACATACGTTTACCATATGATCACACAAATGCACTCCACAGTTATTTACCCAAAGGATGTAAACACTTATGTCCGTACAAAAGCCTGCATACAGATTTTTATAGCCACTCTATTCATAACTGCCAAAACTTGGAAGCAATCAAGATGTCCTTCAGTAGGTGAATGGATAAACTATGTACATCCAAACAATGGAATATTATTCAGCACTAAACAGAAATAAGTTCTCAAGCCATGAAAAAAACACAAAGGAACATTAAATGCACATTACTAAGTGAAAGAAGCCAATGTGAAAAGGTTACATACTGTATGATTCCAACTATATGACATTCTGGAAAAGGTAAAGCCATGGAGACAGTAAAAAGATTAGTGGCTGGCAGGGGTTAGAGGAAAGGAGGGATGAACAGGCAAAGGAAGATCTTTAAGGCAGTGAAACAATTACATATGGTACTATAATGGTGAATATGTATCATTATACATTTGTTGAAACCCATCAAGTGATCAACAGGGTTCACCAAGAGTGAACTATGTGAACTATGAACTGTGGGTGATGATGTAGGTTCATATCGTAGTAAAAGTATCACTGTCATGAGAGGTTGTACGTGTGTGAGGGCAGAAATGTATGAGAACCCTCTCTACTTTCCACTCAATTTTGCTATGAACCTAAAACCGCACTAAGAAAGTCTATTTATTTTTTTTAAAAGAAGAGAAAAGCCTAGGCATCTTTTAGAAACTATATGAGTAGAGGAAAAAGAAATGCCAGGGGAGGGATTTTAAGATCCTGCAACTTTAAAGAATTTTTAAAAACCATTCAAAGGATGCAAAGCTTGCCCCCACCGTATCTCCTACTCCCTATCAATCCTCCCTCCTGCAAAAAAAGATCATGCAATCAAGAAACTATACTTTGTTACACTGGCAAAGGATGTTCTTACCCTAAAATTTTGTGAATTTAACTTCAAACTGCCAGTCCTGTCCCAAAAAATGTAGTGACATCAGCAACCTTCATCAATACAAAAACAGAAAAACACCTACACATGAAAGAAGGAAAGAGAGAAGGGGGACAGAAGAAGAAAACTAAAATACCAGAAATCAGCCTTTCTTAACTGGGGTTCAATAAGATAATTAAGCCCTAATATCAGTAACTATCTTCTTAATTTTCCTAAGGACAGTATATAGGTAACTATCATTCTAGTTATGTATGAGAAAAGTGAATTTATAATATACCATGCATGCCTTAACTGCTCTTATGGAATCTGATTGAAAAGAGTTACTCCAAACTGAGTTACAAATGCTCAAAAAAGTTTTTGATGTTATTTTTTACATGTGTTAAGTCAGAAGCTCAAAACAAGAATAGAAATGCACCAAAAGCAGAAAGAAGTGAAACATGACTTAGAAAAGAAAAACAAGCCTATAACAAATAAAAGTAAATTATAATGCTACAAAGTGATAAATTCAAATGAAAAACATAGTAATAATCATTGAAGAAAAGCAGGAAAATAACCTAAGAGAATGGAAATGAGAAAAAGAAGCAAAATGGGACAAAATTAGTTGAAATAATGGAAGACAAAAAAAAAAAAATCCAGCTCAAGTATAACTGGAGTTCATACACACATATACACACACAAAATGAAACCAAAATAACATTTAAAACTATGATCCAAGTTTTTCAAGATAAAGTTCTAGGGTTCAGTGAGTGAAGAAGAATAGAGAGTGACAGCTAAAAGGGTTTCCTTTTGGGGTGATGAAAATGTTCTAAGTTGATTGCGGTTAATGCTTGCACAACTCTGTAACTATACTAAATATCAATGAATTGTATACTTCAAATGGGTATATTGTATGATATGTGAATTATACCCCAATAAAGCCGTTTTAAAAATACTATAACTCAAGAAAACGTATCAGAAATAAAAAGAAACCTAAACTGCATGTTAAAAACGTGTCCAGGTACTACAGAAAATTGGTTCACAGCATTAAACTCTAGTGGATAGCTAATGAAAATTATTAGATTTTAAAGAGAAAGAGAAAACTTCTCACAGTCTCTAGTCCAAAATAATTTTCATTGGAAAAAAAAACTTAGGAGAGAGAGCATTAGACTAGAATCAAATGTCTTAAAAACAATGTGTCAAGCAAGGCATCAGTGGAGAAGCATTTTCAAAACACTGCAGAAAAAGAAGTGTGGAGGGGCGCAGTCGGTTAAGCGGCCGACTTCGGCTCAGGTCATTATCTCACGGGTCCGTGAGTTCGAGCCCCGCGTCGGGCTCTGTGCTGACAGCTCAGAGCCTGGAGCCTGTTTCCGATTCTGTGTCTCCCTTTCTCTGACCCTCCCCTGTTCATGCTCTGTCTCTGTCTCAAAAATAAATAAACGCTAAAGAAGGAAAGGGAAAGGGAGGGGAGGGGAGGGGAGGGGAGGGGAGGGGAGGGGAGGGGAGGGGAGGGAAGGCAAGGAAAGGAAAGGAAAGGAGAGAAAAGAAGAGAAAAGAAGAGAAAAGAAAAGAAAAGAAAAGAAAAGAAAAGAAAAGAAAAGAAAAGAAAAGAAAAGAAAAGAAAAGAAAAGAAAAGAGTGGAGCAAAGATGTTCTATCCAAAGGCAATAGAAAAGGAGTTTTAAACAGGTAAACAGGTCAGAGAATTCTGTACCCATGAGCCCTTCTTCAGAAACCCAGAGATGACTTAGAAAACTTTAGCAAAAAGATTAATGGTAGACATTTAAAACAACTAATTATGGACCTATGAATAAAACAAAGGGAGAAGGGTAGAAGAATACGCCATTCATTCTGGCAAAGTCAAAATAATGCAACTTAAAAATTGGAAGAAGAGGGGCACCTGGGTGGCTCAGTCAGTTAAGCGGATGACTTCAGCTCAGGTCATGATCTCCTGGTCTGCAGGTTCAAGCCCCGGGTGGGGCTCTGCGCTGACAGCTCAGAGCCTGGAGCCTGCTTCAGATTCTGTCTCCCTCTCTCTCTGCCCCTCTCCTGTCTCTATCTCTGTCTCCATCTCTCAAAAACTAATAAACATTAAAAAAAAAAAAATTGGAAGGAGAGGGGCACCTGGGTGGCTCAGTCGGTTAAGTGTCCTGACTCTTAATTTCAGCTCAGATCATGATCTCAGAGTTTGTGGAATCCAGCCTCACTGTCAGTGCAGAGCCTGTTTGGGATTCTCTCTCCCCTAATCTCTCTGCCCCTCCCTGCTTTCTCACTCACTCTCTCTCTCTGTCTCTCTCTCTCTCTCAAAATAAACAAAACTTTTTTTAAAAAATTGAAAGGAGAAGGGATCAGAAAGAGTAAAGAACAAACTCTGTTATACAGGCAGTAGGTGGGAGTTAAAGGATTTCACTGAAGATTGATAAACTTCTTAATAAAACATTAAGTAAAAAACAAGGAATTAGAGACCTTTAAAAAATTATAAGGGTAATTAACAGAACAATTATAGAACAATTATAAGGGTAATTAATAGAGCCTTCCTAATCTTAAAAAGAAGTTTCAAAAAGAAAAAACTACATCATGAAAAGAAAGTAGAAGATATGCAAAGAGACATGGATTGAAAATACACAAACACATACTATTCCCAGTACAAGACAGATCAAGAAGACAAAACAAAATTCAAAAGAATAAATGGGGAGGCCGGGGAGGCCGGGGAGGCTCAGTCGGTTGAGTGTCTGACTCAGTTTTGGCTCAGGTCATGATCTCACATTTGGTGGGATCAAGCCCCACGTCGGGCTCCATGCTAGTAGTGTGGGCCTACTTGGGATTCTCTCTCTCCCCATCTCTCTGCCCCTCCTCCACTCTCTCTCTCTCTCAAAATAAATAAACTTTTTTAAAAAAGAGTAAGCGCAGGGGCGCCTAGGTAGCTCAGTCAGTTGAGCGTCCAACTTCAGCTCAGGTCATGATCTCACAGTTTGTGAGTTCGAGCCCCACATCAGGGTCTGTGCTGACAGCTCAAAGCCTGGAGCCTGCTTCAGATTCTGTGTCTCCCTCTCTCTCTGCTTTTCCCCAACTCATGCTCTGTCTCTTTCTCCTTCAAAAATAAGTAAACATTAAAAAAAAATTTTTAATAAAAAAAAGAGTAAATGCAATCAAGAAAGCAGACAGATCTCAGAGACAGTAACTTTACACTCTTTTTTAAAATTAATTTCACCTCTTTATTTATTTTTATTGTGTTATTTATTTTTGAGAGAGAGAGAGACAGAGTATGAGCAGGGAAGGGGCAGAGAGAGAGGGAGACACAGAATCCGAAGCAGGCTCCAGGCTCTGAGCTGTCAGCACAGAGCCCAAAGCAGGGTTTGAACTCATGAACCACAAGATAATGACCTGAGCTGAAGTCAGATGCTTAACCCACTGAGCCACCCAGGTGGCCCTAAACTTTACACTCTTAATAGAGACTAAACCTACTGTTCAAGCACACATGAAAATTTCATGAAAATGATCACATTTAGATCACAAAGAAATAGTAAATTCCATAAAAGGAGAAAAATCAAATAATAGTCACTGATCAAAAGACAATAAAACTAAACATGATTTCTATAAAAATAATTTAAGCATTTTCCTTCAAAACCAATGCTACAAAACTTAGGAAGCTTCTGGTCTGTATGTCCTTTGAAGGTTTAGTAGAATGCCCCCCGTGAAGCCATGTTGGTCTGATGCATTTTTGTGGACTAGTTCTTTGGTAAGTTTCTCTATTCTTGTCTTCATAACTTGTTCTTAGGTAAGACAACTCAACACTATAAAGAATGCAGTTTATCCTAATTTATACGTTTAACACATGCCCAACAATTACAAAAAAGGTTCTTGTGGAAACAAGCAAGTTGATACTCAAGTTCATATGAAAACAAAGTTGTTAGAATACTCAGGGAAAAAAACATGGGAAAAGAAAAGCTACAAGGGACGGGGTGGGGTGGGGTGGGGGGGGAGTGGAATCAGCCCTAACAGACATTAAAATACACTACTATAAGCCATTCTAATTAAAAATAAGGAACTTCTATGGCAAAGGAATACATAATTACTTCAGTGGAGGGTCAGCAAGTTTTTTCTGTAAAGGGTCAAGGGTAAATATTTTAAACTTTGCAAGACTCACCATCTCTGTCACAACTACTCAACTCTTCTGTTGTAGCATAAAAGCAGCCATATACAATATGTAAATGAGTGACTGTGGCTGTGTTCCAAAACACTGTTATTTACAAAAACAAGGCTGAGTTAGGCCAGCAGGCAATAGTGTGCCAAATCCTGGTCTAACAGAATAGAATATCCAGAAATAGACCCAAGTACATAATGGACAGTTAGTATATGATAAAAGTGGCATCTCAAATCACTGGGGAACTTATTTTTTTATTCTTTATTTATTCTATACAGACATTTGGAACAAAGCCTGGACCCACCAACAGGCTTTACAGACAAGTTTCGTTAAACATTACATATTGCCTGTAATTTAGTCCCACAGATTAAACCACACATATTTTAAACATAAATAACCTTATCATTATATGCGCTGCTAAAGATAGCATGTTACATATTACCAATCACTGGGGAAATGTTAAACCCCAATGATAAAGGGGTTTTTTTGTTTTTGGGGGGTTTTTTTGGCATTTCTGAGAGTTACTGAGAAATAATTAACAAACATCAATTTTAAGTTTACGGCATACAGCAAGATGGTTTGATTTACATATATTGTAAAATGATTACCACAACAACTAACATCCATATACTTACAGTAAAAAGAAAAGAAAGAATGAAGGGGAAATTATTTTTTTCCTTGTGATGAGAACTCTTAAAATTTACTCTCTTAACAATATTCCTATATATTGTACAGCAGCGTTCACTACGGTTATCATGTTGCACATTACATCCCTACTGATGTTGGTTGGTACCTTTTGACCACCTTCCTCCAATTCTCCCACCACCCATATCCTGCCTTGGTAACCACAAGTCTGATCTCTTTCTCTGTTGAGTTTGGGGGCTTCTGTTTGTTTGCTTTTTAAGATTCTCATAGAAGGGAAATAATACAGTATTTATCTTTCTCTGTCTGACTTAAGGTCTATTCAAGATATGTCACAAATGGTAGGATTTCCTCATTTTTTATAACTGAGTAATATTCCATTGAATATATATAACACAATTTCTTTATGCATTCATCCATGAATGAACAATTAGGTCGGTTCCATGTCCTGGCTACTGTAAATAATGCTACTATGAACACGCGAGTGCAGATAATCTTTTCGAGTTTGTGTTTTCCAAACCTTGTATTCCCAGATCTTTTTAACAAGAAGGGATAACTTGTTAACCATTTGGAAAAAGATAATATTAGATCCATGCTTAACAAATTATACATGAATAGATTCCAAATAGATCAGAAATTTAAAGAGTGAGACCCTAAGTACTGGAAAAGACATTTGTGAATTTCTTTAAAATCTGGGTGCAGGGTAAGGTTATTTAATTAGCTAGGAGTCAAAATCCAAATGCAATAAAAGAAAAAATAGGAAAATCTCGCCAATAAAAATTTTTAACTTTTGCATAGCAGTTTTTTTTTGCTTCTTTCTTTCTTTCTTTCTTTCTTTCTTTCTTTCTTTCTTTCTCTTTCTTTTTTAAAGTTTATTTATTTGGGGGTGGGACAGAGAGAGAGGGAAAGAGAATCCCAAGCAGGCTCCACAATGTCAGAGCAGAGCCTGACATGGGGCTCAAACTCACCAACAGTGAGATCATGACCTGAGCCAAAATCAAGAGTCAGATGCTTAACGAACTGAGCCACTCAGGTGCCCCCTGCATAGCAATATTTTTCAAAAACACTATAAAATCAACAAGAGAATGAAAAGACTGGGAAAAAAATATTTGCACATATATGTCACAGATGAAAGGACTTACATGCCTAAAAATTTCTTGTGGACTGAGGGGTAAAAAGTTACCAAACTCCTAATAGAAAATGGGGACAAGACATGAGCACTTTTTTAAAGAAACAAAAATGACCCTTAAATAAAAAAGATGTTCGGATTTGCTCATAATTATAAGAGATGCAAATCAAAGTTACACATTGCTCACCTAACGCTGGCAAATATTTAGAAGTATGACCACACATTCTGTCAGTGAAACAGTAAGGAAAGAGGCACTCTCCTATGTCTGGTGGGAAAGCAAATGTGTACAACCCTTGGGAGAATTTGGCAATATTTAACAAAATTACACCTATAGTTTACATTTTGTTTCAGCAATCCCACTTCTAGGAATTTTCCCTGAAGATACACTGTAATTAAATAACGTTATGAAAATAACACAAGGTTATTCATTGGAGCATTGTTTATAGTTTGAAAAAAAACTGGAAACAACCTACATGTTCATATATAAGATACCGGCTGAATAAACTATGGCACATCAACACAAAGGGAATATTATGCAACCTTTAGCAAGAATAAAGAAGGCCTGAGCAGACCAAAAAGAGTAATTTTCAAGATACATTTTTCAGTGAAAAAAGCAAAGTGAAAAAAGGTATCTATGTACCACCTTTTGTGGAAGAAATAAGCAGAAATAATAAACGTATGTGTACCTGTTCATTAGTGTGCTAAGAAACCCAGAAAGAATAAACCAGAAGAAACCAATGAAATTGGTTACCCAGTGGAAACAATGGAAAAATGAGAACAGGACAAAAACGATGACTATACCTTCTTGTGTTATTTTGATTCTTAGAACTAGGTAAGTTAAATGCTTTATATACCCAAATAAAAGTACAATCATCAAGGACTGGGAGAGATGGAGTATCAGCAGAAAGAAATAAAACTAAATATATTTCAAATGAATAATATAATCACACTTAATGGTGGGGGAAAACTATATCAAGTGACTCTTGAACTCAGTAGTTAAGACTGACTATACAGCCACAAGCAAAAGACTTATTTTTTAATTACAAAGAAATATTCAGCATTGATGAGTACAATTATTTTCAGTGATGTAAGTGAGCAATCCTAAAACGACTTAATATATATTCTAGAATTGAGTAAATATATTGTGGAAGACTGAAGCCAAGTTTCTCACCGTCAGAGAAGGGAGTTATAAAAACAAAAGCATGACCTTACAAAAGGCTAGAATGAAATTATGAGATTAGACTAGATTTGGAGATATTGTGAACTCATGGATTTAATACACAGAAAAGGAGGGAATTTTTTTTTTTTTTTTTTTTTTTTTTACAGAGAAAGACAAAATTATATGTGTGTTACCTAACATGATTGGCTGAAAAGGCCTAGAAGCAATGACTAGAAGCAATCCCAGTAGCACTAAACACACCTACCACCAAGATTTAACTGCCATTCTTCACTAAAAGTCACCAACACTCCTTGGAGAATTGACTCAACCCAGCGCTGAGTATGGGAAAATATAAAATGAGCCTGGAACATTTTTGTTGCAGCAGAAAGTAAGAAGTGTTTAAAGAATTATGAGGACAGATCAAAAGGATACAGGAGGCAAAGTGAAAGGGCATCTATCCACTAGCCAAACTTCGAACACTGACCATCAAAATAAATACCTTCTTGTGTTTATACCAACATTATAACTACTGAATAAATAGGAACCACAAATCTATACTAATACAGTAAATGAATAAGCTGACATTCTAATGAAATGAGGATATTTATACAGTTTCAAAATACCTCTTCACAAAATATTTAATTACAAAGGGAAAAAGGATAAGTTTATAGCGAAGAAAGTTGCTAGACACTACCTTACTTGGGTAATCAAGGTGATCACCATTAGTAGTGAGGCAAACCAAAATCCTACACCACCTGATAATCAGATGCAGTGAGAAGAACACAGCACCACTTTTGTGTTATTCCTTTCAAAGATATGTAACCTAAATCTATTCATAAGGAAACAGACAAACCCAAACTGACAGACCTACTACAAAATAAATTATCTGTAATCCTCAAAAGTGTCAAGGTCAAGAAAAGTCCAGCAAAGACCGAGAAACTGTTCAAAATTGAAAGAAATTAAGTATGACAACTTCACGTCATTCTGAACTGGATATCTTTGCTATAAAATTAAAAAAACAAAACAAAGTTACTGAACCTTTGATGAAACTTAGAGACTGAAGACTCAATGGCAGTCGTGTATCAAAGTTGTTTTACTAATTTGATTCTCATATTAAAATTATGTAGGACCACCTCCTTTGTAAGAAATATACACTAAAACATTAGAGCATGACAAAACACTCATTCAGCTTTACTTTCAAATAGTTTGGAAAACAAAAAGTTCTTTGCATTGTACTTACAATTAAGCTTGAGACTGTCTCAAAATAAATAAAAAGCAATCTTTCAACAGTTGGTTTGCATTAATTAGTAACACTTCAAATTGTCAGATCATATCCATAGGAAACAAATGTGCTGAAATCTTTTGTGCTCTTTTTCACCACTACTGCCAAATGATCTTAGTAAACATCTCAAACTAGTACTGAGGACACTACAGGTTCAGGTCTTCCCCAAGCCATTCACTACTAAATCAGCAATGAGGGGTTCATCCATCTATCCCTTCCCTGTGAACTCTACCAGATCCCCTGGGGCAATGTTTCCTTTGGCAAAATCTTTTTCTTTGAAATTAATTAGGTAATAGTGTCTTCTGCTACCAGTACTGTAATCCTTAATTTTTCATTTCCTGTTGTCTTAAAGGTGGATGATTTAACATTTGCCTTTTACTCCAAATTAAACAACTAGGAAGCATCCTATAAGAAGAGATCTTACAAGGACTCCAGTAACTGATTCCTAGTTTTCTAAAGGAGGACAGGGTAGAAAGAACCTTCCTTCTATTAAGGTAAGGAGTATTTTTGTGCAATCTATCTACAAAAATTGGTAGTTGGTTCTTTGTATTACCATGCCATCGCGTGGTATCTGATGCATGGCACATAGTAGGTAGTCAGTAAATATGGACAGGATTTACGAATGATTCTAAGATTTCTTAAGTATTTTCTGAATAACCTCATTCTAACTGAATGATCTCAATTTTGAACTCCATCATAGCACCCAGGCAATTGAGTAATTGGAAGGAACAGGCTGGCACAGTTGCTATGTGTTTGAAAATGTCTCTGGAGTTCTTTTCCTTGGCCAAGCATATCCAGTAGTATTATATCTTCTTTTAGTAGGCCATGCCTTAGCTGACTCAGCATATACTCAAATTGCTCAGAGAGGAGAGGTGCCATTTGCAAGGAGGCTTGTGAATTTAGAGTATACTACTGAACAGGCTTGTTAAACTTTTTCGAAATAAAAATGTTTAATCCTAGTCTGGGTACAACAAGATACAAATTCTTTGGAAAACAATTTAACAAAACATACACAGTATATCTCCTGAAAATATATCCTAAGGATTTCAAAATGAAAGTAAAGATTTATGTACAAAGATGGTGCTTAGGTTTTTTATAGTTAAAAATGAAGATTCTAAGCACCCAGAAAAATTCCAAATCGTGGGATGTTCATGAAATACATTTACATGGAAATTTCAAAGTATGCCATGAGAAATTTTTAATAATAGGAAAACATTTACACAATCATCCTGAATAAATGTACAAGGCATATAAAGTAAAATAAACGTATGAAATTATATACACATATAAAAATTCTCAACTACATAAAACACACCCGTAGATTAAATACTAAGAAAAAATATGCCAAAATAGTAAAAATTATACTCCCTAAATTGAGGATTATTTCTCAATTTCCTTTCCATTCTTATCCCAACGTTCTACAATATGCATGCATTACTTTTATAATCAGTAAAGAGTATTTTTAAAGCAAAGCAAAAATACAAGCTAGTCTTCAAAGCAAAATCAATTTTTACTCAAGATACTCTTTCAACTCACATGAACACTTGGATTCAAAGAATTCAGAGAACAAAGTTCAAAGCAGTTCTAGCTAGGACAGCAAATACCACTATACTATATAATCTGAACAAAACTTAAAGACAGCCATTCCTTCACATTCCAGTTTATTATGCCTATTTGGGAACTATTCTAGAAACGGGCATATTTACCATGCAATGAACAAGACACAACTCTTTTTCTCGTGGAACTTACATGCTGGTGGGGGAGAAAGACAACAGATACAAGGAAAAAAACAAACATGGAATATAATTTCAGGCAGTGCTAAGTGCTATGAATTAAAAATAAAGCAGAGTAAAGGAACAGAGTGAAAAGGGGGAAGTTATTTTAGATTGGATGGTCAGAGAAGGCCTCTAAAGAAGAGATATTTGATCACGTAAGCTACTCGCTTAATAACATAAATAGCATTCCTATTGCGTAATTGTCCCAAGATTTAGAAAACTCTATTTACAACATAAAAAAACAAATAATCATCCCTATGAAAATAGCTTCTATTTTTAAGAGGCAGTAAGGTATACTGAACTAGACAGACTAGGTTTAAACCCTTCACTTTGCCACTTAGCACGTGTGTGCCCTTAAGCGAGTCGTAAGCTCCATGTCTGTCTGTCTGTCTGTCTCCCTCTCTCTGAATCTCAATTTTCCCATGTATAAAAGAGACATACTAGTACCTGGTTTATAAAGTTGTTCAGGGGATTAAGAAAAATAATGTATGGGAAAGAGTCTAGTAATGTAACAGGCATAAGTATTCATTCACTGTGAGTTCCCTACACATTATGGTTCTTCCACCAAATGAATGCTATATATATATTCATTCAGTATATATATACACTGAATGATTTTTCCTGAAGACTCATTATTGCAAGCATACCATTACTACTAACAGACACATATGTTTTTATCTTCCAATCATATCGGGGACTCCAAAGCCCAAATCACCTCTGACTAAATGCTTGTTAGACATTGGTGATATAAACGACACTGGCTTGACAAGGTTGTTATCATTTTTACTAATGTCACACATACCTTTTCTTTCTTCACTCGGTCATGAACTGCCTGTTTCCATTCTGTGTCCCTAACTCCCAAAGTTTAGGCTCTTCTCGGTCACCAGCTGTAATGATTGATTTCATATGTCAAAATGGCCATGCTATGGTAGCCAGTTGTTTGCTCAAGCACTAATCTAGATGATGCTGTGAAGGTATTTTGTGAATGTGATTTACATTTATAATTGAGATAATTTGAGCAACGCATATTACCTTCTATAATGAGATGGGCTTCATCCAATAAGTTGAAGGCCTTAACGCAAAGATTCTGTCTCAAGACTGCAACAGAGAAATCTTGCCTGGGTTTCCAGCCTGCTGGGCCTGCCCCACAAATGTCACAGTTGCCAGTCCCCACAATCACATGAGCCAAAGGTCTAAAATATCTATTTACCCACCTACGTACCTATCTACCTACTTATCCATCTATCTACTATTGGTTCTGCTTCTCTGAAGAAGCCTAATACACCAGCCAAAGTCAGAATTGGTCTCCCTGCTTCCTCTTTTCATTCTATCATCTACACAGCAGCCAAAGATCCTGTTAACATGTTAGTGAGATAAATTACTCCTCTGGTCAAAATTCTCTAATGGCTTCCCATCTCATACAGAATAAAAGCCCCAAACCCTGAAGTGCCCAATCTCCCCTCTTCTCCATAGCACTTATTGCTATCTAACATATTATGTGCTTTACTCATTTTCTTGCTTTCCCCACTAAAATTTAGGTTCCAAGACAAAGTGGCTTTTTGTCTATTTGATGCACTCCTGTATACCCATCCCCTACATGAATTCCTGGCACACAACAGGAACATCATAAATATTTGTTGCTTGAAGAAAATCAAGTGAGTGATTTTTAAAACAAACAAAAAAACCAAACAAACAAAAAAAACCAAGAGTGATTTTTAATTTGGTCTCTGTGCTTTCCAGTTTTCTACACTGGGCATGTTATTTCTATTATATTCCAACACTGCTGAGAAGACAACAGTGCCCCTTATCCACAGTTTTGCTTTCTGTGGTTTGAGTCACCCGCAGTCAACTGCGGTGTGAAGGCAGATGATCCTCCTCTGACATACTATCAGAAGGTCAATGGTAGCCTAGCACTACGTCACAATGCTTACATCATTCACCTCACTTCATCTCATCAGGTAGGCATTCTACCATCTGATATCATCATAAGAAGGGTAAGTACAGTACAATAAGATATTCTGAGAGACCACATCCACATAACTTTTATTATAGTATATTGTTATAATTGTTCTATTTTATTATGAGTTTTTGTCACTAATCTCTTATTGTGCCTAATTTATAAATTAAACTTTATCATAGGTATATATGTATAGGAAAAAACCTAGCATACACAGGGTTTGATACTATCTGCAGTTTCACACATCCACTTGGGAGTCTTAGAAAGTATCCCCCAAAGATAATGGGGGAGACTACTGTAATGTAAATTAGAATAATCTTTTTTGTGGAAGTTTGGTCGAAAGTTTAAAACCCTAAGAAAGGTCATATCCTTTGACTCAGAATTTTTCCAATGAATAATATAACTTAAGAATTAATCACAAATAGACACTAAAATTTAGTGACGTTAATGCCCATCAACAAGAGACTGATTAAATTATTGTATGCCCAGTGAATGAAACTCAGTTATTAAAAATAGAGACCTAAGGGGTGCCTGGGTGGCTCAGTCGGTTAAGTGTCAGACTTTGGCTCAGGTGGTGATCTCACGATTCGTGAGTTTGAGCCCCATATCGGGCTCTCTGCTGTCAATGCAGAGCCAGCTTCAGATCCTCTGTCCCCCTCTCTCTCTGCCCCTCCCCTGCTTGCATTTGTTCTCTCAAAAATAAACATTTTAAAAAAATTTTTAAATAGAGACCTAAATATACTAATATGAGCCATACTGATAAAAATCAGGTTATAATTCAGTATATAAAGTACGGGCCTATACATAAACAAAGAAACAATAAATACATGTACATATATATTATATATATATAACATATAATATATAATATATAATACATAATACATAATACATAATACATATTATATAATATATAATATATATAAAATTCCAGAAAGAAAGAGAGAGCCAAGAAGAAAAAACAAAGGTTGGACACAAAAATGAAGTGGGATTACGGGAAATGGTTCATTTTGTTTTCTCTTCTCTAAAATTTATGCAAAAGTTGAATATAAATCAATAGAAATACATAAAAACAGCATTTTTACAAGCAACGTAACAAATGTCTGTTGCATGAGGCTTTAAGATATCATTTTTATTGAAACAAGTAAAAAGACATTTTCTAATGTGGTCTGAGTCTCATCTGCTCACTTCTCTATCCTCAAAAATATACAGTTAAACCTTATCACCAAGCACTCTGTTTTAGAAACCACAAATTAAATTATTAGATGTAGTTGTAATTTTCCCACAGCGGAGGCTCTCCTCCACAGGAAATGTGATTTCTTTAGTGCTAGTACTACACGTGAGGCATTGTGATATGACAACTTTCTCCAAAATATGAATTTACTTGCTGCTCTTCTGATGCTTCAAAGTCTTAGATCATCAAGTCACCCTCACTGTTTTCTGAAAATATGACATGGAAATGATGAGAAACAACCAACCAAAAATTTCAATTCATAGTAAGAATAGAGAAAAATCACTCTTCTAGAAAAATGTTAGAATAAAATCTTTCTGTTTGGCATTGGACTTTCAAAGCCTATCATCATTAACAAAATACTGAAACTAGCATTAATATGTAAAGGATGGCATGATATAGCACAAGGACCACAGAGGTTGATAACCGATGATGATACTTAGGGAAGGAAAAAACAACAAAAGCTTGAAAGAGACTTCTGTGAGTGAACATCATGGGATACAAGGAAGTGAAACATGAGCATATGATTTCAAATCAATGGGAAAAAGCGAGATCAGTAAACTGCATATGGAAAACAGACTGGCCATTTAGAAAGAATGTGGATCCCTAGTTTACAGCATATACCAAAATAAATTACACAGAAACTCAAAGATTTAAATGTAGAACAGAAAGCCATAAATCACTGGAGGAACAGTAAAGGACAGGAATAAGTATGACTACATAAAAAGGAAAACTTCCTTTCGAAATTTTCTTCAAAGCAAAAAGCATTATGAACAAAACTGACAGGCAAATGTCAAACTAGGGAAAATATGCAATAAATGAGTTACTCTAACACATAAAAAGAATTCCTACAAATCAGATTTTTAAAAAATAAAACCATCAATAGAAAAAATGGAGGAAAGGTATGAAGAGACAACTCACAAAACAAGAAACAGAGATGTTCAATAAATAAATATGCATTTACATATATTCCATCTCACTAACAAGCAAATAAATGTACCTTACTACAACGTATTAACATATTAATCCATCAAAATAGCGAAGAAATACAAAATTAAAATATCCAATGTCATCTAGGGCATCTGAAAAGGGAATCTCTCTTCTCATCCACTCCTATTAGGAGTATAATTTGACCCAGCCTCTCAAAAGTACAATTTAGCCACCTAAAGTATTTTCAAGTGTACACTCTTACCTAGGAGATTATTACAAAAATATACAAAAACTTAGCTACAATGAGGTTCTATTCAACATTACTTCAAATGTCTTAAAAACTGGAGGCAGTCTTGATGCAGATAGGACAGACTTTTCAAACCAATAATATTAAATAGAATATTATGCAGGGATTTAATTTTTTAACTTTTTTTAAGTTTATTTTGAGATAGAGCAGGTGAGGGGCAGAGAAGGGGGGGGAGGGAGAGAGAGAGAGACAGACAGACAGACAGACAGACAGACTCCCAAGCAGGCTCCACACTGTCAGCACAGAGCCTGACATGGCGCTTGAATCCATGAACCGTGAGATGATGACCTGAGCAAAAGTGAAGAGTCAAGAAACTTAACCGGGTGAGCCACCCAGGAGCCCTTTATGCAGTGATTTTAAATGACGACAGAGGGGCGCCTGGGTGGCGCAGTCGGTTAAGCGTCCGACTTCAGCCAGGTCACGATCTCACGGTCCGTGAGTTCGAGCCCCGCGTCGGGCTCTGGGCTGATGGCTCAGAGCCTGGAGCCTGTTTCCGATTCTGTGTCTCCCTCTCTCTCTGCCCCTCCCCCGTTCATGCTCTGTCTCTCTCTGTCCCAAAAATAAATAAACATTGAAAAATAAAATAAAATAAAATAAATGACGACAGAAAGTTCATGTTACTATTTGCCACTTTCTATTACTGGTTTAATTTTAAACAATAATAAGTTATTTTAAATAAAAATTTAAAAGTAAAGCTTAAACATTTTTGTGATGATATCCATAACTTATGGCAATGACTGGACTATAAAATGGTCCAACCTTCATTAAAACAATTTAGCCATATGGGGCACCTGGGTGGCTCAGTCGGTTAAGCGTCTGACTTTGGCACAGGACATGATCTCACAGTTCGTGGGTTTGAGCCCCACGTCGGGTTCTGTGCTGAGAGCTCAGAGTCTGGAGCCTGCTTCGGATTCTGTGCATCCCTTTCTCTCTGCCCCTCCCCTGCTTGTTTTCTTTCTCTCTTTCTCTCTGCCTCTCTCTCTCTCCCTCTCTCTCTCAAAAATGAATAAACATTAAAAAAAATTTTAATTAAAAAAAAAATTTAGCCATACCTTTCAAAATAAAGCACTGCCTACTTTGTGATAAACCAGTTAAGTTTTCTGCACTTTGCTATACATGTGTTCTAACTCAAAAAAGAATAAAAAAACTATACTCTCCTTTCTCCCCAACCCTACCAAATCTGTGAATGATAAAAGTACCACTGGTGAAAAAGTTATTTAGACTTTATAAATCTGGGGACATGTCTGTAATACAATGTTAAGTAAATAAAGGAAGTTAACGAAGGTGCAGTGTGAGCCCATTTTCCCTAAATCCCTTAAATATAGTGCTACATATCCTCAGATGAATGACAACAACAACAACAACAACAAATACACAGTGGCAGACAACAAACTGTAAACATCTGGATGTGGCATTTGGGGGATATTGGAAGGGAGATAGTATTAAACTTTTCTATATATAGATAATTGAATTAACAATAAAACACTGATATTCTTTGATCAAGCAATTGTATTTCTAGGAGTTCCTTCTATAGACATAATCACGTAAGTCTAAGATATATGTTCAATAAAATTAGTAAAGTGCTATGATACAAAAAAACTGAAGTCTAAAGTTCCTTGAGTAGGGAATTGGCCAAATTTTGTTTTCAATGATAAATGATATGATGGAACATTATTGCAGCTATAAAAAAGAAGATGTTATATGGTTTTATATACTGATAGGGAAGAATGCTCAACATATATTATTAATTGAAAAAGTTACTAATTGGGGCCCCTCGGTAGTTCAGTCAGTTCAGGGACTGACTCTTGGTTTCGTCCCAGGTCATGATCTCATGGTTCATGGAATTGAGCTCCACACTGACGGTGCAAAGCCTACTTGGGATTGTCTCTCTCCTCTCTCTCTGTTCCTCTCTCTCTCTCTCTCTCTCTCTCTCTCTCTCTCAAAATACATAAACATTTTAACAAGTTCTTAATTGAAAAACAGTACGCATAGTATGGTTCCATTTGTATTTTTTTTAAGCTCCTGTCTAAAAGGATACTGGGAAACAGATAAGTGATCCTTTGGGAAGTGAGATCTGGGGTCAAAGGAAATTTTATATGTCTTTTATAACTTTCAGTACCAATCCTATTATTTTCAAGTCTATGAACCATTTTTCTAATTTTTTAAATGCTGATATGAAACAGTGATTTGTCAAACCCTTTTTTATCTCTTAGACCATCTTAGATTTGCTTTAAAATGCCCCAGAAAAAGATAAAGTTGGAGAAGAAAGTTGAACCAAGAATAGCATGATTTTGCAAATTGTTCAAGGGTTGAATTGAATAGTTCTCTTTATTGTTCTGTATGTTTGGGAATTCCCACAGCCAAAATCTTCACATAAAATCTTACTAAGAGCCCTGCTATATAATACAGATAAATCCAGAGCTATTCTGGGTGAGGCACAAGTAGGAGGAAGCACTGTGCTAGGCCCTCCTTTATCCCTCTAGTGACTCCAAAGTCAAACTCTGGGCTTCCATGGGACACTTAAAACACCACTCTTATAATCATTATCATCACCATAATAACAGCCTGCACAACCTGATGGTTCCTCCTCGCCTAACAGGCAGAAGGAAGACCCTAAAACAGCAACAAATGTTCTCTCTGGGTGGTGAGTTTACCAATGGATTTTGTTTTTAATAAGAGTATTTTGTAAATTTTCTTATAAAGAGAAATAAGGTGTTTTTTTTAACGTTCATAAAATATAAAAGACTCTTCCATTAAATAATCCAAAAGGTTACTCAAAACCTTCACAGTGGCCTCAGAGTGCAACAAGATAATCAACAAGAAATGATAAAACCCCCAATGCTCATTAGAAACGAGACAGTGAGTTGGAACAGCCATGTCTGACCTAAGGAAACAGTCCTGAACAAAAGGAGAACACCTGACAGAAGGGGCCATATCATGTGCCTTTATCTTATTCTTACTTGCCCCGGAATGGAATCTAAGTCTTATAAGACTGGAATTCGCTCCTCTTGAATAGGGAACCAGGAAGAAGCAATGAAAGATAGGGATTTCCATCCCCTCAACAACAAGCAATCACTAAGAGGTAGCTTCCTCTACTTCACAAAATCCTGTACATAGATACATCTCCACTTTTAAGGATGAGGAAACTGAGATTCAGCTAATTTAAGTCACTTGCCTAGTGTCACAGAGCTACTGAGTAGCAGGCAGAAGACTAGAACTGAGGTTTGTCTGCTCCAGAACCAGGATTCTTCCTACCAAGCTACAGCTCATATCTAAAAAATATCCTCTTTTGCTGGCAGCTGTAAGTTCCACCTGCAGTGTTCTTAACCCACTGTGGCTCACTATCCATACTTAAAGAAAAGAAACAAGAAAGGTAGCTGTCAAGAAGTTGTACTGATTGTCCAGCACTACCCACACTAGAGCTTGGAAGGAGGCACTGCAACTTGATTCACATGATCCCTGCTGTCGATCCAAATCATCAGTCCTACCCTTGAGGAAGGCTTAGCACTAACACTCTCCCCAACTGGCAGCTCACAAATGGCATTCCCAAGAAAATCTGTCCGTCCACTACATGGAGCCACTACATTCTAGGTGCGTTAGCTTTCAACTTTTGATACTGGAAATAAAGAATTTGTTCTCAAACAAATGGCAGTTGCCAAGTTAATATCACTACAGAATGGTGACTAGAGCACTGGCTTTGCAGCTATCCAGACCTACATTCATAGCCCAGTTCTGTCACTTAAATAAATGTGCAACCTTAAGCAAGTCAGTTCAGTTCAATAACTGCATATACCAAAAAGCCACCACAGAGAACTTGTGCATAAGGATTACATGAAACAACCTAGTGCCTAGAGCCTGACACATAAAAAGGAGGTGGAAAATAAATGATACACACTGTTATTAACACTAGTATTATTACTCCTGTGCCCCGTTAGTCTTGGAATCTTAGCAAATACTCTACACGGTCTGAACACTTGATTATCTGATGTAACGATCAACTGGTTCACTCTGGATACCTGAACCAACTGAGATATTGATTCAGTTCAGCTTGTTCACAGACATCCAGATATTCCAGTCCAACTGTTCTTTAAAAAAAATGCTGAGAGTTAGTCCTAGTTTAAACCAGTTCACTTTTTTTTTTGGCTAACTTCATAGTTTTATTAGACACACACTTTCTCCCCCCCCCCCCCTCGGACTTTATTTGTAGTTCAGTCTGGATTTTCATTCATGGGTCTGCTTACTACAGGGTACCCCATAAGAATAGGGAACAAGTCTGTATTCATCTTTATGTGTCCAGCAGCAGTATAGGCCAAGGCACATAGCAAATGCTCAGTAAATATTCTCACAGAAAAGCCATTCAGAAACCTCACTAGCTTTAAGATTCAGGAGGGCTCATTCTGGAAATAGAAATGCAATTTTTTTCACCTGCAGATATCTGGCAGGTTTTCCCTTTCTGATTTTCAAATAAATAATGACGAAACAAGCCACACACCAGATAGCTCACTAGTAAAGTTTTCACAAACAAAACTAAGATGGGAAACTCTAGAAATGGTAGCATTCAAGCACCGAGGAAAGAAAAACAACTTTGAATCAGGCAAATCTGGGGTTCAAATGCCAACTCCACCATCTCACAGCTATGTAGTATTAACTTAGGTCCAGTCACCCATAACACCTCTGAAACTCAGTTTTCCACATCTGAAAAATGGGGATAAGTACACCTACCTCACCAGGTTATCACGAAGTTAATATATGTGAAGCACCAAGTACAGTTGATGGTAAATGATCTTTATTTTTTAAACAGCTTATTGAGGTAAATGGGTGATTTTCACTTTTTCAGTCTTTGCTATCCCTTTTCTCACAAATGGCAGAAACCAGAGGGACTGTATAATGCCAAAGATAACTACTATCTTTATTTCTGCTTTTCAAAAGGTATGCTAATTCAGCCACACAGTCTAATTGACTAAAGCTCCATCTGGCAATGGGTCTGGTGTGGTAATTTTAAGGGGGACCCTGTCATGCAGCTCCAGAGCCTAGTCAACTAGGCTCTTCAGATAACCTGTTTCTTCCCTTCTGAGGCCTTCTTAAAATGGGTGAGCTGAGAGATGTGCCAAGTCAAGCGAGAGTCATCTTTGTGATAAACCAAAGATGTAGCATATAAGCCAACAGGCATTCTTTGAAAACCCAAACCCAAATTAAGTCAACTAAATTGTAGCACTGTTTGGAGACTGTAGGTAGAGAGCAGGAACACAGGTGTTAAAAAGTAATAGGTAAAACCAGTGACTAGGCAGGAAAGAAATCTTCCATGTTCATGGATACATGCTTACTTTCCATTCACAAACAGAAGAGAGCAATTATTTGCAAATTCCAATCAGCTGAGTATGTATTTCACTTTACTGTGCTGCAGATTCTCAATTATATACTTAAGAAAATAAAAACCTAAATAAACAAAATTCCCTATACATCTCTAAAGACAATATTTGCTCCATTCACATTTCAGTGAATATCATTCAATACTTCACCTTATTTCAAGATCCAGTCAAGGCAAGTTTACATTTTTTTCTCTTAAAGGATTTTCACTGGGAGAGATAAGTCAAAGAACTTTGAACACATTAGTGTTTCCATTTTCAACAAGGTAAGAACCAGTATTTCCTCCTACTCACCCCACCTCCAGAGATCTCAAAATAATGTTACTAAAATATATTGAATAATGCTTCCCATTGGTCAATTACTTTTAACCGAATTCAATAAAAAGAATTTGCGCTTCAATCTGCACAACAATTCTTCCCCTACTTATATTTCTGGAAAAAAACTCAATCACTCCACCGAAAATTAACTTTAACATTCAAGTAAGCATTTTCAGAAAAACAGAGACACTGTTACTACAAGGCAAATATCCATTATTTAGCACCAAGGAGAGTACATGCGACAATGTCTGCTATTTCAAGAACATTTTTGTTAAAGCTACATTGCATGCAGGGAAGCTGCTTTTCCAAAGGTAAATGCACACCACGCTGGAGCCTCACTGAAACATCCGATCCCTGGACCCTGAAGAGTTGTATTGCCTTTTTATGCACACTCCTATAACAACTGGATCTTACACTGAACTTACTCTCTAGTTAATTGTGTTAATGAGGTTCCAGTAGAGTTTTCTAAAGAAAGCAATCTGAATCAATAACCACACTAATGCTACTCAGAATGTTTGCTAGTAAGTAAATAAAATACACAATCCCAATGTGAAAGAAGTTCTCCTCCCTCCTTGCTTCCCCGCTCCATTTAGAGACTGTAAACATGAATAGAAAGATAACCTTGAGAACAGTAAAGTCATCCATGCCATCGATAATATCCCTCTAACTCATTTCCTGATTTTACAGTGTTTTCCTAAAACAGGGCAGTCTCCACAGGATACCAGGAATTTCATAATGCTTTTTAAAGATATAATAAACTGTGTGGAATATGCAGTGATGAAAACTAAATATTGCTACTGAAACCATACTTAATTAAATACACGTTTCCTCTAAACAGAGTTTCCCCAATAAAGCCACAACGTTTTCTGCCTTGGCTCCCTAAGATTCCATCCCAACGAGTGCAAGAGTACAATCCGGCCACACTGCTGCTGACAGTTTTTTTCCTGAGCAACCCTCCCCACCCCCAAAAAAGTTTTACTTTTATCTGTGGAATTCTCTGCCAGCCTCGGCCTGGAAACCTGGGTGGACCCTGAGGACAGGTGTCAGATCTGGCCTTTGGGAGGTGGCCCAAACCGACAGTTATTGGCAGCATAAAGCTGTGACCTTCAATGAACTTCAATTTGAGGTTTTATACAATTAGGGATTCCCTCCCCACTCCTTTTTTGAAGGAGGGAGTGAAAGCATGCCAAAAGATGAGTTTCAAAATAGAAAAATCAGCACTTGAATTATGAAACCCTCCCAACTCAACAAAGAACTGTTAAAAGTAGCCAAATGGAAATTATCAGGGTTTTGTGGGCACATGCACAACTATTAAACATAAGAATCAGAACTTCAAGGTAGGGAGGAGGGGAGAATAAAAAGCAGGAGCAGAAAAAGAGGAGTAGAACAGGGCCCAGCCAAAGACCCATTTTCTCAGAAGGGCCCCTCTTGGTACTAAACTCCTTCATGGGGGGCACCCAGGCTGGAGAAAAGCAGAGGGTTACACAGAACATTTAGCAGACTTAACATTGGATTAAACACACTACTGCAAGTTTCAACAAATGTTCATGGCATACGTAAAAAACACATTTACAACAAGAAAGAAGAGAGGCACCTGGAGACATCTGACACTGGGCATGCTCTGCAGGCAACTCAGTGCGCACATGCTCTCTACCAGGTTGGCGCAGCCTAGCCACAAAGACCTTGGCACAGAACACTGCAGGATGACAAAAAGGAAGGAAGAGAAGAAGCAGTTAGAGGCCGCAACAAATCACTCCTTCACACAGGCAACTTGAATGTTAGTCGGGCAGGGGATGCACCCGTGGCAGTTTGGAGGTCAGGGGTGGTGGTCCTAGACAACTTACTGAAACCCTGGGAGAGGGCCCACTTTCTGTCCTACAGAAAGGAGGTTTCTGCTGCCAACCGCGAATTCCTCAGGACACAGTGAACAGAATCAAGAGGGAGAGAGAGAATGTTTAAATGGAAACCCACTAGAGGGAACTGTGAAAGTTGAGTGCACAAGATTAGGGGTGAGATTGTGACTATAACTTCATAAAAGTAACGGTTTCTAGTCTGCGTCATAGAATTGTAACTCCCATCATTACCATCACTTACTATGTGCCTGGGACTTTAAACGTGTTTTCTAATTCCCACACCACAGTAAAGAAACTGAGGCTCAGAGGTTAAATCATTTGCACAAGGACACACAGCAAAGGAGTGGAAAGCCAGAATTTCAAATCTTCGTTTGTCTGCTATTAAACCCACATGAATTCTACAAGACTATGATGCTTCTATTGTAAAACCACCTGAATTTTTATCATGTAGATACAGTTTTGCACTTCCCTAAATAAAAATCACAGGACATCTACAGACATAAAGCAAAAGGAATAAGAAAGATGAGTGATAGATTGATAGACACAGGCAATAAAAGAGCTGATTAAAAACACATCTGATTTTCAGTGACACCCACACCTCTGCCCTCCAAAGAAAAAACTTTGGAATATGATGATATTGATTTTAGACTTTGTTTACAAAGTTCATTTGACACAAGTAAGAATTTAAAGGTTTGTTTCATTTACCCATTCCCATTCTCTTTCAAAAACTTGCTGGTTTTAAAGGAATTAAGAAAAAAGGGAAATATAAAAATGAATATAGGCATTGTGGCTAGTATTTTTAAGCCATTAGATTATATACTGTACTCAATAAGTACTTTTTTGGCAGATCTAAGGTCAATGAATTCACTGTGGCAAAAACAACAACCATGCAAAAAAAATTTTTTTTTTTTAACTGAAGGTGGGTGTTTGGATTCAACCAAAATACTCCAGAAGTCTTAGACTCAACATCATAAACTTGTTTACCCTAGCTATAATTAGGATGGTCAGACATCCTCATTTTCCTTGGACAGTCCAGGTTTACACTTGTTGTCCCAGAATAACTTTCATTCTCAGAAGTGTTCTGGTTTGGGAGACAAATTCTGTGGTCACCCCAATTATATTATAAACAAAGTCAGCTATGCTTGAAACCAAATAAACCTGGGCTCCTATCCAGCATCTGCCACTTACTAGCTACATCTCACCTACAATTTAGCTAGAGTATTGAGATTATTTAGAAAAGGCATTTAAAGAATACAACACCAGAGGAACCAAACAGAATAAAAACTTGAGCAGCTTTTGGTAACAAAAATGCCATACATTTCCAACATGTGCCTCAACTCCAAAGTTTACCAGAGACAATACAGAAATCTATCACTGATACTCCAGGCACACATTTTGTTACCCCAACCCTTTTGCAGAGTGCCACAAAAGATGCTGAATAAATATCTGTATAATAAAAATAGCTGCCATTTATCAAGTCCTTCTCATACACTAAACAGCTGACATAGTAAACCCTTACAAGAGTTTTACTCTTTTAAGGGAGGTATTATTCCATTTTACAGGTGAGGAATCTGAGGATCAGCAAAGGAACACTTAATTTACTGAAATAGCAACTTGTTCAAGGTACAAGAAAACAAGGGCTATGGGGCGTCTGGATGGCTCAGTCGGTTAAGCCTCAGACTTTGGCTCAGGTGGTGATATCAAGGTTCGTGAATTCGAGCCCCACGTCAGGCTCAGTGCTGACAGCTCAGAGCCTGGGGCCTGCTTCTCTCTCTGCCCCTCCCCTGCTCGCTCGCTTGCTCGCTCGCTCGCTGGCTCTCTCTCTCTCTCTCAAAAATAAACATTAAAAAAAAAAAGCTAACACAAGAAAACAAGGGCTAACTGGTGGCAAAATTAGGACTAGAAGTTAATCCTGCCTGACTCTAAGCAAACTCATTTTCCTTCCACTAAAACTATTCAGAGATATCTAGTAAATGCTTATTAAAAGAATACTTACATCAGCATGCATCAGAAGTAGATGGGCAGAGAAAAGACCCAGACACAATACATTTGTACACACTGCTTACATCAATTATTTAAATTAAATAAACTCAATATCCCCATAGTTCAATTTAAGTTTCTTTTTTGGAATCTTTAACCAAATCACAGAATCACTTAGATCTGAGTATATAGTTTAAGGTTACACCTGGATTCAGCAATTGATACCAAATTCACACCAAAGCTCACCAGCAAACCAATTTTCATTTATTCCACAAAAAATAGGTTCCAGAGCTCGCAAGGTTTAATATGTATTTGACTCAAAGAGTAAAACTATGAAGGCCTAAGAATACTATACCCTGATCAGATTCTGCTAATGCCTTGGGATCCAAAACTTAAAAAAGGTGGGGGGGGGAGGGGGGGGAGGAGACACATTTTCACATTTAATAAACCAAAGAATCACAAAGAACTGGAAGACAATTTAGTCCATACTTCCACCCCTAATTTTAGAAGAAACTAAAGCCCAAAAAGAAAAATAATGATCTTCCCAAGGTTAGGAAACCGTCAAATGACCTAATACTTAAAAATATATGGAAAACAATATAAAGAAAATTTCCTGAGAACTTAACTTCAAAATATTAACCATTTAGTACTGTTTTTAAAAGTTTGATATTGAAATTGTACATTCAGGGAAATATAAGGACACTTTCAAGATCTAATTTCCAAGAATTTACCTTTATAACATCTATGAAGGACGTTGTGGGATACAGAGAGTAATGCCAGTATTTATTAAAGGTATTAGAACTGCTTTATTTTCACTCTTAATTACCTTGAAGCTAAGAGACCAACCACAGTGCTGAAAAAGTCTTTACTCAACAGAAAATGCCACTCTAGAAAATACACCCATTTTTAATAAGGATGTACCTGCTACTCTAAACAAGGTTCCTCTTAAGTGTAGTGACCAAAAAGACATTGACGTAATTTGAAAACAATGGATAAAACTAAAAGTTCCACATTTATCAACCTGAGAGCATTAAAATGCAGCTAGGACCACAGGAGTAATTGATTCTTGAAGATTCCAATCTTAAATTTAGGGACGTGGATAGAAACCTATGTTGACTATTATGGAATAACTATTATCTATCATTCTTCAACAGAATAAAGATTTCTTCCTGTGAGCTATATTCAAAATGTATAGACTACTGTCTTTTTTTTTTTAAGATTATTGGTTTCTCTATAAACTTAAGGAACACTATCTGATTATTAAAATATATCTCAAGAAGTTACCCTAACACTGTGGGTATTTACCGATTTTAACAAATGCTTATTGACCTACTTATTAAGCCAACAACAATACAAACTAAGCCTCTTTCCTCTTGAGACTTTAGCCTCAAGCTCAAGAGAAACCCACTGGGTCACAATGGGAACACTTAACAGAGGCTTTTTAGGGGTAGAAAACCCCCAAGAAATGTTTGCTCTAATTTCACATTTAGCTATTTGCAATGACTAGTATACTAATTTAGGATTATCCATAAAGAATAAGAAATGATTCACAAAGTGTTCTAATATTAACAGCAAATACTCAATTAGATTGATTATATTTGCAGTTCTATAGCCAAAGAAAATAGCAGTAGTCAAGGGAACAGAGAATGTTTATTAATTTTGTCATATCCACTGTATAATCAAAAACCAAAATCAAGGGCGCCTGGGTGGCTCAATCGGTTAAGCGTCCAACTTCGGCTCAAGTCATGATCTTACAGTTCGTGAGTTCAAGCCCCGCATTGGGCTCTGTGCTGACAGCTCTGAGCCTGGAGCCTGCTTCAGACTCTGTGTCTCCCTCTCTCTCTCTGCCCCTCCCCCTTCACATGCACGCGCACACACTCTCTCTCTCTCTCTCTCTCTCTCAAAAATAAATCATCAAAAAAATTTTTTTAAAAATCAGGGCCATCATGGTGAGAAATACTGTAAGTAAAGACAAGAAGAATAACAGCTTTTGGCATTTTTCAAAAGCAAAAAGTTATTAAAAGAGGTAGGAGAGAAATGTCCTAGTCTCTCTTCCTATTGCCATAGGAACCACAAATCAAAAGGAAAAAGTAGCTGCAGGCACCTTGTCTTCTAATTGGCTGGCTTGAAGGAGAACTCACAAAAGCTAACTTTGGTCTGTTTCTAGATGGGATTGTTTTGAATATCCTGCCCTGATTCCTTCTCAAAGAGGCAATTCTTTTAAAAGCTACCCAAAGAGGTATTTTATGTCAATGGTCTCTCTAATGTCACTCTGATTCAGAAGTATGCCTTATTTTCTACATTTTTATAAGTATATATTTAGGGGTTTTCTATAAATCCTCTAATTTTTTTTCTTTAAACCACCTCCCACAGAATCATTACCAGCCTCATCTAACTCCTATCATCATGCTTGGGATAACCAATAGAGTAGCTTAAATACTATTTCGTTCAACAAACAACTTATATCTGCAGACAGAAAAGCAATTAAGAAATTCTCTCTTGTCCGGGAGTTCAAAGGAGGGAATTTTGAGAATGTGCAGTGTAACTAACACACACACACGCACACACACACACACACACACACACACACACACACACAAATAGATTTAACCCGCCCAAAGGAGAAAGATGCCTAAACTAAGCCATAAAGGATGAGTAGGAGGCAGCCAGGGTAAAAAAGAGAAAGAAAGACATTCCAGGCAGAATAAATAGCATAAGCAGAGCCAAAGAGCTAAGGAATGGCACATCCTACTCAAAGATCTGCAATTAATTTAGCATTACTGAAGTATTTCAGTACAACATGGGGAAAGCGGAAAGGCCAAATCACAGAGATCTTTCATAAACCCTTCTATCAAACTTGGACTTCATCCTGTAGGACAACAGCTCTCATACTGTGTGCTGTATAACTCACCAGTAAACAACCAAAACTCCCCAAATGTGCGGTCCAATTCTTTATCAACATGTGCAAGTTTTTTTTTCCAGCAACTCAGCATACATACTGTTTCAAACACATCTGTCCAAAAGGGATAGAAGCAGAACATGCAACATACTGGCAAGGGTGGGGGTAAGGTTATTAGACTCAAAGGTGGGGACAAAGCAGAATATCAAGCCAAAGCCAAGCCAACTCAAGCCAGCATCAGAGAAAGATCTATGTTTTCAGGAACATGTGGGAAGCATCTGCCACATGCAAGAATGGAGAAAAAAGAATTCTGCTCAATAGTAACCCAAATAAAGAGATAAAGAGAGGAAGTCAATGGTATAAAAACCATCTATGTTTTTATAGATATTGTGAAATAAGAGCGTTTTGATTTTTTAATGCCTTCAAGTGAGACATCAAAAACTTTAGAGTTCAAAACACTGCTAGAGTCAATGAGGAGACAACTGTTAAACCGTTTTAAGCAGAGAGGAACGACTCCTGGTAGCTGGAGAGAAGCATGTTGAAGAGAAGTTAGAAACAGAAGTCTCTTGAAGAACCTACAAGACAGTCTCTCGTTTTTATTTTACAACCAATACAAAGTTCTTCCAGCCAGGCTGCAAAGAGTGGATACAAGGGCCAGCACTTACCTTTGGAAGTACATGCCTACAGTCAATTTTCATAACTCAGTCTAGGTTCTTTTTTTCCTAATAAAATTTCCACTATGCCCTACTGATAGGACAGGATATAAAACAGAGAGTGCCATGATAATGAAATGAGGGCTACCAAATAACAGAAGTGAAATAAAAGCTCCATTTTATGGTTACCATTTGGCCATGACACTCTCCACTGGGAATCTCTATCCAGGAGTGGGGATTTGGTCCTGAAGAATCATACAATAGGCAGGCTCAAGGAGATTATGTAACTCTCTCTCTAAACATGGATGTGAAAGCTACAGAGTATCCATTCTTTCAGTTGGAGGCTGTCCTCACCTCAAAGCAAATAAAGCAAGTATTAAAAGTCATCCAAATTAGGAACTATCCTTATTGTGTCCGAATTCTCAGACTACTGCTTTTCAAGAAGCAGCAGCTGTAATGAAAATAGAGCCACAGAAAGCTTTTAAAAGCATCTCCTAAGATTCAAAACCTAGGCTTCTACTGTTAAAATGTTTGACAGCAAACTACAAGAGCGAACTCCCACCAAAAACTGTATTACTTTTAAAACCAAGAACCATAATTCAGTAATCAGGTTGTAGAATAAAAGTTAACTCACGATTTAAAGGCATTCACCAAAGCCCTTTGAAGAACTGAATACTAGTCCAATGCCTCCATGTGTGAAAGACTTTCTTTTCCTTATAATATTTTATTATAGCAGAATTTGATGGTATAAACTATATGACATAACTAAGAAAGTTACTGCTTTAATTGTTAACAACTGTATGGTAGAACTCCGTATTTATAAACAATATACCACAGAGCATCTTCAGGCTGGGCTATATGTTAAAAGAAGAAAAGGGTATGAGGAAGAGGCCACAATGGAAGGAGGAAGAAAAAAAAAAGAAGGGTGAGGAAACCTGATACTATCTGCAAGTTTTAGAGCTTCAAATTTAAACAAACAGCAGTGAAATCAGGACTCAAAGCCAGAGCCCAGACTTTCCTTAAACCCTACAATAATTTTAAAAACAAATATTTTAATGTCCAGGAAATGATCTCATCTTGAATGATTATCTAAAATGAGAGACCAGAACTTGCAGCTAATAAAATTAAAATAGATCTTTGCAGATTTATCTTTGGTAGACAAATGAAGGTAATTTTTCTTTTTGAATTTTTATTCATTCATATTTTCTGATTTTTCTCCAATGAACATCGAGTACTTATGATAACAGTTTAACACTACATTGCATAATTTTAAGTGATGTTTTATTTTGTTTAATTGTAAGTTGTTATACATTATAAACAGTAATTTGACAACTTAAATAAAAACAAATTCTTTTCCCAAGAATGAGTTAAGTCCATTTTTAACAACTGTAGTTTACAGTTGTGTTAAGATGCTGGAATGGTAGAAAAATATTTCTTACCTAGTGACCCTCAGAAACAGCAGTACACCTCAAAATGATTAACACCTTATTCATGAGTAATTCCATAGGTAAAAAGGCATCCTTGTCCACTTAACAACTACCACCCAGCATTCAAAAATGTCCCCAGGTTTTTCAGAGCTCTCACAGAAGCTGGAAAGGAGGATTAGATATATGAATGGGGGGAGCAAAATCTCTATTCTAAGCAGCATGACAGAGAACAGGATGTAACAAAGTCATCTACTTCCGGCAGAGCCACAAGGGTCCTCAGTTGTACTAGGCCCAGTATCAGATTCAGCTGCCAAGAAGGAACAGTCTCCCCCAGCAAGCTCCAGGTCGGATCAGGCTGAACCCAATCCCAATGGGGTTTATCCAAGATCCACAAATCCTGAGACAGGAGAGAAACAGTAAGATTAAGTACATCTGAGCCTTTGTCAATTAGCATCTGTGGTCCAATAAGGAAAGTTATTCAGGACTAGGGGAGACCACCAAACTACAAGCTTAACCTCATTTTCAATGAAAATGATAAATGTAAATGAAAATTTACCAAAAAAGGATAAAGTGGGAGGGGGATGCACATTCATATTTTCAAAGTGCCTACTATGTGCCACACACTGTACTGTGATCTCATTAACTCTCATACCACCTCTGGCCAGACAGGTACCTTAGCTTTAAAGAGGAAGAAACTGGGGCGCGTGGGTGGCTCAGTCACTGTCTCACGGCTCGTGAATTCAAGCCCCGCGTCAGGCTCTGTGCTGACAGCTCAGAGCCTGGAGCCTACTTCGAATTCTGTGTGTCTCTCTCTCTGCCTCTCTCCTACTCACACTCTGTCTCTCTCTCAAAAAATAAACATAAAAAGTAAAAAAAAAAATAAAGAGGAAGAAACTGAAGACAAGACAGCAAATAACTGGCGAGAGGTCAAAAGTGCAGATTTGCAATTCTATCTGACTCCAAAATCCCTGCTTTCTTCCCTAAACTATACTGCCTCTCATTTCCTTTGCTTGCCATTAAACTCCCTGGAGCAGCAATTTCCTCTAATCTACTTGCAAATTTTATCTACTTGTTACCCATCTATACAACTTCTCCTGTGCAACTTATCAATACATACTCAATACTTGAAAAACAGGTACATCATTGTCTCAGCAATTTCAAGTGTGGAAAATTAAATTATGGACAAAAATAAAGACATGTCCAAAAATATAGCTAAGAATATGTTCATCACATCACTGTCATTACAGCAAAGGAAAAAATGCCCAACAATAGAGATTGGTTATATGAATTACAGACCATCCAGAAGACAGAATATTATGTGTCCACCAAATAAAAATCCTGTTGTAGGAGTATATTTATTGACCCAGAAGGAAGTTTACAATATATGGAAAGTTAACAGACACTGAAAAAGTTCAAGAAATATGAAGTGAATAAAGGCTACAAATCAGGACTTTCGTAATGATCCCATTTTTACTTAATAAAACATAAAATATATATAAAATATCCAGAAGTAAATACAGATGATGTTTACTTTACTTTTTCTTTCTTTCTTTTTTTTTTTTGGTCCACTATAGATTTTCAGATGCAGTTGACAGACAATGGGCAACACAGTACTCCGGTTTCTCAATCCTCTCTCTTCCAGGCCACCTCCAAACACAGGAACTGTCACTTCCCCACTGTTACTTACGGAACTGGTCATCGCAACTTGTCCCCCTGATTCTGGCCTATTACCCTTCAATGAAGGTGGAGAACAGGTGGGGTTAAGCTAGGTCTCAGAATTTAGCTGCACTCTGAGATAACAAAGACACTAACCTAAATTCATTTCAATGCCTGAGGCTTCTAGACAGCTAACTAAGGGAACACAGCAAAAAAAAAAAAAAAAAAAAAAAAAAAAAAAAAACCTCTTAAGTACAGGTGTTCTGTCTTAGAACGCTGCCATCTCCATATATCCAACAACTTCCGGGTAAGAGACCTAAAACCTCACCTCATGTTTTCAACATCATCTGAGACCTGCGGGACACCTGATTTCATTATCTACACCACAGCACCAAACCCCACTCTGAGTTAATCCAACTTCCCATTCCAAACATAGGGGTTGGCTGCATCCCTTCCTAGTCCTATCAACTCTAACAAGCCAAAAAAACTTTAATCAGAGAACTTGTGAACATGTCTGCACAACAAGGTCTGATTGCTATATGACATACTGAACCAAAATCCTTGACCTATTTTCATGAGAGTGCAAAGTTCACCATGTTTCTAAAAGACCATTAGAACATACAGAAAGGGAAAACTTTTTTCCCTGATATAACGGATATTCTCATTTTTTTCTAGGAAGAGATATCATTTTCAGGAAGATGATATGACTTATATCTACTCTCAATGGGTCTGGCTCAATTACAGTCAGACCACACCACAATCATATTGGAACTTTTTCATTTTAAACTGATTATTTATTCAAAAAGGCTTACTGAGCATACCAGTACACTAACTGCCTCAATAGACACAAGAATTCTCAAAACTAAATATTCTGGTATTAAAATTATTTCTGGAAATAAAGCTATACTATTTCCCAGTTCACTAAAGAAGACAGCTAAATTCCTAAAGAAGTATAAAATATTTTAAAGAAATGCAGTTTCACAGCTTTTAAGAGTATTAAAACTTAAACCCTACTAACTAATGGTATTTTAAAAACACCAAAATACAAAAAAAAAAAAAAAAAAACCTTCCAAAGACTTTCAAAGCTTTCACCATCTAATATGCTTCCTGTTTCATTATTAACTCTGAAAAAGCATCTATAGAATGATAGTTGGTCCTACAAAGAAATCTTTTCAATTCAGACCTTACACCCTGTAAACAAGCCCTCTAACATTTTCTAAACACTGCTGATTTCTCAAATGTATACTTACTTTCAGAGACCTAACCAGCCAAGTTAGTAGAGTCTCAGTGTTTAAAACTTTATACATACACAAACACAATCAACTGTGTATTGACTGACTTAGAAAACAATGGTACTTGGGGCGCGTGAATGGCTCAATTGGTTAAGCGTTTGACTTTGGATCTCAGCTCAGGCCATGGTCCCAGGGTCATGGGATTGAGCCCGAGTTGGGCTCTGCCCTGACAGCACAGAGCCAGCTTGGAATATTCTCTTCTCTTCTCTTCTTTCTCCCCCCCCCCCCCCCCCCCCCCACTTTTCCCTCTTGCACACTCCCACTCTCTCTCAAAATAAATTTAAAAACTTTAAAAAAAAGAAAAGAAAACAATGGCAATCAAAATTTTGCTTCTTTAGCTAGGAAGAGCACAAAGAGTTGTCAAAGCTAACCTATAAAGGGTCACATTTTATCATCCCTTAATTAAATTTATAGCAAACTTTACACTTGCTCTAGTTTCTCATGTAGTCCATTGTCCTCATATCCTAGGCTGACCTTGGTTTCAAATAAGAATGAAGTTATGTGCCTCACAATCCACTGGGCCCTGCGAACAAATGAATCTGTCTTTCAGCCAGGGGCTAGGGCTGCCTTAGTGAAGGATTCCTGCTGCTTGCTGCACAGCAAGGATGTCTTTGATTCCCTTCACACTGTCTGTTTCCTGCAGGCAACTTGGTAAGGAGAGTTCTCACTGCTTGAAGCCAGAGATTTCATTATATTCTGGAGCTGAAAGGGACTCCACAGAGCATTCTGTCCGTCTTCTTAAAATGCTTTTCTAGCCTAAGTCCTCTAAATCTCTCACACTGTGCTTTTGGTGCGCATCCTCTTGAAAGCACCTAGTCTCAACAGCAGATAATTACTGCTGAACACATGCTCCAGTAAGGTCAACCTGTACGTTTCAGACTCTTTTTGCAGAAGTACATATGAACATGGGTAGACGGTAGCACTCTGGGAGTCCTCACACAAAGTAATGAAGTCAAGATGGAAAGCCCAAATATAAGTTTAAGAGATACTGGACTTCTTTGTTCAACTTCACTGTTTTAATAACTTTATGAATGACTCAGCTATACGCAATCAGCCAAGATGTTCTACAAAGCACAGAACACAGATGTCACCATCATAATAAATTTTTCATTAACTCTGAGAGAATACAGAATTGAGAGGAAGATCAGAAAACAAATCTCAAAGGAACATTTCCTGCTGCATTTAAGAGGGAAAAAAAAATTCACAAGCCATATTTCTTTTAACTGGTGAGTTAAAATTCTACAAAGAAACAACAGAAACAGCTACCAAGATTGGGATGTAAATGAAAAAAGGCTCAAAAGGTGATATTACTCTGATGTTGAAAATAATCAAATTCCTAAGCCAAAAACTGGTCTATAAACCACAGGAAAATCTTAAAGTCATCAATTTTCTTTTAAAAAGTATACTTCACTTCCAGGAGTGTCTGGCTGGCTCAGTCGGTAGAGCATGCAACTCTTGATCTCAGGGTTGTAAGTTCAAGCCTCATGTTGGATGTAGAGATTACTTAAAAATAAAATCTTTAAGTGGCACCTGGGTGGCTCAAATCAGCTGAGTGTCCAACTCTTGATTTCAGCTCAGGTCATGATCTCACAGTTTGTGAGTTCAAGCCCCACATTGGGCTCTGCACTGACAGCTTGGAACCTACTTGGGATTCTCTGTATTCCTCTCTCTCTCTCTCTCTCTGCCCCTCCCCACTCGCTCCCTCTCAAAAATAAACATTTACAAAAATCTTTAAATAAAAACAAAAATAAAATAAAAATTATAGTTTATTTCCAAAACAACTGTTATCTTTCCATAATAACATAAAAATAGAGAATTCTACAAGCAACTGGAAAGGCAATTTACCAATTTACAATGTGATATTTTGGGGGCACCAGGGTTGCTCAGTCGGTTAAGCATGGGACTTTGACCCAGGTCATGATCTCATAGTTCATGAGTTCGAGTCCCACATCAGGCTCTGCCATCAGCACAGAACACACTTTGGATCCTCTGTCCCCCTCCAACTTTGCCCCTCCCCCCCCACTCACTCTCTCAAAAATAAATAAACATTAAAAACTGCACAATGTAATATTTTTAAGTCCTTATAGTGCCTGTTCATAGTAGGAACTCCATAAATATTTGTTATCAAATAATTAACATGGAAAGTCCAGAAAGTTTACATGCAGGGCAAAAACCTGACTCAGGGGCCAGAGAAGAATGTGCTATAATTTTAAGGGGCTGATGGTGACATTTTGTTTTCTGCCCATATCTCCTAATCACAGCAATGAATTCAGAGGTGGGCACACGTTCTGCTTCAAATCCCAGGACCTCTATGGAAGCCACAAGAAAAGACATCTCTTTTCCCACTGAGCTTGAACATGAGACGATGAGAGCTGGAGGTGCTGATGCCCTCCTCATGCTACCACAAGGGAGAGTGTGGAGTTGGGTCACCAGGAGGTATCACTTTGCATCTGAGGAAGAAACCTGAATCCATAACTACCTCTATATTTTTCGTATTACAAATTCCGTGTTTTGGCTTAAACCAGCTTTAAGTAGGCTTTTCGGCCACTTTAACTGGAAAAAACGGAAGAAACCTGAACTATTTAGTGTGAATACAACAGGCAAAACTCAAAAAAGATATTTGATATGGCCAAAGTTATACAGACACCATATTCTGCTGGTGAAACATTCTGAAATTCTTATTTTCTTTCCTATGAAGTCACACTTTATTCTACTAATAAACAAAGGTTTTCAAAACTAAATGTCCCAAGAATATCTCATTTTTCTACGACAGAGACTAGAGAACAAAAAACCTATATAACAGGATAAACGAATCAAAACTGTAAGAAAACTGTACAAAGAAGGCACAACAGAAAAAAATGAGTCCTGATTTTCTAATGAGCTCTGAAACCAAACACTGAGAAACCTGACCCACATCTTAGCAGGCACTTCATTCCAAATAAGCAATGAGACTGGCATTACTGAGTACAAACACCAAATAAATAAATAACCCTGGGGAAAGTAATATATTTGTCATCTAAAAATACAAAATTCCTGCAAACTGCTACAAAGAACACTATCGACAAGCAGAGCCTAATCTGTGCCCCTATGACAATTGATCTTATTCTGTGCATTTTTACATTACTTTACTCCTTCCTTCATCTTATTTTCCTACATTTATTTTTCCTTTCATCTTCATTTTCCCACTTATTTTGTTTTTATGTTCCTACACTGTATGTGTCATTGTAATCATTCAAATTCTTTTTTTTTAATAAAGTTTAAGTATACACTAACCGTAGCAAAAGTCATTACATATCTGAATTGGGAAAAGGAGAAGGTTAAAAATAAAAACCTACAGGAATAACACTCTAATACTGATGGTCAATACCATAAATTGTGTCATCATCATCCTTGGCAAAATTGACAACTACATGTAGACATGCCTGCCACCATACTGCTGCACTACCTACCATCAATAAATGATGCATTTTTTTTTAATTATACAATTTTTAACTCAGAAAAACGTACATGCATGAGAGTCCTAGGTTTCTTCAAAACTCAGCTGCTTGGAAAGAACAGAGAATATCACAAAAATAAGAAAGCACCATGGCACAGGAGAGCAAGCACGGGTTATGTTGTGTTTTGTTTTTTAACGAATACAGAATACACTGAACCTGAATCCAACAAACCTCTGGATTTAACTACCAATTTGCAAGAAATACCAAGAAGAGAATATGTAGACCTAAAGAGGATATAATCAGCAAAATCCAGAATTTGTAAAGTTACACACAACAAATGACCAACCCAGTTCTTCAATAAATACACGACAAGAAAAAAAAATGGGAGAGGCAATTTTTATAGATTAAAAAGATTTAAGAGGCTATTAACTATATGCAAGGTGTGAACCAAGTCTGGCCCCTAAACTGAAAAAAAACAATTATTAAAAAACCATTTATGAGAAAAACAAGATAATTCAATAGAGGGCAATACAATATACCTGACCAAAATTCCTCAGAACTGTCAACATCATCAAGAGCAAAGTCTGAGAAATTGACACAGCCAAGAAGAGCCTGAGGACACATGACCACTGAATGTTAAGATAGCATCCTGGATGGGATCCTGGAGCAAAAAAAGGACGTGAGGTTAAAAAAAAAAAAAAAAGCTAAGGATACTTGCATAAACTATGGACTGTAGTTAATAATAAAACATCAATATTAGTTCATTAATTTTAACAAGTGTACCACACTGATGTAAGATGTTAATAGTGGGGAAAACTGTAAGGGGAGGGAAAATACATGAAATTCTATACTGTCTGCTCAATTTTTCTGTAAATCTAAAATTATTCTAAAAAATTAAGTTTATTAATTCTAAAATTATTTCTGAGACAAGTAGGCAAATATAAACAGACTATTTGATAGCAAGGAATACTGGTACTGTTTTAGGTATAATAATGGAATTGTGTGCTCTGTGTGTGTTTTTAACAATCTTTTGCTTTGTTTTTAAAGTCCTCCTCTTTTACAGATACATACTGAAGTATTCATGAATAAACAGATAAAGAGAAAAAGTTAAAAGGGTGGATTACAGGAACATTTCCCAAGGTTTAATATTCAAGGTGATTTTCAGTGGTACGTAAATGATGTTTTAATGTTTAATAGCCATATACTTCAATATATATTATAAAAAATAACTAGCACATCAAACCCATGATTTCATAGATTTTAATTGCTTAGGTAGGTTTTCCCTATGAAAAAATTTACTGAGGCTAAAAAAAAACCAAAAACACAAAAACAGAGGTGGGTTTAGATCCCAGGTTCTACACTATGTGACTTTAAGTGAGTCGGCTATTTAGAGGGCTAGAGAGGACAGCCTGCTACATCCAAAGCAGGCACCCAATAAATATTAGCTCCTATGTTACTGATAAAAGCCAACCTGAAATTCCAACGAAGAAGTCACATACAGTAGGAAAGCCTGGAACTGAAGAGAATGAGGTAAGCAAGGAATGAGGGAGAGAAGAAAGCATGAGGGCTTACAAAGGCAGGAGGAGTCCAGGCTTTTCTCAGCCTTCTCTTCTCCATCTCTTCAAGCACCAATGCTGCTGCCCACCAAGAGCCTAGAGGCCCTGCGACTCCTGAGGCTAACACTCCTCAAACGAACTTAAGTGATAGCTGGAGGTGCAGTTTCTCAAATCAGCAGAAGAGTGTTTTTCTCTACACAAGGGAAAGAACACAATGCTTTGTAGACACCGCAGATAAACAGATATAGATAAAACCCATTATGTGGCCTTCAGCAAAAAACAAAAACAAAAAACAAAAAGCCTCTCCTCTCCAGTCTCAGTTTCCTCACATGCTAAAATGTAGAAAATAAGCCTATCTTTCACTCAAAGTTATGGAAGGTTAAAAGGAATAACAGATGTAAATCTGGCATTTAACAAGTGCTAGCTCCCTCCCTCATTACTTTGACAAGAAGATAGAGAACTCTTGAATACAAGAAGTTGGGATGAAATGACAAAAATGACAGTCAAGAATAGCTCTTAGATTGCATCGGTTTTAAACCACAATAGAGGAAAAGCATTCTGGGGTCAGAAAGTTTGGGAAATGTTGGGAAACAAATTATTAAAATGACAACTATTAAGTGAATTTCCAAGAGGAGATTATATGAGGAATTTACCCAATTTACTTGACCTAAGGAACCAACTCCCAGGAATAGTGATCCTATTAGACAGACAGACACACACACACACACACACACACACACACACACACACACACACACGGAAAGGGGAGGAGGAAAGAATCAGCAGTTACAACAGTTGACAAATCCTTCAGAATGACAGTTTAAGTATTAGCAAAATAATCTGGAGAGATTAGAAGTCAATGACAGATTTAGAAATCTGGTTTAGAGGCAGAGGGAAAGAAGGGATGCTTTTTGACCCCTGAAAGAAGTTTCTAATGCCGACGGTTTAATCTTCAGGATCAAGTCATTTAAAATTAAGAGATGATACTGAAACTGGAAACACCAAGCATGTAAGGAACAAATACATTCATTTTTAAAGTGAATATAAACTTCTGATACAACGTGGTAATTCTCATTTGCCCTCCCAAATTTATTCCCTCATTCAACTGGGCAGCTACAGGGTATGCACTGTATGCTGGAAATATTCTATGAGCTGAATGTGGCATGACAGACATGATCCTTGTCCCCATGAAGAGTACTTTCTAACAAAGGAGCTGTCTAGTGGGGGATTGTGCAATACATTTATCAAGTACAATTATGTTAACAGCAGCGAAGGAAAAGAAGTGAGTGCTAAGAATGTGACAAGGGAATCCAACCTGTAGGGGTACCTAGGTGACCCAGACACAACCCCTAAAGAACTGATGCTTGAAATCAGCTCTGAAGGACACGCAGAGGTTAATTATGCAAGAAAGGAGGAAAGGGTGAAGTTTCCGCAATAAAGAACTTGTTGGGTCAAGACACTAGAGAAAGGGGTGGGGGAATCACTGTAACTAAGTACAGAAAGCTAGAATGAAAAAGAACAAAACCAGACAAGACTTAGGAGGGAAACAGAGGTGTCAAGGTTGGGATTTCTAATTGGTGCAACTGAAATCATCAAAGCAATGTCAAAATAAAAGGGTCTACATTGGCACTGGAAACCTGGCTAGGATGCCCTGCACATATATAAAACATTTCAAGAAATTTCTATAAAATACAATAAAAAAAAAAAAAAAAACCAGGAGTGGAAGTAGGGTTCACTGAATGTAAATAAACAGAAGCCTACCTAAAAAGTACAAAGCAGGCTAGTAGGAAGGAGTGTCCTTAAGGCAGTGAGTGATCCCAAAGAGCTTCACAAAGAGCATCTGAAGCCAGAGTCTGGCCAGAGCAGGGACCAGCTTAAGCTTGCCACAGACAGGTCACTGAGTAAAGCAAATATTTCTGCAGCTGGCTTCTACCAAAAATGGCCATTTTGATCACAAAAAGGCAACACTGTCCCAGCCACAACAAACTCAGAAGTTCCCTACCCTGGTGACTTCCTTCCGCCAAATTCCCCAAGGCACCTGGATTTAAATCAACAAGAGTACAACGACAGCTATTCTACACATTTCCCTTTCTTCACAAAAGAAACATAAATAGCGACAAGCATCATAACACACCCAATAACACTAGTACTTACAGAAATCACTTCATTCTTTAAGCAAATTGGTATTATTTTAATTACTAACACTTGAAAATGGCATAAACATTTTCAAGAAATGTTTCAAGAAATGGAGAAAACAGCAATTTTATAGAGAAAATATAAAGAATATTAATGTCCATATAAGTAATAGAAAATGGATAAAACTTTTGGCCATACAAAATAACCATGTTCTTAAAAATGTGTATTTGACCCATCAATTCCACCTCTTAGAAATTAATACTCAAGATAATACTCATGGATGTATTCAAAAATTAGATTATAAGAAGGAACAAGCCAGCTTTAAGTTGTTATAAATTAGAAATAATTTAAATGTCTAACAAAGTAAGAGTTTAACTAATTAGCTATTTCCACATTCATACACATAAGGCACACCTTCAAAATATTATAAAGAAATATAAAATGGCTCAGAAAGATGCCACAAGTATTGCTGAATTTTAAAAGCAGTTTGCAAAACAATTTTACATGTGAAAAACATACGAAATGTACATAAAAGAAAAAGTATGTACACGAAGAAAGGTAAATACTAAATGTTAACAGTTATCAGGAATTTTTTCTTTTTGTTTCTTATTTTACATTATTTTTCTTTTAACTGTTCTATTGTAAAGATGGTTAATTCTGTAAAAACAAAAGCTTCTTATGTTCATATGTTCTTGTGTTCTTCAACAGTTTTTCAATAGTTTTTTTAATGTATGTGTAAATAATGGCACTGAGCTAACTGGATAACCATATGGGGGAAAAAATGAATCTTGATTCCTAGCTCAACCATAAAAAAAAAGTTATTTTAATATAGTAAAACCATGAAGATGCTAGAATATTTTTAAGACTGTAGGCAAAGTTTCTTAAACAGGACACAAAACCCAGTAACAACAAAAGAAAAACTTGAGTAATTAGATTTTGTAAGTATTAAGACTTTTCTTCTGTCCATCAAAAGACAACATTAAGACACTGAAAAAGCAAGCCACAGAACAGATGTCTGCAACATGTGTATCTGACAAAGAATTTTGTTTCCTGGCTACTGTGAAGAATTCCCACAAATCAATAAGAAAGAGGTAACTCCATTTTTTAAAAGGGTCAAAGGATTTGAAAAAGCGCTTCTCTAGAGAGGATATCTAAATGGCCAACAGGCACATGTAAAAATGCTCAACATCATTAGTCCTTAAGAAATGTAAATTATAACCACAAGGAGATACTACTTCACATGTGTCAGAATGGCTAAAATCGTCTGACAATGCCAAGTGCTGCTAAGGCTGTAGAGCAACTGGAACTCTCATATATTGTAGGGAAAACCGTAAGGATGTACAACAATTTTGGGAAAAGCTAAACATACATCTCCACTTCCCAGCAATTCCACTCCTAGGTATACCCAAGAGAAATGTCCCAACAAAAATTGGAACACAAATGTTCACACAAGCTTTATTCACAACAAACACTGGAAACAACCCAAATATTCTTCAGCAGGAGCACAGATAAACAAAACTGTTGTATACTTGTGTACTGTAACAGTGCTAAGCAAAGAAAAGGAATGAAAAACTAACTCCACAGGAATGAATCTCAAAAATGTTACACTGGGCAAAATAAGCTAAAGACAAGAGTACCTGCAGTATATGCATGCTACACATGCTATACACGTCCACCTAAAACAGGCACAACTAATTTACAGTTATAGAAAGCAGGCTACTTGAGGCCAAGGACAGGTGTGAGGGAACTGCAAAGGGAGTGAGAGAAGTTTGGGGGTTTTTTTGATGGGAAGGGGGTAGAAATGTTCTACATCTTGATCACAGTAGTGGTCATGAGCGTATATAGCTCTAAAAACTCAAAGAGTACACTTAAAATGAGTGCATTTTACTGCATGTAAACTATACCTCAATAGCTTATAGTCATAGATACCACTACACATTCATCCGAATAGCTAAAATTAAAAGGACTAGCAAAACCGAGCGATGACTGGAACTCCCCATATTAGAGATGGGGGTGTAAATCGGCATGAGCACTTGAAAAGCCGTTTAGCAGTATCTACATATGAAGATATGCCTATCCTATGACCCAGTAATTCCACTCTAGGTTTTTTATAACCGAAAGAACCAAGTGCTTATGTCCACCTTACGAGTGCTATTCACAATAGCAGCCAAATTTTGGAAACAATCCAACTAATTCATCAACAATAAAATAAACAAACCATGGACTATATATACTATGGAATAATGCACGGGGCAGGGCGGGGGGAACCTGTTACAACAAAATGGGTGAATTTCACATAGTAACAAGCAGGGGAAAAAAAACACGAGACTATAAACTGTATGATTCCATTTGTATAAAATCCAAAAACAGCCATGACTAGCTTACAGTGAAGAAGACCAGAACAGACCTTTGGGAGGTCTGGACTGGGTGAGGCATAAACATGAGGAAGCCCTCAAGAGGCTCTGGAAATATTCTATATCTTGATTTGGGTAGTGATTACACAGTGTGCTGTATATACATATGCAAAAATTCATTCAGCTGACTTGTGGGGTTTTTTTCAGCTGATTTGTGTTCTATACTATATGTAAGTTATAACAAAAATGTATTTTCAAATGCCCTTTAAACCAATCTTTGTTCACCCCTTGAAGCCAAAGCTTATGACACAGAATCCTGGTATGGATTCTGTCACTGTGAGTCACTCTCACTCCCAGTCTTGTCACTTACATGCTCTGCATGTCTATCTCTCTCAGACTGCCTAAGCTGGTGATGCTATTAAATACCTGGAGTAATGGCATTGACAATGGAACTGGATCAAGTCATGCCCCAACCAGACAGGGAAGATGCCCAAAATACGTAACCACATACATGGTTTTAATACCCGTGTGATTTTAAGTGTACCAGACAGTTCCATGTCAACTCATTATCCTTTGGATTAACTTCTGAGAGACACTGTGGGGAAAATGAATTACAAGCAGGCAGCTCTTTAAAAATAAGTATATAGCATTATTAATATTTTTGTCTGAATATTTAGCTCCATAATTATAAGGAAAATGATAAGATCATAAATATTCACTTCATCCACAACTTTCAGATAAAGCTGGGTCAGAGTTAGATTTTTTGATGAAAGATGCTATTGGCCTATTACAAAACTAAACTTTACACAGTGACAACAATGCATGGAACTATTACTACTATCTTCCAAAGTTAACCAATAGATAATGAAAACATGTGGTTAACTTCCAGAAATCAATTTATGAATGCAAAGCTTTTTAAAAACAGGACATCATGTTTTAATAGAGCTTGATTTACATTCTCGTCAATATACACACACATACTCTCATCTATCAATACAATCTAACCATTCTACATTTAAAAATGTTTCATCTTATCCCCTTTGCACCATCTGTTACTATCCTGTATTTCCCTGGAATATTCCAATAGTCTACGTATTTGTCTCGCTCCTCCAAAACATCCTCCAAACCGACTGTGATCTTTCTAAAGCACAGGTCTTGCTCAAGCTTTCAGTCACCTCTCCTCTCAAATCACATCCACCACCCTCACACCCCTCCTCCAATCCTGCAGGATCACAAGATCAGAAGTTTGTAAGGGCCAAATAGATAAAGACAAACCTACAGGGGACACAGGAACCAGGAAAGCACAAGCCCTGACTCTAAAAAGCAGCCGCTCCCCAGCTCGAATTTTCAGACAAAACCAGAAATCAGTGTTGACAAGGAATGTCTCAATTTTTTAAATCTATGCAGACCAAGTAAATCTGTGGAGCTCAATCCACAGGCTACTAGTTTGTAACGTATGGCCTAAAGGATAAAGTCCAAGATTTGGTTACAATCTATCTTTACAAATTTATCTGCCCTCAATCCTACCACCCAAGTTATACTCCAACATTCACAGAACTACTTACTTGTCCCGCCCTATAGGCAATACACACCATTGCCTGCCAGCCATCGTTCATTTGTTTATCTTTGCTATGAAAGCCATCCCCTGCCCCAATACACCCACAATCACATCTAATTTCCACTCAGGCCTCAAAGAGTAACTGTAAAACACTGTGTGTCTACCTCTCACAATCCCTACCAGTCTTCACCCTATACTATACTTTTTTATGCTAAAGACTGCAAGCTTCTGGAAGCAAGGTACATATCTGATTCTGTTCTGTATTCCCCAAATAATCAAACAGTACCTGTTTGAGTACATGCGGAATAATGAGTGAAGTTATTTATCTGCCTATTTCCATAACAATTTGTATTTCAACTTGATGGCCATTACACATCAATATGGTCCCTTACAATGCTGAAAAATCAAAAGGCTAACGGGTTTAGAAAAACATCCCTGTTAATATTAAATTTGAATCAGAACATGATCTCATGGTTCTTTTTAAATATACTCTTTAGCTCTGTTGAAAAGGTCTAGAAGCAATGACAGGACCCAACAACAATGGTTTGGGCTTCTAAATACCATTCCCCACTAAAAGGAATCAGAGCTTCTTGGAGAAATGGCTGGTGTCTGAAATGCAGGGAAAGTAAAAAGTCAAGAAACAAAGACTGATAGGATCATATTAAAAAGAAGCAGAAACTACCTTGAAGGGGCTCTCATTAGCCAATCTGGGACAATTTGAGCACCAATAAAGACTCTGATTGGTAACACACTAAATAAAAAGTCCATGAGAGTACGATGCTACACAAAAGAAAGGAGAAGAAACAGGGATGGCCTCTGTGAATGATAGCTAATTAATGTAGGCAGAATGATAGAAAACCACAATTTTGTAACTCTCATTATAACGACTGATTCTAGGATCAGGCTGCTGAAACCACTGGGTTGAAATGTTGTAACAGAACAGGGTATTTACAAGGTGCCAAAATACTGTCCCATAAATTCCTTTCTAATAGCAGAGGATAAAATTGTACCTTTAAAAAGGAGAGATCTGGCTATTGCCACCTCAGCCAAGGGATCAAATTTAGCATAGCTCATAATGGGATAGCCTGTCATCAAGTGCCTCCCAACATGACTCAATGCAAAGTACACTTCACCTATGATGAAACATTCTTGTCAAAATGTTTAACCTGGTTGCAATCAAGCCTCTCACCTAACTTCCAGTTTACAGGAAACATAGTACCTACAGAAACCAGTTAAATGATACCATAAGGAAATAAACAAATGAAGAATGTTGCACATCCTACAGGACAACTGAGCTGAACTCTTCAAAAACAATGCCGGGAGAGGAGGGGAAAAGGTAGAGGGAATGTTCTAAATGAAAAGAAATTAAAGAGATAGAACAATCAAATACAAAGGGTGTCTTGGCATTAAAACAAAAGGGGGGGGGGGGCATGCCAGAAAAGACATTCTTGGGACAATTAGGAAAACCTAACTGAATATTTGATATTACATTATGGAGTTATTTTCATTTTCTTAGACATAAAAATAGTATTGTGGTTTTATAAATGTATGAAATATATGACTATTATAATGTGTGGTTACATATGTATACAGATTATACAGAGAGAGATAGATATATACCTTGTTCACGGCTGTGTGCTTATGTGGTTTTAGAGAAAGAGACTATTCTTACTCTTAGAGGAGACAGGTGCTGGAATGTTTAGAGAATGAAATATCATGTTTGCAACTCACTGTCAAATTTTTAACCACTACAAAGGATACGTATTTTGGGGGAGGACAGGAGAAGGTGAGAGACAGAGAAGGAGAAAGGATGAGAGGGAGACAAGGGGAGGGAAGAGGGGATAAGGAGAGGAAAGGGGGGGGACTGAGGCAGAGAGCAGAGAAATGATCCAAATACGGCAAAATGTTAACAACTGTTGAGTCCAGGTGTTAAGACTATACAGGTGTTTGTTGTATTGTTTTTTTCCCCATATATATATATATGAAATTTTTCATAATAAAAAGTTAAGGGAGGGAAAAAGAGAAGAACAGTTTAAAAAGTAATCAGCTTGAAATCCACATAACACCATTAAGAGTGTCAGGAAAAAAGAATATTCTCAAGCAAAACCTGTGAGAGTATGTACTGTTGCAGTATAACTGGAGGGCAATGTGGCAATGTCTATGGGATTTTTAAAAGTGTGTATCTAGTGATGCTTACTCCTAGGAATCTGTCCTGAAGATCTACTTCTCCATGCATGAAATGATATACACACTAAATTATTCTTTACAGCATTAGGTGTAATAGCAAAAGACTGGAAATAATCTATATGTATATCAGTCCAGACTGGTTTCACAAATTATAGCACCTACAATAAATGAGTATGCATCTTCTAAATTATCTCTTCAAAAAATCTGAGAACTCTTCGGGAACTGATATGAAAAATGACCGTGTCATGTTTTATATTAAAAAAATTCAAGATTCAGAAGAATTATGTACGGCACACACACGTATATGAAACCTATGCAAAAATATGGTTGAATAGCTGGAGCCAGAGGGAAAAAAGTTGCAGACTTTTTTTTAACTGTCCACGCCTTTTTGTACCTTATCAATCAACTTTGTAGCATAGACATATATAATGTATTCAAAAAATCTTTTTGGTAAGTACTGATTCACTGTAGCTATAATGAACTCTTCCAATCTCCATGTTTTCATTACCAAAATCATGGAGCTACAGCTCACCTGGGAATTAGTGAATAAGGTGAAAACAACATAGAGTAAACATTTGCCTAACAAATCCCTTAAATATATGCCCACTAGACTGATACACCATCTCAATAATTCCAACACAGCTAATTTTCACTCCACTTGAATAGTTCACCTTTTCTTCAACAAAACAGCTAGCTTGTCCTTAGACCTCATGCTGTGATGTTAAAAATGTGTCGTTAAAAAACCATAATCACACTCATCACACAGCTAGATGAGAAGCATTCAGGAATTGAGACAGGCTGAGAGAAGAGCAAATTTTCATTTCCCATGTCACACTTGATCCAGAACCTTCACTGTTTAGGCTATTTCCCCCTTATTTTTGTCACCAGATGCATGGAACTTAATTTGCAAACTCCTTTGCATCTAAATCTGAATACTCAGGTTCAGAAAAAAAGGAGAGTGGTAATACCTCTTGATCAGTATCAAGGTCATTTGAACTGAGTTATAGCCCATTCCTTTATGTTAACATTCCCATACACTGATAATGTAGATTTCTAGATCTACACTCTGAGAAACAGAACTCTGAGTAAAGTGAGCTACCACTGAAACAAAATAAAAATTCCCAACCCATTCTCTCTCTCCCTGCTCTCTCTGATGTTCATATTCCCACTAGACACTTTTCTTGGAGGATTCACTGATAGGCAACTCAAATTCCTTATAAATTGGAACTCATTCTTTCTCCCTCCCCCACTCCCACTTCCTGTCTGCTCTTCTAGTACTCTCTATCTTGGAAAAGACAGTAAACATCCATCTGGTGCCCAAGGCAAAAACCTAAAATTCATACTGTACTCACCTATCACCTACTCCTTTAACTAGTCCCCAAGTTCTGTAGATCCTATCACCTACATCTCTTTTAAGTCCTCCCCACCTTCCTCACACCCACTGTATGCTTCGGTTTGCCTTCCCCATTGTTCACGTGAACTAACTGGTCTCCGTGCCTTCTGTCTCTTCAACCCACCTTGCACACACCTGAAAGGTTAACTTCCTAAAATACAAATTTGGTACTTTAAGAGCAGAAGGAACAAGTCCCAAAGTAACGATAAAGTAAGCTAAAAACAAGCTCTTTTAATAACATGATACAATGCAAAGGGAATGTCCTACCCAATTTATTTCTTATGAGTATGTTCTTACTCTATCCCACACTATATGACCAAATTAAATAAGCTAATAAATCTGTTTTGGTAAAAAGAGACTACACAGAAGCAAAAACATCCAACTGCTTTCTTAGAGTAAAAAATGAACACAAAATGGATCATAGCAGTGAAAAAGGCACCTGAAGGAAAACAAAGGGCTTCCGAGACCTATAAAGTCAAGAATGCATTCAAGTTGAATATACTAACTAGTCTAAAAACACGTGCCTTAATGAGAAAAGGATTTGGGAAATAAAAGCAAACAAAGAGGTTCTGCCACAGGGAAAAACCACCCATCCCTGACGTAGGGTGGGACCAAGGTGGCCTCAGTCCCTGTCCAGCAAATATCTCACTTCTCTGGTTGAGTTCATGCCAACTAAGCCACCCGACTATGATTGAACCTGATAGGTAAAGTCTACACACATAAATACAATATGCCAGTCACTAGGTTTGAACCTTCGGGTCCCTCTAACTTTTGTTTCTTATTCGAAAAAATTAAACTGATATACTAATTAGGAACTAATAAGCAAACTACCTATCAAAAAAGTTTATATTGGGGTGCCTGGGTGGCTCAGTCAGTTAAGCGTCTGACTTCGACTCAGGTCACAATCTCACAGTTGGTGGGTTCAAGCGCTGTGTCAATCTCTGTGCTGACAGCTCAGAGCCTGGAGCCTGCTTCGGATTCTGTGTGTCTGTCTCTCTCTGCCCCTCCCCCCCTTCTCTCTCTCCCTCTCTCTCTCAAAAATAAAAAAAAATTCAAAATGTTTATATTAATCACACCAAAATGCACATATCGTTAATAAACTGGAATTCTGGTTTTATACATCAGTCTTGCATAGCTGGTTAATGTGCCCCTGACCTGGAATAAGGAGTTGCTTTGAGCCTGTGACCAGATCAGATTTCTAAGGGGTTTAAACAAATGACCAGACCTAGAATTAAGGTAAGTTCTAAAAATGCACTGGTGGTTATTTAAATGTAAATTTAAATTAAATAAAATTTAAAATTCAGGTCCTCAGTGACAGAGCCACATTTCAAAATAACCACATGTGATTAGCGACTACCATACTGACCAGCACAGGCAGTGAACATTTTCGTTATCACAGAAAGTTCTACCGGACAGACTATTCTGGAAGATAACCTCCAATAAACCCTACCATGAGTCATCTTGGGAAACAGCCTGACAGTACTGGATGGCTACCACAGAACTGAGATCTAGACCGTTTTCTATACCAAAGGTAAGAGGTAGATATTCAACAACAATTTTCCTTTTCCTCTGCACTGATTTCAGTTTCAGCCCTCAGGATTTCCACCCCTCTTTTTATCACAGGATGACACTCGTACTACAGGCGGTATAGCACAGATGTTAGAAGCACATTCTCTGAAGCCAGACTCCCTGAATTCATACCTCATCTTTGTCTTTTACTAGACGTGTAATCTTGGACACATTATTTAATTATTCTATCCTTCAGTTTCCTCATCTGGCACCTACCTCCCTGGGTTACTATAAATATACAAAGTTTATACACATAAAGTGCTTATAGGGGTGCTGGGTGGCTCGGTCGGTTAAGTGTCTGACTTCGACTCAGGTCATAATCTCACGGTCCGTGAGTTCGAGCCCCGCGTCAGGCTCTGTACTGACAGCTCAGAGCCTGGAGCCTGTTTCAGATTCTGTGTCTCCCTCTCTCTCTGCCCCTCCCCTGCTCGCTCGCTCGCTCTCTCTAAAAAATAAAAACATTAAAAAACAAATGAAGTGCTTATAATTGTGCTCAATACAGAGTAAGTGTCCAGTACGTGTTAACTGCTAGTATTTTTACTGTTCCCACCACACCACCCTCACAGCTCTTCAGATGACAAGTGTGTAAAATGCTCACTTAGGAGAAACATTAGCAAATATAAAGGAATTAAACTAAAACAAGGATCACAATGCAAGAGTATCCATCTATGATAAAAAGATATTCTTTTTTAAGATTAAAGGAAATGGATTCTGTAGGGAATATTAGATATCCAAAAAAGGGCACGTTTTTAAGAGAGTTACCCAACAATGTCTTATTCGTAAGGCTGACAAACTACAGGTCAAAAGAAGTCCATGTAATAAGCTACTGAGCTATTTAAATAACCAGTAAAAACTAAAGAGGAACTGAGAAGATGCAGGTTCGAGTTCACTAGACCAAATGATACTTCCCTGTATAAACCGTGTTTTGACATTTAAAGGCACTGCCTCTCTCATACTCCCTGAGTTACCTGTACGTTCACTTGACGAACTAACCGAAGATCTTCTAATTTCTTCATCAAGCAGAAAAAGCACCAGATATAATTAAAATGCCACACCAAACAATGACCAGTCAGGTATTTTCTGAGTGGAAACCCACCATAGAAACCCACACCTTGCTCCTGCAGATGGGCAATTTGAAAATCCAGAGGTTGAAGTACAAATTTCAGCAAATGTAGTCACACGGAAAGAGCCAGAACTTTGGAAGCATAAAGACTCAAGCCTAAAGCCTGGCTTTGCCATTTACTAGCTCTATGACCCTGGGCAACTTGAACTTAATGCTTATGAGCTTCATCTCACTATCTGTAAAATGTAAGGTAAAAGCATGTGCCAACTGAATCAGAAATGTGTGTAAAGAGCCTCCAATGTGCCTGGTACGCAGCAGATGCTCAAGAAACAGGTGCTACAGGTAGTAAATCTTCCTGAGAAGACCCTCCAAGAGTCCTAAGAATGAAACACCACTGCTTTACATAGTGACTACAAAAACTATTCTGACCAGGTATCAGGTATAAATCATGAGAGAATACCTCGAAATTACCATTTGTCTTCCATATTTTATAAGCTATTCCCCAAATTTCCCTTGTTTTCCGTATTCCCTGTTAGATTGTAACTATAAACCATCTGGGCCTACAATGAAAATAACTGCCCTTCTCGCACTAAAACCAAGCGTCCACTAGCAATTCTGCCACATGCACCTTCACTAATCCACCCCAGACACGAACACTGTGTCTAAACATCTAACATCCTTCCTGTCTCTACCAATGGAAAAAAGTAGAGAAATTCTGTTTTTTAAGTTTCTTTCAGTGAGTTGAGGTCCATACAACAAAACAATACAGGGTAATTGCTTACCTGGAAAATATTTTGTACTTCAGATCCACCAATCCAGAATGAATGGGGGTATTCCCTTTCAGACTAGTCTGAGAAAAGACAGCAGTCAAGCAGCTTCCAAGATTCTTTCCGTTTACTGTATCCAGCTTTCTTCAATAAAATCCCAAACATGCACTTCGGTAACTGTTGAAAGACAGAAAGCAATCCGTACACCCACCATGGCACCAGCGGCAAAGGACAGCCACCAAGAAATGGAAGGAAGGGTCATCGGAGTGGTGGATCTGAGGCACAGAAAAGTCACAACCCCTGAGTCAGCTATTTGGTATAAAAGTTCTGTAGCAGCATTCTTCACCTCTGTGCCGACAAAAGGATAAGAAATTCTACATGGCAGAGAAAGAAACATTCCCTAACATTAATTTTTACTCATGATAAATACGCGATTTCCAATGAGAGCAGCTAAAAACTTACTCCGTTATCCACATAAATTGTCCCAGACCATTCAGCTACGATGAACTTCCTTACCCATTTTCTAAGACAGCTCCTCCAGCATTACAAAAAAATTAATGATATAGGAAGGCTCAAATACCTCCCAAAAAAGATATTTAGGCACCTAACAAGAAATCTTTTGGTTTGCTACCTATAAGACATCAAATCTACACATTACCCAAATCTTCAAACCTCACCTGAAATACACGACATTTTAAAAACACATGGCATAATTTTAAGAATGAACTTCTGATTCAATAAAGACCAACCCTCTACAATGACCAGTCATTGGGTAAACTAAGGAAAATAATTTAAAAAACACTAATAAACAATTTACTAAATAACACCTTTAAATATATAAGCCGAGTCAACATTGTATCAACATTCTTTTACTACCATACCAACTTCTCCATCAGACTGCAAATATACAAATTATAAGGGAGAGAGAAAAAAGCCATTCTACGGAATAACATAGATAAAAATTTTAAAAATCAGTCAAAAGACTGTTAGTTACATATAAATTTTCTACTTCCTTAAAAACCTACAGCCAAAATGTTCCTGCAGTAATTAGAATACCTACCTTTAAGGCTACTAATGGGTCAGGACCTTTACATTCCTTACTCATATTTAATTCTCAAAAAAAAAAGAGAAGAAATAACTTGCCCAAAGTCCCACATCTACTAATTGGTAGAGACCATCCCCTTTCCACAGAGCACTGTGGCCTGCCAAGTCTAAGGATCAGAAAGGCCATGATTCCTGGGGCAGAAGAAACCAAGCTTTACTCTCAAAGGTCCGGAGTCAACGTCAGAATAGAGAAGCACAAAAATACAGAAGAGTAAATATTTCAGCCTAGCCAAACTAAAACACAACTGAACCAGTTAAGCCATCCTGAAAGGGCTAACGCTCCATATTTTACCACTTAAAAAAGCATTTCTTTAACAAAGGCATGCAATTGTGAGGCTCACAATATTTATAATAAAACACATTATAATGTTGCCAAGTAGGTCTTTGTGTTTAGCAGCAAAGACTGTCTGTGACAAAGAATCTCAAATCCAACTGAAACCAAGAAATTTTAAAATTCCAAGATTTGTCAATAAATAGTCCACAGGCAATCACTGAAGATGTTCTGATTTATCACATTGTAAGCAAAGCAACGGGAGTGACTGAAATACAAGTCTATGATTAGCCTCACCATAACGTAACAATCTTAGGAAAGTATCCTAATACCCACAACTTAAAAGAGAGATCACTTAAGTAAAATCTCAAGCAAAGCATGAGTGTTCAAGCTTCTCCCGTTAAGTGATATTAGAATAAGCCTAAGAATAAACTGAAAACCCTATTTTGATAGAAGCAGCGAGTTAGCTAGTAGCTAACTGCTAAAAAGAATATACTCTGCTTTTCAAAGTGTAACTCGGTGCTATAACCAAAATGCTGAGCAATGATAGCAAAACACAACCACAATCTGACTAATGGACTCATTTCTGAACCTCCTGAGTCATCAAGCTTTTTCCTGTATTACTGTGTTAATTTTCTGGTCTTCCCTTCAAATAAATATTTACTGAATGCCTAATTCGTGGCGGCCCTAATGCCAGAGATACAAAGATTAATAGAAGCCAGACCAAAAGTGTAAAGACTGAGTTCTTCCTGTTCTCTGTCCCTTTCTCTTTGAGTCTCCCAAGCAATCATTTCACAGAACCAAAATGTATTTTATTATTAGTTACCAAAACTGGTTAAGGGTTCTCAATTTAACTCTTAAAAAAAATAAAAATTAAAAATGACTCAAGTTCCTTTTTCTCAACAGTAGAGCTCTCACTTAAATTTTCTTCTGGGAATCAGAGACAAGCTATTAGAATGGCTTCCCATATTCATTACACTTATATTTATCAATCTCTCTACTCACAGACTTTTTTTTCCCTTCATTTTACAAGTTAATGTCCCACTGTTTCTACTTCACAGCTTCCCATTCTGTGAAGTTCTTCATTGTTGACTAACCCTGAGAGGGAATTTCCTAAAAATGCTTCCTGCTGACATCACAGAACTCTGCAATCTTTGAATTTTGTTAAAACAATAATAAGCTCCAGGTTAGAAATACCCTACTGGCCTGTCAGGTCCTCCAGGTTCGTCTCTCATTTGCCTACAAAGACAAACTTCCTGTTAGGCAATTGTGATCAGCAGAAACTTAACTGAAGCTAACAAGCACATTCTTGACCAACAGGTTTTTTCCCCCCTTTGTCAACTAATTCAATGAACAACAATACAACTCAGGAGGAAATCTTGTATAATACTCACTGCTTATTCTGTTAAAGGTCAAAATCATCAGCTTTGCGAAAACCAGAATAAGAACTCAAAAATCCTAATTTCCTCATCAAAATTAAACTGATCAAACGTAAATCACAATGCTCAATGTTAATAGGAACGAATCACCAGTCTCTTTCTACCAGGATACCTAAAGCAGGGTCGGGTGGGTTCTCTCTGTAGTTCGAGTACAGGCCATTAAGTCTAACTGACAGTTCTTAATAATTGTAACACTCCTTCCACTTCCCAAATTTCCAAAATAATACTGATTCTGTATGATTTCATGATTTCTTCCAAAGAGATACCTCATGAAACATATAATCAAAGCAACTCAATGTCAGGCCTCTGTAAAACTTCACATATAAATACATGCACAACTAAGGGGGGGAAATAAAACTTTCTTCCCGCCATCTGCCTTGACTGTGCTTTTACAAAACCCGGTCCCTGTACCGGTGGAAGTTAGCACGGCAAGCAGTTGCTGAGATAAGCTTCTGCAAGGTCCTTTCACACACATTTCTCCCATCATCCTCCCACCAACTCAGAGCAAAACCTACATTTTCTTGTTTTTACCGATAATGAAATCATAGCACAGAAAGGTTAACTTTCGTAAGGTCACACAGCCAGCAGGTGACAAAGCTAGGATAAAACTTGGGTGCTTCCCTCTAAAGTCCATGCCCTTGCTGATAAATCACGCTTCCTCAGAATTTACTGTTTGGCAAGTTCACATCAACACGTATAAAAGGGTTTCCTCAATACTTGGCTATCAACCACTCTCTGGGATGTATGTAAATCTATCTGTTGGGTGTAAAAGTCTGTAAATAATGGTTTTATAGGATGTCTGTATAAACAGTAAACAATGGTCTATAGATGTGTGTGTGCCACACATCACTCTCCTCTTCTGCCTTACCAGTCTTATTCCTCTATTCATCTACGCCTTTGTCTTAAAAGTTATCAAAAGGAAACCTTAAAAAGATTTCACAGCATGAAAAAAGAAATACCTCACATTAATTTCAATCAATGTACCTATTACACACCCAAGTCCTAAGCATTGTGAAGGATTCAAAAGACAATACAGCCTCTGGAAGGGAAATTGAGACATAATCACAAGCTTTTACGATATACAGGAGGGTATGATTAAGTCCCATATGAGTTAGGAATACATTAAGAGAATTACTGATACAGGTGAGAATTACCAGACAGACAGACAGCAATAATGCATATAAACAACCAACAGGAAAATTCAACTCAACGTTTACTGAACGTGTACTGTAAGAAGGCACTGCGAGGAGTTTATCATTTAATAGGAGACACAAACAGGAAACTCTAATACAAGCCTGGAAAATGCTACGTGCCACAAGATAAACACAAAGTGCCAGAATTCATTCATTTCATTTAACAGTGCACATCGGGTAGGCAATGCTATAAAAACAAAACAGTATCTGCCACCATAACGTAAACTGACATCAAAAGAGGTGGCACCTAAATTGTGTTTTGAGGAGACAGGACTTTTCTCGGTACAGGCAGAAGACAGAATTGCCGAGATCTGATTGAAGCCAGTTTGGCCAGAGAGCCAACTGTTAGGTCCCGCCGGTAACTATCGGTAGCCTTCAATGCATGGGGGGAAAGAAAGAAAAAAAAAATAATAATAATAATGTGAGCAGAATCTGAAGAACCCTGGTCTACCGTCTGGCTGAAATATAGAATAAGTGAGGAATAATGTGGGAAGAAAAGCTAGAAGGGAATCTGTAACTGAAATTACTAGGACTTGAAATGCTTTCTTTCCCTTAAAGTGAAATACCACCAGGTGGAACCCAGGAACCTGAGAGTACAAAATTCAGAGGATCATAGAATCAAACAGCACTACTCAGAAGGATATATAGTTGACCCTTGAACAACATGGGTAATTAGGGGCACTGACCCGCATGTAACAGAAAATCCACATATAACTTTTGACTCCCCCAAAACTTAACTACTAATAACCTTCTTTTGACTGGAAGCCTTACCAATAAAATAAACAGGTGGTTAACACATACTTTGTATTTCATATGTATCACCTATTGTATTCTTACATAAAGTAAGCTAAAGAAGATAGTAAGACAATCATTAAAAGAGAAAATACATTTACAGTACTGTAAAAAACAAAAAATTATTATAAGTGGACCTGCACAGTTCAAACCCACGTCGTTCAAGGGTCAAGTGGCCTTAAGTGCTGTTCTGTGAACCCATGTAATGGCCTAGTGACTTTCCTATGCCAGCTCTCTGTTTTCAGGTTAGAGCAGTCAGGAGCCAGGAGTACCAAGATGTGCGCACAGGATCGTATTTGTCCTTGTCACTTCTGAAGGGGCAGCTAACTTGCTCAAAAATCAGGAGCAAAAATTGATATATTTGAGCCACAGTGTCTTGAGGCAGGTAAATGAGTCTATAAGTAGGTATACGTATGTGGTTTATTCCATTCGGACCCTACTTAATTAAACCTTTGTCTATTTAATCGGCATTTGGTAAATCAACACATGGTTAGAGGTAAATGAGGGTAAGTGATAGTGACAAACTAAGATCCAATTTCTTAAAGCAGTCACTAAAAAATGATCCCACTTACTCCACTTAGAGAACCAATGACTGGAAGGGGGGGGGACAATCCAAAAAGAAAAATTTCCCATAACTTTACTTAGTTTCTTTCATCTCCTTAGCCTTGTAGCCTGCCTATACTTCAACAGCTCTAAAAAATAGCATTGATTATCTTACCTTCTTAGGTCCAATGTATTTTACTACATTCAACAAGTAATATAGCCACTTAGAGACAACACAAAAAGAAAATGAGTCACTTAAGGTCACTTACCAAAGAGGGGGACCATCCAACAGCTAATAAGAGTATAATTTGTGCTTGGGGGTGACGGGTGGGCACATGCTCACACCCATAGAGAAAGCAAGGGTTACCTTTCCTAAAACTTTAACATCAGCTTCTGCTATCTTCTAATAGAGAAAACTTACCATCTTTCTCTTCCAATCAGCAGCTCTGTGAGCGCTTTCTAGCAATGAGTGCCTGAACATCAACTCCTACTCCTAACTCAAGCATTAAAAAACATCATGTGATACATAATGCAGTTTTCATTCTTTCCAGTGATATCCACCGCACTAGACATAGACATACTTCCAACTGGATTATTACTTCTCTACCTCATTAATAATAAAACTCATTTTACCAAAGTCAGAAACAAAGTCCCACAAACTAAGTACTATAGTCCAATATAAGGCCATGAAAGTCATTTGGTGGTTAAATTATTTACCATCAGCAATTATAAATTCAGTTGTCTCAATCAAGAGTTTATAGTCTATATTAAAGACTGAACCCTATGAGGTAGGTCACTTGGAGAAGCATTCTTTGTGGACCCAGCCTTAGGCAGAGATAGGAGTCACAAAGGGAGGTTATACTTTGGAGATTTAATTATTGGGCTATCACCAGCTTTATTTCCTAGCAAACTAAAAAGAAAAACAAAAACACAAGGGAAAAAAGAAAAAGAAAAAGAATCAAAATCAAAAGAAGTGGAAGGATGAAGATTAAGAAACTGGAGATACCCCAAAAGTCTGTTTCCTGTCTTTAATATAGCACTCTCTGGAATATCAAATGAAAGTTATCCTGTTAACCATTAAGTACCAAACTGATACAGGCAGCACAATCACAAATATTTGAGTATTGAAGCTGACTCATAAAAATCTAAAAATATTTCATGCTTTAGGCTCTTAACATACCATCAGTTTAACCCATTCCTTTCTTTCAATCATGTTATTTTAGAACCAACGTAAAAAGTATTTTTAACCTAGTTCTGGAAACTGTAATTAAATTGCAGCGAATACAGAGAGACACATGCAATTAGATTTTAAGGCATTATCATTCCTACATCCAATCCTGGATTTACTAAATCAGTTGTTAAATACCTGCACTATCCACTACAATAAATACATACATGTTTATGAAAAGGGTTGCCTAAGAGTCTTAACTGGTATCCCTTTGAGAGAATATCAAAATCCGTATATGAAAAGCCATTTCAAAATTGCTCTCTTTGTTAAATTTTCTGAGAATTCCAGTATATAACGTCCTTGAAAGGCTGAAATATCTTTTCAGATCACAGACAAGTACAATCATGTATAATCAAAACTTTAAGTTATGAGCATGGGGAACCAACAAATTTAGGGCAGAGTTTTTTTTGTTTTTTTTTTTTTTACCATACACTCAAAAATACTAAATGAATTATGCAGTATTTCTTCTAAGTCTTTTGAAAATAAAGACATTTTAGTCATTTTTTAAATGAATGAAAATGGAAGGAGCACAGAACAGCCAATTTCAAAGAGGCACCAAGTTACAATTTTTCAATATGAAGTACTCCTCCAGTTTAAGTGTTTGTATTGTACATCCATAAGAATACGGATGTACTGTATGTGGAATCCCAATGAAGATATTTACCAAAATAACCCACTACAAAATTTTCAGAATACAAAGGCTTGACTACGATAGTTTGATAAATTATACTGAAAAAGGAAAAGTTACTTACTACATGAAAATCAAAGAAAAACTCACAAGTGACAACATCCTTGAAAAAGCAAGCACACGGGTGCACACGAGCCCAAAGCAGGAACAACCAAAGCTTTTTTTTTTTTCCTTCTAGTTTTAAAGAATACTGGAGAGGTCTAGTTCTGTGAATTATGCAAAGGACAGCAAATATTAAGTTGTGTATTTACGCTACTGTACTTCCATTTTTAAAACATGCAGCTCAACTCCCCAGATACCATCATCCACAGAAACCATGCAGCTATCCAACAGACTTTCAGTGTCACCATTTATTATTTATAGCATTAAATGGGGGAAGTGGCTCTGATGTCACCGACCCTACCCAGTGGAATCACTGACTCAATAAACATTTTCACACTGGAGAAAATCTGGCTAGGAAAACATTGTGCTGGGTTAAGTAGATTCTTTCATCTTCCCTCTCAACCCTGGGGTTGAGGTGGTTACTGTGTTAGGAGAGATAGAAAGAAACTGTCAAGGTTTCCACAGGAAAGAAACCCTGAAGACTTCCTCCTCCCAACTCTCCAAAGCCCAGTTTGATTCCCCCAATGTTCAAATTGGCAGGTAATAGCTGCCATGTTTCTTTTCTTCCACCAATCCATCCACCAAGCAGCAACTTCTTCGCTTCTGGTAACCACTCTCTCACAGTCCTGTCTCCAAAAACCCCTTCTGGCTCCAAGTCCTAAGGCGGAAAGCGGTTGGGGTGTCCGTAGGGCCAGGAAGTCTGGCATGGCTACCAATGGCTAGTAACAGAAGAGTGATCGCTTCCCCCAGGGGCCTAGGATTCTCTCTCTCTCTTTTTTTTTTTTTTTTTTTTTTTTTAATAAGAAAGAACTGGCGGCAGTGATGAGGACAACCCTACCCCGCTCCTCCCCAATTTTTCCAAAGCAGCGCCGAAAAACATGAAGTTACAGTTTCCCTTTCCTGGGAGATGGAATCCGGAGTACCTGGGGCCTTGCTATGCAAACATCCCTCATCGCGGAGTAGGAAACCCTTTGTCCGAGAAGCCGGACACCACAGGGGCCCGGGAAAGAGGCCCCTTATACGTCACATGTACAAACCCCACAGCTCCCACCTCCACCCCTGTAGGGCCTATCCCGGCATCCACACAGCCCTACGCTGGGGAGAGGGTGCTGAGACCCCTACTAGGACGCGGAGACCGAGGCCCTGACCCGTCTCCTCCTAACCCCCCTCCCACCACCATCTCACTCGGCCTGAGTGGGGCTTGCAAGAGCGGTGCAGGCCTGGGCCGGAGAAATAGAGAAAAAAATCCCCTTCTAAGAGAAGGAGAATGAGATGCTAGACCGAGTGTGCGCTAAGGCCACAGCAGAAGCGAGCGAGGGTCCTTCGAGAGACGGGCCCGGATATAGGACAGAGGAAGGAATGAGAACCGAGAAGCACGGAGGGGGCCGGGCCAGGTCCGGCCTGAGATCTCGAGGGATCTGGAGGAAGCGCGCCGGCCCCGAGGCCAGGGAAGGCGGGGGGCCCAGGTCGGGGCCGCGGCGGCGGGGAAGGGCCGGAGCCGGCCTCGCGCCGGACGCTGAGGTGGGCAGGCCCGCCCGGGGCCGGTCGGACGGAAGAACGGTCCAGCGGGCCGCACTCACCATGAGCTCGATGGTCTTGTCCTCAATCACCGAGTCGGGCTCCATGGCGGCCCCGGCGGCCCCGCCTCGCTCTCCCCGCGCAGCAGCGAACGGCCCGGGCGGAGGAGGCGACGGCGGAGGCGGCAGAGGCGGAGGCGGCTATCGTACCCACTGTAGCTGCCAGCCCGCCCGGGCCGCCGGCAGCTCCGCCCTCCCCCTCGGCGAACGCAGTACGCCGATCGAGGACTACAGCTCCCAGCAGGCGCCGGGGAGCCCGCAGAGCGTTGTGGGAACGAGAAGCCAACACCAGGCTAATCTCTCTTGGCACCCCGAAGCTGAATTCTGAGCCGAAAGTAGCACTGGACTTTGAAAGTGGCACGTGCAAACCTAAAGAATGAAGGGCTCCTTCAAAACAGGGCCTCAGGAGCGCCACAACTACATGTCCCAGAAAGCCCTCGCGCGGATTCTCCTTCCGGCTAGTTTCCCCTGACTTCCTGGCAGCCCCAGGCGCTTCGGACCGGGACGGAAACTCCGAGGTAACTCTTCACTCGTCAGAAATCTTGCGTGTGGACAGATTTCCGCACATGCGCACTCGACGCCGCAGTGTCCACAAGACGCCTAGGTAGCGGGGAGGCTGGTGGGCGAGCCGCTGGTGATAGGGACGGATGTTGGAGACAGGTGGGTTCTAGGTGCGTTAGGAAGCCCTGGCGCTCAGGTGTGGGAGGGTGCCAGCCAGCGAAAGAAGCTCAGGCAAGGGAGGAGGCTCTGAGAGTTTGGGCATCCCAGGAGTGAGAGGTTTGGAAATTTAATTGGGGAAAGTGGGTTTATGGAGATGAACAATTGGTGCTGTCTGTACGCACCACGAACTGGGAAGAGCAGAGAAATGAAAGGGAACCTGTGCATATTGGGCCCCTCTTTGTCATTCGTTCAGAAAGTACTTATTTTTTAAACTTCCAGCCTCTGCCGGGTACCAGTTTAGGCACTGGAAATCAGCTCCGAACGTTACAGGGAAGGATTCGGTTATCATGGAGTTTAATTCTAGTGGTGGAAAAACATTAACCAAAAGACTGGGCGCTAAGAAGGACCACAGCTGGAGACCTGGAGACTCCTAGTGAATTCTGCCTTCATCTCTGTGTGAACTTTGTCAGGTCTGTCAGTGGTCACTAACCAAAGACCACTAGGGACACGCTGATTGAACAAGTTGGGCTAATTACTGGTTGCAATGAGGGAGAATATCCACCATGAAAAATCATAAGTAAGAGTTGTTAGGTGATTTGGGAGAGGGTGTAAGGAAGTGGGGCTTTACTCTGGATCAGATGCTATCAGGAAGTGGGGGTAATTCTATGATGGGGCATCTCAGTTTTTCCTAGAACACGGGACCACTAGATTGAGGTTGCAGCTGTAATTGGTAAAGAAGCAGAAACCCCTCATTAGCCAAGATGACGGATGTTTGGTCATTTTTTGTGGTTTGGACAATGTTCATGTTTTACCTGCTTTCAAATGTAACTAAGGAGCGATCTTGTCTTTGTCTTGATCTATCCATGGTCAGAGAATGGCCTCATCTGATGTTTACATTCTGCCAAACTGTGTTCAACAGGAGAGCACAAGGTCTACCTAAGAGGGCTAGCTATCATCTAGTAGCATTACAACTAAATATCAGAAGCTGCTTTTCTCTTTCTCTAGTGTTTTGCATTCTCTGTACCTGTAAAGTGAGGGGACTTGATGACCTAGAAATCTTTCTGTTTCTAAGGATCAAGTTATTACGGTAATTTGTATGCATGCAGGGCACAGTGTAAGTTCCACACTGGTAGAGTTTGAAGTTTCATAGTCCTTTGGTGCTTTCCACCAAAGGAATTAAAAGCAGTAGGAAAAGAGAGCACAGAATTGGAAAGTTACTGCCACTAACTTGCTGTCTGAATTTAACTAGAACCCTTCCCCTGTCTAGGCATTGGGACATTCATTAGTAAAACAGGAGTTAGGATAAATGACCTCTGTTTCACTTACCTTTTTGTATCATAATAAACCACGCCCAAGACTTAGTAACTTTAAAAACGGTGGTTTATTTTTACAATTCTGTGGGTCAACTGGACTCAGCTGGGCCCACATGGTATAAGCGGAGGTTACTCATAGAGACTGCAATCAGCTGGGAGCTCATCAAAATAGCTTCTCATCCTCTCAGGCCTGTCTTCTCCACCTGGTGTCTTATTCAAATTTCTGCACGGTGACTGGCTTCCAAGAAGATGAGCCCCAATGAGCAAATGATTATCAAGCTTTTCTTTGCACCACACTTGCTAATGTCCCGTTGGCCAAAGCAAGTCATAGAGCCAAACCCAGAGTGAATGTGGAAAGGGACTATGCAAGCTTGTTCACAAGCAATCATGGTTCACTGGGACTACCAGTGTAACAGCCAACCAAGACCTCTGAGTTCCCAGCATTTGCCACAGGACCTGGCACATAGGGTGAGGGTAGGAGTCACAAGCTGTATTCCCCAATATGTATGTTTATCCTACACCATATTTATCGTTTTAAAATTTGACATTTTCACAAAGTCTGAATTTCCATCTTATCTTGAAATATTAGAGAATCTGACTATATTGGATATACATGGCAACAATATGCAATGGTTAAGTAGCAACTAACTTCTTTATAGGAAGCATGTGCTCTATAGATTTTCACTGTCACCATTGCCCCCTGTTGTCTTCTGTCTGCAGGCTCCACTCATTTAAATTGCATGCCTAACCCATAGAGATATTTGAGTTTGCAGCCCTTGGCGTTAGAACTGTAATGGAGATAACTCAAGGTTTCTATCTTTTTATTAAAACCATATTCTACTGTAAGAGGAAAAAAATACTATTGGGTCAAATTCCAGGAGCTCAAGGAATTTAAAAAGTCTTATATTGATAGAAGCCTTACCCCAGCTATACGAGAGACAAGCTGAGCCAAGGCTTATCACTTTAGTCAAACAAGAACTCAGGTTCTCAGGTATTTTTATTGCTTCAGGCTTGAAGCCAGCTGGTGATTACATTTGGTCATCAATAAAGGCAGAAGGCCTTGAGGCATATTTCAGTTTTTCAGATAGCTCTGCTTTGGGGTTTACAAGACCTGCTAACAACAAGGTGGTCAGGTCCACAATCCCTTAACCAAAACCCTAAGGTCTGAAACGTATTCAGAATTCAAAATTGTTTAGATTGTACAAAGACAGTATGGTACACGTGCAGTATATGTAATATAACACAGTGGGGTCTAGGAGAGCATTTCATAATAAAATACATTAATTTTGTGCAGCAGAACTTATGTGAACCTGTTATCAATTAATAGGCTCTCAGTTCCAAGTTCTTTTACATACTTTGAAACACAGGAGTGGGACCCTCTGAATGTTTCCCCTCTCCTCTGCCTGCTGGCACAACGTTCCTAGAGGAACACAAGCAGATGGAGGATCTTCTCTTCCTAATTCCAATATACTTTATTTTCCTTCTTGCTTTTGTGGTATACAGCAGCAAATGGTTTGCAGAACCATATCCAAACCAGCCCCCCAACACATATACACGGGTGGCTGGGACAGTCATAGGGTGGCTTCCCGGTGAACTCAGTGACAACCTCAGTGGGAAGTTTCCTGCTCACCAGCCCTAACCTGGAGCACTTCAGCAAATGTCACCATCCAATGGGTCACAATTAACCGTCTTGCCAGTAAGGTCTGAATCTCAGCCTAGCTGTGAGGGTGGAAGGCTCCTCCAAGTTTCTTCCTCAGGTTCTCTGCATCAGCCCTAAAGGTAATGGTTGCTCCTTATGACTGCTGTTTCTCTATTTAGAGTTGTCTTTGCCCCTTAGTACTTGATGCCCTGTTCCTAGTTACTAGTTTTTTCTGCTTTTTGTTTCTTTTGTTTTTTAGATTCCACGTATAAGTGAAATCATCTGGTACTTGGTTTTTTTCTCTGTCTGACTTCTTTCACTTAGCACAATACCCTCTAGGTCCATCCATGCTGTCCCAAATGGCAAGATCTCACTCTTTTTTTGTGGCTGAATAATATCCCACTGTGTATGCATACCACGTCTTCTTTTAACATTCCTCAATCAATGGACTTGTAGGTTGCTTCCATATTTTGGCTTTGTAAATGCTACAGTAACATTGGGGTGCATGTATCTTTTCAGGTTAGTATTTTCATTTTCCTTGGGTAAATGCCCAATAGTGGAGTACTAGATCATATGGTATTTCTATTTTTAATTTTTTGAGGAACCTTAATACCGTTTTCCACATTGGCTGCACCAATTTACATTCCCATTAACAGTGAACAAGGGTTCCTTTTTCTCCACATACTCAGCATCACTTGTCATTTCTTCTTTTTGATACTAGTCATTCTGACAGGTGTTAAGATGAGATCTCATTGTGATGCTCCGTAGCTCAGGGGTTAGAGCCCTGATCTCGTAAGATGATATCTCATTGTGGTTTTGACTTGCATTTCCCTGATGATTAATGATGTTGAGCGTCTTTTCATGGGTCTGTTGGCCATCTGTATGTCTTTGTGGATAAAATGTTCAGGTCATCTGCCCATTTTTTAATCGAACATTTTTGGTGTTGAGTTGCTTAAGTTATTTCTATATTTTGGATGTTAACCCCTTATTGGATACATCATTCACAAATATCTTCTATTCAGTAGGTTACCTTTTCATTTTGTTTTGATATACAAAAGCTTTTTATTTTAGTGTAGTCCTAATATTGCATTTTTACTTTTGTTTCATTTGCCTGAGGGGGCATATCTAGACAAACGTTGTTAAGGCTGATGTCAAAGAAACTACTGCCTATATTTTCTTCTAGAAGTTTTATGGCTTCGGGTCTCACATCTAGGTCTTTAATCCATTTTGAGTTTATTTTTGTGTATGGTGTAAGAAAATGGTCCAGTTTCATTCTTTTGCATTTTTGAGAGAGAGAGAGAGGGAGAGAGAGAGGGAGACAGAGAATTCCAAACTGTGTTAGCACAGAGCCTGACACAGTGCTTAAACTTACAAACTAAGAGATCATGACCTGAGCAGAAATCAAGAGTCAGACATTTAACCTACTGAGCCACCCAGGTACCTCAATAATGTTTACTTTAAGCTGCTACATTTTGAGTTAATTTGTTCCACAGCAATAGATAACTAATAGAGTTGCAAAAGAGAGAGAGTATGCATGCTAATTCAAAGTATTGGACTCCCGTGAGTTCTCTTTTAATCAAGGCACCATAAACCCTTGGGAGGGTTTTATGTCTTTCCCTTTCTTATGAATACCTTTGAAGACAAAGAGTGGCATTTTAAAATGGTATATTTTGACCTGTGATGGGTTTTTTTGATTCAGATACATTACTATAGAGAGGGATACTGCACTGAATTTTTTTTAAGTTTATTATTTTTTTTTATTAAGTAAACTCTATGCCCAACATGGGGCTCAAACTCACAACCCCAAGATCAGAGTCACATGCTCCACCAACTGAGCGAATCACATGCCCTTCCCTTTTTCAAATATTTTTATTTATTTTTATTTTTTTATTTTTTTTTTAAGTAATCTCTTCATCCAGCGTGGGGCTCAAACTCATGATCCCAAGATGAAGAGTCACATGCTCTACCGACTGAACGCCATGCACCCTGCACTGAAATTTTGACTTAACTCATTTGCAACTAAAGTCAAAGAATGCAGTTCTTTTTGTTTGTTTGTTTAATCTGGAGAGGTTTTTTTAAGTTTATTTATTTATTTATTGAGAGAGAGAGAGAGAGAAAGCACGCATGGGGGAGAGGCAGAGAGAAGGGGAGAGAATCCCAAGCAGACCCTGTGATGCAGGCACAGAGTACAGCCTGGGGCTCAATCCCACAAACCAGGAGACTGAAACCAAGAGTTGGAAGTTGAACCTACTGAGACACTCAGGTGGCCCAAAGAATGCAGTTCTCTTAAGAGAAAATCTTGTGAAACTCTAGGAAAGAGAACAGCAGTAAGAAGTAGTAAAGATAGCAGCTGCCGGGCCGCCTGGGTGGCTCAGTTAAGCGTCTGACTTCAGCTCAGGTCATGATCTCACAGTTTGTGGTTTGAGCCCTGCGTCTGGCTCTGTGCTAACAGCTCAGAGCCTGGAGCCTGTTTCAGATTCTGTGTCTCCCTCTCTCTCTGCCCCTCTCCCACTCACACTCTGTCTGTCTCTCTGTCTCTCTCTCAAAAATAAGTAAACATTAAAAAAAATTTTTTGAAGATAGCAGCAGCCTGTTTATCCGTATGACTAGGCTCCATGCCTTATCCATCTATCTATAGAATTAAAAACAAGGTAGTTATCATAAACATACATATTAGCACATTTATTTGAACTGAAAAACAAAGCTAGACTTTATCTGACAGTCTTTTTGGCTGACTGGTTTGGTAGTGTAGACTGGCTTTGTCAATAATAGATTTTAGATGAGTTATATCTTTAGTTTCACAGTTTTTAGGAAAATACATTTAAAGCACGTAAATAGAAACATTTCACCAATTATTGACAGACATGTATGGAAGTTAATATTTGTGCTTTCCCAACCCTTTTTAAACTTATCAGGTTATATAAGATACCTTCAAGTGAAAGAGTAAAGAAAGGTTGTATTAGAATAGAATACACGATGCCACAGTAGCAAATTATCCCTCTGTATCAGTCCAGTCAGAGAAGCAGAATCACTCAGTGTGTTAAGGGATTTTTTTTTACAAGGAGTTGACCTTATATAATCGTTAAATCTAATTAAGCAGTCTCTGTAAGCCCATTGTCTTCACATTCAACACTGGATCGAAAGTCCATGGGGCAGGCAGTCAGGAAGGGAAGGAGGATATAAAATGGGGGAGAGCAAGCCTAAGCCAAACTGGAGCCCCATGAGGATAGACTGAAGCCTGTAAGTTCTTATTTCCTCTGGCCTTGGTGGTGTAGCTGTCCTGCAGAGGCTGGAGCCCTTCATCACATAGCTGACCGCACAATTGTGACCCCAGACTCAGAGAATCTAAAGAAGGCTGTAAGGGAACATGGAGTGACAGTGGACCCAGACACTCTTCACATCAAGCACGTAAGCGAGCAGACCAATGACAATGTGTATGGGCTACAAAATGACTTCAGTTTCACTTCTACTCTTCAAATCCCCCACAGGAACTACCTTGTGGCCCATGCTAATCAGAAACACAGTGGGACAAAATTCAGGGAAATGTCACTCAGCCTCACCAAGCAGACATCTTACTAAGTTTCCACACCCTGGGAACATAATGCCTAAACACACATTTTTTGTTCATTCACAGTCCAAAGAGGTCAGCTAGCCTTCTATCTTACAGTTACACCATCTAGAATTCATGGTCTCCCATATTGTTGGGAGAGAGAGGACAGAGGAGAGGGTCACCAGCTGTAACTGCCTTATCTCAGAAGCACATCATTCTTGCTCACTGTTCATTGGTCAGCACCTAATCATATGGCCCTAAGAAGCTGCAAGAGAGGCTAAACAATGTACTCTCCCTGCACACCTAGAAAAAAGGAAATAAAGTAGATGGTGAGTACATAGGACTGTCTCTGCTATGCAGGTATAATTAAAAATTATTTTGTAAATCTTGATAAAGACTTTTAGGTATGCTTTCCAGAAATTGAGACGGTGAATTTCTCTAGTGACTGTATAAAAAATGCTTTTACTAAGATGATTTCCAAAACTTTGCACTCAACAAAATTGATGGTTGAATTAATTTTAATGATAATTTAAAATTTTGTGGGGTGCTTGGGTGGCTCAGTTAAGCATCTGACTTTGGCTCAAGTGGTGATCTCGCAGTTCTTGAGTCTGAGCCCCACATTGTGCTCGCTGCCATCAGCATGGAGCCCACTTTGGATCCTCAGATCCTCTGTCCTCCTCTCTTTGTCCCTCCCCGACTCATACTCTCTTTCTCTCAAAAATAAAAACAAAAATAATAATTGTGCTGACCGGTCACTATGTAATATTTGACACAATAACTTTGAAGGAATCCAAAGAAGTTGCATAACATTGCTATAAGACAATTTTCTTTTTTACATAAACAAGCCTCTTAAGTACTAACATCCATAAAAATGTGACCTAAAAATAAATTTGAGTAGTACCTGGCTGGTTCAGTAGGTTAAGCATCTCACTTTTGATTTCAGTTCAGGTCATGATCTCATGAATCATGAGATCATGCCCTGTGTTGGGCTCCACAGTAACAGCCCAGAGCCTGCTTGGGATTCTCTCTCCCCCTCTCTCTCTGCCCCTCCCTGCTCACACACTGTCTCTCTCTCAAAGCAAATAAAAATAAACTAAAAAATAAACAAATAAAAATTTGATGCTGAATCCTCTCATTCTAGCAGTGAGTAATATTCATGCATGGATATGCAAACTATTTAAATTATTGGTTGATTTAAAGAAGTAGTTCTAATAAAATTATGTTTAATTGTTGTTTATCAAAATGTTAATGTACTGTTTGACCACTTGCATTTAATAACAATTACAATGATTATTTTTTAAGTTTATTTATTTATTTATTTAGAGAGTGCGCGCGTGTGCGAGCACAAGCAGGGAGGGGCAGAGAGAGAGGTAGAGAGAGAATCCCAAGCAGGCTCCACACCAGCAGTGCAGAGCCCGATGTGGGGCTCACTCTCACGAGTCATGAGATCATGACCTGAGCCAAAACCAAGAGTCAGGGACTTAACAGACTCAGCCACCCAGGTGACCCTACAATGATAATATAAATGCAGAAAGCTTTTTTTTTTTTTTTTTACCAACATTCCAAGCCTGTGATCACCAAAAATGAAAACTATAACATAAGAGATATAGGATAAGGTGAGCATTAAAACTTTCAAGCATAAAACTTGGGGGTGGGGGGGGGCGGGAGAGGGGAATGGAATGGAGATAAGAATTCAAGGAACAAAAAAAAAAAGGATATAAAATTTCCACCTATTGAAAAACAGCTTGTTCATGTATATTTTAAAAGGATTATGGTATGAAATTACTATATATTTAAATTTCACTGAGAAGAGTAACAGAACAGCTTTGTTTTTAAATGTCAATATTTACAATACACTGAAAACCATATTCTTCTCGACTCTTTAAATTTATGCTGAAATTGGGGCGCCTGGGTGGCGCAGTCGGTTAAGCGTCCGACTTCAGCCAGGTCACGATCTCGCGGTCCCTGAGTTCGAGCCCCGCGTCGGGCTCTGGGCTGATGGCTCAGAGCCTGGAGCCTGTTTCCGATTCTGTGTCTCCCTCTCTCTCTGCCCCTCGCCCGTTCATGCTCTGTCTCTCTCTGTCCCAAAAATAAAATAAAAACGTTGAAAAAAAAATTAGAAAAAAAAATTTATGCTGAAAAAATTTAGATATTTTAAGAAATGAGTAATTCTATAATGTTTCAAACTTCACAAGAGGAAAAAAAAAGTCAACGATGCTCTAGATCATTTTGGTGAATGCAGAAAGGGTCTTGGCTTCCTGAGTGCCAAGACTCAAGTCTAGGATCTTGAACAAGACTATACATGTGCCAAGAAGTCTTTGATGTAGATGTGAGAGAGTTGGATTTAGAAAATATTTCCCCTCAATAATAGCCACGGACATACCAGTTAAAACCAGGTAGCCAGTCTGTGTGTCCCACGCCTCACTCCTGAGTAGCAACATGGCGGGCACGTAGCACAGAAGGCTCTTCCCAGTGTAACTCCCATACACCCTTCCAAATTCATTTCTCACTATGCTTTCCTCCACTTCCTGTTCTGGCTCCTCATTTTTCCCAGAACAGACCATCAACCCTCATAACTTCACGTTTGCAGGTCCCTCTTTCTGGCAGTTCTCCCATCTTGGAGAGGATGAGGTGGGTGCTTGCAAGCAGATTCCAAAATGAGGGGCAATGAGAGGTAGGGCAGTGCATTATTCGGCAATTTAGTGTGAACTTTTTTTGTCAGAGCCTATCCCAGGCCGTTCTATAGGTCCTGAGCAACTTGGAGGGTTCCAAGGATTAAGAAATTTATCCCAAGGAGTATCCTAAGTTCTGAGGAAACCAGCTGGCAGAAAACAGGTAAAGAGGAATGAAGTTATGTAGGGATTTCCTAATGAACCAGATTCTAGCTGCTAGAACACAGAAGTTATAAGACTGAGGTTTCCAGCATTAATCCCAATGAGTTTTTTGCTTGTGTATTCAGGTGCGTCTCTTGTTGATGGTCTTATTCTCTTCCCTCCCACCTGAATGGGAGTGTTGTATGCCTGCTTCTCCCTTTTTTTTTTTCTCTCTGCTGGAGGAGCTTTGTAACCAGTAGCGGCTCAGAATTACCAAACTTGAAGGAAAGTGTATGCACAAGGAGCCTTATCTATGTAACAAGATGTGAAAATGGGACGCTTTCAGTCTGGAGTTTCAGCTGTGGCCTCAAACCTGAAAATAATAGGTGTCATTTTAATGCAGAGTCTTAGATGAAGTTTGGAAGGCCTATGAAGGAGGTTGTCCAAAAACCAGTTCTGCCAGCTTAATCAGCCCATCCCCCTACTTTGAGGGTGTACTGGAGAGATTTGGAGACTGATCAGCTAAGACAGAAGAGCATTTATAGAATTCTTCCCTCCTAGTACTGCCCAAGTGCACGGCAGGGGGCCTTCAGGGGCCACTCAGATACAGAAGTGTGTCCCCTAGAGTTCGGAAACATGGGCACTGGGTCCTCATTCTTGTCTGCAAAAGTGAGTATGTGGGCAGTCCAAAGGCTGAGTGGCAGCCCTCTTTTCACAGAGAGAAAATACCCGTTTCTGGAAAGGCCTGCACTTCCAAAATTCTGAGGGGCAAACATGCATGCTTGTGGGGGCAAGCCAGGGATTCCACAAAAAGATTGTCTTAAGACGGTTGCTGACTGGAGTGCCTGGGTGGCTCAGTCAGTTAAGCGCCTTGACTCCTGATTTCCGCTCAGGTCATGATCTCACAGTTCATGATTTCGAGCCCCATATTGGGCTCTGTGCTGACAGCACAGAGCCTGCTTGAGATTCTCTGTCTCTGTCTCTCTCTCTCTCTGTCTCTCTCTCTCTCTCTCTCTCTCTCTCTCTCTCTGCCCCTTCCCCGCTCACTCTCTATCTCTCAAAATAAAAATAAACTTTAAAAAAAAAGAAAAAAGAAATGGATGCTGACCAAGAGAGCCATCTGGAGGGGGAAGGTGATTCCTACAGTTGTACCCTATGAGGGGTGCAACATAAGAAGGAAGAGATTAAGAGGGGAGGAAGTTTTGGGGCAGCTAGCCAGAGGAGGTAACTCTTATCTGGAAATAACAGGAACCCCAAAAAGTGCCCCTTGAGAAAAGATACCAGCCTTTGACATGAAATATTTAGGAGATACAGGTGCCGGATTGTAACTGGGCAAGTCAAGGTGTTTTCTCCCTTGCCTCAGGTTGGGCTCCCCAGGATAGTCCTCAAGAAGTATCCTGAGATGATACTGGACAAGGGCTTTATGAAGAAGTACTCCCAGGAAAATACCTGGGTGGCTTAGTTGGTTAAGCATCCAACTTTGGCTCAGGTCATGATCTCGGGGTTCATGAGTTTGAGCCCCATGCCACGCTCTAGGCTGACAGTTCAGAGCCTGGAGCCTGTTTCGGATTCTGTGTTTCCCTCTCTCCCTACCCCTCCCCAGCTTGTTCTCTGTCTCTTTCTCACAAAAAAATAAAAAACAATTAAAAATTAAAAAAAAAAAAAGTACTCCCGGGAGAAACCTGTTACGGAATGGGGAACCAAGAAAGGGAAGGTGCACTCTGAGGCAGAGTTCAGTAAAGTAGGGTTTGGGCCTCAGGCTGATCCTGCATGATGCTCCGGGATATAAGTGACTCCCCAGGGTTGGTCCTAACTTGAGCCTGAGCTTTCCTAATCCTGGATCAGTCAGTCAGCTTCCAGGCACTTCTGGCTCTCTATGCTTTGGGCAAAGCAGCAGCAATAGGAGGGCCATCCTTGAAAAACAGTACATTTGATCCTTGAGCAATTTGGCAGTTAGGAGTGCCAACCCCCTGTGCACTCGAAAATCCACATATAACTTTAGACTCCCCAAAAACTTAACTTACAGCCTACTATTGACTAGAAGCCTTACCGAAAACATAAACAGTCAATAGTATTTTGCATATTATACGTATTATATGCTATATTCTTAAAATACAGTAAGCTAGAGAAAAGATAACGTTAGGAAAATCATAAGGAAGAGAAAATACATTTATAGTACTATGCTGTTTCAGAAAAAACCTGAATATAATTTAAGGGGATCCATGTAGTTTGAACCCATGTTTTTCTGTACATGTTCTAGGTGCCCATCACCCTTAACGGTAACACTTCTGCTGTTCTAGGTGGCTTGCCTTTAAAGGTGTCCTAGATCTTCATCCCTGAGGGGTCTGAGGCCATGGATACTTTTATCAAGCTGGGAGTGCTGTCATTGACTATTCAATGGGGCAGGGGCATTGGGGGATGCCTTTGTGGCAGGGGATGGGGGGGCTTTCACTCCTACAACTGAGCTGGTAGCACAAGGGCTCACTGAGCTAGTGCCACAAAGGGAGCATGCATGGTCTGCAGTTCCCAGCCTCACTCCTAGGGGAGTTGTACAAAGTCCTGTTCTAGCTCTTCATCATAATGATGTATTGCATGGCGTCTTCTGTTTCCATTTCTGTCTTATTTGCCTTCTGTAGTCTCAGTGTATCAATATTAGCTTCCCGTGGCTTTCACAACAAATTGCCACAAACTTGATGGCTTTGAACAACAGAAATTTATGCTTTCACAGTTGCAGAGGCCAGAAGTCTGAAATTAAGGTATGGGCAGGACCATACTCCCTCAAAGTCTCTAAAAATTCCTTCCTTTCCTCGTCTTTTCTTTTTCTTCCATGTTTTAATTATGGTAAAATATGCATAACTTAAATTTATCATTTGACACATTTTTAAGTGTACAGGTCAGTGGCATCAAGTGCATTCATGTTGTTGTGCAGCTGTCACCACTGTCCATCTCTGAACTTCGTAACGTTTTCCCAGACTACATACCCATTAAACAATAGCCCCCCATCCCACCTCCCCCCAGACTCCAGCAACCACCATTCTACTTTCTAGCTCCATGAATTTGACTACTCAAGGTGCTTCATGAAATGGAATCATCTAGTATTTGTTCTTTTGCAACTGGCTCATTTCACTTAGCATAGTATCTGTAAGGTTCACCTATGTCATAACATGTGTTAGAAATCCTCCTTTTTTAAGGCCGAATGATATTCTATTGTGTGTATATGCCACATTTTGTTTATCTATGCCTCTACTGATTGACACTTGGGCTGCTTCCACTTTCTGGCTGTCGTGAATAATGTAGCTATGAACATGGCTGTACAAATATCTCATCAAGTCCCTGCTTTCAATTCCTTTGGGTATAGACTCAGAAGTGGAATTTCTGGATCACATACAATTTTATTTTTAATTTTTTTGAGGAACTGTGGTACTGTTTTCCACAGCAGCTGTACCATTTTACATTCCCACCAGCAAACGCCCAAGTGTTCTCATTTCTCCACATCCTTGCCAACACCTGCTATTTTCTGTTTTTTTTTCTTTTTTGTTTTGTTATTGTTTGTTTTGTTTTGTTTTTGATAAGAGCCATCATAACATGTGTGAAGTGTTATGTCATTGGGATTTCAATTTGCATTTCTCTTATAATGGAAGATATTGAGCATCTTTTCGTATACTTGTTGGCTATTTGTTTATCTTCTTTGGGGGAATGTCTAGTCAAGTCCTTTACCCATTTTTGAATCCACTTGTTTTTTTGGCTTTCTGTTGTTGTGTTATAGGAATTTGTTACACAATCTGGATACTAATTTCTTAAAAGGTATATGATTTGCAAATATTTTCTTCCATTCCCTTTTTATTCTGTTGATAGTTTTCCTCGATGCATAAAAGATAAATTTTGATGTATTTGATTTTTTGTTGTTGTTGACTGTGCTTTTGGTGTCATATCCCAGAAATGTTTGCCAAATCCAAAGTCATGAAGTTTTTCCTGTTTTCTTCTAAGAATTTTATACTTTTACCTCTTATTTTTAAGTCTTTGGTCCACTTTGAGTTCATTTTTGTGTATAATGTAAGGAAAGGGTTCACCTTCATTCTTTTGCTATTCTTACCTCTTCAAGCATCTGGTCCTTCCTTGTGTTCCTTGTCTTGTGGCATCACCACTCCAGTTCTGTCCTGGTGCTCACAAGACCTTTTTCTCTTTCTCTCTGTGTTTCTCTTCTATGTCTGTATCTTATAAGGAACCCATTATTGGCCCACCTTAACCCATGATGATCTTAAGATCCTTAATTGCATCTACAAAAACACTTATTCCAAATAAGGTCACATGCTGACATTCTGGGTAGAAATATTGGTGGAGGACCACTATTCCTCCTACTATAATGTCCACTCTAATCTCCTTTGCCACAAGCAATTTTATTACCGATCCTTTTGTTTCCCTTCCTTAGAACGATCTTTATCATCCTCTGCCACATCCTACTTAAAACATTCCACTCAACCCAATAGTACCAGGTCCTGATCTATTGACTTTTTTAGCTATAACCCTTCCTTAGTTTTTTAGTGGTTGCTCTAAGGATTGCAATATACCTCGTTAACTTTTTACAGCCTACATAGAGTTAATATTTTAACATTTCACCTAAAGTATAGAAAACTTGGAACTATATATGGATCCATTTATCCCTTCCCATCTTTTATACCATAAATGTCTTATGTGTTACATCTACATACATTACAAACCTTACAAGACAAAATGATACATTAAGCTTTAAATTTTTTGATGTATTTCTTTTATTTTTTTTTTGTTTATACATTTTATGGGAGTTTTTACTTTTACTTTTTTTTTCATTTTATTTACTTGAGAGAGAGAGAAAGACCGAGTGCAAGCATGAGCTGAGGAGAGGGGCAAAGGGAGGGAGAGAGGGAGAGAGAGAGAGAGAGAGAGAATGAATCCCAAGCAGGCTCCATGCTCAGCACAGAGCCCAACATGGGGCTTGATACCATGACTCTGGGACCATAACCTGAGCCAAAATCAAGAGTCAGATGCTCAAATGACTGAACCACCCAGACACCTCTAACTTTTGATACTTTACTCATAATGGGTCTTGGTATGGGTCCCTTTGGGTTCATCTTCTTTGGAACTCTTTGGGTTTTCTTGATCTTGATGTCTGTTTCATTCTCCAGATTAGGGAAGTTTTCTGCCATTATTTCTTTAAATAAATTTTCTGCCTCCTTTTCTCTTCTGCTTCTGAAACACCTAAATGTGGGTGTGTTGGGCTATCTTTACTTTTTCTCTTTTTTTCATTTTTGCTGCTCTGGTTGAATGAGTTCCAGGACCCGATCTTCCAGTTCACTGATCCTCTCTTCTGCTTCAGCTAGCCTGTTTTTGAACCTTTCTATCGTATTTTTCATTTCAGTTATTGTATTCCTCAGCTCTGTGACTTCCTTTTGTGTACCTTCTTATATTTTCTCTTTATTGAAGTTCTTACTTTGTTCATCCATTCTTCTCCTGAGATTGATGAGCATCTTTATGACCATTATTTTCAACTCTTTGTCAGGTAAAGCACTTAACTCTTTTTCATGAACATCATTTTTTGAAGTTTTACCTTTTTTTTTGTTTGTTTGTTTTGGAATATATTCATCTCTATGCCTTTATTTTTCTTGATTCTGTGTTGGTTTGTATGTATTACATAAAACAGCCACATCTCCCAGTCTTCAGGAAGGGCCTCATGTAGATGAAGCTTATTGTTTAACCTTGCCCTAGCTCTTGGTTGTTTCTCAAACCTTTATGATTGTCCAAGCAACCTACTTTTTTTTTAGTGGCTTTTGGTAGCTGAGAGTAGCTTCTCAGTGTCAATATCAGTTAACACCCAGATTCAGACTGATTGAAAGTGAGACTCATGGGCAGCAGCTTTTAAAGTATGCAAATAATTATAGTCCTATAGGACTGCAAGCATAAGCTTCACTGGCCACAGAGCCATATGATCTAGAGATGCCCCCTGAGCAGCAGCTGCAAGACTCAGGCTTCTAGGTGAGTGTACAGCTCTTTTCTGGGAGATACTGGCAACCTATAACAAAGCAGAGGCAGAGTGCCGAGATGTGTCCACTGGCCTCCATCCCTGGAGAGTACCTCAGTGGGTCTCTACATGTGTGCCGAACCTGAAGCCTGTCTCTCAGTCTGAAACTCCAGGACAAGCAAATAGGTCTTGTTCACAGAGACTGGGGGTATGTTTCATTCTGCTCTCTGCACTGTGCCCTGGGGATAGTAGACATCCAAGAACTATCTCTGATTGTTGCAGACACATGGGACGCAAGGAACACAAGCGCACACAGATGCAAGGCATCAAGAGGCATTGGGCAGTAGCCTCAAAAAGCAGGCACTGGGCATAATAACCAGGGCACCAGATGCATGTACGAGCTCCCTTCTGGGAGACATTGACCTCTAGAGAGTGGCAGAGGAAAGCATGAAGACAGCACCTGCCCTCCAAGGTCTCTGGAGAGGATGACAGTCAGCTCTTAGGTGTGTGTGTGTGTAATTAGAAGCCTGCCCCTCAGGCATAGCTCTGAACGTAAGATAATAGGCCTCTTTCACTGAGAGATTGGACGTCTTAGTCTGTTGCCTCTTTACCATGCCCTTGGGGTGGTAGCTGGTTAAGAACTGTTTTTTTGTTGTTGTTTTTTTTAGTAGACTCTATACCCAATGTGGAGCTCAAACTCACAACCCTGAAGATCAGGAGTCACAAACCTCTACCTCCTGAGCCAGCCAAGCACTCCAGGAGCTCTTTTTTTATTTGTTACAGACCTGTGGGACCCACAAGCGTAAGTCCCATTGACCACCAGGGCCAAGCAACCTAGGGGTGTCCCCTGGGCAACAGGTGCAAAAATCAGGGTGCCAAATGAGGGTCCAAAGCCCCCTTCCAGGAGATACCTGTGCACTCAAGCAAGGCAGAGAGCATAAGAATGGTGCCTACTGGCCTCCATCTTGGGGCAGTATTTTAGTAGACTCCTGGATGTGTGTCACATTAGGCTAATGCTTTAAGATAAGCAAATAAGTCTCTTTCACAGAAAGCCCTGGGAGCTTTTCAGTTGATTACCTCTGCACTGGGCTTTGAGGTTGGGTGAGTCTGTGCACATGTCCCTTTAAGAGTTGTTCCTCAGTTCTTTATAGCCTCGTGGTTCTCATGGACTCAAGCCCCCTTAGCATTTATGTATGTATGTATGTATTCAGAGACAGAGACAGTGCAAGTGGGGAAGGGGCAGAGAGAGAATCCCAAGCAGGCTCTGCACTGACAGTGCAGGGCCTCAAACTCACAAAACTACATCATCATGACCTGAGCCAAAACCAAGAGTCAGATGCTCAACCGACTGAGCCACCCAGGCACTCCCCCATTAGCTTTTAAAGATAGATGTTTGGGGACTCATCTCTCAGGTGCATGTCTTAAAAGTTGGGGTACAAGAGGTGGAGTTCCAACCATTCACTCCTCAGTGAAAAGCTTGGGGTTTTGCGTTCCCTTCTGATTATGAGCCACCACACTAACGGTAGGCTTCATGGGGAGATTGTCTCTCACTTTCTTCTATCTTTTATGTGAGTTTTTTCTGTTGCACCCAATGTGTAAGCATCATTCAGCTGGTTTGGGTGTTTTTTGTTTTGTTTTGTTTTGTTTTTGTTTATCAGAGGAAATTGTTCCATCTGTACTCATAGGTTCAGTGAGTCTATGGAAGGAAGTGAGTTCAGGATCCTCATACATCGTCACCTTGGACTGGAAGAGATACATCTTTTGGAGGACCACAATTCAACCCTCTCCATCTGTCTTCTGGCCTCCATTCTTTCTAAGTCAGTAGTCAATTCAAGTTGTTCTCCAGTATGTAATTTGCCATTTTTCTTTGGTGCTTTCAAGATTTCCTTTTTTTTTTTTAATTATTTTTTTAATCTTTATTTTTGAGACAGAGACAGAGTGTGAGCAGGGGAGAAGCAGAGAGAGAGGGAGACACAGAATCTGAAGCAGGCTTCAGGCCCTGAGCTGTCAGCACAGAGCCCAACACGGGGCTCAAACTCACAAACCGTGAGCTCATGACCTGAGCCGAAGTTGGATGCTCAACCAACTGAGTCACCCAGGTACCCCAAGATTTCCTTTTTATTTTTGGTTTCAACAGTTTCATTATGATGTCCCTGAGTATGGGTTTCTTCATATTTTTCCTACTTAAGATCTGCTGACCATGAATTTATCAATTTTTATGTCTTTCACTAGATTTGGGGCAATGCCAGTCATTTCTACAAATATTTTTCTGTGCTGTCTCTACCTCCTCCTTCTTGATATTATCCTATAGGTCACTGAGTCTCTGTTCATTTTTTTACCCATTTTTTTCTCTCTTCTGTAGATTGAGTAATTTCTTTTACTAACTCTTTATCACCTCCACTGTGCTGGTAATCCTATCTAGTGAATTTTTTGTTTTGGATATTGTTTTTTTCAATTCTAGAATTTATATACACATATATATTTAATGTTTCTTTATTTATTCTGAGAGAGAGACAGCATGAGTAGAGGAGGGACAGAGAGAGAGACACACACAGAATCCTAAGCAGGTTCTGGGCTCTGAGCTGTTAGCACAGAGCCCAACATGGGGCTTGAATCTCCGAATCATGAGATCATGACCTGAGCTGAAGTCAGACAATTAACCAGCTGAGCCACCCAGGCTCCCCTTTATCTTTTTTTTTTTTTTTAACACATATAGCTTCTGTTTTTCTGCTATGATCTCCTTTTCATTTATTGCAAATCAATTTTCCTTGATACCACTGAGTGTAGTTATAATAAACTCTTTAAAATCCTCTTCTAAATTTCAACATCTGAGTCTTCTCAAAATTGGTTCCATGGGCTATCTTCTCTCTGGAGAGCAGGTTTCATTTTCCTGTTTCTTCATAAAGTAATTTTGTACAGTATCCTGGGTGTTCTGAAGGTCATGCTGTAGAAACTGGATTCTGTTGTATTTCTCTGAAGAGTGGTTTTGTTTTCATTGTTGTTTCTAAGCAGGCAGTAAACCTGGTGGTTTTCAAACTGTAAAGTCTGTCTCCTGGGCATGAGCTCAAATCTCAGTTCATTTCTTTTATTTTTAAGCTGGGCTGCTTGCAGTTAGTCCTGTGTGTGCATAGTTCAGGAATGAACTAGAGTTTAGGCATTGTTTATACACACAATCTGGAGCTTCTTGTCTCTCTCTCTGCTTTCTGGGATATCCCTCCTCACTTTATAGCAGCACAGTTGTCCTGAAGTTTGTTCTCTCATTTTTAAAGCAGAGAGACTGAGAATTTTCTTTGAGACTTTTTGCTGCCTTGAACAGCACCAACTGCCCTGTACCCTGAGGCTAAAGGCCACAAAAATTGGAAACACCTCATGCTATTCTCTTCTTTCAAGTGTCAACCCCCCTCCAGTATATACTTGCCTTTATTTACTCTCTAGTGTCTTCAGGTTGTTGTTGTTGTATTTTTGGCTTTGTCTTGCATTTGGTCTAGAGTTTATAGTAGTTACCTGTGGGAACATCAGATTTACTCATTGCTCAGGAATAGCACAGTATACCCATGTTTTTTCCTTCTCCATCAGTTCATTGTAGACAGCCTCTTCCAGTGAAGCCATAGGTATCAGCTAAAGTTGAGGCATTAGTGGGGCTCAGAACTGGAAGAGTATTAAGTCACCCAGTAAATCATTCAGAGCTATATTTTCAAATGCAGAATATACTTTCTCTAAAGCCAAAAGAAGCCTGCCAAACCTGATGCTTCTTACTTAGTATTAGGAGTTTCAAGGTGCAATAATAATTCCTATACTCTAATGGGAATGTCCTGGCGTGACATGCCCCGAATCACTGAGCACTTCAGAACCACCCTAGCATAGCAAGATATTTATCTCCCAACCTATGGAGCACATGGTCTTACCAGGCACCTAGAGTAGTTGCCACGTCTTGCTCATCAAGTCCAGTTAATATGTATCTGTATAATAGACCAATGTAATGTTCCATGGAAGATCCAGAAAATCAGGGTCCACTGGGCTGTGTTTTGACAGAGAACAGTAGAGGTAACAGAAGAGCCCTGAGGCAAGACTGTGAATGTATGCTGGTGACCATCCTACGTAAGTGCAAATTGTTTCTCATCTTCCTTTCTGATGGATATTGAAATACGTTCATTAGATCAGCAGCTACATGCTATATAAGAGAGGCTAAGTTGCTTCGTTCAAGTATAGATCCTACATCATACAGAGCAGTTGCAGTGAGACTACCACTCAGTTAAGTTGGCAGTACTCCACTGTCGTCTGTGGTTTTCGTATGGACCAGACTGGTAAATTAAAATGGAATATAATGAGGGACTACTACCCTTGAATCCTTCACGTTTTTAGTGTTAGCACATCATTCCACCCAAGAGGCAGTATTGTTTGCTGTTTGTGAATCAGTGTCTCAACCAGACTTGGAGTGGATTGTAGTTCAGGAGCTTTCATTTGGCCTTTCCTACTATAATAGTCCTTATTACGTAGATCAAGGAAGTAATGCAAGGGCTCTCCCAGACACTAAGCGTATGCAACCTGATTGTGCATTGGGGTACAAAGGAAATGGTCACTAGGTGTATCTGTGAAGATTTGGACCCACTGTAAAAAAGACCTGGGTCAGGACTGCATATATTGTCTGGCCTCCAGAACCCCTCCTCTCTAATGATGGGTCTTTGATGTGCTTTACCTTTGGAACTTTTTTTTTTTTTTTTTTTTTTTTTTGAGAGAGACACAGAGAGAGAGAGAGACAGCATGAGTATAGGGGAGGGGCAGAGAGAGAGGGAGAGCGAGACTCTCAAGCAGGTTCCACTCTTGTCAGCACAGAGTCCAACACGGGGCTCGATCCCACAAACTGTGAGATCCTGACCTGAGCTGAAATTAAGTCAGATGCTTAACTGATAGGCGCCTCTAGTTTTGGAACTTTTAATCCCCTCCTCAGCACTCAGTCGTGGTAGTTCCAGCATAGTACCTCATTTAATGTGGGCATCATTTTTACCAAGTATTGAAGTACTGTCCCACTATTAGAGTCAGTTCCAAGGACCCTTGTCAGGGTATTAAACATTAAGTCCTGGAAGAGATCCCCATATCAACAAACACTCCTTTAACCAGACTGGTATTCCATCCCACAACCCCAAACCCTGCTTCAGCATCCTCAAGGTGCACTTATAAGAAGTACTCTTGGTTCTCACTGATACATAATAGCCTGGTCCTGTAGCTTCTTTCATGAGTAATTCTTTTCCACCCTTAGCAGGGCCAGCTCTTCCCCAGATCGGTCATGCTGAGACTTAACCTTAGTTATTGGCCTAGTGTCCCAGAGGGGATGGGGCATATTATTGAAGAAGGGAGGTATTGTGCAGGACATCTGCCTCAGTTGAGGTCTCTGCAGGGAGGGTCCTACTTTTGTCCACTAGCAAAAGAACGTGATTCTGGGCACTTTTGCATGCCCGCATGTTCAAAGGGATCTAAAAGTTTTGTGTTCTCAAGTGCATCTTCCCAAATATCATCACCCCAAGTTTCAGGGTCCCACTCATTCCCCATCAAAGTCCTGACTTCAGTATGGGAGACTTACTGAGGATGCAAAGTTAGCTGTTGCTAAAGTTCTTTTTTTAAAATACAGTCTTATGCCTGGACTTCAATGTAATTTACCTTCCAGACAAGTAAATAGCAGTCTTTTTAAAAAGCTACTCAAAAGAGGCCCCTTGACTTTCATTTCTTGCCTTAAATTAGTAACTATCTGTATTGAGCCTGTCATTTTCTCTCTTCCATGCATCAATAGCATCCAGCAACAATAAACTAATTTCATAGCCCTTTAAATGATTGTTTCCTCTGTATTGCACAAGCTCCCATAACTCCTGTCAGCTATATCTGGTTCTAGTTGAGCAAAGGTACATATGTGAGTAATGGCAGTGCTACAGCATCCCAGGTGCTGACAACATGCATTTCCATCAGTAAGAATGTCCTTAATGCCACGTGGCCAGCAAGTGATCAAATTCCAAAATCCCATCCTTAAAGTCTGCGTCCTAGGACCAATACCAATTTCAAACGTTTTCGGTAGATTTCCTCAGAAGTAGACTATGAAGTGGGAATTTGGCAGCAAGGAATCTATTAAAGAAATGCTCCCAGGAAAAACTGGAAAATGACTAGAAGAAGTGGGATAGGAGGCGGGGGGGGGGGAAGCAAAGCAAGGGTGAGACTTCAAACAAAGTCCCATGGAGGGGGCCTTTAGCCTGATTCCACAACGGAACTTTGGAATATAAATTATGCCTCAGAGTTTGCCCTGACTTGTTACAAGGAACCTGGGCTTCTGTACTCCTACTTTCATACTCCAGGCAATCACTGGCTGTGATCCACCTTTTGGTGGGTGGATGTAAGTTCCCAGGCTCTTCTGACTCTGTGCCTATATAGACACAGTGGCTCCAGTAGCCCTGGAGCAGGCCTTTGAAGAGAGTCTCAGGTGTGGATGGTGAGAAGCAAAAGACACAAAAGCTGGGGGGCAGGTAGGGAGGTGGAGGTTAGCAAACATTATAAAGGGGACTTGGGTGGAGCACCAGATGTATCCATTACATACCTGTTACCTTTCCTTCCCTCCCTGACTCCTTAATTACTTCTCCAACCCTGGAGGAACCAGATGCACCTAAGTGGGAAAGAAGAGGAAGAGAGCAAAGTGGTAGAAACGGTGAAGTGCGCTATACTGGGATGGGCTCTGTTATACTGGGGTAACAAGTAGCCCTAAAATCTCAGCAGCTGATACAATAAAGTTTATGTTTTGCGTAGGCTTCACGTCCTACATGAATTGGCAGAGAGGACTGTGCTCCCCATGGTCACTAGGGACTTAAGTTGTTAGAAGGGCCACCGTCTTACTCTGCCCCATCTTGAACACACAGCTCCCCCGGTTTTCGTCATGGGAGAACTATGCTTGCATGGGCTTTTCGGTGTGCTTTAGCACAAGTGCGACAGTCACATGTCACTGGGCAGCACAAGTCACAAAGCCCTGCCTGACTGCACAGGAACAAGAAATGTGGGGATCAAATGGTGCAGTCGGTGATTGTCATCCCAGCCATGCCTGTCTTTTTACTACAAGCTTCTAAGTCTAGTTCAAACTTCAGCTGAATGAGAAAAAGTTATAAACCAAATGAGAAAGTAAAACTTGGTAGCTAGAAGTAATCAAATAATTTTGGAACACCTATAAGATTTGCCAGAGATTTTATCACTGAGGCAGGGGGAAAAGATTTTTACCTAGCAGAGAGGATAGGTACATAATAAGTGAATAAGCTTACCAATAAACAACTGAAAATAACCAAAATGCCTAACTGTATTGTAACCTATTGTGGTTAAATAGATTAGATTATGTGCATTCACAGGTGGGTAGATCATTTAGACATTTAAAACTGTTTCCAGAGAGCTTTTAGTGACATTGTTAAATGCTTGTGTTTTTTTGTTTTAAAGTGTTTGGTTTTTTTTTAACGTGTATTTATTTTGAGAGAAAGCGCGTGAGCATGTGCAGGAGAGGGGCAGAGAGAGAGAGAGAGAGAGAGAGAGAGAGAGAGAGAGACACAGAGAGAGAGAAAATGAATCCCAAGCAAGCTCCGCACTGTTGCGGGGCTTCATCTCGTGAGCCATGATAGCACGACGTGAGCCGAAACCAAGAGTCGGACATTCAACTGACTGGGCCACCCAGGTGCACTGTGGTTTTTTTTAATGTTAATTTATTTATTTTTAGAGAGAGCATACACACGTGCTTGCAAGGAGGGGAGAGGCCAAGAGAGAGAAGCCCAAGTAGGCTCCACACCATCAGTGAAGAGCTTGACTCCAGGCCCAAAACACGAACCATGAGATCACGACCTGAGCCAAAATCAAGAGCCGGACGCTTAACCAACAGAGCCGCCCAGGCACCCCTAAATGCTCATGTTAGAAGTGAAAAAAGTCAGAATATAAAACTATGAGGGGCATCTGGGTGGCTCGGTCAGTCAAGCGTCTGACTTTGATTCGGGTCATGGTCTCATGGTTCCTGGGATCTCAGCACAAAGCCGCTTCAGATTCTCTGTCTCCCTCTCTCTGCCCACCCACCCCGCACTCGTGCACACACTCATGCACTCTCCTTTTCTCTCTCAAAAATAAATAAATAGGGGTGCCTGGGTGGCTCAGTCAGTTATTAAGCATCTGACTTCAGCTCAGGTCATGATGTCACAGTTCATGAGTTCAAGCCCTGCATCAAGCTCTGTGCTGACAGCTTGGAGCCTGGAGCCTGCTTCAGATTCTGTGTCTCCCTCTCTCTCTGCCCCTCCCCTGTTCATGCTCTGTGTGTGTGTCTCCCTCTCTCTTTCAAAAATAAACATTAAAAAAAAATTTAATAATAAACTTCTAAAAAAGAAACTGTATATGAGAATTCCCATCTCTTACCTGGATTACTGTAAAGGCCCTAATTATTACCCCCCCCCCATCCCTTAATGCAGTATGTTCCTTACACTGCAGCTAGTTACCTGTCTGCAATATAAAGCTGATGTAGCATGTGGCCTTCAGGATAAAATCCAAATTCCTTTTTGTAATGTCTCTATATCCCTTTGGTCATGCCTGTATCTTCTTTGTTTTTCTCAAATACCCACTTCATACCTTCTCAAATTTATATTTCCATCCCAGGTGTTTCCTGGGCCCCAGATGTATATAGACAGGTGACATCCCTCTTTGGTTGTCCCATACTCCTCTCAAATTTGATACATTCACAATTAAGCCTTTAAAAAAAAAGAGCTCTTTAAAATTGAACTTCTGATTCTCTGTCTTCACCACACCCACTGTTGTGTTGTGCCAATCTTTTCTAACTCAGTAAGTGCTACCTCTACCTACTTAGTCAGCAAAGCCAGAAATCCAGGAACCATCCCTGAGTTTCAGCTCCTTTCTAACTCCGGCGTGCACTTGGCCTCTGATTCTTCACTATGTCTTGGTATTTCAGCTTCTCAACTTCCCTTCCTAACTGGCCTGTTCTCTGACTACACCCGGGTTCAAAGAACTAAGAGATTCTGATTCAGCTTTGTCCCTCCTGGGTTTTTTTGATGTCCTGAGGGAAGTCAACCCATCTTGTTGGCTCTGTTTCATGAGATTTTCAGTGTGTCCATGCTCTCATGGAACTGGTAAAGAAATGTTTTGCAAGCTTTTTCAAAACTTTATCATCCCAGTCAAGGTGATAAGATACACAGAGGTAGGAAAGACAGAGCTGTGGACTAATTTAACAGTTGATGCAGTCCTCTGACAGTGTCTCTTCTTGTGCCCATACACTATTTTACTTCATTTATGTTTGTTTTACATCTAGACTTTTTACTTGTTTGTTTTTTTTTAAGTTTATTTATTTATTTTGAGAGAGAGAGAGAAAGCACGAGTGGGGGTGGGGCAGAGAGAGAGAATCCCAAGCAGGCTCTGCAGTGTCAGCACAAAGTCCAATGTGGGGCTCAAATTCATGAACCCTGAGATCATGACCCGCGCCGAAGCCAGACACTTAACCGATTGAGCCACCCAAGCACCCGCCCCCCTTTTTTTTTTAATAACAGCTTTCTTGAAATGTTACTCGCATACTGTAAAATGCACTCTTTTAAAGTGTACAAAAAGTGGGACTTTTTTTAGTATATTCAGGATTATGCAACCATCATCACTACTTCATTTTAGAATACTTGTTTCCTTTTTAAACTTTTGTTTTCATCTCTGCTGAAATTTTTCAAATTGTGTTCTTTATCTCCTCAAACATAGTAAGCAGAGTGGTTTTGTACTTGGAGTTAGATTACTCCAGTATCTGGTCTGTCCGTTGGTCTGTTTCTAGTGTCCATTGTTTCTGTTGGTTTCATTGATAAAATTTTCCTTGTGTGCCTAGTTGTTTTATAATTGAGTGCTAAATGTTTTATTTATAAAATTGTTTGCAGAAATTGTTGAAACCTAGAATGGTGTCTCCTCTAGTGAAGATTCACCTTTGCTTCTGCTAGGTGCTTGTGAGAACTGGCAATTCTGAATTACCCCAGGCCAAGTTCAGAGGTTTTGATTATTTGAAGGAGAACTACAAACCCTATGAGGTTTGTCAATATCAACTTTATGCTTATTCATGGGTGTATACCCCTTTGAGTTTCCTACAAAGGGATTGCTTTCACTTGGGTTCCCTCCACTCTGCCTAGATCAGGTCCTGGGCACTAATCTTCATGCCCTTAGCCTTGGGAGGTTGTTAGCTGCTCAGTTCTACATTTTTTTGGTAAGTGAGGTATAATTGACCTTAACGTATTAGTTTGAGATGTACAACATAATGACTTAATATTTTTGTATATTGTGAAATGATCACAATAAGTCTAGTTAACATTCATCACCATACATAGTGTTGAAAGTTCAGGAAAAATACAGAAGTAAAACCAATGAACCACTGAAGTAATCATTGGAAAAGCTTATTGTGCACATACCGAAAAGACAGTTTGCAAGGTAGGAGCACTCAAAACATGGAATGAGGCTCAGAAGTTTATTGTTATAAATTAACTTATGTAGAATACAGATAGTGTTTATTCTTCATGGTGATTGGTTATTAGAATTTTCTTTTTATTTATTTTTTTAATGTTTATCTTAGAGGCAGAGTGCAAGTGGGGGAGGGGCAGAGAGAGAGGGAGACACAGAATCCAAAGCAGGCTCCAGGCTCCAAGCTGTCAGAACAGAGCCTAACGGGGAACTCAGACTCATGAACCACGAGATCACAACCTGAGCTGAAGTCAGATGCTTAACCGACTAAGCCACCCAGGCGCCCAGTATTAGAATTTTCTTAAATAAAAGGAAATTAGTGGTTACCTCATATCAATTTTGGGGAACAATTTAAGTTTCACTTATGATTTTCAGAGGCATGAGCAAGAAGAGTCCCTCACTTGCTGTGCAAAATAAGCTCCCATGCAAGTTCTGGTCTCCATTTGTGTTTGATTTTATTTATTTATTTTGAATGTTTATTTATTTTTGAGAGAGAGAGAGAGAGAGAGGGACAGAGCATGAGCGGGGGAGGGGCAGAAAGAGAGGGAGACACAGAATCCAAAGCAGGCTCCAGGCTCCGAGCTGTCAGCACAGAGCCTGACACGGGGCTTGAACTCATGAGCCATGAGATCATGACCTGAGCCGAAGTTGGACGCTCAACCGACTAAGCCACCCAGGTGCCCCAATTTGTGTTTGATTTTAACAATTACTTTTTGGTCATTCTCCTAGCAAGCTGAATGTTACTTAATGTTACTAGTATGTTACTCCCGGTTACCACTATTGATGTAGCCAGGCTGAGGAATCACACATTTATAGTTTCTAGTAGTTGAGTCCTCAGGATGGAGGGTCATTTAGTCACTGTCGCCAGCAGTCAGATCATCATATATATATGGGAGGTCAGATCATTGAGTTTCTTGAATTATCTAATCCTGATGGATATATTTTGATGTATGAATGGCTACCCAAAAGCATTTAAAGCCCTTGACAGGCTATAATACACTAGAGAGATTAATATGATTGATAACTCTAAGGAGAACAATAAACAAGGATTGAAAAATTACCCAGAGCTGAGCTTCCCCAAAGCCAAGATTCAACCAACTAATCGACTTAAATGGGTTCTGATCAGATTCAGGTTTTACTTTTCTAATTCAATCTACTTTTTTTTTTTTTTTTGGAAGTTATCTTACATAAGCACAACAGACGTATTAGCAATCGCATATCCTTCTGATTATTTAGGACAGCATGAACATGAGGATGTGATACTGTACAGGAGGCAGTTTTACAAATGAGCTTCCATGTTAAGTAGGCCTCTGTGATATGAGCAATCAGGTAATCTAATAGGAGGCATTTAGATGGAAATAAAAACAAAAGTTAGTAGCTCAAGCAAATTATAAATTTATTTTTTGAGTTTAGAGCACAGCCAGTTGAGAAAATTTCTAGATTTGAGTTTGAAGCATTTTTATATGGTAAAACGAGGATGACAGTTGCAGGCACATGGATTTTCCTGGTTTGCAGTTTGACTGTCTTTGATGATGTCATCGGGTGTTGAATTTTCTTAAGTGGTGGCCTATACAGCAACAGACATGAAGATCTATTGTGATTTCTCTGAAGTCAAGTAGATAACAAAACCTTCGACAGTTAACAGGACTAGTATCTGATAACGGGTACACTACAGTTTTCTATTCAAATATAACTTGTTTATACTTATACCATTTTTATCAGAGATACATACAGTGAAACTAATTTGTAAAAATTAAATCTAATCTTATTAAACTTGGATTATTTACATAAGTGTAGTAAGAATAGTGATTCTATGCATATTCTCAAATAAGATGTTCTTGTCAAACTTTTGGCAATATCCAAGGGGTTTCATAGGCTTCATAAAGTCAACCTTAGTTCTTTAAAATTTCCTGTTAGTAAGGAATCCCAGAACTTTAAAGTCTCTTTAGGCTAAGAGCCAAGTTAAGGATTTGTCTAATTGTGTCCTGTTATAAGGAGAACAGACTCTTATAGAACTTATTTAAATACATACATTGTCTTGAAAAATGAGAATATGTAATAACCTGGGTGGCGCAGTCGGTTAAGTGCCCAACTTTTGATTTCAACTCAGGTCATGATCTCACAGTTCTCGAGTTTGAGCCCAGCATCTGGGTCCACACTGACAGATCAATGCAGAGCCTGCTTGAGATTCTTTCTCTTTCCTTCTCTCTCTGCCCCTCCCCCCACCACACACATGTGTGTGCTTGCTCTTCCTCTCTCTCTCAAAATAAATAAATAAACTTAAAGAATATTTAATAGGAGTTTCTGAATTCTGGAGGGATCAGGTAGGGAGGAAAAGGTAATGTTTCAACTTTTGTTTACAAATGTATACTTTATCAATTTGCTGTAAGATGTAAATCGCTTAGAAGAGAAAAGGGGATCTGGAAAACAAAACATTAACCATCAATGTTTTAATGAAGTCATTAAAAATTATAGTGTTATATTAGTTTCAGGGGTACAATATAGTGATTGAACAATTTCTAGGGTGCCTGGGTGGCTCAGTCAGTTGAGCCTCCGACTCTTGATTTTGGCTCAGGTCTTTATCTCATGGTCATGGGATCCAGTGCCAAGTCTGGCTGCTCACTGGTCATGGAGCCTGCTTAAAATTCTCTCTCTCCCCCTCTGCCCTTCCCCCACTCGTGCATGCTCGTGCGTTCTCTCTCTCTCTCTCTCTCTCTCTCTCTCTCTCAAAAAAAAAAAAAATGCCACCCAGTGCTCATCACAAGTGCCCTCCTCAATCCCCATCACCTATTTCACCAACTCCCCCATCCACTTCCCCTCTGATAACCATCAATTCTCTATAGTGAAGAGTCTGTTTCTTAAGGGACATCTGGCTGGCTTAGTCAGTAGACCATAAGACTCTTGATCTTGGGGTCATGAGTTCAAGCCCCATGTTGGGCATAGAGCTTACCTAAAAGAAAAAGAGAGTCTGTTTCTTGGTTTGTCTCTGTGCTTTCTTTCCTTTGCTCATTTCTGGTGTTCTTTTGTTTGTTTATTTGTTTTTTAAGTAGGCTTGACGCCCAGCAGGGAGCCCAGTCCTGGGCTTGAACTCATGACCCTGAGATCAAGACCTAAGCTGAGATCAAGACCTAAGCTGAGATCAAGAGTCAGACGCTTAGCCACCCAGGAGCCCCTCACTGGTTTTGTTTCTTAGATTCCACATATGAGTGAAATCATACAGTATTTGGCTTTGTCTGATTTATTTTGCTTAGCATTATACTCTCTAGCTCTATCCATGTCATTGCAAGTGGCAAGATTTCATCCTTTTTTTAGACAAATAATATTCCATTGTATATATATTATACCACTTCTTTATTCATTCATCTATTTTTTTAATGTTTATTTTTGAGAGAGAGTGAGAGAGAGAAAGAGCACGAGTTGGGGAGGGGCAGAGTGAGAGGGAGGCACAGAAGCTGAAGCAGACTCCAGGCTCTGAACAGTCAGCACAGAGCCCGACATGGGGCTCGAACTCATGAACTGTGAGATCATGACCTGAGCCAAAGTCGGATGCTTAACTGACTGAGCCACTCAGGCGCCCCATCCATCATCTATCGATATAACTTGGGCTGCTTCCATAATTTGGCTATTGTAAATAACGGTGCTATAAACATAAGGGTGCACGTATCTTTGAATTCGTGTTTTTGTACTTCGGGGGTAGATACCCAATGGTGCATTTTCTGAACTAGAGAATAGTTCTATTTTTAACTTTTTGAGGAATCTCCATACTGTTTTCCACAGTGGCTTCACCAGTTTGCATTCCCACCATTAGTGCAAGAGGGTTCCTTTTTCTCCATATCCTCACCAACACTGGTTTCTTTTGGGGGATTTTGTTTGTTTCGTTTTTATTTATTTAATCATTTAAGTAATCTCTACATCCAACTTGGAGCTCAAACTCACAACCCTGAGATCAAGAGTCACAGGGGCACCTGGGTGACTCAGTCGATTAAGCGTCTGACTTCAGCTCAGGTCATGATCTAGCAGTTTGTGAGTTCAAGCCCTTCATCGGGCTCTGTGCTGACAACTTAGAGCCTGGAGCCTGGAGCCAGCTTCTGTTTCTGTGTCTCCCTCTCTCTCTCTGCTCCTCTACCGCTCATGCTCTGTCTCTCTCTCTCTCTCTCTCTCTCTCTCAAAAATAAATAAACTTTAAAAAATTAAGAAAAAAAAGAGTCACATGCTCTACCCAGTGAGCCAGTCAGGTGCCCCCTTCTTGTGTTTTTTGTTTTAGCCATTCTGACAGGGGTGAGGGGATACCTCATTGTACTTTTGATTTACATTTTTAATTTGTATTTATAATCATCTTCATCAGTTTATTCAGAGACCTGTAATCTTGTTTTGCTTCATCTTGGGTTAGCAGCTTTGTGAATCACTCACCTTTCCATTAGATGTTTAGAAATTCTTACCTAGGTCAGTGGTAGTATTTAATGTTATCAGAAACCTGTATTATAGAGTAGTTGTCAGGGTCTTTTCCATGAATCTTTTTGAAGATGAAGCATTTTTGCCTGTAGTTGATTGTAAGTGCTTCCAGAGAAAAAGAGTAAAACAATAAATGACTGTGAATGAAGAGACTTAAAAATAGCTTTGGTTAAAGATCTGGTAAGAGTTCACCAAAAAAAAAAAAAAAAAAAAAAGATGCAATTGAAAAGCAAATTGTTACTTTTGTGATATATAGTACTTTATTTTTTTTAAATTTATTTTAATGTTTATTTATTTTTGAGAGAGAGACAGACAGACAGACAGATCATGAGTAGGGGAGGGGCAGAGAGACAAGGAGACACAGAATCGGAAGCAGGCTCCAGGCTTTGAGCTGTCAGCACAGAGCCCAATGCGGGGCTCGCTAAGGAGATTAAGCAAACTTCTTATTTGGCAATGTTTCCCATGCAGCTTAATATATCAACTAAGCCTAAATAAATTAATATTTCTCTTTTATGCGGAAAGAGCGCAAATCTTTTGAGATTTTTTTAAAGGTTCCTTGGGAAAATCCCAAAATTAGTTCAAATTAAAAAAGAGAATTTGATTTGGTGAGGAGCATCTGGCTGGCTCAGTTGGTGGAGCCATGAGACTCTGGATCTTGGGGTTGTGAGTTCAAGCCCCACACTCAGTGTAGAGATTACTTCAAAATAAAAGCCTTTTTCTTTTTTTTTTTTTTAAGTTTTATTTATTTATTTATTAGAGGGAGAGCGTGAGCAAGGGAAGGGCAGAGAGGGAGGGAGAGAGAGAGAGTCCTAAGCCGGCTCCTCATTGTCAGCACACGGAGCTTGAACCCACAAACTGTGAGATCATAACCTGAGCTGAAATCAAGTGCCAAACGTTTAGCCAACTGAGCCACCCAGGCACTTCAAAAATAAAATCTTTAAAAAAACAAAAAATAATTTGATTTGGTGAAGTTCGTTAAAAATGTCAAAAGAGGGGCACCTGGGTGGCTCAGTCAGTTAAGCGTCCAACTTCGGCTCAGGTCATGATCTGATGATTCATGAGTTCCGGCCCCACATCCGGCTGTCTGTGGTCAGCAGAGCCCACGTTAGATCCTCTGTCCTCCTCTCTGGCCCTCCCTCCTCACTCATGCTCTCTCTCTCAAAAACAAAAAAATTAGAATTTTTTTAAAAAGTGTCAAAAGATTTAAATTTTTTTTTAATGTTTATTTTTGAAAGAGAGAGAGCGCAAGCAGGTGAGAGGCAGAGAGAGAGGGAGACACAGAATCTGAAGCAGGCTTCAGGCCCTGAGCTGTCAGCACAGAGCCCGACATGGGGCTCAAACTCATGAACTGCAAGATCATGACCTGAGCCCAAGTAAGATGCTCAACCGACTGAGCCACCCAGGCACCCCAAAAGATTTAAAACACTTGATCAAATAGGATAACAGTTTCACTGTGAAACTGTACTTAATGTCCATTCAAAGTGACAAAAGATTTCAAAGGCAAATACAGAAAGTTGTATATTTGTAAAAAAAAAAACTTATCTCTTTTAATGGCGAAGACTCAGGGTTTTTTAAAGTAATCAAAAGCATGATAAAGACAATATAAACCACAGGAAATTATTTTGATAAAACATAGAATCTTTGTTTTCTAAGCAAATTACTTAAAAGTCAAGGAAACCCTTTCACAATCCTGTCAAGAGCAGACCAAGGGCTCCTGGGTGGCTCAGTCAGTTAAGCATCGGATTTTGGCTCAGGTCATGATTTCATGGTCTGTGAGTTCAAGCCCATGTCAGGCTCTGTGCCGACAGCTCAGAGCCTGGAGCTTGCTTCCGATCCTGTGTGTCCCTCTCTGTCTGCTCCACCCCTGCTCACACTTTGGCTCTCTCTCTCTCAAAAATAAATAAACATTAAAAACATTTTTATAAAAAAAGAGCAGACCAATAATCTAAGAAAACTTTGTCCTTTTAGCATATGAAAGAAAATCAAATTACAGTTTTATATAAATACACTATATATTAAAGCTTATTTTTAATCTATTCAGTTTTACTCAGCTTTGACCTCACGACATAAAATTTCTTTTCCACAAACCTTCTGCAACTTTCTATATCCATTTAGGTTCTGTCCCATTCTTTTTACTTTCTTATTCTGGAACAACCATTTTAGTTCAAACACCAATACTCTCTTTTTCCATAATGAAAAAACATCCTATCTTCTTTGCATATTCTGCACAAAATTGGATCCCTTTAACTTTTACTGTCTCTAATAAATAGATTTGTTTTTACATATTGATTATAAATTTTAATATTAGTAATCCTTACCTTCCGGTGAAAACTATGGCACAGACAATTGTGAACTGTCTTTCATATATTAGCATCCCATAGATCAGCAGATTTATAAATGCAGTTATAAAAACACAATTTTTAGAGACATGTTTTCCATAGTACAATTTTTCCCTTCTTTTTTTTTTTTTTTAAGTTTACTTATTTTGAGAGAGACAGAGACAGCATGAGTAGGGGAGGGGCAGAGAGGGGAAGAGAGAGAATCCCAAGCAGGCTGCCAGCACAGAACCTGATGAAAGGCTCAAACCCACAAAGCTGCGAGGTCATGATCCAAGCCAAAACCAAGAGGCGGATGCCTAGCTGACTGAGCAACCCAAAAGTCCCTTGTAGTACAATTTTTCAATGTGGCAAAGACATTTATTAATATACCCAGATATTTTTTGTCTCTGTAAAAATTAAAATGCAAGGGCACCTGGATGGCTCAGTCGGTTGAGCATCTGACTTTGTCTCAAGTCAGTATCTTACGGTTCATGAGCTCATCATGACCTACATCGGACTCTCTGCTGTGAGCCCAGAGCCCACTTTGGATCCTCTGTTCCCCCTCTCTCTCTGCCTCCCCTGGTCTCACTCTCTCACTCTCTCTCTCAAAAATAAATAAACATTGGGGTGCCTGGGTGGCTCAGTCGGTTGAGCATCCAACTTCGGCTCAGGTCATGATCTCAGTTTGTGGGTTCAAGCCCCACGTTGGGCTCTGTGCTGACAGCTCAGCCTGAAGCCTGCTTCTGATTCCATGTCTCCCTCTTTCTGCCCCTCCCCTGCTCATGCTCTGTCTCTTCCTGTCTCTCAAAAATAAACGTTAAAAAATTAAAAAATAATAATAATAAAAATAAATAAACATTAAAAAAATTAAAATGCCAAAACTAGATAAGCATGTTAAGCAATCCATGTCTCAGTATATTATGTTATTTGAGAATGACATATACTCAATGAATGTTCATTATATAGTTTAACTTAATGTAAACTTTTATCTTATTTAAATTTATTTAAATTATTTGTTTTTAACAATTATGCTTAGACATGAAACAGTTAATCATCGTTTTAAGTTATTTTTCTTGTTGATAAAATTTGCAACATAAATATAGCATGAGCTAGTAAACCCAGGTAGAAAAAGTTGTATGTTTGCATTAATTTATGTTGACAATTCTGAATACATGCCTGTATTTACTAAACCAACAAACTTAAACTACTTTCTGTTTATCAGAAATTATCCCAGGGACCTCTGGCTGGCTCAGTTAGTGGAGTGTGCTACTCTTGATCTTGGGGTTGTGAGTTTGAGCCCCACATTGGTTGTAGAGATTACTTAAAAAAAAAAATCTTAAAAAAAAAAATTTATCCCATATCATGTGAACCTGGAAAACATTTGGGTTAGATTATGTATTTCTGAAAGTTTTGGGAATACTTAATTTATACAAGTGTTTCTTTTGCTTTTAGCCAATGAAATATAACTCTTTTTTTTAAGGTGTTTATTTATTAATGGGGGGAGGGGCAGAGAAAGGAGATAGAGAATCCCAAGCAGGCTCTACGCTGTCAGCGCAGAGCCTGACATGGGGCTTGATCCCGTGAAACGTGAGATCATGACCTGAGCCAAAATCAAGAGTCAGATGCTTAACCGACTGAGCCACCAGGCTCCCCTAAATAGAACTATTTTTAGAATACCACATATATATAATATACATAATATAAATACTAGATAGACATAAACATACAGACACACACATAGATCTTATGTTTTCATCTTAAAATGTTTATTATGTCTCAGGTACAATAATTCAAAACTCAATAGTTTAGATCCAAATTGTGTTTGGCAGAGGGACTAAGTTAAGGTTGCCTGGTTAGATGACCATAGTTTTTACTAAACATTTTTTATTTGCATGCTATAAAGATTCTTTTGCAGAAGCTATTTTTGGAGTCATCTTATCTTTTAGAAGCTTCTGTGTACCAGTCAAAGCATGCATTCCATTGTCTGTGAGAGTTTTGATCATCTCTTTTCAAGAGTGCTCTTTAAGCTGGATTTATCTAAGTGAAATGACCTCCAAGTGGGCCACTACAATTCCAAATTATCTGAAAGTTCACACATTTTCCGAAAATACACAAGGTCGTCATCCATAGTGGTTATACATACAAGAAGGAGGAGTCTTTACAGGACATACAGAAAGAGTTTTAGACCAGGTAGACGCCATCTTTGCCTTTAGTTTCCCTAACCCAAATAATGTATGGGAGCCTTAGTAATCCTACCATGACCTAAAATCCAGAGAATCATGGTTGGTTTTTTTTTCCCTTACACGTACAGAGGGTGACTTACCAAGAAGCTTCAATAAACAAAAACAGAAAATATATGTGACAATGAAGTTGGAGAGCCCAGAACAAAGATACTGGAGCTCAAATCAAGAGAAATGTACCCTGGGGGCGCCCGAGTGGCTCAGTCAGTTAAGTGTCAGGCTTCAGCTCAGGTCATGATCTCACAGCTAGTGAGTTCAGGTCCCGCATCAGGATCTGTGCTGACAGCTCACAGCCTGGAGCCTGCTTGGGATTCTGTGTCTCCCACTCTCTCTGCCCCTCCCCTACTCACATTCTCTCTCTCTCTCTCTCTCTCTCTCTCCTTCAAAAATAAATAAACATTTTTTTTTTTAAAAAAAGAGAGAGAGAGATGTACCCTGAAACTCCAGGGTCAGTGAGAAATCAGTGAGCCCAGTGTACTGTGTCAAAAGTTCAGGGGGAAAAAAAAACAGACGTAAAACCAATGACTCCCCGAAGTACTATTAGTAAAAATTAATTGTGCTTACACTAAAAAGGCAGTGTGCAAGCCAGGGGCTCTCAAACCAAAACATAGAATGAGGCTCACAAGTATATTGTTATAAACCAGTTTATGTGGCATATAGGCACTGACTGGTTACAGTATTTGAATTTTCTTAAATGAAAGGGAATCAGTTAGTGGTTACCTCATATCAGTTTTGGGATCAATTTAAGTTTCATTTATCATTTTCAGAGGCATAGGCAAGAAGTGTCCCAGGTCGAGTTAGCCTCACTTGCCTTAAAAAATAAGCTAGTAAGTTAAGCTTTGCCTGTATGACTCAACTGGTTTTGTCTACCCAGAGAATTTTCAAGTCTGGTCTTTATTTGTATTTGATTTTCACAAGAGTTAGAAAAAAATTATCTCTTGTCATAAGGGCTCTTAAGAGCTACTCCCTTTGCAACTTTTTTTTTCTTAGTTTATTTATTTTGAGAGAGAGGGTGAAAGCAAGCAGGGGAGGGGTAGAGAGAGAGGGTGATAGAAGTGTCAGTGCAGAGTCCGACACAGGGCTCGAACTCAAGAAACGTGAGACCATGACCTGAGCCAAATTCAAGAGTTGGATGCTTAACCAACTGAGCCATCCAGGCGCCCCCCTCCTTTTGCAACTTTCACATACGCAATACAGTATTATTAACTATAGTCTTCATGCTGTACATTATATCCCCATGACTTATTTATTTTATGATAGGAAGTTTGTATCTTTTGACCACCTTCACCCATTTCACCTATAAACCCTCATCCCCACCCCTGGCAACCACCAATCTATCTCTGTATCTATGCAGAGACCTCAAAGTCCATCCCTTTTGTTGCAAGCAGCAAGATTTTATTCTTTTCTATGAATGAATAGTATTTCATCGTGTGTGTACACACACCACAGATTCTTTATCCATTCATTCATTGATAGACACAGGTTGTTTCCGTATATTGATTATTATAAATAATGCTGCAATGAACATGGTAGTGCATGTCTTTTTAAGTTAGTGTTTTCATTTCCTTGGATAAATACCCATAGTGGAATTGCTGGATCATATGGTAATGATATTTTTAATTTTTACAAGAACCTCCATACTGTTCTCCCCAGTAGCTGCATCAATTTACATTCCCACAAAGAGTGCGTGATGGTTCCTTTTTCTCCTCATCCTCATCAACACATGCTGTTTCTTGTCTTTTGATGATAGCCATTCTAACAGGTGTGAGGTGATATCTCATCATGGTTTTGATTTGCATTTCCCTGATGATTAGTGATATTGATCATATTTTCATATACTTTTTGGCCATCTGTCTTTGAAAAAATGTCTGGGGCACCTGTGTGGCTCAGTCGGTTAAGCACCTAACTCTTGATTTTGGCTCAGGTCATGATCTCACTGTTGATGGGATCGAGCTCTGCACTGACAATGTGGAGCCTGCTTGGGATTCTGTCTCTCCCTCTCTCTCTGCCTGTCCCCTGCTTGCTCACTCTCTCTCAAAAATAAATAAATAAACTTGAAAAAAGAAAAAAGAAAAAATGTCTATTGAGGTCCTCTGCCCACTTTTTAATCAGATTGACTCTTGCTATTGAGTTATATGAGTTTTTTTAAATAAATTTTGGATTTTTAGGCCCTTATTATATATGATTTGCAAAAGGTTTTCAGTTTGATATAGTTCTGCTTGTTTACTTTTTATTTTTTTACTTTTGTTGCCTTTGCTTTTGGTGTCAGATCCAAAAAAATCCTCACTAAAACCAATGTTAAGGAACTGACTGCCTGTTTTCCTCTAGGAGTTTAATGGTTTCAGGCCTTACATTCAAGCCTTTTTTACCCATTTTGAGTTAGTTTTATATATAATGTGAAATAGTTACCTAGTTTTCTTTTTTTTTTAATATTTTAATGTTTATTTATTTTTGAGAGAGAGAGAGTGTAAGCAGGGGAGGGGCAGAGTGAGAGGGAGGCACAGAATCTGAAGCAGACTCCAGGCTCTGAGCTGTCAGCACAGAGCCTGATATGGGTCTCAAACTCACGAGGCATGAGATCATGACCTGAGGTGAAGTCAGATGCTTAACCGATTGAGCCACCCAGGCGCCCCAATAGTCATCTACTTTTCATTTTTATCCTTGTGGCTATTCAGTTTCCCCAGCAGCATTTACTGAAGAGACTGTCCTGCCCATTTTATATTCTTGGGTCCTTTGTCATAACTTAATTGACCATACATGTGGGCTCTCTGTTCTGTTCCATTGATCTTTGTGGCTGTTTTTATGCCAACACCATACTGTTTTGATTATTTTAGCCCTGTAATATAGTTAGAAGTCAAGGATTGTGATGCCTCTGGCTTTGTTCTTTTTTCTCAAGATTGCTGTTGTTATTCAAGGTCTTCTATGGTTCCATACAAATTTTAGGGTTGTTGGTTCTATATCTGTAAAAAATGATGTTAGAATTTTGATAGGGATTATATTAAATCTGTAGATTGCTTTAGGTAGTATGGACATGTTAACAATATTCTAAGCCATGAGCATGGAATATCTTTCCACTTAATTGTGTCCTCTTCATTTTCTTTCATCAGTATCTCATAGATTTCAGTGTATGGGTGTTTTATCTCCTTGGTTAAATTTATTCCTAGGTATTTTATTCTTTTTCATACAATTTTTTTTTTTTAATTTTAATACTTATTTGAGTGAGAGAGAAACAACATGAGTCGGGGAGGGTCAGAGAGAGGGAGACACAGAATCTGAAGCAGGCTCCAGGCTCTGAGCTGTCGGCACAGAGCCCAACGCGGGGCTCGAACTCACAAACTGCGAGATCATGACCTGAGCTGAAGTCAGACGCTTAACCGACTGAGCCACCCAGGCACCCCCATACAATTGTAAATGGACTTGTGTTCTTAATTTCTCTTTCTGATAGTCTGTTATTAATGTGTAGAAACTTTTTTGCATATTTTATATTCTGGAACTTTCCTTAATTTATTATGCTAACAGGCACTTTTGTGTGTGGGGGGGCATCTTTAGGGTTTTCTACATTTTGTATCATGTCATTTCCAAATAGTGGTCATTTTCTTCTTGCTTTCCAGTTTAGATGCTTTTTTTTTTTCTTGCCTAATTGCTCTGGCTAGGACTTCCAGTATTGTGTTGAAAAAAACTGGCAAGAATAGGTATCCTTGTCTTATTCCTGATCTTAAAAGCACTGTTAAGTGTGATATTAGCTGTGGGCTTGTCATATTATGACCTTTATATGTTGAGGTATGTCCCCTCAAGCCCACTTTGTTGAGACTTTTTTTGATCATGAATGGATGTTGAATTTTGTCAAACGCTTCTTCCACATCTATTCAGAAAATCATATGATTTTTATCCTTCACTTTGTTAATGTTGTGTATCATGATTGATTTGTGGATGTTGCACCATCCTTGCATCCCTGGTACGTATCCCACTTGGTCATGGCATATGATCCTTTTCATGTATTGTTGAATTTGGTTTGCTAACGTCTTGTTGTGGATTTTTGCATCTATGTTCATCAATGATACTGGCCTGTAATTTTCTTTTATTGTGGAATCTTTGTCTGGTTTGGGTATTAGGGTCATACTGGCCTCATAACATGAGTTTGGAAGTATTCTTTCCTCTTGAGTTTTTCTGAAGAGTTTGAGAAGGATTGGTATGAACTCTTAGGATGGTAGAATTCACCAGTGAAGCCATCTGGTCCTGGACTTTTATTTCTTGGGAGGTTTTTTGGTTTTGTTTTGTTTTGCTGTTCTTATTGTTGTTGTTTGGAGGTTTTTGATTACTAATCACTCACCTTACTAGCAATTGGTATATTCAGATTTTCTATTTCTTCGTGACTCGGTCCTCTAAGGCTGTGTGTTTCTAGGAATTTTTTCTTTTCTACCAGCTTGTCCAATTTGTTGGTGTTCGTATTATTGTGGTATCGGTAATGTCTCCTTTTTCATTTCCGATTTCATTTGAACCCTTGTCTTTTTCTTGGTGAGACTAAGTCTAGTTAATGGTGTGCCATTTTAATCTTTCCAAAGAACCAGTTGTTAGTTTCATTTATCTTTTCTATTGTCTTTTTAGTTGTTTTTTTTTGTTTTATTTATTTCGAGAGAGACAGCATGAGCAGGGGAGGGGCAGACAGAGTAGGAGAGAGAGAGAAACCTAAGCAGACTCTGCACTGCTGGCACAGAGCCAGACACAAGTCTTGAACCCACAAAACTATGAGATCATGACCTGGGCAGAAACCAAGAGTCAGAAATTCAAATGACTGAGCCATCCAGGCACCCCCCATCTTTTTAGTTTCTATTTCCTTTATTTATACTCTGATCTTCGTTATATCCTACCTTCTACTAACTTTGGATTTTGTTTTTTTTCTAGTTCCTTGAGGTGTCAAGTTCAAACATTTATTTGAAATATTTCTTGTTTTTTGATATAGGCCTTTATCAGTATAAACTTCCCTCTTAGAACTACTTCTATTGTATCTCATAAATTTGGGGATATTGTATTTCCATTTTATTTAGTCTCAACAAATTTTTGTTATTTCTCTTGACTCATTGGTTGTTCAGTAGCATGTGGTTTAATCTCCACATAGTTGTGAATTTTCCAGGGTTTTTTTTTTTAATGTTTATTATTTTGAGAGAAAGAGAGAGAGCGAGAAAGCACAAACAAAGGAGGAGCAGAGACAGAGGGAGACACAGAATATAAAGCAGGCTCCAGGCTGTTAGCCTAGAGCCTGATGTGGGGCTTGAAGTCATGGACTGCGGGATCATGACCTGAGCCAAAGTCAGATGCTTAACTGACTAACCCAGGCACCCTTCCAGTTTTCTCCTTGTAATTGATTTCTAGTTCCATTCAATTGTGGTTGGAAAAGATGCTTGATATGATTTCAGTATCCTTAATTTATTGACTTGTTTTATGGACTAAACTATGATCTATTCTGTAGAGCATTCCATGTATGTTATTCTGTTGCTTTTGGATGGAATGTTCCATATGTATCTGTTAAATCTGTATGGTTTAACATGTTATTTAAGGCTGATTTATCCTTATTGAGTTTCTCTCCAGATGATCTATCTATTGATGTAAGTGGTATATTAACACCCCTTACTATTATTGTGTTGCTATTTCTCCCTTTAGGTATGTTAATATTTCCTTTATATGTTTAGGTGCTCCTGTGTTGGGTCTATAAATATTTTAAAAAGTTATATATTTTTATTGGATTGAGTCCTTTATCATTATATAATGTGCCCTTGTTTCTTATTATGTTTTTGTTTTAAAGTCGGTTTTATTTTTTAATTTTTTTAATGTTTATTTATTTTTGAGAGAGAGACAGAGACAGAGAACAAGTGGGGACAGGCAAAGAGAGGGAGACACAGAATCTGAAGTAGGCTCCAGGCTCTGAGCTGTCAGCACAGAGCCCAATGTGGGACTCGAACTCATGAACCACAAGATCATGACCTGAGCCAAAGTCGGATACTCAACCGACTGAGCCACCCAGGCACCCCAAAGTGGGATTTTTTAAATATAATTATAGCTACCCCAACTTTATTTTGGTTTACATTTGTGTGGAACATCTTTTTTCATCCCTTTACTTTTAGTCTGTGTGTGTCCTTTACATGTGAAGTAAGTCTCTTGTAGACATCATGTAGATGGGTTTTATTTTTTTTTTTCCATTCAGCCACTCTGTCTTTTGATTAAAGAATTTAGTCCTTTTACATTTAAAGTAGTTATTGATAGGTATGTACCTATTGTTATTTTGTTCATTGTTTTCTAGTTGTTTTGTAGTTTCTGTCTCTTCCTTTCTTCTCTTCCTCTCTTCCTTGGTGGCTTGATGACTTTCTTTAGTGGTATGCTCAGGTTCCTTACTCATGATCTTTTGTGTGTCTACTATAGGTATTTGCTTTGTGGTTACCAGGAGGCTTATATACAACAACCTATATTCATAACACTCTATTTTAAGTTGATGACACCTTGAATTTGAATGCATTTTAAAGCTTTATGTTTTTACTCTCCCGTAGCCTGTTTTATGTTTTTGTTGTCACAATTTTATACTTATCTTGTGTATTACTTGACTAATTACTGTAGTATTTTACTACTTATTCTTTAAACTTCATACTAACTTTATAAATGATTGATCCACTACCTTTACTGTATATTTACCTTTCTGGTAAGATTTATTCTTTCATATGGTTTCTTGTTACTAATTGGCACCCTTTCTTTTCAGTGTATAAAGTACATTTAGCATTTCTTCTAAGGTCAGGTTAATGATAATGAATTCCTTTAGCCTTGCTCACCTGGAAAACTCTCTCTGCTTCAATTCTGAATGATAACTCTGCCAAATAGAGTATTCTTGGTTGGAAGGTTTTTTTCTTTCTGCACTTTGGATGTATCATGCCACTCCTTCTGGCCTGCAATGGTTCTGCTGAAAAATCTGCTGAGAGTCTAATGGAGGTTCCTTTGTACATAACAAGTTGGTTTTCTTCTTGCTGCTCTTAAGATTTCTCTCCTTGCTTAAACTTTTGACATTTTAATTATAATATGTCTTGGTATGGGGTCTTTTGAGTTTATGTCTTTGGAATTCTCTGGGTTTCTTGGATCTGGGTGTTCATTTCTTTCTCCAGCTTAGGGAAATTTTCAGCCTTACTTCCTTCAAGTAAAATTTCTGCCCCTTTCTTCTCTTTCTGCGACCTCTATAATGCAAATGTTAGTCCACTTGATGTTGCCCTGTAAATCCCTTAAGCTGTCTTCACTCTTCAGATTTTTTTTTTTCTTTTTGCTGCTCTGATTGGGGAGTTCCACTGCCCTGTGTTTGAGTTCACTGATCTGCTTCATCTAGTCTGCTGTTGAATTCCTCTAGTGTATTTTTCAGTTCAGTTATTGTATTCTTCAGCTCTGTGGCTTATTTGTACTTTCTTATATTTTCTATCCATTTGTTAAAGTTCTCACTGTGCTCATCCATTCTTCTTCCAAGTTGCGTGAGCATCCTTCTTTTCCCAAATTGGGTGAACATCTTTATGACCATTACTTTGAACTCTTCATCAAGCAAATTACTTACACATTTCATTAAGACTTTTTTTCTAAGGTTTTGTTCTTTTGTTTAGAACATATTCCTATTTCCTGATTTTGCTTGACTCTGTGTTTGTTTCTATGTATTAAGTGAAACAACCACCTCTTCTAGTCTTGAAGGAGTGGCCTTGTGTAAGAGATGAATATTATTGTTCAGCCTTGTATATAGCTCTTGAACCTTTATGATTTTCCATGCAGCCTATTTTATTTTTAATGTAAAGCTCTCATTGTTGAGGGTGTGCCAAGCTCTGTCCATCCTAAAGTGGGGGATCTCAGCATCTAGATGCAGGCTGATTGGAAGCCAGACCTTCAGGTAGCAGCTTTTGAGTATGCAAATATATACAGTACTGTGAGACCACAAGCATGAACCCTGTTGGCCACCAGACAAGGTGATCTGGAGGTGTTCCATGGATGACATTAGCAAAAATCAGGGCTCCAGATAAGTGTATATGCTCGTTTCTGGGAGATACTAGAGAGCTGGAGCAAGGCAGAGGGAGAGCACAAAGGTGGTATTCCCCCAGCCTACATAGGCACCTCCATAGGCCTCTAGATGTGTGCTAAACCTAGAACCTGCCCCTCAGGCCACAGTTCCAGAACAAGCATTTGAACCTCTTTCACAGAAAAACTAGGGGTGTGTTTTAATTTACTGTCTGTGCAGTAGTATTCTGGGAGTGATAGCCTGCCGTGAACTGTCTCCAGTTGTTATAGTCCCATGGGACCCTGGAACACAACCTCCCTGCACTTCAGCCCCCAGATCCAGGCAATCAAGAGGCATCCTGGGAGCAGCAGCCCAAAAAAACTGGGACACAGGATGCAACTAGTGCACTGACTACATGTACAAATTCTCCTTGCAGAGATCCTGGCACTCTGGTCAGGTTCACATTTATACCCTCTCTAGGATCAGCAAATGTTCTCAGGGTAAAGCACCAGAATCATCTCTCTGGCCTTCTCTCCTTGTTTCTTTCTTTTTTTTTTTTTTTTTAACGTTTATTAATTTTTGAGAGACACAGAGACGGCGTGTGAATGGGGGAAGGGCAGAGAGAGAGGGAGACACAGAATCCGAAGCAGGATCCAGGCTCCGAGCTGTCAGCACAGAGCCCGATGTGGGGCTCGAACCCATGAACTGTGAGATCATGACCTGAGCCGAAGCCAGACACTCAACCGACTGAGCCACCCAGGTGCCCTGTTCTGTCCTTGTTTCAATCTGGGCTTTGTAAGTCTTCACTATCTTGTAGTTTTCTTGCACCTTCAAGTAGACGTGTTGAATATTTTTGTCCAGCTTTTCTAATTGTCCTCAGCTTTAGAGGACTGGTTTGAATTACCTAGTCTGCCATCACTGGAAGTGGATGTTCTCTCAGTTTTGTTTTTAACTGGCAACACATTGGTTAGTCAGACCTAGTGAACATCTCTGGTACCATACTAGGTTGATATACATCCAGTCTACAGCCCCCAGGCCACCGCTGCTCCCTCTTCAGATCCTTTATGGCACGAGGAGCCCAGACGGAGTAACTCAGTGTGGCAACATGCTGGGTTCTAGGTGTTTAGGGATCAGCTAGAGTCTTACTCCCTGCCCTTATGGGGTCTACCATCTGTCCTTTCCTTCCTAAAGCCTCCAGCCTTTGTGGGCCATCATTCCCACCAGCATCAATGTTAATCTCTGTCCTCGGCTGGTCTCTTGAGTTGCTGCAGTCATGATTTCAACTGTCCTTCCCGAGTAAACTCTTTCCCAGACTTCTTACTGCCCCTGGGATGGTAAGGGTCAGCTTGAGCCCAGGTACATGGGTCTGGCCCTGTTCTCTCCAGCCTCATGGCTCATAAACCATTTCACAACCCAGTCCCTGAATGTGTTCTGGCACATAGTAACTAGTCCTCCCAGATTCTGCATCACCATCTCTGAGAGCTCTTCCCTCATTCTCCAAGGCTCCATCAGCCTGAACTGACACGCTTTCTCCAGGTCTGTTTCCTCAGCAGGACAAGTATTTTGAAGACCACGTCAATGTCTTACTCATTTCAGCACCTCAAGCACTTAGTGCATAAGAGGGCTCAGTTACTGTGGAACGATCTCATTTCTCAAGTTCCATGTATCCTTTGATGCATTATCTTCTTCATCAGTCTCATGAATCCTTTTTCCTGGGAACCCCAGTCATTTTTCTGTCCCTTAATGGGAGGCATGCCAGCTGCTGTTTGCTTGCACTGCACCCCTTGCCCCAACATACCAAGTCACAGACGTATGAGACACCCTGAGAGTGGACCACCACCTGGTGGTCAGAAACCTGGTCAGCAGGTTTCTAGGACAGTGACAGCTCAGGGCTGCAGACACAGTAGAGGTTCTTAATTTGAAGGCATTCCACCAAGAATGCAAACCCCTTCTGAGAATACTTTCAGATGCACAATGTAAAGCACATAGATTACAAGTGAAACCTATCATAATGAAATATAGGTACCAAAATATTAGAAAATCTATATATATATTGGCTTATAGATGTGACCTATATATGTAATATGCACATCTCGATTTCTCTTAATGTTTATTTTGAGCGGGGGAGGGACAGAGAGGGAGAGGATCCCAAGCAGGCTCCACCTGGGGCTTGATCTCATGAACTGTAAGATCATGATCTGAGGCAAAATCAAGAGCTGGATGCCCAACTGAGCCACCCAGGCACCCCTGAATATCTCAATCTTAAATAACAGGAGCTAACAATTAGTACAATAACTACTGTTATTTCAAAGCGATGAACAAAATTTTGAGGTGTTTGCACAGCAGTAACATGAGATGAAATCTCTGAATTCTATTGCTGACAGTCTCAGGTACCACTTATCCTAACAGAGCTGGTTGCCTGCATCCATACAGAAAGGAAATACTGAATTTCAGTTAGAGCTTAGTCAAACTAAAAACCAAATCTTTTCCCATCCAGGAACAAAGACACCCTGAATTCTACCCTCGGACCCCTTGCTGGTGATAAGGGAGGTCTTTAGACCCCAGGTTAAGAACCCCTGAATGGGGTTTTAGAAGCATGGCAGAAAAATGCTTTTAAATACAGCAGCTGATAGTTAAGTGCATGACTCTTAGTGAGTGTAATGGGCAGCTGAGAGTGGGAGAGGAGGTGTGGTGGAGACAGCACCTCAGAAGGTCTAATTTGAATTTCATAGGCATCATTTACCAGTGTGGTGAAGTTCAGCCTGACCTTACCCTTGCTTCATATCTATTTGCTCCTCTATAAAATGGGAATGACAATGTCTTCCTCACAGGTTGTTAAAAGGATTCAGTAAGTTAGTATTTGGAAACTCCTGGGGGCCAAATGTTTATTGTTGAATGAGAATGTTGTTCAATGTCTGTAGAGAACACACACACAATATAACTCCTTTCAAAACAGAAACCCACCCCAAGGTCTGACTGGCCGTGTGACCTGGAAAGCACCAGTGCACTGAGAAGATGGTGAACCCTTTCTTGCCTGGCAAATGTGGCTAAGTCTGCTGTGCTGTTTCCACCCCACCCAAGAGAACAAGCACAAATGCAAATAGGGTTTCTCTCCTTTTGCTATTTTATTAGAAGCATATTTACATTCTTGCAGTTAAACTTTGTAGAGAATATTTTACAAAAGTTTTGTATAAAGTTTTGAAACTACATAAAAATAACTTCTATCCTTTATAAAGGGAAAATATAAGTTAGTTATATTTACTCTGCCAAAAACAGACTGAAAACAAGAAACAGTTCCATCTGTCCCTTCCCGAGGAAACATTAGCACGGGGCGTGCGGAATACTGCGTGGGCCTTCTCACTGGTGGGCATGCGTGTTGGCTCAATCATGAGGCTGGAGGACCCAACCGGCCCCCATCCAGAAAGGAGAGGGGAGCCATCAGGACTTGGGCAGCACTGAACAGGAAAGCAGCAACTCTTGAACAAGAGTCAAATGTGAATGAAAAGCCAAATAGGGGAATGATCAAAGACTTTCGTCTGAACCATGAAACCGTCATTTCATGTAAATGCCCCTTCTCACACCCCAGGCAATAGTGTAAACACAACCCAAATCAGCCCTGCCTGACCATTTGCCAGGGCCGGCCTTGGCTGGTGGAACCCGGACAGTGTTCTGTAATTACACTGCTGCTAGGTCACATTTTCCCAGCACCTGTGTACCAAAAAGAATAAAAGAGGACAATTGTTTCACTGGTCTCATCTGTGTGAGACCAGAAAACTGCTGCATCTGGGTCAAATACTGAAGCAGGCAAGCTCAAATGTTCACCAACTTAAGAGGACCACTGCCTTCCCACAGCCCGCAGAGCATCTTCACTGCATATGTAAGCCTTGGGAACCCTAAGTTCCTTCTTACTGAATGGCAACCCTCCCTCCCCAAGATCCAGTTACAACCAGTGCCAAGAAACTTGCAGAGAATTGCTGTAGGACAAAGTGTCAAACCTTAACGTGTAGGAGTGAAGAAGGAAAAAGTCCTCCTGGGATGTCAGCCACTCCATCATGACAAAACAGTACCCAGACTTAATACGTCATCCATGATTTCTCAAACTCGCCTTCAGTTTTCTGTTTTGTTTATTTAAAGCAGGTTATTGTCCTATAGAAGCCATTTGTTTATATTTGTTTCAAGTTAGAAATCAAAATGAAAAAAGCTTTCTTTATAGATAAACTGAATGCCTGTTTGAGCATTACTTTTTATCTACATCCTGCAGCCTGTGGGATCAGAATCTGTGGGTGGCCAGCTGAATAACCCGAAGGCCCAGGATTCCATCTGAGAAGAAGCAGCTTTGCATCTCCTCTGTTGCTGGGGGCAGGAAGCATTACATTTTTCCCTGATGTTTTTTCTTCCTGAACAGAAATCCCAGCGACTACCAGCCTCTGTCTCAAGTATGAGGCCAGACTCCTGCTAGGAGGGGCAGAGGGAAACAGCCTGCAGACAGGATGGGCAAGGATGAGACGGGAACAGCCTAGGCTGTGAAAGTCTTGTGTGGTGAGGAATTTATCCCTGAACATAGCATCCAGCGTAGGCGCCAAAGGGAATCACAGACCAGCAGTTCAGCCTATACTATCTTTTGCCAGTACCCAGCACCCTTCAAACCAATGGCTCCACCTAAACATGCTCAGTGGCACAGGCTCAGGCAATGAGTACGTTTCAACCCACCTGGCACAAGAGGCCCAGAGCAGAGGCAAGCCTGGGTAATACCACAGGGCCAAGCCTTGTGTATGTATGTGTGTGCAGGCAGAGGGACACAAGATGGCAAGAAACACCCAAGGCCAGCAGAATAAATGATTCAGGCTCTCCTCCAGCCCACTATTGTAGACACAGCCTTGTCTCAAGAGGGAAGCAAATTGGGGGCTACTGGAAGAATGAGGGCACCCCCTGAGCAGCTGGCAGCAGGACGGGCTTCGTAGGAATTGAAATGGCTGTTAGGAGCCGTGTTCTTGTCTGACACCACACCAAGAATCACAATATGGACAAACTCATGGTGACTGATGGTAGCGCTTTGTGCCCACAGATAGCAAAACTGATGTTTTGGCAAGCAGGAGGGTCTCAAGGCTGCAGAACACCATTCCTCCCGGGCCGTGACCCCACTAGCAGCCCAAATCACTGACACTTTGAAGGGATGTGGGGCTCACAGGGGACATACATTAGGATCAGGCAACACATAATAAAACCTCGCCCTCGATGAGTGAGCGAGAATTAAGGAACACTGGGGTGGGTCTGTTGGGCATAGCTGGGGTAACACAAGGCAAGGGGCTAGATGCGAGTTGGCCTGGAAGCAAGAGGTAGGGGGGGGGGGGGGGTCCTGAGTTACTTGTTCACAGAGAATGGGAGGGCCTTGGAGGCCCGCCAACCTGCCAGCCACAGCCCCAGGTGGCTGTTAAGAAGCATCCACAGAGCTATAGGGGAAGAACTTGGTGGCCTTGTTTGGGGTGGTAGGGTTCAGGCATTCTGTCTCCTCATTCAGTTTGAAGAACATCTCCTGCTCTCGCTTCTTCTGGTTCAGATCATCTTCCAGAGCCTAGGACAGAGAGAGGGCACAGTCAGATGCCATTGGCATGGATCTCCCAAACACAGGACCCCCACCAAAGTGGCCTCCTCTGGAAATTTCCCTTCCCTCCCAACAAGCCTTTGCTGCATGGGTAACTCGGTCTTCCATCTTTCCTTTCCCAGAGTGCATCACCCAGAAGACAGGTACCACCTCTAGCTTCCTTCTTTCACAACCATGCAGGATTTTGTTGTGGATCAAGGGCCACGATTTGGTGAAATGCCATCTCATTGGGGGGGGGGGGGGGGGAGGGGGTGGTAGATGCCAGTCTCCTGGCAGGAAAACAATCGAATGGAGAAAGACCCAAGGTAGAAAATGGACAGATTTAACAGTGGGTGATTGGGGGGAGGTGGGAGGAGAGGGCCAGAATGTCCAAGTACATTGTGTTCCTAATGAGGATACTGCCCCACAGAAATCACCTAGGGAGTTGTCTTCAAAAATCATGTGCCTTCCCACCATCCCCTGACACTGTGATTCTGAAAACCTGCAGTACGACGGGTTCTCTGTGTTGTAAAAGCCCATTTGGTAACTCAGAGCAAGTGTCTAGTGTCTTCGTTGAAGTTCTCCTTTGCCAGATGTATTAGCATTTTTTTAATTATGTTTTTTAGGGGCGCCTGGGTGGCTCAGTGGGTTGAGCATCCGACTTCAGCTCAGGTCATGATCTCACGGTCTGTGAGTTTAAGCCCCGCATCAGGCTCTGTGCTGACAGCTCAGAGCCTGGACCCTGTTTCAGATTCTGTGGCTCCCTCTCTCTCTGCCCCTCCCCCACTTATGCCCTGCTCTGTCTCTTAAAATATGAATAAACGTTAAACATTTTTTTAATCTTAAAAAAAATAAATACATTTTTTAAGTTTTTAATTTTTATTTTGAGAGACAGAGAGAAGCAGCAGGGGAGGGGGGGGTGGAGAGAGAGGTGGGGACAGAGGATCTGAAGCAGGCTCTGTGCTGACAGCAGAGAGCCCAATATGGGGCTCAGACTCACGAGCCATGAGATCATGGCCCGAGATGAAGTTGGACGTTTAACTGACTGAGCCACCCAGGTGCCCCCGGATATGTTAGTGTTAAAAGTGTTTGTGGTAAGCAAACATTATATATAAGCAAGATATAAGTGGTACTGTGTAAGCTCTTGTAACAAGTTACGAAATCCAGTGCCTATGGGAGCCAGCCAGATGAACTGAATGAAGAAAGAGAGCTGGGTGTGAGGCAATAGGGAGTGAGGAGGACTGCGGTGAGGTGAGGAGCACACAGTGTGTCTGAAGACGGCGGTTTCTTTTCAGCTCCAGCTGATGTCTGTCACGTGGTACAATGAGCCCAGTGTGGCCAGAGCTCCTGGATTCACAAAAGAAACTGGAAAGCCAGATTCTTATGAAAAATTCCCTTACACAGGCATTCCCTCGGAGATGGTACCAGACTACTGCAATAAAGTGAGTATCATGATACACAAATGAATTTTCTGATTTCCTAATGCATATGAAAGTTGTTTATAAAAAGTTATGTTTATAGTACACTGTGGTCTAAGTGTGCAATAGCCGTGTCTAAAAAAAATGTATGTACCATAATGAGCACATACTTTATTGCTAAAAAGTGCTAAATGTCATCTGAGCTTTCAGCAGTTCATGACGTTTTTGCTCGTGGAGTGTCTTGCCTCAGTGTCAATGGCTGCTGATTGAACGAGGTGACTGCTGACGGTGTGGCTGTGGCAATTTTTTTATTATTGACATATAATGTTATGTTTTGGGTGTGCAACATAGTGACGACAGTTTTGTACATTACGCTATGCTCACCAGGGTAAATGTAGTTATTTCTTAATTTTTACTACTGAGGTATAGTTCACATACAATTCCTTAAAATAAGACAACGATGAAGTTTGCCACACTGATGGACCCTCCTTTCACAATTTCTCTGTAGCCTGTGATGCTGTTTGACAGCATTTTACCCACAGTAGAACTTCTTCCAAAACTTGAGTCAGTCCTCTCAAACCCTGCCTCTGCCTTATCAACTTCATGAGATATTCTAAATCCTTTGTTGGCATTCCAACAGTCTTCACCAGGAGTAGATGTCACCTCCAGAAACCGTTTTCTTTGCTCATCCATCATCAGCAGTTCGTCCTCTGTTCAAGTTTTACCCTGAGACGATAGCAAGTCCACCACATCTTCAGGCTCCACTTCTAATCCAGTTCTCTTGCCATTTCCACCACATCACAGTTACTGTCTCCACTGAAGTCCTGAACCCCTCAAAGTCACCCACTTCTTCCAAAGCCCTGTTCATGTTGATATTTTGACCTCTTCCATGAATCACGAATGTACTTAATGGCATCTAGAGTGGTGAATCCTTTCCAGAAGGTTTTTAGCTTACTTTGCCCAGATCCATGAGAGGAATCACTACCCATAGCAGCTATAGCCTCACGAAATTGTATTTCTTAAATAATGACACTGGAAAGTCAAAGCTACTCCTTGACCACAGGCTGCAGAATAGATATTGTGTTACCAAGCATGAAAACAACATTCATCTTTTTTAAAAAAAATAATAATCTTGTTGTACATCTCCATCAGAGCTGTTGGGTGACCAGGCACACTGCCAACGAGCAGAAGATATCAACAGCGGGTTCGAAATACTCAGTAAACCATGTCGTAAACAGATGTGCTATCATCGAGGCTTTGCCGTTCCATTTATACAACACAGGCAGGATAGAGCATAATTCTAAAAGGCCCTATGATTTTCACAATGGCAAATGAGCACTGGCTTCCACTTAAAGTCAATAGCCACACTAGCCCCTGACAAGAGAGAATCAGCCTGTCCTTTGAAGCTCTGAAGCCCAGCATGGACTGTTCCTCTCCAGCTCTAAAGTCTTCTCCTGACATAAGGCTGTTTCATCTATATTGAAAATCTGTTGTCTAGTGTAGCCAACTTCACGAATTCCCTTCGCTGCATCTCCTGGATAACGTGCTGCAGCTTCTACATCAACACTAGCTGCTTCACCTTGCACTTTCACGTTCTGGAGACAGTGTCTTTCGTTAAGCCTCATGAACCAACCTCTACTAGCTTCAGACTTTTATTCTACAGCTTTCTCACCTCAGCCTTCATAGCACCGAAGACAGGTTAGGGCCTTGCTCTGGATTAGGCCTAGCTTAAGGGAATTCGTGGCTGGTTTGATCTTCTACCTAGATCATAAAAATCTTCTCCCTTTCAGCAGTAAGGCTGTTTAGCTTTCTTATCGTCCGTGTATCCATTGAAGTAGTACTTTTAATTAAAAAATTCTCCTTTGCATTCACAACTCGACTGTAGCTGTTTGGTGGGAAAGGACAGTATCTCAAGTCTCAGCGTGCCTTCCTCACTAAGCTCGATCATGTCTAGCTTTTGATTTAAAGCGAGAGACATGCAACCCTTCCTCTCACTTGACCACTTCGAGGCCACTGTAGGGTTATTCACTGGCCTCATTAATTTCACTAATACCGTGTCTCATGGAATGAGGCCTGAGCAGAAAGGAAGAGAGCCGGAGGAATGGTCAGTCAGTGGAATAGTCAGAATACACAACAGTTCGCCATCTTTGTTCCCCATAAAATGCATTTTTATTGTTTCTGTTGAAGTATAGTTGACATACAACGTTACATTAGTGTGAGGTATACAACATAGTGATGTGACAACTCTGTACACTAGGCTGGGCTCACAAGGGTAGCTGCCATCTGTCACCGTATAATGCTGTTACCGTTGACTATATTCCCAACGCTGTAATTTGTATCCCATCCCCCCTATCAGTTCTCTGTATTCATGGGTTTTGTTCCTGCTTTTTGTTTACTTTGCTTTGTTTAGATTCCACATATAAATGAAACATATGGCACTTGTCTTTCTGTGTCTGGCTTATTTCACTTAGCATAATACCCTCTAGATCCATCCATGTTGTCCAAAATGGCAAAACCTTGTTTTTTTAGGACTAATACTCCATTGTGTGTGTGTTATATATGCAGTCATCTATCTAGTGATGGACACTTGGGTTACTTCCCTATCTTGGCCATTATATATAATGCTGCAGTAAACAGGAGCACATATAGCTTTTCAAATTAATGTTTTTGTTTTGTTTTCCAAATATCCAGTAGTGGAATTACTGGATCATATGGTATTTCTATTTTTAATTTTTTAAAATATGTATATATTTTAAAGTTTATTTATTTTTGACAGAGAAACAGAGCATGAGTGGGGAGGGGCAGAGAGAGGGAGACACAGGATCGGAAGCAGGCTCCAGGCTCCGAGCTGTCAGCACAGAGCCCGACGTGGGGCTGGAACCCACGAACCGCGAGATCATGACCTGAGTCAAAGTCAGACGCTCAACCGACTGAGCCACCCAGGTGCCCCTCTGTTTTTAATTTTTTAAGGACCCTCCATACTGTTTCCCATAGTGGCTGCACTGATTTACATTCCCACCAACAGTGCACAAAAGTTCTTTTTCCTCTGCATCCCTGCCAACACTTGTTAATTTCTGCTCTTTTTGATACCTAGCCCTTCTGATAGGTATAAGGTAATATCTGTTTGTGGTTTTGATTTGTAGCTCCCTGAGGATTGGTGATGTTGAGCATCTCTTCATGTATGGTTGGTCAAATATAGGTCTTTGGAAAACTGTACATTTTTAATCAGATTATTGGGGGGGGGTTTGTATTAAGTTCTTTATGTATTTTGGATATCAACCCCCTATTGGATACATCATTTGCAAACATTTTTTTCCCATTCAGTAGGTTGCCTTTTCATCTTGTTGACAGTTTCCTTCATTCGCTATGCAGAAAACTTTGTGGAGTTTGGAGTAGCCTCAATAGTTTATTTTTGCTTTTGCTTCCCTTGCCTTAGAAGACATAGCTAGGAAAATGTTGCTGTGCCTGATGTCAGTTCACCATCTTTTGTGGTCACAAAACAATTATGACAGTAACATCAAAGATCACTGATCACAGATTACCATAACAAAATAATGAAAAAGTTTAAAATATTGCAAGAATTATCAAAAGAGACACACAGAGACATGGAGTGAGCAAATGCTGTTGGAAAAAGGACACTGATAGATTTACTCACCATGGGCTGCCACAAACTTTCATTTTGGAGGGAGAAAAAAAATGCAATTATCTGTGAAGCGCCATAAAACAAAGTATGCCTGTACTTAAAGGTTGGCAACTTTCAAAAAATTTTGAAATTTCTATATGTTGGCCAAACCTAATGCCTGTGCGCCAATTTCAGCCCATGGATAATCAGTCTGTGACCTCTGCTAAAGAATAACAATTTAATTATAACGGCTACCGCTTTTTGAACAGAGAGCTTTAGTAACTTGCCCCGCGTTTCATAGCTAGTAATAGGGGAGCCAAGACTTCATCCAAAACCTGTGCTCTTAAGCGCTACTCTCTTCTACCTACCATATATATTCATGTATATAACCTAAGGCAGGAGTCTAATCTTTTTTCTGTAAAGGGCCAGATTATAAATATTTTCAGCTTTGCAGGCTGTGAAGTCTCTGTCACAACCACTCAAACTGCCGTTGTACTTCAAACTCGGCCACTGACAATGTGTAAATGAACGAGCATGGCTGTGTTCCAATAAAATTTTATTTACAGATACAGATGGTAGGCCAGATTTGCCCATGGACAATAGTTTACTAACACATGCTTTAAGGGAAGAAATGTTCTATCTACATTTTACAGTCCTAAAAAGCAAAGGTTGCGAAGGGAGGACTGGTCTGAGGCCACATTCTGTGTCAGCCGTGACCCAAGCAACACTTTATGGATGCTACCAGATACTCTATACTTACTTGAAAGAATCAAGTCTGAAGTTTTCTAAAAATATTCCACAGTGTACAGTCATCTCCCTTCCCCTGTATAGCTCAAGATTGCTGACTGTAACACGAGTGTGAAAGAACATTTCTATCACCTCTGGTTAAGTGTTCCAGCAGTAATCCAGGTAGCTAATGACAGACAATTCTACAAAGAACTCTGCGAAACAGCAGCCCCCAGAGGCAAAATCCAATGCCAGCTCCCCAGACATACACCACAGTACCTCCCCCAAACCCAGGTGCCCCTGAAATAGGAGGCAGTTGCTAGAGGCAACGTGACCATTCATTTTCAAACTCTCTCAGGATGTGCCAAGGGTATAGAACCACCAGGTAAGAGAACCAGGTGAACGTCTGTTTCCTGATACCAGAGTCAACCGATGTCAGCAGGAGCATTATTGATTTGAGTGTCAAGTATCAAAAGGCCCAACAGGCCATGATTACAGAAAATGACGAACATGGGCCTGCTGCCAGGAAGGTCCAGGACCCTGGCCAGCTGCCAGCCATAAAGCTCCATTAGCACAGGTTAGGGAAGCCTCAATTCAAGGACTTCCAAGGCCATTACTTAGCTGAGGTGGGCAGCTGCCTCTTGTCCAGACCACAGTGAAAGCAAGCAGAGCTGATGTATGATGGCAGAACAAACCTCAGGGCTTCAAGACATGTGATCAAAGGTAATTAAGGCAGCTCTCTCCTCAGAGAGCTTAGGGGCGGAAGGAAATGAGTATGTCCTTGGTCTGCACTACGGGCTGATAACTTTTTTGCATCACACGGTATAATATTCACATCTCCACTTTACAAATGACCACACTGAGGCCCTGTGATGGTTAATTTTATGTGTCAACCTGGCAAGACATGGTACCCAGTTGTTTGGTCAAACACCCATCAAGATGTCACTGTGAAGGAATTTTTAGATGTGATTAAAATTTAACTCAGTAGACTTTGAGTAAAGCAGATTACCCTCCCTAACATGGGTGGGCCTCAAAACTGCAACATCAACTCTTTCCTGAATCTCCCGCCTACAACCTGCCCTGCAGATTTCAGACTTACTAGCCCTCCACAATCATATGAACCAACTTCCTAAAGTAAATCTGTATCTTATCTATATTCACATCCTAGGCAGACGCCTGTGGCTCAACATGGAGAAAAGCCTACTATTGAGCCCACGAGCCCAGACGTGGTTACCTTTTTGCGTGGCCGAAGCTTGTCCCGCCATTCCTTCAGGTTCTGATTATGGCTCTCATCTAGGGCCTTCAGCTTCTGGGTTTCATGTTCTACCAGGAGGTGACACTTTTCATTCTGGAACAAATTCCAGGCAGAACAGGTAAGAAAACTTAGAAGGCAGAGGTGCAGAAGGCTGAAACATACCTCATGCTGTAGCCAGTGACGGCACCAGCATTATTATTATTTCTTCCCTTTGATTGTAATTTATAGGAAACTATGCATATAAATACATACCAAGAGATGCCTGGAGGAACATTTCAGAATATTCATGTTAATAGTTCTTTTTGTGTAGTGGGATCTGCAGTAATTTGCACTTTACTTCTTTGTGCTATTTTGCATTGTTTGAATTTTTCAACATGAACATATATGTCATTTTAACAAAACAGTAAAACTATTAATAATAAATAAAAATGTGTCCTAATCCCACCACTAGAGGCAGCCACTGCAAAAATGTGATTTTCTGGCAGCCTCTGTCCTAAATGTTGTTTAGCTCACCCTCTATATACAATTCTGAAACCTGCTTTTCCACCACCCTTAACATTATAATGTAAACATTAATTAACTTCTAAAGAATTAACATTTTTCATTGTTTTTAATGAAAATTTTAATGCCTACAGAGTATCCCACAGCATAGATTCATCAAATCTACTTAAATATTCCTCCATTTTTGGTCACTTAGGTTGCTTTTAATTTTCACTATGTTAAATAGCATTGTATTAACCATTTGTGCTATGGACTGAATTGTGTCCCCCCAAGGTTCGTATGTTGAAGCCCTAACCCCCAGTGTGGTGGTATCTGGAGGTGGGACCTTTAGGAGATAATTACATTTATTTCTTTTTTAATGTTTATTCATTTTTGAGAGAGAGCATGAATGGGGCAGAGGGGGAAGGGGACAGAGGATCTGAAGAGGGCTCTGCACTGACAGCAGCGAGCCCCACACGGGGCTGGAACTCATGAACTGTGAGATCATGACCTGAGGTGAAGTCAGCCGTTCAACCAACCGGGCCACCCGGGTGCCCCGGGGATAATTAAATTTAGATAAGGTCCTGGGAGTGGGGCCCTTATGATGGGATTAGTGTCCTTACAAGAGACACTGGGAAGGTTGCTTTCTCTTTCTCTGTGCCATGTGAGGACACAGCAAGAAGGCAGCCATCTGCAAGCCAGAATCCAACCGCAATGACAACCTGATTTTAGATTTCCACGTTCCAAAATTATGAGAAACGAAACTGTTGTTTAAGCCGCCAGACTGGTATTTTGTTATGGCAGTCAGAGCTCAGATAATCTGTATGTATAAATATTTATATAAATTATATATGTAATTTTCTGTATTATGTATCATTTCCTCAGGAGAGATCTGTGTAAAGATGAGGACATGGACCTGACAGAGACACTCCCAACTTTATTATTCTCTGAGGTAAGTCATCCGCCTCACAAAATTTACCTGGAATTTCTCGCAAGGCAGAAGTGATCAGTCCCTGTTGATCCTCACAGAGAATCAATCTTGTGGTTTATAAGGCATTTATAAAGCAAGAGGAAAGGGTCTCCATCCAGATACCTCAATCGTTTGGGGTTGGAAGAGTGGGACACCTTGGGGGGATTTTCATTTTGGATTTCAACTCAAGGCTCCCGAGAGTTTAGAAATCAATTTAGTTAGAAATAATACTACAGCACGGAATACCTTTGACCTGCCAGAAGCTGGGCTCCTGGCACTTTCTGTGGGTTCTCTCAGTTAATCCTCCCAGTCACCCCGTGAGCAGATGCAGAAGCTGAGGGAGTTGGCTAAAATTTACAGTGACAAATGACAAGAGTCCCTACCTGACAGGCTTCAATGCCTGTCACGTTTCCTCCACCCCTCCTTGCGTCTCCAGAAATTGCCAAATGGGTGCAAAAGCCTGAGCAATTTCCTGAAGTCACAGGGGTTTGAGTCTGCCCATCCCTCAGGCATGACAATGCCTTGCTCCGCTGCAAGGAGGCTCCAAGTACCAGCTCCTGGGGTGGCGCCCTTCAGGCAGGGACAAGCTCAGGAGTCAGGAAACTGGAAGAGGCCAGGATCTCCCGAGGGAAAGGGGTCACCAAGAGGCTGGCAACACCATAACAGCCTTCCTGATCTCAGTGGGAAAGCTTTGCGCTTCTCACCGTTAAGGATGATATCAGCTGTAGGTTTTATCAAGTTAGGGAAGTTCCTCTCTACTCCTGTTTTTACTGAGAGTGTTGTTGTGAATGAGTGCTGGGTTTTGTCAAATGCTTTTTCTGCGTCTGTTGCTGTGATCATGTGATTTTTCTTTAGCCTGTTATGTTGCGGATTGCACTGATTTTTGAATGTTGAGCCAGCCTGGGATAAAGCCTACTTGGTCATGGTGTATAATTCTTTCTATACATTGTTGAAGTCAATTTTGCTAATAATATCTCGTTGAGGCATCTTCCTTACTTGTAATGTCCGGTTTTGGTATTGGAGTAACTTGGACACCTTGAGTGATGAACCAGAAGCCCAGCACATGCCACTGCCAGGCCCTAGGCGCGGCACTTTCAGCTCAGTCCTACCAAACAGGAATGCTCACCCCCACCCCATCCCCATTTTATGGATGCAGGAACTATGGCTTGGAAGATGATGGATCTGGCTAGCATGACACGGCAGGATTGAACCGTTTTAGCCCGGACTTGTCTGACGAGAGTCCTTCCCTACCGTAGAGTCTGTGGTCCCAGGAACAGAGGCGATGCAAGAAGGGGGGCGGGGAGGCCTGTACCTGCAGCTGCTGCAGCTCGCTCATGTTGCTGTCACACTGTGCCACCATGTCCCGCATCTGGTTCTCATGTTTTTGCTGCTGCTGTAGCCGCTCCGACTTCTGCCTTTTCTCCTCTTGCTGGGAGAACTGGAACAGAGGGAGGGTGGGTGCCTCAGAGGGTCACAGGCCTGGCGGCGGGGGGGGGGGGGGGGGGGGCCTACCCCCACCCCCACCCCATTCCAGAAAGCCCCGTCAGAGGGGCTGGTTTGTGCACAGCCCTAGTGCCCTACACCATTCAGGCCATGCTCTCTTCCTGAGCGGAGACCCAGGCTGGTGGGGACACAACGTTGTGCTGTGCCACGTGCTAAGACAACGTGCGTTACCACACAGGAATCACAGGAGCCCAGGGCCACCAGCGCCATGTCCCCAAGACGAAGGGGTTTACCAGCAGAGGAAGCCGCAGGATCGAGGCACCACAGTGTGAAAGGGAACCGTGCATGAGAAAGCAACACCAAGCTTCCCCCTGTCCACCGGAGGGACATTCGCCGTGGGGCTTGTGAGGCTTCCAGGCTGTGACCGACACCCCCCTTCCAAGACCCCGTACTGCAGCTTGTATTTCTATTCCCCAAGCCACATAAAGTTTAGGCCCCACCAAACCGGCATCTGTCCCCACTGCAGTACACGCACAGAGCCCCCACCTGCTTGATCTTCTCGCGCTGCTCAGAGGCACTGCCCGCGCCATTGATGTGGAGGCTCTTCTTGTACATGGCCATGCGCGTCTTGCCCTCGCTCCTCTGAATCTTGGGCAGCCGTGCTTTCTCCTGCTGCTGCCGCACCTTCAGCTGCTCCACCATGCGCTGGTTGTAGCGTTGCATCTGCTCCCGCTCCTGGGGGCACAGCCAGCCGGGGCTGAGGTCAGGTGTGCTCTGGGCCGGGGGTGTGATCAGAGGCCAAAGGCTGCCACCCTCCGCTCGGGAGCCCAGGACACACGTGGCCCTGAATGCTCAGCAGAGCAAGGCTGGCATCATTTTACTTCTACTGTTAATTTTTTAAGTGAGAACAGAAAATGTTACTTTTTGTTAGTAACGCTTTGGATTTTTACCTTCTAAATGCCTTCACATCTAATCAATGGTTGGCATGTCATTAAAGCTAATACCTCAAAGCCAGACGTACACTACTGATGGCAGATGTCAATTCATACTTTTAAAAGTCATGATAAATTTGAGTTTTTCCTTCACCTAACACCTATTTGTATTTCAAAACTTGGCACGGGTATCACCTCCTCCAGGGAGCCTCCCCTGACTTCCAAGCCAGGTTGAGCACCCTTATTCAGAGCCGCCACAGCCCAAAGCTGTTTGTCCATCATTGCATTTAGATTAGGAATTGTAATTATCCACTAATTGTGCATCCAGATCTCAGTTTGTCCCTGCTCCCACTAAGGGGACCAAATCAAGACAATTACATAGAAGTAAGAGAGTGCTCTGGCCACACAAAGCAGGGGCCCTTGCCTGGTCTGAGGGAGATAAGGAAGGCTTCCTGGCAGAGGTGGTGATTAAGTTGAGACTTAAAAGTATTCCGAGGGAATGCACGCGAAAGAGAGAGATTAGGGGAAAATGGAAAGGTCACGGAGAAGAGGAAAAAAATGAAAGGCACACACTAAGGTGTCTAAGTCAGTGAGGGAGCTGCCATCTGCTTCCCTGCAGGGCTTCCCCCATTCCTGGCCCTTTCATCAGAGGAAGGACATCTCACAGAACCTCCCAGGGCCTTACCATGACCGACGCCTGCCTCCTCTTGGGAGCACAGATGGTACCCAAGTGGTGCCCCACTTGGCCCTCCCAGAGCTTCCGGTGGCAGCCCCATGCCCCGCCCAAGTCGGGACCTCACCTTCTCATGCTTGCGCACCAGCTCATGCCTCTGGAGGAAGTACTGGTCTTTGAGCTGCTGCTTCACCAGCTGGTGCCTCTCCTGTAGGTGATGCTCCTCCATTTCCCACAGGGCTGCCTCCCGGTCTGTGGACGACATGAGGCCTGGTGAGATGCTAATGGCCAGAGCGCCACTGAGCGCTGCCCTGCCCTCTCCTGCATCAGATGTTAGCTCCCAGGAGCCTGGTACACCAGGAAGCGAATGGAGCCAGGAACCAGAGAAACCAGAGACCGAGGCTAGAACCCAGCTCCTTCACTGGGGTTTGGGACGGGTAGCAAATCCTCTCCAGGCCTCCACTTCCACCTCTACCAAACGTGTGCAACCATTCCGTGGAGGCAGAAATGGTCTTGGGAAACCATTATGTTCAGCTCACAGTGCACTGCTGCTTTCCTAATGGGCCAGTGGGAAGGGCTCACGGAACCCCATGAAGAAGACAGGAACAGCCTCCTGTCACTATTTACTCCTTTGAAGAATGGACGAGACCCTCCTTGGCCATTGTACATCCCTTATGTATACATTATTATTAAGACACAGCATCTGGCATTTTATCACTGGAAGTCTATCAATTGACCTGCTCAGCCACAGGCACGGAGCTGGTGTCAGATGAAGACTTCATGCCCTGTAAGACACGGAGCGGGTGGTGCTCAACCCACATGAATGTTCATTTCATTCCATTGCGTTCCTGATCTATGAAAACTGGTAACTACCCACACAGTACATCAGAATAGTGATTTGGCTTCCTATCAAAGTCGAAAGCACTGTCCCACAAGTAGGGTGGTTCCTACTGGCATCATGGGACCAAAAAAGAAAATGAGGGCTTTCCTGAAACCGCGGTGGCTCTTCAGAACGTCAGAACATCAAGGACCCCGTTTTGCTGCCTCACACCAAGTACTGAGGGGTTTACAAGGCTTGCCTACACCGGCCATCACAGCCCTGGCCGCAACACCTGCTGTGTAAGTAAGCCAGAGATGGCGCCTGTACAACCGGCCCTATGTTGTTTACGTCTTTACCGCAGGCTGGACTGTTGACTCTCAGAAGCCCACGGGTGCCAAACTCTGAACTTCTCCCATCCAACTGTTTCAAGTGTAGCTCAAACAGCAGACTTTTGGCCATTCAGAGCCCACCTGCTTTGCACGCCCCACAAAACTGCACCCAACATCCGCTAGGCATAGAGAAGATAAACCTAAGGGGCTAAAGACCCTAAGCCCTGCTGCCCTTCAGAACTCTACCCCAGAACCTCCCCTGCTAGTGACCCCATCCAGATACAGAAGCCCTCTCTCCGTACCCTACAGTTCCTCTGCCCTCCTCCCTCTGGGAGTGGCCTGCACTAGTGTCTCTGGAAGGTCTTGGGCTCGAAGGACTTGCCAGCCCGCAAACCCGTCAGAGCACGAGCACACCAGAGCAGTCAGGAACTCGGCTTCAAGAGGAGATCCACGTACAAGGCTCATTCTACCACGCATTAGCCGAGCAACCCCGGCCCAAGCACGGTGGCTCCGCAAGCCTTTGTTTCCTCGTCTACAAAAACGACTTGTCGGGTTAAGGTGAAGATTCAAGGAGAGAGAGCCATGAAAACTGGCACACAGCCTGGCACAGCCGTCACTCCACATGTGATGGATGTCATAAGGGGCACGATACTTTCCCCACCACCCCGTAGTTTCTACCCACTCTACGTGGCTTGCTGGCTTTCTTCCTTCCTCAACCTCAGGAAAGAGGTCAAATAATGTCGGCTCTGTGCCTCAGTCTTGACTGCAGTGGAGGCTTTCCCCATGTGTCGCCCTGAAGGATGCTGTTTAGTTTTAGGATGGAGAAGAACCTAGCAGTTCCTAGCACAGCCCACTCTCTGGCAGCCACCTCGAAGGAGTTCCTGCTTCCTGGTGAGACACTCGCGCTCCTTGTCACAGATCTCCCGCCTGTTGTCCGCAGTGATCTTCTTCATCGCCAGTTCCAGGTCCTCCTTCTGCTTGGCCAGGAAGTCCCGGTCCTGGGCGGGAGAGAGGACAGACCTTTAGCACCGGTTCTGGCACCTCAACGTCTACTTTTACTACAGAGGAGTCGTCGTGATCGGCACAGAAAACATACGCCGGGGAAACCTGAGACTTAGAGACACGTCCACCAACTGTGGCATATGCGCTTCATATGGACCCTGATTCAAACAACAGATTGAAAAAAAAAAAAAAATTCATGAGACAAATGGAAATGTAACTAATGACTCAACTGCAAATGGGATGTCATGAAGCAGTTACCGATAAATATTTAAATTCTTAGGTGACTTTATAGTATTGTGGGTTCTTTTAGAGATGCATACTAAGACACTGACAGGTGAAAGGATATGATACGTGGGATTTGATTCGAAATAACCCTGAAGGGTGGGGGAGTGAGTAGACATGAGCTCCTAATTACTGAGACCAGGTAACAGGTGACAGGTATGTGGGGGTTCCTAATATACCTATTTCTGCCTATGTTTTTAATTTTCCATAGTCAGATTTAAAAAATTAAAATTTAAAAATTTTAGGGAACACATAAGCAGAAACTAGAAATCCCCACTAATCCTATCACCCGGGAGCAGCAGCTGGTTTTGGTGTATCTATGCAAACATGTTTGCATCTGTATTTCACAAATTATTTAAAAGGACTTAGAGATTTGTACACCCATGTTCATAACAGCATTATTCACAACAGCCACGGGATGGAAGCACTCAAGTGCCTACAGACAGAGGAGTGGATAAACAAAATGTGGCATATATGCACAATGGAATCTAACTCCTCCCTGAAAATTCCCACATATGCCACAACATGGATGAATCTCAAAGACATGTCAAGTAAATCAGACACAAAAGGACAAATACCATATGATCCCACTTACAGGAAGTCAGATTTGTGGAGACAGAGAGTAGAATAGTGGTTGCCAGGGACTGGGGGAAGGGCATGGGGTGTTATTATCTAATGGGTAGAGTTTCAGTTTTGCAAGATAAACTGTTCTGGACACGGACAGTGGTGATGGTTTGCACAACAGTGTGAATGTACCTGATACTACTGAACTGTATGCTTAAAAATGGTTAAGGTGCTAAATTCGTTATGCCTTATCTTACTATAATTTTTAAAAATTAAAAATACCTTTCCATGTGGTAATGTAATCTTCTATCAAATGAGTTTTGATGGCCGAAAACATTTCATGGCACAGGTAGGTATACCCTAACCTTATTCACCCAATACCTAATAATTTTTTTCCAAGTTGTCTCTATTTTGTTTATGTTTATTTATTTATTTGCAGAGAGTGGGGAAGAGGCAGAGAAGAGAGTGAGAGAAGAATCCCAATTAGGCTCTGTGCTGGCCACACAGACCCTGATGCGGTGCTCAAACTCATGAACTGTGAGATCATGACCTGAGCCAAAATCAAGAGTTGGATGCTTAACTGACTGAGCCCCCCGGGTGCCCCAAGTTGTCTCTATTTTAGATGGAGTATGTCTTCATACTCTGGTAGCTAAATATTTGTGAACTTCTGTGATGATTAATCCTTAGGATTAGTCTCTAGAAGCAAAAAAAAATCCAGGCCAATAATGTGTACATTTTTGAGGCTCTTGATGCCCTTGCGAGAATGGCCCCCTTAAAGGCCCAATATGCTCTCCCTGTGTGGGGATGGGGCCTATCTCCCCCACCCTCCCCAGCCCTGCATTTTTTTTTCTGATCACAGCATCAAAGGACAGGTTGTAGGAAAGTATGATGGTGTCCTGGAGAGAACATGAAGCCTGGAGTCAGACTGAGTTTCAAGCCTTGCCCCATACCATTAACTCTACAAAGTCACCTCTCTAAGCCTTATTTTCTTTCTCTGTAAAGGGAAAAACAAATAGCACCTACCCTGATAAGCCATGAACGCTAAACTGGGTAATATACAAAAGCATTTTAAGTGTAGACTCTAATTTTCTATACATTTGGGGGCAGAGACAGCAAAATGTACAGACGCCCCAGTAGGAGAAAAACAAGCACATGGTCCAACAAAGGTTAAGGAGAAGGCCAGTGAGGCTGGGGCTGGGAGGATCGAGTGGAGCGGGGAGAGGCTAGCAGGGGCCAGACAGACAGGGCCTTGTAAGCACATGAGGAGGCTCGTCTTATCTTATACACAAAGTGGGAGCCCCTGAAGGTTTTCAGGACACAAGGCTATAGGGGGAGGGTGACATGATGAGATCTGGAGTTCATATTGATTACACTGGCTGGTGGGAGAGAAAATTGCAGGAGAGCAAGAGAGGAAGCAGGGAGACTAGCTTGGAGGCTACTGCAGTAGTCCAGGCAAAAGATGACAGTCGCTATGGAGTCACAGAGATATTGACAAAGTTGGCAGATCCAGAGACAGTTTGGAGCTTAAAAACAAAAAAACAAAATCCATGCTTCAGGAGGTGATAAAGGGTTGGAAGGAAAGGAACGGTCAGAAATAACGTTTCTGGCCTGACAGCAGGATGAAGGACAGTGCCCCCTCAGAATACAAGAACAGGACCAGGTCTGGGAGGTCGTGGGTTTGTCTTAAGATTCTAAAAGGTGCCAAGTGGGCAGGTGGATGTACTGGGTTATTCAAGGAGACATGGCCTACAAACAACCCTAAGACACAGATGTACAGGGCTGGGGTGTCCAGAGACAGGGAGCTCACTTCTACCTGGAGCGAGAGCAATCAAGGAAGGCTGCGTGAGGGAAGTGCCAACAAAATAGGCTGGACTTGAGACAGAGGAGGAACCTGGTCATCACTCGGGTCCTCCAACCTGGGACTCGCTGACCGAGGGCAAGGACTCACGAGAAGCTGCTTCTTTTGTGCGTGCTCCTCCATTTTCTGCTTCATGCTCTCCTTCCGCTGCTGCCTCGGAAGCCTCTCCACCTCGTTCTTCACCTGTACCAGAAACAGAAGACAGCAGCCGGGTCAGCGTCCCTCCTCACACTTCCTAGAAAGAAAGACTACAACACCAGAACTCCTGGGCCAGGGAGGCCAAAGGCGAGGCGCAGCTTTCTAGACACTGGCCCCCCACCCCGCTCTCCACCAAGCCCCTGACAGGTAGTCCTCTCTGGCCTACTCCTGTCTGCTGCTGGCTTGGGTTTCAGACTCCCCCAGAGCGAAGAGATCCCGCTTTTGCTGCTTGACATCCTGCGGCCTTCTGAGAGCATCACCTCCCCTTCCTTGAGGGCAGACTTTGTCAACCTTTCTTCATACTGTGCCCCCAGAAACCTCTGTAGACATTTTCTTCCTAATCACCCACCCCCAAGAAATATTAATCCCACAAACTGTCAATCTGTTAAACCCTTATAATGATCTAAGATATTTCTCACCCCTCAAGGGTGACATCTCCATTCCTGAAGTTCAGATGGTGCTGATTACCCTCCCCCCACCCCCCCCACCCCCCGGCCACCTCCATCTGGCTCTAGGCCAGGCACACATATATATGATGCAGGCTGTCGGTCAACATGTTCCATGCCCTGACCTCAGGGATTGGTTCAGACACCTTGCTGGGCCAGTGAGAGCTTTAGGATGTGTGCTGGAACTATCGAGGAAAGCAGATCTCTGTCCTCCGGGGTTGCTAAACTAGGATGTAGGCCATGGTGGGCCACCCTGGAAGGGCCCGCCAGAGACAAAGATGAATGCAGGGAAGCAATGCCAAAACATGAAAAAGAAGGGTTCCTGGTGATACTTCTGCCCTCCCGATCAGGGCCAGTAAGTGTTCTCAAGCCAGCTGGAAATGGGTTTGTTGTTTTTTTTTTTTTGGTAAGTAATCTCTACACCAAATGTAGGGTTCTATCTCACAACCCTAAGATCAAGAGCTGCACACTCTACTGAATGAGCCAGCCAGGTGCCCCCAGTTTCTGTCTTTTATAACAGAAGAGGGAGAAGAGATTCATGACATTTCTCTCCAAGGCACCCAGAGTTCCTCAGACAGTTCTGAGGAACCCACACCTCTACAGGTGCCTGAAACACCACTCCAAACTCACTGATGGAAGGCTCTTAGGAGCAGCTGGTGGAAAAATACTGTCCATGATCAAAAGAACATTCCAGGGGAGTTCTTCTGGCATGGTCAGCGTAAGCCAAAACAGCCTCCCTGTCCTGCCGATCACAATGAAAAACCCTGGATAAAATACAAAAAACAACTACCTGAGGACTCTGGAAAGTAAACAAAAGCAGATGACTATCAGAAGAGTCAAAACTTATAGGAGGGGCCAGCACAGGAGTGAGTTTCCTAGTTGTATTTTTTTTTTTTTTTCCCTTTTGCTGTCCTGGCTTTGCAGTACTCTCAGACCTGCACAACAGTGCAATGGGAAAGGTAACTAAGACTCTGTAAGAAACTTCATGTTTCTGGCCAGAGAACCAGGAAGAGGGGCCTGTGCAGGTCAGAGAGTATGGGAAGAATCCCAGAGAGAAGACAGCAGGAGGGAAACCCTAATTCTGTGCATGACCCCACGCATGTCTCAAGTTCACCCGTGCCGAGCAGGAGCAAGACAGACCCAAAGCAGTACAGCAGGGGCTTTGAAAACTATACTACGATCAGAGCCACCACCCACAGAAGACAGGACAGAACCTGTGGTCTGAACCCAACAAGATCAACTGCCTGCTAAAACAAAAATGTCAACACTCTCCAGACTGTAACAGGACCCAGAGTCCACAGACTAGAACATTCAAAATGTCAATGATACGATCCAAAATTACTCTACGTACAAAGAATCAGGAAATGTGACCCATTTGCAAAGAAAAAAAATCATCACATACCAATTCCAAGATGGCACAGATGCTGGAATTGTCAGACAAAAACTATAAAGCAGCTATTATAACCACACTCTGTCAGGTAAAGGTAAACATATTTGAGATTAATGGGGAGAGAGAATGTTGCCACAGAGAAATACAAACTCTAAAACAGAGACAATTAGAAAGCTTAGGACCAAACAATACAGCATCTAACAGTAAACACAGAAAGCACTGGATGGACCCAGGGTGGAGGGGAGGCGGCAGAAGAGCCCGTGAATTTGAAGACTAATAAAAATTATGAAAACTAAAGGTTTAGGACTTACAGGAAAATACCAAAGGTCTAATATTTGTGTTTTGGGGAGAAAGAGACTGGAATGGAAAATGCACAGCAGGGGCACCTGGGTGGCTCAGTTGGTTAAGCGTCTGACTCTTGGTTTTGGCTTAGGTCATGATCCCAGGGTCATGGGATCAAGCACCATGTTGGACTCTGTACTGAGCATGGAGCCTACTTAGCATTCTCTCTCTCTCTCTCTCTCTCTCTCTCTCTCTCTCTCTCTCTCTCCCCGCCCCCCCCTCTGCCCCTCCCTCCCCCCTTGTGCTCTCTCCCTCCCTCTCAAAAATAAAATTTTTAATGAATATCAGAAATGGCCAAAAACTTCTGGATTCCATGAAAATTAACAGCTTCTTGAGGGTAGAGTCCCTATCTATTCTGCTCAGTACCCCCAGCACCTAGCACAGGGCCATACATGTAGACAGTCAATAAAACAGGTGCTGAATAGCTCTCATTTTGATAGGAGGTAACTGGGGCTCAGGAAGATCACTTGTCCAAAGCTCAATAGTTAGTAATCCAGAGCCATGACTCAGAACCAGACCTGACTCCTAAGCCTCTGCTCCCTGCACTTGCCCTGGAGCTGGGGGGTATGCTTAGTGTCAGCGCTGTACCCCAGCAGGAGAGCCAGGACCAGGGTAAGGCCAGTGAGGCACTCACCGCGGGCATAAAAAGGAATACCAAAAATCTCAGTAATGAAGATAAAATTACATTTAAAAAAAAAAATCAAAATTCAGGGGCTCTTGGGTGGCTCAGTTAGTTAAATATCTGACTTTGGCTCAGATCATGATCTCACGGTTCATGAGTTCAAGCCCTGCATCGGGCTATCTACTGTCAACGCAGAGCCGGCTTTGGATCGTCTCTCCCCTGCGTGCACACGCGCTCTCACTCTCTCTCAAAAATAAAGATTTTTTTAAAAATAAATAAAAATTTAAAAATCAAAATTCCTGCCACAAACATAATATCAAAATTGTAAATACAGACAGGATCCACCCTATGCTTGCAGGACTCATTCTCACCGCCTTACCCTAAACCTGGCCCTGTTGAATCTTGACTTTAAATAGCCAACAGTCTGTTCATCATGACTTTTCTGCAATAATTTTGATGTTAAAACACTACGCTACAATATTATTTGTCTTGATTAACCAAGGTTTTTGGCGCCCCCACTTAAGTTTTTTGCTCCAGCTCCAGCCCAGCCCCTGCAGCTGCCTGAGGCCCCTTGGATACAAATGTCACCCCCATAGACTGCAGTCTGGGAGCTGGGCTCTGAAGCCTGCAGCACCACGGACCACCCTTAGAAGCTGTTTGTCTGAAGACTGGGAGTGGCCTAGTAAGTATGTCCCAGGCTCCACAGAGGGAGGTGTGAGCTGTTATTTGGGACCCAGATGCCCTTCCCCAGGGCAGGCTAGGAGACTCACCCTCCCCTTGTCTCGGGACCATCTACCTCTTTGTCACCTACTCCCCGCCCCCCACCTCTTCCAGCTGGGAGAGGAAAGAGAAGAGCCACATGGGTCCCAACTAGGGGACTGTTGTTTTGGGAGAAGAGAGAGCAGGGCACAGAAGACGTATTGTGTTTACCACCCGGCACCTGTTCCCCTGCTCTGGTGAAAGCATCTCAGATCCCCCTGGGCTGCCAGCCCTTCCTCCTCCCCTCCTCTCTTTCAGCTGGGGTTGCTGAGCTGGGATGACATACAGGAAGCTGCCTGCGAGCCAAGTCAACACAGGAAAGGAGAGCCCAAATGACAGAGAAGTAGCTCCTCATGACGCAGCTGGAGCACATGAATCCCGACACGTGGACGTGAGCTTTTCAGATACATGAGCTCCCCAGAGTCTCCTCTGTTGCTGAAGCGGGACTGAGCTGGGGTTTCGATCGCTTGCGTCCTAGAGCCCCTGGCCTCCGCCCAGCACATATTCACCTCCTTCTTCATCAGTTTGAGCTGCTCCTGGAACTTGGCATAGTCCCGATCCTGCTCCAGGCGGATCCGCCTGGCCTCCTCCCGGCGGCGCACGGCATGGTCTTGCTCCATCTTCTCCACCTGCTGCTTCTGCTGGCGTTCCAGGTTCTCCAGCTCCGTGTCAAAGAACTTCTTCTTGGCCTGGGAGGAGTAGAAGGAGAAACTGAGCAAAGTCTCTTTATACCTGGGAGGAAGATGGGATGCAAGATGGGGAGAGCCCAGAGTTTATCTTCAGACCGGGGCCTGAATCCCAGCTCTACGCCTCTCTGCTGTACGACCCGGGGCGAGTCATTTAACCAGAGTCTCTGCTGCCTCTGTACAAAAGGGAGGCCAGACCATCTGCCTTGCAGAGTTCTTCCATGGTGCTCGGCAAAGGTCGGTCTCCCTCTAGAGGTCCTCTTCTGTGACTCAGAGGAGCTCTGTGACCTTCATGAGATCCTGTGTTTATGAGTCAGTGGCCCAGGAGACCAAGAAACCAAAGGAACCGGTCTCTCTCCTACCCCTAAAGAAAACATGGAGGCAAGAAGCCCTCCAGGGACCCATCTGTCCTCACACTCACGTTGATTTCTTGTTCAAAACGCTTATGCATCTGCTCCAGCTGCAGCTCATGCTTGCTGCTCAGCTGGGTCTGGTTCCGGTGTTCTTCCTTCTGGAGCAGCCGAAGCTCTCGGAGCTCCTGGCGCCTGAAGGGTTAAAGGATGCGGACATGTCAGTCAGAAAGTGGCCCGCCTCAGAGGGCACATAATTCATAGCCAGAGACACTGAAGGCTGGAGTGTGGAACGGCATCACAGAAGTCTGGGGGCAGAGGCAGGACTAGAACTCAGGCTTAATTTGACATTTATTGACAGAACATTAATAATCTTAACGTATAAAGAGTCCTTACAAATCAATAAGAAAAACAGGAGCAGCCTACTTTTAAAAAGGCACACAAGGGGCGCCTGGGTGGCTCAATCGGTTGAACACCCAACTTGGCTCAGGTCATGATCTCGTGGTTCGTGGGTTTGAGCCCTGTGTCAGGCTCTGTGCTGACAGCTCGGAGCCTGGAGCCTGGAGCCTGCTTTGGATTCTGGTCTCCTCTCTCTCTTTCTCTGTCCCTCCCCCTGCCCTCCCCTCTCAAAAATGGATAGACATTTAAAAAAATGTTTTTTAATTTAAAAAGGGACACAAAACATAAGTAGACATGAACCAAAAAACAAAAACAAAAAAATTTAAATTTACCTAATATGGATATGAAATGCAAATTAAAAATTCTGTTTTCCTTAAAAAGGCTAGACTATAGGGGAAGTTGATACTTTCATAACCTGCTCATAAGTATAAATTGGTACATTTCTGGCAGACAGTTTGGTAATAAGTTCATGCCTTTTAACATAGTATTTCCATTTCTAGATATTAATTCTGAAGAAATATTTATAGATGCACAGCACAACTGAATAAGGATATCCATAACAAAATTATTTAGAATAGCACAAAATTTGAAATGACTTAAATGTCCATTATCTATGTCTAATTAAATAAATTAAAATGTATGCATCTGGTATCCACATGATGTTAATTTTGTATACACAACCATGAAAAAAAATCAAATTTTACATAAAATAGTAACACAGATAGGGGAACTGGTTGCTGGCAGAAAAGGGAGGGAGATTTTTCACAGTTTACCCTTTCTTTTTTTGTTGTTTTTTTGAATTTTGAACCATGATATTACATTACCTATTCAAAATATAATAAAAACCTGACCTAAACCACATAATAGACCTTAGTTTTATATCACATTATTGGTGATGGGTACATGTGTTTATTCACAGAAAAAAATAATTGCAGGATAAACTTCAAAGCGTTAATTGTGTTTCTGGACAAATCCATTAAAGACTGGTATATATCATTTATGTCATCAGAAAAGAAAATGATGGGGCTCCTGAGTGGCTCAGTTGGTTAAGCTTCTGACTTCGGCTCAGGTCATGATCTCACAGTTCGTGGGTTCGAGCCCTGCGTCAGGCTCTGTGCTGATAGCTCAGAGCCTGGATCCTGCTTTAGATTCTGTGTCTCCCTCTGTCTCTGCCCTCTCCCACTTGTGGTCTGTCTCTCTCTCAAAAATAAATAAACATTTAAAAAATAATAAAAGAAAAAAGAAAAGAAAATGATGCAGAAGGAACTTGGACCTCCTGACTATGCATCAGGACTCGCTGGTGGCCCCTCAGGAGGGACCTTGTTTGAATCGTAGCTCTGCTGACTTTCTGCTGGGCGCCTTCAGTCAGTCACTCAAACTCTAGGCCCCTGTTCCGTCATCTGTAAAATGTGCAGATGTCTACCGCAGATAATGCCAACATGGTAACTAAGAGGTAAAACGTGCTAAGTTTGTTACTAACAAACTAAGTGGGAGCTGCTGGAGTGAGCATGAGAAAGAAGAGGCAAAATAGCCACATAAGGAAGCTTCCATCCGAGCCTCTGCTCTTGGGGCAGTGATAGGGTTGAGAGTGTTAATGAAGAAATAGAAATCCTGACTCCAGAGAAACTGACTCAGAGAACACCTGACCAAAGAGCAAAGGCATACAAAAGAAGGTGGGCAGCCAGGTTCTAACATTACCTCCCTGCCCCACCTGAGTTCTCACAAGGGAAGGCAGGACAAGAGACAGGCTGATTCTTAAGGCGGGCATTGGCACTGGCAATCTTAGGGAAAAACAGGAAAAACTCTGACCTAGAAGCCTCAACCTGGGAGAGTGAATATCTGATCACATGGTTCAAAAGTCTGTGTGTGACCCAATCCTCTGGAAATCCTCGAATCCAGGTATTACAGGGACAAGGGGGGAGGGGAAGGAGGCGGGGACTGCCAGCCAGGAAACAATGAGAGCCTTCCGCACCCCTGCAGAGCAAGGCTGGGGGTGGGGGGGGGTTGGTATTCGATATTCGGAACACTCAGCCCTCTGGACCATGACAGGCAAATAAGAAAAGCTTCTCAACCTCTGCGAAGTCTCACCTTTCAAACCTGAGCAGCACACAGCCGGCCAGGGCCAGAGGGCATCCATTCTAGATGGGGTATGGTGGATCTAGAATGTCAACCCAGAAGCCCAAACCGGAGATGATAGGAAACTCAGCCAGTGAGGTCTGACACTTAGGAGACAGGTTGCCTCCCAGGTGACTGTGAAAATGGAAGGTGGTGTCATCCTCCAAAAGCAACCATCCTCCCACCCCCTGCCTGAGCTTCCCCAGCCCACATGATGAGGACGACTGTGTGTGTGTGTGTACACGTGTATGTGTATTCGTGCAGAAACACCACTAATGAAAAGGCAGCATTTCATCTCTGTGGTCCCTAGAGGGGGAAGTACCCCAGAGCATCCAAAACCGCTTCCATTTGGCTTTGGAATGCTTGTGCTTTTTATAAGTATCAATGTGTCTGACATTCTAGAAATGTTCTCCAAACTAATCATGAATTTACCCTGCAAAGGCCTGGCCCCAAGGGAGCTCCAGGGGGAGCTAAGCCTCTCCCTGGCAGCCCCAGGAAGCTTCCAGTCCAGTGGAAGCCTGGTAGAATCTTCACATGGGTCTAGTCAGAATCTCAGCTCTACCTTCACACCTGAGTGAACCGGGGCAAGTACTTACCTGCCAAAAAACACTGTTTTGTCATTTACAAAATGGGGGGAATAGGGTCTCCCCATGGAAGGCTGTTAGGGGGCCTGAGCACCTCCAAAGTGCAGAAATGGTTCACAGCAGACAGCTGTGCCTCACACTCTCCCCGCCTCACCAGTCTCAGTGCTGTTGCCTCCAAAATGCATGTTGAACTGACCACTTCTTCCCTCTTCTTGGTCACTGCCCCAGCCCAAGCCTACAACCCAACTGTCCTGGACGGGGTCTCCCTGTCACCCTAAGTCCACCTTGCCCCTCTACAGCCCACACTCATACAGCAGCCAGAGCCATCTTTCAAAAGGGACATGAGAGCCAGTCACTCTCCAGCTGTTTCATTCTGGCTGTGCCTGGGACAGAATCAACACTCCTCCACCCTGGCCCACAGGCCCATGTGACCTCTGCCCTCACATTCCACACTCCAGCCCTATCGTCTCAGCTCCCTAAATAAGCCCAGCAGTCACTGCTTGGGCCTTAGCCTCGCAGGCCCCTCTGTGCTCCCCCAGCCACTCCACTCAGGTTGTTTCCCACACACAGAGAAGCCTCCGCCAGCCCAGGGCTTGCTGTCCTATCACCCACTACTTCCCTCACGGCATGTACCACTACTGCGGATTATCTTGTGTATCCTGTGTTGGCCCATTCAGTCCAAGTTCTACAATGGCAACAGCCTCAGCTATCTGGGTCACCACCATATACCCCACTCTGGTGGGTGGGTAACTACATGGGTAGGTGGACTGATGGATGGGTGGGTAGATGAGTGGAGGGATGGGTAAATGAGTAGATGGATGGGTAGATGGGTATATGGATGGGCAGGTGGGTAGATGGATGGAAAGGTGGGTAGGTAGGTGGGTGACTAGATGGGTAAGTGAGTGGATGAATGGGTAGGTGAGCAGATGGATGGATGGGTAGGTGGATGCGTGGGTGGGAGGATGGATGGATGGTGGGCAGATGAGTGGGTGGATAGATATAGGTAGATGGATGGGTAAGTGGATGGGTAGGTGGTGGATGGTGGGTAGATAAGTGGTGGATGGATATGTGTGGGTGAGTGGATGGGTGGTGGGTAGATAAGTGGGTGAACAGGTAAATGTATGGGCAGGCGAGTGAATGAATGGATAGGTGGGTGGGCAGATGGATGGTTGAGTGGATTGGGAAGTACAGGAGCAAAACCAGTTTCCTTTTATGTCCTGATCCCTTACTTCAGAGCTGTACATAGCTCCCTAACCAAAGGAACCTACACCCTTCCCTCTCACCACACCCCCACTCTGTTACAGCCATCACTGGCCCTTCCCAGGCTTGCCTGAGAAATCGCATCTCCTCATCCTTCTTCTCATCCTCGCTGATGATCTTGGAGGTGGTGATGCTCACCTCTACGCCATCCACCACAAACTTGCGTGTCCTCTTGAGGGTTTTGTTGTGCAGCCTTGAGTCCTGGGCAGGGTAAAACCATTAGGTAAAGCTCAGGATCAGCTAGGAATCTGTGGGTGACACAGGAGTGTGGCGCAGAGCCTTCTTGGCCCCACAGCCTCGACGTCCAGATAGGACATAGCTGTCCATCATCCCCCTTTTGCCTCAAGCTTCTCAACTTGGGGTCCTGAGTGTCTGGGCTTACCACCCCCCACCCCGATCCCCCTGATCTTGGCCTTCGGATACTACTTGCTGGCCCCACACCTGGCTGCCAGCACACTCACATACAGGACATGGCACCAGAATGGTCAGGGTTCCAATCTTCCCTCTACCACCTACTGGCTCTGTGACTCTGAACAAGTCCCTTGTCCTGTCCAAGCCTCAGCTTCCTCAACTTGTCAGAGGAAGAGAACAGCAGTACTTGCCTCGCCCAAGATGGTTACAAAGGTACAGTGAGAGAATGCGTGGGGGACACAGCACAGAGCCCAGCTCATGGTAATTGTGCAGTACGTTGGTATTTATAGCTCACAGTTATTACCGTAGACCACAATCTTTTACCCAAAGTGCCAAAATCCAAACAGCCTGGCAAACTGAAGTTCATAGCTGTTTTGGAAGCCAAACCTGAGCTGACCTGAACTCCACAGGAGGCCACGCCCATCCGAGCCATGAAATTATTCATGACCTTTTCCTGTGAATAACCACACATTTCAGACGCAAGCACTCACAAAATGCTGCTGGGACTCCTGGAGGTGTCCTGATTCAACTGAGAGCCCGTGGGCCTGCAGCTGGAGTCATCATGGCATCTCCCCCTCTGACCTCCACTGGCTTCCAAGGGCCTTCTAGCCAGCAAAAGGAGGGCAGGCCAGGGTGGCACCCTGCCATAGGTCTCTGCACCCTCAAAGCATGCGCTGAACCCCCTCTTCTGCTCAGCCAGGACCAGCGGATGGTCCTTACCCCCTGAGGGCTCGGCTCCCCCCACCCCCACCCCAAGGCTTCCACCTGTTCCCATCAGCCACACCTGACTCTCATCTTCCTACAGTCACATATCCTAGGGCCCAACCAAGACTAGCGTTGAGAAATGGGGAGCGGCTGGGAAGAAAGGTGGTCTGGGGCTGCAGCCCTCACCCTGAAAACCTGATCACAGGGCCTCCTGCCCCCGAGGTAACAAGCCCTTCATCTCACCAAGGTGTGCTGATGCAGCCCATGGACTTTTATCAGCACAGCCGCGTTCCCCGACTCACTGCCAGTCAGCCAGCAAAGGAATATTCTCAACACCCTTGAGAACAGGCAGGGGAGACCCTGCTCTGGCCATTTTTTTTTAATTACCTTTTTTGTTGTTGTTTTTTCTTAGTGTTTGTTTTTTGTTTTTTGGTTTTTTTTTTTTTTAACTAGAGAAGAGACAGCACATCTGTCTGAAGGAAGATGATGGGCCCTGATGCTATGTGTGTAGAAGAGCCGTGTATGTCTGTGCCTGTCCTGGTGACGTGTTAGAACCATGCTATCTTTCTGGTCCTGAGGCTAACTGTTGGGCTGGCCAGCTGCTTTTCCTTCTTCCACTTCCTTTCATTTAGCAAATATTTTTGAGTCCCTACTGTGTGGTTTCCACCAAGTAAACAATGGGAGAAAAAAACCAAATGATACAGTATCTTCCCTAAAATCAGCCTTGCTTGGGGGAGATCCTCAATGTGGCCTAGTCAAGTGGCCAACAGTGAGTTCAAGAACACCCTGACATGTATCAGAGCAGGCAGGGGAGGGGTCAGCTCACCCTGGGGAGGCGGCCAGCCTTGCACTGGGAAAGCAGAACGGCACGTGGGGTTCAGAGCACAAAGTCCGTGGGTCTCACCAGCCCTCCACTTCCCACCTAAGCATCCGTTTGCTCATCTGTACACTGAGAAATGGAACCTCAGTTTTCTTTAAAGCGCTTCACGGTGTTGGCCTCCATTCTGAGGCCTTAAGCACAGTGGCTGCTGCCATTCACGATGTTACCCACGTCCAGAAAGGCCACTGACCCCACAGAGCACCTTGAGCCCACTCCCAATAACCAAATCTCCCAGTCAGCAGCTGCACCACACGGCGGACCCCAAAATAAAACTTCATTCCTAGACTTCTCTCCCGAATTTCACCCGGGCCTTTAACCGAACCCAACTGAAATGGCTACACAAATCGAACCAACCGCCTGGCATGACTAAATCCCAGACTGAACCCAGATATTCTGGAGATTAAACTATGAGCTGGAGCTCAAAGATCTTTCAAGAAAAGCCATCGTCACGAACCACTTAAGATGGAAGGCAGCCACCAGCTAAACGCTTTCAAAAACCAAGCCCGGGCAGCAGCACAGCCCACAGACTGCGGTACAAGAGGTGGCATTACCTTGACGGACAGAGAGCCTGTTTCTCTGTTTAGGGACAGGTCGGCTGAGAGGGAGGTGCTGTAGTCCACGCTCTGGTTGGTGGACAGGCTGCCACAGTCCGAGTCCCTCTTGGAAGGGCCCGGAGCTGCCTGGGTGGGGAGCTCCAGGCTGCCGTTGGCCAGCTTCTCGGCAACCAAGGTCTCCAGGGCGCTGCTGTTGGGACGGCTCTGGATGGCTTTTTGGGACCTGTTGGCTGCTGGACTGAGGTCCCTGCCCTGGTCAGCAACTTGCTTCTCCCCGGAAACCTGAATTCTGGCATCCATGGACACTGGCCGGGACTTCCGGAGAGGTGCTGGCACTGCCAGGCCATTCTCGTCTCCAGGAGCCACGTCCGGGGGGCTGGCGCTTTGGGGGGATCTGTCCCCAGAGGGCTGGCTGGCCCCATTCACGTTGTCCTGGGGCTGGCTGGGCGGCAGTGAGGTGAAAGATGAGTCTTTGAGAAGCTTGTCGGTATTGAGACTCAGCTGACTCACCTCAGAAGAGTCTCGAGTATGGTTCCCCAGAGGCTAGGGAAGAAAAAAAAAAAAAAAACAAGTCAAGGCCATGCGATGGCATGTCCCAGGCCGGAGTCCAAGATGCAGTAGGGCTGGAGAGGCAGACACCCACGAGGTCAAGTAGGCCAGGACCCAGGAAGCAGAGGAGGTATCCCTCTCCAGTGAGCCACAGTCCTCACCACTCCCTACTGGCCAACCAACAATAAAATTACTACTTATTGTGAGTTAGTTTGGTGCCCGCTTCTCCTCCTAGGACTGGAGGCAACTGTGGCCAGCTGGACAGCTGATGCCCTGTCTAAAGGTGCCAGTGGCTACTCTGCTGCAGCTAATTGTGACAATATAAGAAAAATGGCTCCCCTGTGGACAGACCTTCCAACTGTTTTAAAACAAGCTGGAATCCGGATTTTTACCTGACACCTTCTGACTTTCCGACGGCAACTAATTCCAGTTTTTTGTTTCTTTAGCTGCGTAAAAACTAAACCCAAACTATCCAGGGGCTGGACTCAGCCTATCGGCCACTGAGTTTTTAAAGTTTTGTTTTGTTTTTTCTTTAGAGCTTTTTCTTTGGGGACAGGGGTGGAAAGTACTGGAAATGTTGCTATTGTGAAATACAACACCCAGTTCTGTGAATAAAACATAAATGTCTGATGAATGAACAAAGTGAGCACCCACTTAGCCGCCTTCCACATCAGGAATGGAACACTGCCCACCAGAGAGACCCCCCTTCCATGTCTGTCCCTCCCCTTAACATAATAGTTGTCCTGACATTGATCTCTAAGTGTTACAAGTGAGTTTGATGGGTTTTAGATATTAATGGAATCACACCATTAGCACTCCCTTGGATCCCACTGGCCGCTGGTTTTTAACCTTGGATATGGAAGCTTCCAGAAGCAACTCTAATCCACCTCCTATTCAACACCCCTAGGGTGATGGTTCAGAAATTCAGATCTGATCCTATCATCCCCACACCAATGTCCTTGCCTGAAACCCTCATTAGCCCCACCGCCCTCATGACAAGGAGCAGCCTCCTATCTGCAGAGAACCCGCCAGCGTAACTGCTTGCTGCTTCCCTCCCCAACCTCGCTGCCTGCTGCCACCTCCTGGAGCCAGGCCCCAGACCCACCACCTCCCTCTCCCACCATGGTTCTCCTACACCTGGCTGTGCCTATCAGCTCAACCAGCCACTTCATTGCTCGGACCTCAGTCTTCCTATCTATTAAATGGAGCCCTGGTCCTCCTATCAGAGTTGCAGAGTGCCCAGCACGCAGCAAGGACTCAGTAAAAGGCTGTGGCTACTGTGCTGGTTCTGCTCATCCTCCTCGGTCTTCCCTTCTTCACCCTAGTAAAGATTCACACCAGCCTCTGGCTCCTCCCAGGATCCCGTTAACCTCCAGACAGCACCGTACTGCCCATTCCCTCTAGACAAGGCCAGCCCCTGCCTCACTCGGTCCACAACACCACCTGCACCTCAAGTTTCCCTCTTGGAAGAGGCCCTTCCCAAACAGCTTAGACCAGGGTTGTAAGCGGCAGCTCAGGACTGAATCCAGCCCACGGACATGTTTTGCTTGGCTCGGATGTTTTTAAAATTTTAAATTAGCTTTAATTTAAACTTAAATTCAGCCAAGTGCTGAAGCTGCAGATGGGTTGCAAATGTGCCAAGACATGGGTCCCCTGGGCACGTGAGAAGCCAAACAGGGTCTGTCTGGGGTACCCGGAGCCCCTCGGCTTGTTGCCTCCGGTCACGTGCAGCCTTTATCTGCATTTACCCCACAGTGTGCTAAAACATTTTCATTTTGTATGTGAGCCACAACAGGAAAAAGGCTGGGAAGTAATGACTCAGCTACCAACTTTTGAAAATTGGAAGGTCCCAAGTGAAAATCCAGATTACTGCTCTTTCCTGAAAACTTACAGAATCTGGCCAATACACTCTGCTGCCTCACCCCGGCCCGTGAGCCGACTCACGTAACCTGCGATACGGGAGCCTGTAGCCTCTAAGCCGTGGGAGAACAGGAATCCTTCCTGCACCCCAGCACGTTCCCTCTCATACCAGCCAAGGCCTGCTGGGATCCCATCCTTCCCCAGCGCCCGTTCTTCCAGGCCTTACAGACGCGGCATCAATGGAGTCCTCCTCTTCCCCCTCCTCACGGCCATCTTCGATCTCCTCCATCACTTCAGCCTTGGCCTCAGCCACCAGCTCCCGCAGAGCCTTGTTACTGGTGACACTGCTGACGAAGGGATGCTGAGGGGGTAAGACACACCTGGATTAGAACTACTTTGGGCTGCAGGGTACAGGAGGAGGAGGCAGAGGCGGAGGGGAGACGATCTCCCAGGCAGAGAAGGCCAACGGCATCTCTGAGAGAAATGTGAACATACACTTGGTACAGGCGGGCCAGGGGCAGCTCACAAAGTCCTGTGGGTGGTGGGAGAGTGGCTCTGCCACTCACCGGCTATGTGACACTGGGAAAGTCACTTTCCCTCCCTGAGTTGCAGGCTCATCTCCAAAGTGGAGATAATAATGCCAAACCTACAGGGAGGTCGTAAGGATTAAACGAAATAATGTACAAGGAAGTGTTTTAGCCCAAACAGGCGCCCCATGTGTTTGCAAATTCTTAAGGCAAAGCTGTATATGTTCTATTCCTAGGCATTTACAGAAACACTGCATCTTTAAAAAAGGAAGGCTCTGGGCCCCTGGGTGGATCAGTCAGTTAAGTATCTGACTCTTGGTTTTGGCTCAGGTGATGATCTTATGGTTTGCAAATTCAAGCCCTGTGTCAGTGCAGAGCCTGCTTGAGATTCTCTCTCTCTCTCCCCCTGTCTCTTTCTGCCCCCTCTCTCTGGCTTACTCGAAGGAAGGAAGAAAGGAAGGAAGGAAGGAAGGAAGGAAGGAAGGAAGGAAGGAAGGAAGGAAGGAAGGAAGGAAGGAAGGAATAGAGAGAGAGAGAGGAAGGAAGGGAGAGGGAAGGAGGGAAGGAAGGAAGGAAGGAGAAAGAAAGAAGGTTCTTTCACACACCTTGCAAAACACCAAAGTTTTCAAGGCCTCAGCAGATGTTACATCAGCACAAGCATCTCCCGGTAGAAATCTGTCCTTGGGCACCCAACCCCCAGCACCAGGAGTGTGTATGGCGGGTGGGGGGTGGGGGGGACAGTCATTAAATTGGAGTTGCTCATTTGAAATGTAGAGGAAGGCTCTGATGACATCTGCCACCTTTACGGTCAGAAAATTTATCAGCGGAGGAACAGTGTCAACGAGATTGCAGGGAAGTATGTAAATGACGAAGAATAAATTTTCTAGCACCCTGTAAACACATTCACAACTGATAGGTCCATTACAAATCATTTTTATCTGCTTGTTCGTTTACAACAGTTCATTTGTGGAGGCTCACGAGGCACCACCCCATTCCACTTGGTCACCTAACTCTGCACATGTGAAAAGCACCAAACCTCACTCCTTTTAAAGAGCCCTACACCAGCCGGGCTTTCTCTAGTCCAAACTAGTAAAGATTTTAAGTATTTCATCTCTTTCCTTTCTCTCCCATGCTCCCATTGACTATCTGATTCCTGCCACAGCCACATGCTGTGCCACGTGCTGAGATCTGAGATAAGGCTCAACAACAGGATAGGCAAGGTCCTTGCCCCTACGGGCTTGCCAAAGCTGAGGGGGAGAGACAACAGACGCGTAGCCAACCCACAAACAGGATCACGTCAGATCAGGTAATGGGACAGCAAGAGGCTGGAACCGCGTGGGCCTGGGCTGGGCGGTGGAGGCTACTTAGTCTGCGGTCAGCGGGGCCTCCAAGAGGAGGTGATATTTGAGCCGAGACCTGAGGGAGGTGAAGGGGCTGGCCAAGGAAAGATCTGGGCACGGAGAATTCCAGGCAGGGGGAGCAGCAGAGCGCGAGGGCCCTGGGGCAGGACTGAGCTTGTGTGCTGGAGGCACGGCTAGAAGTCCGAGGAGGCAGGGCTTTGGGGAGAGGAGAGAGGAGGGGCCGGAGGAGGAAGGGCAGGGTGGTGTATGCAGGGTCCCCCCCAGCCGTAGTGAGAAACTGAGACTTTCTTCTCGGAAGCTGCTGGAGGGCGCAGCAGAGCAGTGGTATTAACACTCACCCCTTAAAGGGAGCAGTCTGGCTGCTGTGTGGTTCCAAAAGGTCTTGAGTGTGGTTTCAAAAGGGCTTACTAATCATGCGAGGCAGGAGAGTGTAGTGGTTAGAGTACTGGCTTTACATTCTGCAGCCAGGGTGCCTGGGATGAAATCCTGCTTCCACCACCACCTTGGGCAAGTCGCTTAACCTCTCTAAGCCTCAGCGTGCTCATCTGTATACTGGGAATAACAGTATGGTTGTGCGAAGCATTACAGGAAGTGCTCCAAGTATGGCAGCTATCATCCACATCGTTGTTACCGCCTCCAACACCATTTGCCGCCACCATCGCTGCCACTGTCACCACCACGACCACCGTCACCACCACCAGCAGCATAGCTGGAGAAGCCTTCATGGCTCAGTTTGCACCCCCAGCCAACCCTATTCCCTCCTGCATCCCCACAGGGCACAGCTTTTGGGACGGAGGGTAAGCATCAGTTCCCAAAGGTTCCCAAGCGTCACACTGCACAACCTCACGCATGAATTTGAGCAGGAAGCCACAGGACACTTCCCTGCAGTTGCTGAAGCAGATGTGGCAGAGGCAAAGAATGCAGGCACAGGCTTCTGGAAATACCAGGTTTTCATCAGGGCACACTACATACTGACCAAATCAGTGGCTTTTCAGCATGGCCAGGAGTCTTTCTTGAGGCAGGACAATCTGTCCCACTGCCTCCCACGAGCACCCCAGGGTCCTTAGGAAGCAGAGGCGGAAGCCATGGGGAAGAAAGCCCTCTGACAGAGGTGCGGGTGAGCTGGGCAGTTGCCCTGGATGCCAACCCTGGAACCCCCAGGCAAGTGGGGCTGACAGGGCAGACCCTCCAGTGGCTGATTAGGCCCAGAACACTGCTGTGTAAACAGCCCTGGCAGAGAAAAAGCAGAGACAACCTCCCGCACTGCCTCAGCTCGGCTACCTCCAGGGATGTGTCTAAAAAGGACAACACCCAAACCCAAACTGTCGAGGCCCAGCAGAGAGACAGAAGCCCTGCAAGGAGGGCTGGGGCCTTCCCAGGCGGGAAGCACGGTGTGTGCCAGCATGGGGACAGGCCAGTCTGGGTACACGGGTCACCGGAAAGGTGCTCAGGCACCCCTGCAGGAGGCCCACATCGGAGGGGAGCTCGGCCGTCTACTCCTTGGGGAAGAGGCACAGCTGTTCAGTGGCATTTCTGCAGGGTGCCCCACGATGCCACACAGCTGGCCAACCGGCACCTTCCCCCCTGGCCAGGAGCCCTTCTGCCACCTACACAGACATTCTTTCCAAGAGCAGGAGCCTAGCTTTCCTCTGTGTACTGAGAAAGCACCTGCCAGGGGTCCTACATGCTGAGGCTGGCTTTAGACAACACCAGATACCCCTTTCCAGGTTTCAGTTGTCAGCATCTGTTCAATTCACCCCCAGCTAACCTTTTCTCTCATTCTTGTTCTCTTTGTTCCTTCTTTCTCTCCTTTGTTCATTCGGAGAGGAGGCTTACCAGAGTGGTCAAGAGAACAGGCTTTGGAAGGAGACAAACAGGATCGATATCCCAGCTCTGTCTTTTATAAGCTGTGTGACTTTGTGCCGGCTAACCTAACCTCTCTGTGCTTCAGTTTTATCATCTGTTTGATGGAAATCTGAACAGTTCCTACTTCATAGGGTTGTCACAGGATTAAATTGGTTAACATTTGCTAAACATTTAGAATAGTACCTGGCATGGACAAAGGGTTACACAACAGTTTGTTAAGTAAAAATAAGTAACTATACTTAATGAATACTTGCTGAGGGCCCTCCCTCCATATATCAGACACTGTCCTGGATGCTTGGGACAGACCAGTGAACAAAACAGACTGCTGTCCTCCGAGAGCTGACATGCTGGTCAGGGAGATTAACAATACACTTACTAAACAAGTAAGCCATGGAAAAAAATCAAAAGTAGGGCGAGGGAAAGGAGAATTAGGAATATGTGGGGGGTGGGGTGGCAGGTTTGCAGTTTGAAATAGGATAGTTGGTGGAAGCCTCACTGAGAAGCCAGCATCTGAGACAATACCTTAAAAAGGAGAGTCATCCCTGGAAGTGTCAGGAAAACACATTACAGGCCGTGTGAAGAGCTGTGCAAAGGCCCTGAGGTAGTTGTATGCCTGGAGTGTCTGAAATACAGCAAGAAGGCCAGAGAGGCTGGCAGTGAGTGAGGGGGCCAGAAGAAGGCAGAAGGTCTAAGGGGTCAAGATGGGGTGGGTAGATCATGCAGGTCCCTGCAGGACACCGAGACTCTGGGTGATAGCCTGAGCGAGAGGGGAGCCAACGAGGGAGGGACGGGAGGTTTCCCTCTGGCTGCTGCGCTGAGAACAGACTGAAGGAGGGCAGAGAGACCGGTGAAGAAGCAATCATCCAAGCGAGAGACACTGATGGCAGCTCAGACCCGTGGCTGCAATGGAAGACGTGAGAAGTGATCGGATTCTGGACATGTTTTGAAGGCAGGGACCACAGGACTTCCTGACCAAACGGACGTGGAGCATGCAAGAAAGAACGGTACGGTCTGGGGCCTGACGGCTGAGGGGACGGGTTGCCACGGACTGAGACAGGACGGCCACTGGTGGAAGCGGAGGGCACGCGGGTGTGGATGTCCGCGTGGCAGTGGAGCGTAAACGGCTGGGCGCAGACGTGGGGCAGGTGGGGCTGCGTGGGCTACAGGGGAAAACATGACCATCGCTATAACTGGGGTGGGACCCTCGAGGTGAGTGGAGGCGGGGGACGAGGCCCTGATGCACTTCCACGGTGAGCAGTCACAGGGAAGAGCAGCCGGTGAAGGGCATGGAGGAGGAGTGACGGGCGAGAAGGTGTGGGGACCCGGAAGCCAAGCGCTGGCAGGGGTGAGGATGAGCATCGGCTGTGGCCACGGCGGCCGGGTCCCCAGGGGCGAGCACTGAGGCCGGAGTCCACCACCGCGTCCGACAACGTAAACGTCACTGATGCTGCTGACGAGAGCGACAACAAACTCAACGAGTATACACTGAGCACCTGATGTGCCGGCCACGATGCTAAAAACAGTACGTAAAGAATCTCATTCACTCACACAATTCCGTTAAGTGAGCGCTATCCACATCTCACAGACGAGGAAACTGAGGCACAGAGCGAGCGCCACTCACGTGCTGGGTGGTCAGAGCCTGGGTTACTAATCACCACGGGACACGGTCCCAAAGAATCTCTGTGCAAGGGAGCAAGTGAATCGGAAACCAACGTGAGCTCAAGGCAGAACAGGGGGTCGGAGTGGGGAGGCTGAGGGGCGGGGAGGAACCTCCCAGAAGCAGGCAGATACAAGGGGCATGAGCGGCTCTGCAGGGGGGGCACTGGGAAGCCGAGACCTGAGGTCTACCTGTCACTCAAAGCCGGGTGACCTCAGCAAGTCACGGTCTACCCTCCCACACCCAGAGATAAAGCGGCACATGGAAAAGGATGACGGCGGCCTAAGCCAGGTTTTATTGATCTCAAGGGATCTCTCCTTTCTTCTGCAACCCTTTCTGTCTCACGCTGAAGATCCCCTGGCAGGACATTTTTTCCAACTACGGAGTAAAAATTCCTGGCTCAGGCTGAGGCTTTAGGGCTGCCATGTGGGAACGGAGGACAGCTGGTCTCTTCTCCGTGGAATGTCCTGACTGTCCTAGAGGCCGGATGTTATCAGGCCAGGAGGCTCCGCTTACAGGAAACAATCGGCCCCAACGGCTACGCCCCCGCCCCCCCCCCCCCAACCTCTGGCTTCTCCACCAACCAGCACACAATACCCAGAAAATGAGGCCTCAGGATACTCCAGACATTGGAATTCAATGCATCACTCAGCAAGCTGGCCCTTAGCTAAGCACTTGACCGTATCTTCATACTTAACCCTCACAGCTACCTGGTTAAGGGGGACACTGCTATTATCCCATTTCAGAGCAAGAACAGGGTCACAGATAAGTGAAGCCAATTTCCTAGGGTCTTACCGCCAGTAAGTGGCAGAGCTGGGATTTGAACCCAGGACCTTACAACCACAGTCCACACACTTAATCGCTGTGCTGCACACCCCAGAGGGATGCGCTATAGCCCAGCATGTCGACCAGGGGCCCAGTGTCTGGCACACGGCAGGTACGCAGGGAGAGTGGCCGATTGTGAACAAAGCCTCGGTGCTTGGTGTGGCCTCTTGGTCCCTCCCCCCCAGCACACATCAGAGGCTGGGTCACACACGTGGAAGAACCAGAGGGGGCAGGGTGTGGAGAAGCAGCCCCTCCCCAGCACCCAGGCCACTGTCTCTCCATCTCCCATCAGCGTTGATGGCATGGGGACAGCAACTGGCCCACCTGAGGATGGCTGGGCAGGTGATATGTGCCACTGTCAAAACACAAGGCACTAGCCCAGGCAAAGAGCAGCTCCCAGCTGCCCCCAATATTTCGAAAAGCTTCTAGGAAACCACCATCACCTTCCCCATGCTAAGGCCGGAGGTTCCTCACATGGCAGCCAGAGGGGCCCTTGTAAGTATAAGTCAGACGCCGTCTCCCAGTCCAAATCCTCAGGGGCGCCCCACTGCACACAGGGTAAAGCTCAAGTCCTGGACCCCGCGTGACCCTGTGCGACATGGCCCTTCGTGCAGAAAAGAGTGAGCGCGGCAGCCTGCCTGCCCCCCTTTGAAGGGCCTGCTTCCTCCACCGGCCCTTAGCAAGCCGCTGGAAACTTGGGTTTGGGGAGGGGTCCACCGTGAAGGGACAGGAGTGGCTCGCTCTGCCTAAACTGTTTGCACAGATGGTATGGTTCACGCTGAACACCTGCCTTCCTTCTGGGGTCTGTGTCCTGCTGCAAAGCATCAGAGTAGTGAGCGCACTGTGGCGGTACGGGTACCCTCTCGGCAAACCATCCAAACTTCAGGTGGACAGACCACACGCCTCTCTGATCTCTGCCCTCACCCCTGGCTCGGTGCCTTGGCCTCCTAGCCCTTCCCAGCCATGCTCACAGGCCAGGCCTTTGCCTCCACTCCCCAGGACCACTTACCTAGTCCCCTCCCCCACTCTGGGTGCCTGTTCACACAGAGCCCCTCCATGCCCTCCTTTTATCGGGGAGCAAACCCTCCCAGCCCCCCTCTTCCTGAGCTGTTTTATTTTTCTCCCCCCCCTTCATGTGCACCTACCCGCTGTCTGCGGCCTGTCTCCCCCAGTAGAACATAAGCTGTTTGAGGACAGGCTCTGGGGGAGCCTCCACAAGACAGCCCTCCCAGGACAAGAGCAGGCACTCAGGAGGCGCCCAGCGAGAATCAGCTGATGAATAAATGGTTGCTCCTGTGGTCACCCGAGCTGAGGAGAAACACACCCAGCTTCCAGGCCATCTCCTGCCTCCAAAGCAAGGGCAGGGCAGAGGGGGCAGGCCGCCACCCCCGGGAGAGGGGCACCGCTTACCTCCAGAAGCTGCGCAGCATTGGGCCGGGTCTCTGGGTTCTTATCTAGGGCCACCTTCAGGAAGTCTCGGAACTCCACAGACCTGGGGGGGTGGGGGTAGGGGGCGCCCACCGGTGGCAGCAGTCAGCTCCAAGTAGGGCAGAAACTGAGAAAATTCTCCCCGTCGCACACTCTACTCTCCTGGGAGTTGTGTGCTTCCCAAACACAGCCCTCAAAGACAAAGGCGCCTTCATGAGCTAAAGCGGTGAAGGCTACGGGGTTTTCACGATGACCTTTTCATTGTGAACATCACTGTACAGACGGGATGTGGAAATCAGAGAGCAGGGACTTGCCCAAGGCCACACGGTAATACACAGAAGTGCAGGGACTTATGCCCGAGCCTCGGTTCCCAGCCCAGGGTTGTGCCATGTGGCTGCTGGGGCTCATTTAGGCACTTACTCCCACAGCGGGATCTGGCTTATGGGATCACCCAGTCTGCTTTGACGGACAACCCATGTCCAGAGCACGTGGAGGGCCCAGGTAGCTCAGAAAGGCCCAGAGACCTCCAGGCCCCGACTGCTCCCCCACTCTGGGCACTCCACCCACCCAATCCCACCTGCCCTGTGACCCAGGGCTGCTGGCCATGCAACAAACACCCTCAGGCAGGCAGGCCTTGCTCCTTACCACTTAGAAGGCGTGAGCAGAGTGGGGGGATCCGACTTGGCAATCTTGAGCAGGACCCGCATGGGGTTGAGCTCATGGTGCGGGGGTTCGATCTGGGCCATCTCAATCAGAGTGATGCCCAGGGACCAGATGTCAGCTTTGTAGTCATACGGGGTGTCCTTCATGGTCTCACACATCACCACCTCGGGGGCCATCCTGAACCAACCAAGGGATAACACAGGGCTAAGAACCTGGCCTTCATAGGCCCTTCTCAGAGACTCGGGGTCAGGACCACCACAAGCCAGTGTCAGAGAGCTGGCAGCACTCCTGAATCACGATTTGCATTGCTGTCCATCCCACTGTCTTCCTTACGATGGTCTTCACTCAGTAAGATGCCTTCAAGGAGCTCCAACGCCATGTCCCGCTGCAGTTCCCGAAGCCTACCACAAGATGGCAGCAACAATCCAGAACACAGAGTCCTGGGGAAGGGGTGGGTAGAGGCAGAGGGGAAGGTGCCCAGAAAAAACTGGGGGCACAAGGTGGGGGGTGTGGAAAGAATACACCAGCACAGACAGAACGGATGGGAGATAACAGGAGAAAGAGGAATGAAGGGCAGAGAGAGAGAAAGAAAGGGTGAGTAATAAGCAAGCAAGAAAGGAGCCTAACTCCACAATGAGAAGTAATGCACATGAAAAACAGAAAGCAGTTAGGTGTGAAACTGAGAGAGGTTTTTTGTTTGGTTTGGTTTTTTTTATTTTGTTGCCTTTTTTTTTTTTTTTTAAGTAATAGTTTGGGGAAAGAAGGAAACACAATGGCCTAGAGAAGCCCAGAGAAACTTCATAGGAGGGTAGGAATTGAACTTGTTCATCCTCACAGTCCCAGCCCAGGACCTCACATTCAATCTGTACTTGTTGAATTAATTGAGAATTAAACCATTTTCAGGGCATCTGGGTGGCTCAGTCAGTTAAGCACCCCACTCTTGATTTCAACTCAGGTCATGATCTCACAGTTCATGGGTTCGAGCCCCACATCGAGCTCTGTGCTGACAGCACGTGGAGCCTGCTTGGAATTCTCTCTCTCCTCTCTCTCTGCCACTCCCCCCCTCACACATGCGCTTTCTCTCTCTCTCAAAATAAATAAACTTAAAAAAAAAAAAAGAATTAAACCATTTTCTAGGGGTTCCCGTTGAGGTGTCCCTAATGGAGTATTTTCTATACACATCATCGCATTTCATCCTCTCAACAACCTGTGAAGTAGGTGCTGTTCTATCCCTGATTTCATAGGGGAGGAAACGGAGGGACAAGGAAGCTAAGCAACTTGGCCAACGTCACAGCACTCGTGAGTGGTGGAGACCAGGCTCAGACCCAGCAGGCTGACTCAGGAGCCCTTGACGCGGCCAGAGGTCACCTTGGGGAGTCTGAGGTTGAGCCTTCAGTCTACCATTCCCTTTCCAGAAACTGCACAACTCACCAGTAAGGCGTTCCTATGAAGGAATCTCGTTTCTGCAGAGTTTTCAGATTCTTGGCAGACACACCAAAGTCAGCTGCAAGACAAAAATCAGATACAGTATTTGATGGACATTCCTCCACCCACAGTGCTGGGGTGTGAACTCAAGAGACAGACGTTCCATGTCAATTAACAGATGCCATTTCCTATCTAGCAAATTTTTGATCATTAAAAATATATCTACTGCTGGAAGGATATATTGAGACATGCAATTTCCTTCTTGCTAATAACGGTATAAATTGAAGAGCCTTTCAGAAAAGTAGTGGGGCAATAAATTCCAAGAAACTTTAAAATATCTATACACTCTTCTGATGCAGTAATCCCAAACCTAGATATTTACCCTAATGAAATCTCAAATATAAAAAAATTATGCAGAACGATGTTCATCCAAGTGCTATTGTAATAGTGACAAATTAAAAAGAACCATAATTATTTAGCTTTCAGAGAGTGATTTTAGCCAGAAATAATTGTGCCTTGGTCAAAGCTCACTGGCTATGATACTGTCTCTGCACAAAGCTGAGGGAGTGACTTTAAAACTTCTTATGTAAGAAATAAAGAAAATAAAACTTCTCATATACTATATTGTCTTCTCCAAAAAGGACTTATGATGGCATATCAAACACACACACACACACACACAGAAACTGAGAGGTAAGAAAGATAAGGTAAAGGGTAAACAACTGAGCAGATTAAGGAAAGTGTGATGGGGCATCTGGGTGGCTCAGTCAGTTAAGCATCGACTCTTGATTTCAGCTCAGGTCATGATTTCACGTTCATGAAACGGAGCCCCGCATCAGGCTCTGTGCCGACAGCACTGCGGACCCTGCTTAAGACTCTCTCGGGGCGCCTGGGTGGCTTGGTCGGTTGGGCGTCCGACTTTGGCTCAGGTCATGATCTCGCGGTCCATGAGTTCGAGCCCCACGTCGGGCTCTGTGCTGACCGCTCGGAGCCTGGAGCCTGTTTCGGATTCTGTGTCTCCCTCTCTCTCTGCCCCTCCCCTGTTCATGCTCTGTCTCTCTCTGTCTCAAAAATGAATAAACGTTAAAAAATTAAAAAAAAAAAACAACTCTCTCTCCCTCTGCCTCTGTCCCTCCTCTGCTCTCTCTCTCTCAAAAAAGAAAAGTAAAGTGTGATGTACTGGCATATGACGGAGTATTTTATAGGCATTAAAATTAGTTTTGAAGTATTTTTATTCAGTATTTTAACACTGAATTACACGTACGAGTACATATCAATATTAAATGTTTAGTATGTATTTAACATTTGATACTATTTAACATGTATTTAAATATGTCAATATTTAACACCATATTAAGATATTGTATTTATAGACTTAGAAGGTGCAGCAGGAAAGGGGAGGACGCACAATTGAACAGTGTGTGGTCGGCTCGATGCTCCCTTCCCCCACAAAAAAAGGGCAAAATATACATGAACAGACTTGGAGGAAATACACCAACTGGCTAAAATGGTTGTGTGTGGATCATGAGACCAGGCTAAGTTTCTTCTACTTTTCTGAATTCTTCAGGTTTCCCATGATGAACATACAAGACTTTCAGGACTAACAAAAATTAAATGTATCTTTAAGCCATCCAACACAACAGCACCAGCCAGTCTTCCTTCACAAGCCCAATACTAAGAGAAGAGTCCAATGCCACATGCTCAGTTGGAGCATGTGACTCTTGATCTCGGGGTTGGGAGTTCAAGCCCCATGTTGGGCATAGGGACTACGTAAAAAAATCTTTTTGGGGGTACCTGGGTGGCTCAGTCAGTTTAAGCGTCCAACTTCAGCACAGGTCATGATCTCACGGTTGGTGGGTTTGAGCCCCACGTCAGGCTCTGTGCTGACAGTTCAGAACCTGGAGCCTGCTTCGGATTCTATGTCTCTCTCTCTCTCTCTGCCCCTCCCCGCTTGCACTCTGCACGTGTGCACGCTCTCGCTCTCCCTCTCTCTCAAAAATAAAAATTAAACAAAAATTTTTTAATAAAATAAAACCTTAAAAAAAGACTTTTTTCAAAGCATTCCATCTAGTAAGTTAACATAAACTTTTGTATGGCAGAAAAAACAGGTAAGTTTCATCTTGATTAAAAAATAAATTCAAGAGGAAGCAACACCTTGAGCAGACTGCTGCTGCTTAACTCAAAGCAAGACAAGTTGCAAAGCTGTTACAACTGCCAGCCGCCCCAGAAGCCTGTCTAGGTCTTGAAATGAGCTGGCCCGAACCACAGTCACATAACAACTGCTGTCCTGGAGAGCTTGAATCAGACCCACAATTTCAAACCAGGAAGGAGCATAATGCTAAGAGCATAGGCCTGAATACCAGAGAGCTGGTTCCAGTCTCAGCTCTTCTTTTTTTTTTTTTTTTTTTTTTTTAACATTTATTTATTGTTGAGAGACAGAGCATGAGCAGGGGAGGGGCAGAGAGAGAGGCAGACACAGAATCTGAAGCAAGTTCCAGGCTCTGGGCTGTCAGCACAGAGGCCAACGCAGGGCTCGAACTCACGAACTGCGAGATCATGACCTGAGCTGAAGTCAGACGCTTAACCGACTGAGCCACCGAGGCGCCCCTGGGCTCTTCTTTTTCATTGGTTCATTCACCTATTCATCAGGGTGCCATCTGGAGGCAGACATCAGCCAGGAGCAAACTAAGTCCTTGCCCTCGGCAGCTCAAAGTTTAGTGGTGGAAGGAGAGGACAACCGGACAAACACCAGTAAGTACATATTCCTAACTGTGTAAAGGGTGGAAAGATGGGATAGGCAGTCTACGGTCAGAGAAGTGAGAGAGAGAGAGAGAGACAGACAGACAGACAGACAGTGAGCGAGAGAGAGCACAAACAGGGAAGGAAGGAGTGAATATTAACTGAACATCTATTATGTGCCAGGCATCCATTCATTCAACACATATTAATTGAACATCTATTACGTTCTAGGTGCAGGAGTGAACCAAAATCTTCACCCTGGTGTGGCTTGCTACTCTAGCAGTAAAAACAGGCCCTCCACAAGCCCCACGGCAGGTGAGAGGCGGATGGACGGTTCTTTTAGACAGGAAGTCAAGATCTGAGGGAAGAGATTTACAGACAGGGATGACAAATGGGCTGAAGGGCCTGGAAGGGGCAAGGCAGAGTGGCTAGAGGGAGAGGAGGTGGCAGCAGAGAAGGCAGGAGACAGGCAGGGGTCAGGACAGTTAGTACACCTCTGACCCTCAGTTTCCCTGTCTGTGATACAGGGGTGGTGATTCCGTAGAACTACTCTGTAGGGTTGCCACGAGGATTCAATGACACACATGAGGCACTCAGCTCCAAGCCCAGCGCTGTGTAAATGCCCTGTCCATGGGGCACGTGAGCCAGCAGACTCAAGAATCTTAGACTGGAGCCTGGCTGAGGGTCCTGCGAATGGTCAGGAAAGCTGGTCTCTGAGCCCGGTCAAGGCTAAGTAGATGGCAGGTGCTCCGTCAGCTGATGACAGGCCCAGAGGGACCAACGGCTATGGCAAAGTGAGGTTCAAAACCAGGAAACCCAGAGGAGAACCTGGCTCTGCTGAGGACTACCTGGGAGGCCAGGACAAGTTGCCACCTCTCCGGGCTCCTGGGTAAGAACGGGGGGGCCTGCCTTACCTCCTCCCTACGGGGTCCCTGCAAACACCAAAAATGGCCAGCACAGATTTCCTAGGAAATCTTTTGGGAACAGTGTCTGCCTCTCAGACCCAGCGTGAGGCTCCCTGGAGCTGGAGGCAGGAGCCACTCCTCCACCAGGGTCTCCATTCCCTGCCTGAGAAGAAAGAGGAAAAGCAGAAACCACCACAGTTTTGCAACGACACACAGCTGGTCTCCAAGACCCTCCCTTAGGCATGAGCCAGCCACCTCTTGGATGGCGGCTACTTCCCCTTCTGCCCCACGTCTGCCCCCCAAGACGGGGCCCACCCAGGAGGGTGGGGCGGCCCCTCCCGGCAGCCCTGGGACTTCAGGCTGCCTGAATGGTGTTTACAGGAGGCATCCCCTGACAGGTGGGGGGCTGCCTCCGACAGCTCAAAGGGGCTTTTCCCCATGCAGTCTCTTCTAATGCAAACACTCCTCTGTCCTTCTCCTGTTTCACAAGGATCAGAAGCAAGGGCAGCAGGCAGGAAGGTGGGGCCTGTTTCATAAGTTATCATCTCCATAAGGAAAGAGGTCATTTCTGCTGTATCCAGAGCTGCACTGCGGGCACAGCTGGCACAGGAAGCACAGGTGAATCAATGAATGGACGGACTTTGCTAGACCGCCTCTTATGTTTGGGAAAAAATAACTGGTTTGGGGTGCCTGGGTGGCTCAGTCAGTTAAGTGTCCGACTCTTGATTTCAGCTCAGGTCATGATCTCGGGGTCGCAGCATCGAGCCCCGCATCAGGCTCCATGCTAAGGGTGGAGCCTGCTTAAGATTCTCTCTCTCTTCCTCTGCCCCATTCCCCTGCTCGCTTGCTCTCTCAATCTCTAAAACAAACTAACAAATAAATAAATAAAACTGGGTTTTAAGAAATATATTTGTTGCTTCTCCAAAGAGATTGTTAAAAAAAAAAAAAAAAGAAAGAAATATATTTGACACAGCGATTCTCTTTCTAGAAATAGATTCCCCCAAATCATGTTTATAATATATATGGAAGCTTACAGAAGCATTATTGGAAAGAGTAAGAAATTGGAAAGCACCCAGTTGTTGCCAAAGCTGAGCTGGCAAAGGAGTTAGAAAAACTGTGGTGTGGCCCAGCCGTGAACTAGTATGCAGCCCTTAAAAAAAATGAGGTTGCAGGGGCACCTGGGTGGCTCAGTCAAGCGTCCAACTCGTGCTTTCGGCTCAGGTCACCAACCCAGGGTCATGAGATCGAGCCCCACATGGGGCTCCACACTGAGTGTAGAGCCTGCTTGATAGTCTCTCTCCCCCCACCCCCCGGCCCTCTCCCCCACCTAAAAAAATACATATATCAAAAAAAAAAAAAGGAGATTGCATTTGTATGTACTAACTTGGGACTTCATCCATAACATGTTGCCCTGAACATGATGGTGATTGATGCATATGATAGAATGTACAGAATTCCAGTTGTATTTTAAAAGAAAGACATACACATACTGTGTGCACACATACACCCACAAACACAGAACAGGGTCTGTGAGGTTATACATCAAACCTAATGGTAACCACCTCCCCAGAAGCAGGATTTGGGGAGAGCACACAAGGGGGTCTTACATTTTTCTTTTAAACATTTTTTTAACGTTTATTTATTTATTTTGAGAGAAAGAGACAGAGAACGCATGTGCTCCCAAGCCGAAGAGGAGCAGAGAAAGCGAGGGAGATAAAGAATCCCAAGCAGGCTCCGCATTGTTACAGCTCGTGAGACCATGACCTGAGATGAAATCAAGAGTTGGATCCCTTAACCAACTGAGCCACCCAGGTGCCCCGGGTCTTACATTTTTTAACTTTAGATGCTTTTATTCTTTAAAATGTTTCTGATAAAGAGGACACCGCTTTTCTGGCTTAAAAAGCTGAAATGCACGTAGCAGAAGTCTTTTAGGTTTGTGGGTTCTTGTTTTTGCTTTTTGAGTAAAACCCAGTGGGAGCCAGGATGTGGTGAGAGAACTTCACACTCGCCGGGGGTGAGCTGTGCACACTGGACGGAGGGCACACTGACTGCAGGGATTAGCAAAAACCTGACACGCTGCACACGCCCAACAGTTGTAACAAACACTAATATTTACTGAGAACTTGCCAGGTGCACGGCACTGTGCAGACTTCTGCACATCACTTACATCTTTCTCTGCAAATCATTTTGCATATCATGCGCATATATATATCCCTGTGCAGATCATTTATAGCCAGGACCCTCGGAGCAGGGAAAATTATTATCCCCCTTCTCTACAGATGAGAAAACTGAGGAGCTTGCAGATGGTTACCCAGCTCTAAGGACAGACATATGCTAAGTCTGTGCTTTTTTTTTTTTTTAATGTTTATTTTTGAGAGACAGAGACAGAGTGCAAGTGGGGAAGGGGCAGGGAGAGGGAGACACAGAATCCAAAGCAGGCTCCAGGCTCCAAGCTGGCAGCACAGAGCCTGATGCGGGGCTCGAACCCACGGACCGTGAGATCATGACCTGAGCTGAAGTCGGATGCTTAACCGACTGGGCCACCCAGGCATCCCGAAGTCTGTGCTCTTTACCACTATCAGGTTCTACCATTCTGTGCACAGAAAAAATACTGAAAGGAAGACTAGGGTGGTGCATTGTGGCAACATCAGGAATGACTTTCACGTCCTTCTTTGTGGGTCTTATTCCAGACTGTCTGGAATTCTAGACTGTCCAGACTGTATCAATCTATATACTCGTTTATAAATATGTTTTTCTTATGACCAAAGCAATGCTGCTTATCAAAAATCCAAACATTTACAGATTCGAAAGTCTCCATAATCCTGGCAGGGATAAACACTTTAAGTGTTTGCTGCACACAGCTCCACGTTTATTTACATAAATAAGAAGTATATGCGTAAATAAAAATACTTTTGAAAAATAAAACCAGATGAAGCCTACTATCTTGCAGCTTGTGTTTTGTCCCTTCACGGTGTGTACATACATTTTTACAAGAGATTACACATTTCCTACAATTTTCAGTAGCTGAAGAAGACTTCATTGTAGGATAGTACCATAACTCTACAGGAATTAGCTGGATCATTTCTCATTTCTTGCTGTTACAAATATTGTTGCAATGGGTATCATTGTACGTATCTTCCTATACATAAATCCCACATATTACTTTTATAAACAAAAAAAAATCACACAATGTAAGAAGTTATATATTATACACACACACACACACACACACAGAGCCGTGAACTTAGACTGTATGGAGATATGTAACAGAAACTCTCATCTGTCCCCTTAACTGCAGATGACCAAAAGAATCCAAGGTAAGAGGAGCCTTTTCCCAGATAATGTCAGGCCAGTTAAAGGCAAACCGCCTTCCCTCCTGGACCCTCTACCCCAGGCCAGTGAGTCTATAGGCCAGCATGGTCAGGGCGTACCCTGGGATTTAGGTCTGAGAACCTTCTAGGTGGTCCTCAACCACAGGGTGCTGTGTGTTCCAGGATGTTTGAAAGTGGGTGGGGGTGGTCTGGCTGTCACATGAAGGCGAGTGTTCCTGCCATTTCACGGGGGAGAACCTCCTAAGGTAAAAATGGTCTCATCTAAAATGCCAGCAGTGGTCCCGTGGACAAACGCCAGCCAGGGTCCTCATGGTGCCAACAGGGAAGCGAAACCTAGAGAGGGTGAGGGACCCGCTGAAAGTGAGCTGGGGACAGGAGAAAACAAAGGCTTTGCCCCCAGCCCTGGAATCCCACAGGCCTTCCTCCTCAGGATTACAGCACCAGCTCATTAACAGGGAGGCCCCACCACGGCACCCAAGTGACTTCTCTGAATTAGCAGCACGGTCTGCCTCTCCAGAAGGCAGCTTTCCTGCCTCTGCTGTCACGGAGACAGCACCTGGCAGGAAAGCGAGAAGATTCTGTGATCTGAGACAAACTGCTTCATGTTTCTGAGCCTCAGTTTCCTCATCTAGGAAACAGGCATCATATTAGGTAGCCAAATGTGAGGCTGACCGAACTGCTCTATTTTTCTGTTTCCATGTTTATTTTCTTTTGTTTATTAGATACACATGACCACTATAGAAGCCTTTGTTTTCCCATTCATTCCGGTCCACGTTCAGCCTCCCAGCCCCGCGGCCTTCACTGACTCTCTCTTTCCTCCCCTACATAACCCTGTCTTTTTCTGGTATTTTCTCCCTCAACCTCAATTACACATTCAGAACTCTGTTCTTGCTTCCAACAGGCTGTGCCAGTCTATGGGGGACAACAATTTGGTTTTCTGGTCAGTGCAAATCTACTTTCCTTCTGGAAAACCATCCAACCCACCCCAACCACACTCTTCCATGGGGAGGACGAGGGAATGGGGTGGGTTAATATTTCCATATTGCTACCTGACCCCTCTTCCTTCTCAGAGAAGCCCTCCTTACTGGACCTTGTCGATTGATCCAGAGGGTCTATGCCCACACCAACATGGGCCAATCAGAATCCTTCACTGGGATTTTTTTTTTAATATTTATTTTTGGGAGAGAAAGAAACAGAACGTGACCAGGGGAGGGGCAGAGAGAAAGGGAGACACAGAGTCCAAAGCAGGCTCCAGGCTCTGAGCTGTCAGCACAGAGCCCCGACGCAGGATTCAAACTCATGAACCCTGAGATCACAACTGAGCCAAAGTCAGACGTTTAGCTCACTGAGCCACCCACACACCCCTCACTGGGATTATTAACCGGAGACCTGAAACGGTGAGGTTCCGATGATCAACCTTCAGAAGATGATGCTGGGAAAATTAAAACTAGCCCTAGCCAGATGCTTTGTGGAGGGGGCTGGTCAGAGCCTAACCAACGTGCACAGAAAGGCAGACCAGAGAGAGTCTCAGGAGCGTTTGTGTTCCAGGGTTCAACTGCCCTGGATGCCCAGGTGATCTCTTCCCCAACACAGAGGCACATTCTCCTGTCTGCCTTCGATCACAGGAGAACAGTTCTCATCATTTGTTGCTACAATAAGGTAATGGTTAAGCACGTGGGCTCTGAAGCCAGATGCGCTGGTCTGAGCCCCAGTTGTGCCTCTTACTGGCTGTACGATCTGGAGTTAAGTCAACCTCTTTAGACGCCAGGTATCTCCATCTCCTTCTGTAAAATGTTAGCAGTGGTCTTTAAGGACGAAATGAATTACTACATATCAGACACCGGCTCGGTACATGATAGTCATAGTGAAAGAACCAGGTCACCAGCCCGCCGGCTGCAGCAAGCAGGAATTCCGGGTTGGGGGTCAAGGTGGGGGTGAGGGGCAGGTAATGGGTTCCCGCCAGGCCCACTTGCCTGGCCTCCTATGCATCAAGGGGACTTTGGGAATCAGGAATCCTGCAGTAATCATAACGTGGTAAAGTGACGACAATGCTGTAGAAACTACCACTGACTGGTACCCAGGTCCTGGGCTGAGCATTTTGACTTTTAGGCCAGTCTGGACTCCTGCTTAGAATGTGAAAGACTCTAAAAGTAAAATTCTCCTCCCATCTTCAGAGATGCACCACTGGGGAGAGGAACACAGACTCTCCAGAGAAGAGGGAACACTGTCTCTCATAGCAGCGTCTCTGAAATGTCCCTAGGTCCAAGAAGGAAACCTAACGTTTGCTGGCCCCTCTCTGTGTAGATGCTTTTTAAAAAATGTTTATTTTTGAGAGGGGGGGGAGGGGGAGGGGCAAAGAGAGACAGGAAGAAAGAGACAGAACCCCAAGCAGGCTCCACACTGTCAGCGCGGAGCCCGACACGGGGCTCGAACCCACGAACCCGCGAGATCATGACCTGAGCTGAAATCAAGTGTCGGACACTCAACCGCCTGAGCCAGCCAGGCGCCCCACCTGCAGATCCACGCTCTGTGTGCACGGTCTCACTACACTGTCATACGAATCCCGTGAGATGGGAACTGTTACCACACTCTTGACTTTGAGAAACTGATGCCCAAAAGGGTGAGGTGACTCACCCAAGGTCACCCAAGGTGACATGGCAGATCCGGGGCCAGAACACGGTTCTTCAGACCACAGCGTCCACACCCCACCGAATATCCCAATGGTCTCTGGGCAGCAGGCGTGCTTCCTCTCTCTCTCTCTGCGCCTATGGGTTCCCACTGGTCATCAGAAATAGCTTCCCCCCACTCAGAGCGGGAGCTCGTGCCTTCCTTGGCAATGACCAAATGAGCCTCAGGGAAGTCTGGTATGAACAAGGAAGAAAGCAAAGTGTCTAGCAGCAGAAAAGGACATAACCCTGAGCCTCCCTGTGACAGTACATTGCATACTTCACCCGACTGGTCCCAACTAACCCTGAGAGGCAATCTACTGTTACACCCATTGCACAGATCGAAGAACTGAGGTTTGGATAGTTACGTACGGTTCTCCGGCTCGAGGTGGCAGAGCCAGGACTTGAACCGTGCCTGTCTGTCTAGAGCCCACGCTCTGCTCAGCTCTCCCTGCTGCTTTTCACTCTATTCCCACTCCACTGAGAAGCCTGGGTGTGGCCCTTGCTTGGGAGAGAGATCTGCTAAGCAACTGTCTTATGCATCCCTGAGTTATATAAGGACATGGGGGAGAGGGGGCCTCAGGGCCCGAGGCAGTCTCAACAAGCCAGCAAGAGTCAGTCAAGCTGCCACTGTGTCTCCCAGGCCTCCTCCGCTGCTCCGCCAGGCTGCAGATTCCAGGCCCAAGGGGGTTGGAGAATTTTCCAAAACAAAACAACAGGCCCCGGCAGGCGTGCACATCACGGCTCCCAGGGCTCCGTGAAATCGTGTAAATACTCACACTCAACTCTCCCTGCACTTTTTGCCTTTTCCATTGGCTTCCTGGTGTTCTCAACTGCATATGCCAAGTCATTTGGAAACCTGATGCACCCGTCTGCTTCCATCCGGCCCTCTGCTAGGCTCTGAGTGAGATTCTGGAGTCCGCTCGGCGTGTCAGTTCAGTGCCCTCCAGATTTAGGGGGTGTGTAGGGGGAGATGGCAACGGGAGATGAGAACCCCATGGGGACACCTCAGCCCAAGGCTGCTGGGACCCTCCCTCCCTCCCTGCCCCGACCAGGGCCTCTCTGCTCTGACTGGCTGGTCCTGACCCAGGTTTGCTGTGTGCTGCCTCCTCCAAGTGAGAAGTTCTTGAAGGATGGAGCTGAAGGTTTCCCTTGAACCCCTCGGAGCACAAGAGGCTCTCTTCTGCCCCCCCCCCCCATACTCCCTGAGCCTGAAGGCAAAGGCACTCCCCAACCTGGCCCCTCCCTGACCGCCCACACTCCACCCCTGAATGAGCCCAACCACTGGCAGCTGTGAAGTCAGAAAGACCCGAGTCCCAACCCTGCTACTTCTCCTCCCTCACGGTCTGAACTCAGTGTCCTCATCTATGTTGGGTACAGTCCCTCCCCTCCCCACACTCCTGCCCAGTACCCCCTGGAGTGCAGATTAAATGACCCATCTAGAAAGTGCCTCCTCTGATGGCTGGCATCTAGCGGGTGCTTCATAAACCCAGTTAAGTGTGCATTATCTTTTTTTAATGTTTATTTTTTATTTTTCAGAGAGCATGGGGAGAGGGGCAGAGAGATGGGGCGGGGGGGGGGGGGGGAAGAACAGGATCCGAAGTGGGCTCTGTGCTGACAGCAGAGAGCCCTGACACGGGGCTCGAACTCACGAACCATGAGATCATGACCCGAGCCGAAGTCAGATGCTTAACTGATTGAGCCAACCAGGTGCCCCAATGTGTATCATTTTTATTATCAGTCCCCCCAAAATATTCTGCTGCTCTTTACTTCCATGCCCCTGCCTGCTAGGCTCCTTCTTCCTGGCTTGCCCTGCCCAACCTGGTTTACCTGGCAAATACCTACCCGCCTTTCACAACTCAGCTCAAACTACCCTCCTACCAAAGCCTCTTCTAAACCCACACCTCCAGGCTCAGGTGGAAGAACCGAGCCCCCCACCACCATAAACTCCCCACTCCAGCCCTGATGCTCTCAAGTGTCTCCCCACTGCCTGGGAACTCTGCAGGAGCAGGAAGGAGACCAGAATCTCACTCCCTTCCAGTTCCCAGAGCCCAGCACAGGGCCTGGCACACAGCAGACACTTAAGGAAACAACAGTAATGACAGCTGGCCTTTACAGAGAGCTTGTTACACATACACCTGCTTGTAACTGGTATCACAACCTTCCAACAGATGTTTTATTATCATTCGCATTTTACAGATGCAGAAATGGAAAAGCAGCGAGGTTAGGTGGCTTTACCAAGGTCACAGACCTAGAGGCAGACTTAGGATTTGAACTCAGGACTCTCCGACTAGAGTGCATGCTCTTAACCATTCCAGGTAAAAGAAGGAATATGGAGGAAGAAGAGCCACAGGGATGTGAGCTGACCCCCGGAAGGTACCAGGACATAGCACAGGGTGTGACCCTCCCTGCTCACGCCTGGTCTGAGAAACTTTTTCATACTGCTGGTTTCAAGACAGAACCAACCCTACCCTCTGGACAACAGAGCATTTCTAACAAGCTGCCAGGTCAGGCTGCTGCTACCACCAACCATACTTTGGATAGCGAGGGTCAAAAGTGGTGGTTGTCACAGTGGTCCCATCAGTACTGCTGCACGTGGGAGCTTATTAGAAATGCAAGTTCTGGGGCCCCTGAGAAACTCAGTTGGCTAAACTTCCGACTCGTGATTTCGGCTCAGGTCAGGATCTCACGGTTTGTGGGTTTGAGCTCTGCGTCAGGCTCTTTGCTCACCGTGTGGAGCCTGCTTGGGATTCTCTCTCTCCTTCTCTCTGCTCCTCTCCCATTTGTGCTCTCTCTCAAAATAAATGAGTAAACTTTAAAAAAGGAAGGAAGGAAGGAGGGAAGGAGGGAGGGAGGGAGGAAGGAAAAGAAAGAAAGAAAGAAAGAAAGAAAGAAGAAAGAAAGAAAGAAAGAAAGAAAGAAAGAAAGAAAGAAAGAAAGAAAGAAAGAAAGAAAGAAAGAAAGAGGGAGGGAGGAAAAAGGAGGGAAGGAGGGAGGGAGGGAGGAAGGAATAGAAGGAAGGAAGGAAGGAAGGAAGGAAGGAAGGAAGGAAGGAAGGAAGGAAGGAAGGAAAGAAAGAAAGAAAGAAAGAAAGAAAGAAAGAAAGAAAGAAAGAAAGAGGGAAGGAGGGAGGGAGGGAGGGAGGGAGGGAGGGAGGGAGGGAGGGTGGAAGGAAGGAAGGAAGGAAGGAAGGAAGGAAGGAAGGAAGGAAGGAAGGAAAGTTCTTGGGCCCCACCCAAGACAGAAACGCTGGCGTTAACACCCAGCAATCTGAGTGTTGGGAGCCCTCCAGAGGACTAAAATGCACTAAGTCTGAGAACCCACTAGAACTGCATCCATTTTGTAAGGCCCAGCCCCACCCTAAGGATCGAAGCACTCATGGAGAGGAGTGCGGTGATGTGGGCGAGCCCTGGGAAGCAAGCCAGCGGGCCCTGGGGTCGGCCCTGGCTCTGTCCTTACCAGCTCTCTGACCCAGGGCAGGTCCCCACCCTCTGAGCTTCAGAGCCCTCAAAGCAAGGATGCTGGGAGCTGCTCTCCTGTGGCAGAAGACGTACTAGATGATTGCACTGCACCATTTCTGTTCCAACCCTCATGATGATCCCTGTGTTCTCCATCACAGGGACTCAACGCTGGTGCAGTTTCTTGTGGCCATGATGCAAATTGTTCCTTACAGCTACGCAGGTTACCACTAGAGAAAGTACAATAGTGACGTTCCTATGCTGGAAGGACACGGTCGAGGGAGGGGGAGAGGTGCGGACGAATGAGTGATTTAGCCACCAGGAAGGTGTTACTAGAAAAGAGCGGAATGAAGTCAAACTGTCTCTCTGTCACTGACAGACAAAACATCTCTCTGTCCGGACACCCTTCCACTGGCAGAGACGTATGCACATGTGATCTGGGAGGACAACCAGTGCCAACTTCTGGAGAATGAGATTGGAGGGACTTCCAGGCTCTCCCCTCCCAACGTTCCTGTACTGTGTAAGTTTTGGATAATAAACATGTATGATTTTCCATCAAACAATAAAAGCCATTAGTTAAGAAACAGCATTACAGAGGCGCCTGGGTGGCTCAATCGATTAAGTGCGTCGGACTGGATTTCGACCCGGGTGGTGAGCTCACGGTGGTGAGATTGAGCCCCACATCAGGCTCTGTGCCAGCAGCACGGAGCCTGCCTGGGATTCTCTCTCTCCCCCTCTGCCCCTTCCCTCTCGTGTTTACACTCTCTCTCTCAAAATAAATAAACAAACATTTTTTAAAAAAGGAAATAGCATTATAAGCATATTATTGATCAATGCAGGAGTAAATAGGACAAGAGTTCAGTGTCATTGGTGGAAATGGATGGGGAAAGAGGTGGTGGTAGCAGATGAGGTGTGCCTGTGTTATTTTGGTTAAAAAAAAAAAAAGGTATTAAAAACACAAAGAAATTCTCACACCTGCTACAACACGGATGAACCTCAAAGACATTATGCTGAGTGAAACAAGCCAGAAATGAAAGCACAAATGATTACACTTATAGGAGGTCCCTAGAACAGTCAAAATCGTAGACAAAATGTAGAATGGAGGTGACCAGGGCCTGGAGGTGGGGGTTAGTGTTTAATGGGGACTGTGTTTCAGTCTGGGATGACGGAAAGTTCCTGGAGACAGATGGTCGTGATGGCTGCATGACAACGTGAACGTACTTCATGCCATTGACCTGGACACTTAAAAACTACACTTCAAAGTTAAGGTGATCAATTTTATGTCACATGCATTTTACCACAATCTGAAAACAAAAAAAAAAAAAGAAAACCCAAGGAGAGAAGAGACGAAAACAAAAAAAGGTTTGTTTCGACACATACGCCTGACGTCCTATTTTCTACCTGCGAACGGAGGCGGACTCGTCCCTCTGTCCGCCACTCTCACTCAAATTCTCTAGATTAGAAGCAGGAGCAAAAGGGTCAGACCAGCGCCTCCCACAGGACACCACCAGCCTCATGGGCAGATCCCTGGTGAGGGGCCGTCCTGGGCGCTGGAGGATGGTGAGCCCCAGATGCCAGGGGTCTCCCTTGTCCCTAGTTGTGACAGCCAAATGTTCCTGGGCGACAAAAATCACCCTCAGTTAAGAACCAGTGGGTGAGACCGAGCCAATGGGAACCATCCTGTGGCCCGGGGCAGGTGGCGGAAAGACCAGCGACATCTCGGGCCGCCGTGGGAGTGAAGATCCCACACGCACTCCCTCCTGCCCACAGAGGCCAGGCTGACAACCCCCAGGCGGGCCCCGTGGGGCTCTGCCTTCCTGTCCTCACCCACAGACACCCCGTACCCAGCCTGATGTCTCCCTCGAGGGTCATCAGCACATTGCCAGCTTTCAGATCCCGGTGGATGATCCTCTTGCCGTGCAGAAAGTTGAGGGCTTCCAGCATCTGGCGGCAAACCACCTGAATCTGGGGCTCGGTGAGGCCTCTGTCCAGCTCTGGAAACAGACAGGGGAACCACTGTCAATGCAGTGCCCACTACAGGCAGCTGAATGTCAAGTTCATGCCAGGTACAAGAAATACAAAAGCCCCCACCATTACTGAGCACTTGACCACGTACCGAGTTCATTTCTAAACACTCCACATGTTACCTGTTTTGTCCTCAGAGTAACACTATGGAGCAGGCACAATTATTACCTCATTTTACAGAGGAAGAAGCCAAGGCTCAGAAAGGTCAACATACTTGCTCACGGTCACACAGGAAGAAATTCACCGATCTTAGATTCAAGCCAGCCAGTCTGGCTTTAGAACTCAGGTTCATATCAAGAGGCAAAGATCCATTCTGCAAGCAGACAGTCAGTGACACTTACACCATGTCAGGCTCCGTGCCTGGTGCAGGGACACGGAGAGGCACGTGGAAACGGTGAGCAATGCTTGGAACAGAGTGGGATTTGGATGAGGGTTGGGGGTGGACAGGATGGGCAGCAACCCCTTCTGCCTGGGAATTAGGAGGCTCCCCAGGAGAAAGGGGACACATTCAAGCTGTGTCTTGTATGAAGAACAGGTGTTTGAGAGGCGAAAAGGCGAGGCCAGGGCATTCCAGGTCAAGGAAGCAGCAGAAGCAGAGGCCTGGAGGCTGACACGAGCTGGCGTTAAAGAAACGTCCGCTGGCTGGTGGTGGTGTTGGAGGAGCGAAGGTGCTGGAAGGTGAAGGGCTAGTGGGAAGGCCGTCATCAAGAGCCTCTTGTGCGCGAGTCAGGGAGAGAGACACACACACACACACACACACACACACACACACACACACACAATGTACAACCTTGTGTCTGCTTTTTAGAGATGGCAGGACCCTTCTCTGAGCAGGTGGGGAGCACTAAGAAGGGCATTCCACACAGGGAGCAGAGCACATGCAAAGGGCCCTTGTTGACTAAAGGGGAAGGATGAGGGGAAAGCAAATCAAGGTCAGAGGTCAGAAGGGCCTGATTTTGCAGGACCTTGCAGGCCATCTATGAGGGTTGCACTTTATTCGAAATGCAATGGGCAGTCCAGGAGAGGCTCTAAGCAAGGCAGAGACCGTCTGATTTTTGCATTTAAAAAAGTCTCCCTCGTGGGGTGAGTGAGGAGCTTGCAGGGAGCTCGGCGGCAGGCCATCGTGGTGGTGCAGGAGGACAAGAAGGCGGCCAAGGCTTCGAAGAGGAAGCATTCTCGACTCAACGGGTCAGGGAGGTGGGAACGACAGAAAGTGGGACTGAGTGGGTGTAGGGGGGGAAGGGCGTGAGAAGATTCAAGGTCAACGTCCTGTGCTCACTGCCCCACTGGCTAGCGGAATTATTTAGTTCTTGTTGCCACCAGGCCACCTGTGCTGCAGGGAGCTCCCACCGCCCTGCCTGCTGGGTCCTCCGGCTGCAGGTTCCAGGGCTGGCCGGCCAGGGCACTGCTCCCAGGCCTCCCTCCAATCAGGGCAGTCCTCTCCCATCTGTTTTCCCTGGCCGCGCCTGGCCAGAAATCCTGAAGGACAGATCCCACAGGCTTGGTTAAAAACAAAAACAAAAACAAAAACAAAAACAAAAACAAAAACACATGCCAGAGCCAGCAGCAATGCCCTGGGAAGCCTGGCCCCAGACCAGGGGTCCTTCTCTGGGATCCACAACCACTATCCCTCCCTGTGGCCTCAGCCTTAACTCCCATGTCTTGCCATCCACGGACAAGGTTAGAGCCTGGGGGAACACCAGGACCACACAGACTGAGCCTGAACCCAGGTGCTGCCCCTTGCTAGCTATGTGGTTTCTCAAAGGCGCTCCATCCGTCTGTGCCTTCATCTCCCAATCTGTAAAATGGGATGATGGGAATGGACGTAGGCAGGGCCCCAGCGACAAAGCACGTTCACTTCTCAGCACAAAGGACGGCCAATAAAAGGCGATTACTGTTAGGCTGGTCCTGAGATTATGCTGGATTATCTGGATTATATTTTCTTAAAGGTCAAACTGTGACCTCTTGTGCCTGATTTATTTACATAAATGAAATCAGAATAAGCAAAGTGATGATGATGATGATGATGATGATGATGATGATGATGATGATGTTGATGATGGTAGAGATCTCACGGTCATCATTTTCTGAGGTTTTACCAACATATGAGGCCCAGTGTTAGGGACTTGGATGCATTCTTTCAGTTAATCTTCACAATGACCCAACCAGGTAGATATGCCTTATGTAGATAAAATTTATCAACAGTAAAATTCATTTTTGTTTAGGTGTACAATTCTATGAGTTTTGGCAAACGTATATAGTCACGTGACCACCACCACGAATTCGATGCAGAATGTTTCGATCACTCCCCCGAACCCGTGTGTGATCAACATTTCAGCCCCACGTCTCCAGCCCATGAGCTGGAGAAATCATTAGTTTGATTTCTGTCCCCAGTCTTGCCTTTTTTAGAACGTCATATAATTGGAATCATACAGTATGATAAATTCTTGAGATTAATTTTTGATTGCACAGCAATACATGAATATTTTCTTCAGTTTAAAAAAATCTTCAACACTGCAGATGAGTCCTACGTCTGTTTGAAACCACAGCTAGTCCCACTCCACCCCCTCTCCTCCGCAGGAGGGCTGAGAGCCAAACGTTGAAGAGCCGGCAAGGCAAGGCCAACTGGATCAGAGCAAACACTGGGTGTTAAGTAACCAGCCTGGCAATACAGTGACACGCTCTGCATATTCCCCCCATCTCGCAAAGGGGCCAGCCCAGCACCCCACAGCTACCCCACAGAGGAACCTAGAAACAGACCTCAGGTCCCTTGGACCCCAAGTCCAGGCTCGTCACTCTATGCAACTCTGCAGGGCGATGGGGAGATGCCGAGGACAGAAAGTGCCTCTAAGCAGGGTCAGCGTCTGTGGGAGAGCCCACCCCTCGTCACACAGCTGCAACCAGTTCTTACCTGGTCAGCTCTCCCCATCCCACCTTCTCTTCTCTCACCCTAATTTCTAGAATGCTGATGGTGAGGCGCCTGGGTGACTCAGCCGGTTCAGCATCTGACTTTGGCTTAGGTCATGATCTCACAATTCACGGGTTTGAGCACCACGTTGGGTTCTCTGCTATTAACGCAAAGCCTGCTTGGGATTCTCTCCCTCCCTCTCTCTCTGCCCCTCCCACACACATGCTGTCTCTAATTCTCCCTGTCTCTCTCAAAAATAAACAAACATTAGGGGCGCCTGGGTGGCTCAGTCATTGAGCATCCAACTTCGACTCAGGTCACGATCTCACGGTTCATGAGTTTGAGTCCCACGTTCAGCTCTGTGCTGACAGCTCAGAGCCTGGAGCCTACTTTGGATTCAGTATCTCCCTCTCTCTCTGCCCCTCCCCAACTCGCAGGTCTCACTCTCTCTCAAAAATAAACAAACATTAAAAACAAACAAAAAAAGATTCTCTCTTTCCCTCTCCTTCTGCCCCTCCCCTGCTCACTCTCTCAAAAACAAAAACAAAAACAAAACCCACTTGGGATGCCGATGGCAATGGCCATGCTCCTTTAACTGCTGCCACCACCAAGAAGAAAACCACCTGGGTCTGGAGCAGGAGAACTGAGAGAGCAGCCAGAGAGTGAGTCTGCCTGCAGGCCAAGCCACCGCCTGGGGTCCTGCCCCAGCTATGAATGAGGTCAAGGACCCAGTAAGTGCAAGGTATGTGTAAATGTCTTTTCCATCTCTGACATTCTCCCCCCACATGAGCTAAGCTGCATACCTGGAGTAGCAGGAGCTGGTAGATGGCTCCCATTCCCCCCCTTCTTTGTGAGTATCTGAACACATGGCCACCAGTTAGAAAACCACATTTCCCAGCCTCCCTTCTAGCTAGCTGTGTGCTATTATGTTCTGGCCAATGAGATGTAAATGGAAGTATCATATGGGGCTTCTGTAATGTCTCCTTAAAAAAGTGGAAAGTGTGTTTGTGGAGTTGTCCTATCCTCCCTTCTTCTATCTTGCTGTTCGGAATACAGATATGATTGCTGGAGCTCCTACAGCCACCTTGTCACCATAAACAGAAAGCCAGTATGAGAATGGGACCAACACAGAATAAAGTGGGGCCAAGAGTTGGAGTAGGAAACCACGTTTTTATGAGAACTTGAAAACAAAACAAAACAAAACAAAACAAAACAAAACAAAAACTCCTAGATCAAGCTGTGCCTGAAGCTGGCCACCCTTGAACTTTTTAGTTATTTGTGCCAATAAATTCTCCCTCCCATATCTCCCACCTTTTTTTCCCCCTAAACCAATTTAAAGAGTCCTCTGATCGCCTTATAACCTAGAGAGTCTCAACTCCTACAAGACCACCATTTTTATTTTGTTAAATTCTACCCAGAATGATGAAAATCTTCAAAGGCAGTCTCTGCTGAGAGAAGGAACACCCGAAGTCCGCATCATACATACTCACATCCATCATTTACCCATCTGACAACTCTGGGAGTGTGGTAAGGGGCTCTGCAAGGAAGGCCAGCATTTCTGTATTTCCAGAAAGGGCCGCCACAAATTCAACATTCCTGAGATAAACTCAGGGGGGAAATACCTTCCTCATAGTAAGAGAGTGGCTGAATAGTGCTACATTGTACTGAAAACCTCCCCTCTCCTGAGCCACCGCAAAATCCTAGGCCTGCCTATCAATGCTCTGGGGCCCCAGACCCTCAGCCTCTCCTCACTCACTGCCCACCAAGCCAGCAAGAGCCAGGCTCCTGTCTCAGCCCTGCTGTGGGACTCTGGGACAGCTCCTTAACCCTCTAAGTGTCAATCTGGTCAGGAAGTCAGATGTGCAACGGACTGAGCTACCCAGGTGCCCCTCTGTAAATATTTTTTTAATGTTTATTTATCTTTGAGAGAGAGAGAGAGAGAGAGAGAGAGCGAGCGAGAGAGAGAGCGCGCGCGCACAAGCGGGGGAGGGGCAGAGAGAGAGGGAGACACAGAATCCGCAGCAGGCTTCAGGCTCCGAGCTGTCAGCAAAGAGCCCGATGTGGGACTCGAACCCACGAACCGCGAGATCATGACCTGAGCCGAAGTCGGAGGCTTACCAGACTGAGCCACCCAGGTGCCCCAGAATTCCCACTCTTCAAAGGATCTCCCTTAGGGGTCTCATTTTCACCTCCTCAGGGTGCTGTGGGGTGAGGCAAAGAAGGCCTCACCCATCTTACGGCCAACAAGGCTGGAGGGGATGAGTGACCAGCTCAAGGACACATGGCTTTTTGAATAGGAAGTGTTGGCTTTCTAATGAGCACCCTGCATTCCCTCCAAGAACCCAACCCCATTCCCAAAAGGGGACAGAGCATAAAAGTACTCAAACAGACCACATGAACTGCTGGGGCAGGGGAGTGCGGAACACCAGTCCTGGACTAGAGCCCTCAAGCCCACCCCAGCACCACTGCACCGGGTCAAGGGACACTCACCCAGCATGATGGCATCCACAGCTCCCCCAGGACAGAACTCGATCATGATCTGCAGAAAACACAAGGCAAAGTAAGAGCGAGCAGGGGTGCACAGCCCACGGGATGGGGAGCACCTCGGGACCCGGCCCCAGCAGGATCAGCCGGCACCCACTGCCCCCGCTCCCTGGCCTCTCCTCATCCTGCCCCGGGGCCTGTCCAGTCTGCACCACCCCCTCTGATCTGACCCCAACCCTCACAGGAGTCTCTGAAACCCAGAGGGGTCCCTGGCCAGTTCATTTTTCAGGGGGGGGAAAAAAAGTGGCCACAGAAACCCACAACGGTAGCCAATGGCCTTTTGCCCCCCGCCTGCACCCTCCCTTCTCCTCCAGCCTGCCCTCCTCCCTTGTCCCCACCTGCCAGCTGCTCTACTTCCTAGGCCCCACAGCCAGGAAGCTCAAAGGACACCATCGCCCACATACAAGCCAGCCAAGTCCTCACGGAATCCTGGCACCTATCTCGCGCCTCTCTCCATCTCTCAGAGGCCAGGGCCCTCGCTGGCTTGCAACATCAGAACATCAGGGCCTTGAAGACCAGCCCAGGTGCAGAAACCCAGGCCCAGGAAGGGGATGGGACTGAGCGAGGCCACAGATTCTTAAGTGGCAGGTCCTGCACCAGAAAGGTTTTCTAACGCCCCAGGTCATTCTTGTGTGCATGCATTCATTTGTTCATCACACACCCAGCAGGGACAGGGCCCAGGAGAACAACCAGACCCAGGCCTTCGAGGGCTGGCTCCCAGCTCAGCGCAGGGGCTGGAGAAGGACAACGAGACTGATGCTGACCCAGGCCCTCCCTCTCTAGCCCTCCCATCTTTGTTCTTTCTCACCCACACTGGGCTCCTATCACATATGCAAAGATGCTGTTTTTCTCTGAAATTACAGATACAGGTAGGTGGGGAAGGGGGAAGCGTCACAAACTCGAGCAGCCATTCCCGGAACCTCCTCACCGCTTCCAGCTCCTGGCCCAGCGTGTGGTAAAGTCCCTCCAACCTAGCTGGGCAAAGGCAGGCGCCGTGCCCTGGGGCCAGTCATCCCCCCCCCCCCCCACCCCGAGGGGAAAGAAAACCTCCGCCATAATCCTCTGGGCCAGAGCAGCTTTCCAGTCAGAGGAGCGAGGAGTGGCCGCACTGTTTCCATGAGTCTCCAGCTTGTGGCAGACCTTCCAGAGGCTTCCTGGCCATGTAAATGTAAGGATGCGGTGATCCGTGGCTGGACCCAGGTCCCAGGCCCGCCGTTCACTAGCTGCAGCCGTGGGCAGGTCACTTCAACATTTTCTCAGCTGGAAGATGGGGCTTGTTGATGCCACTGCACTTAACTGGGCCCCCCCCACTGGGCTATATTTTCGGGGGACAAGCCACACCTGGATGCAAGAAACCAGAGCAGGCAGGGGGCCAGAGGTCCCAGATGCTGGGGGTAGCAAGACAGTGCTGGCCCTCCTAGCTTGGCCCTGAGCAGGGAACAGGCCTGCTCCATGCTGTGGGAGGCTCCGTGCTGGGGGAGAGAGCCTTGTAAGGGAACACCACCAGCTTGCACACCACCTCCCGCCAGGGAGGAAGGACATGGCCCCTGAGGCCCCTAGGGTCCCTCTGATGGTGCTTGGCCCGCACTGCCCCAGGACTTCCAACACTACAGGGACCCTGAATAACAGCCATCAGAGATGAATTAATGACTTGCAACCCAGAACAGTGAGAAAGAGGTACTTCTTTCTTCCACTCGTTCCTTCATTCACTGCCTCATTTCACCAACCGCTCCCCAACCAGACTTGTTCCCTGGGGCCAGGGAACAAAGGTGGCCTGGACACAGGCACTGACCTCTTGCACAGCAGCAGATCGTTCTGGCTTTTAATAATTCTCAGCTCCACAGAAGGACAAAAAACCCTACTAACTGCTAGGAAAAGCCCAGCCACGAGAAGCAAACCTTGTCATCGTGCAAAACCGCTTACTCTCTGAGCAGCCCGGTTGCTGCTCACCCGACCTCCGCAGGAATGACAGGTCACCAGGCCTTGCCGGGTGGCAGGCACCGGGCTGGGGCTCAGTCAGTATGAACTGTTACTGTGGCTCCTTCCTTGAGCTCAAAGGTCTGGGATTTTTTCTCTTGAGACTCCATGAAAGGTATCCTCTCCTCTCATTCAGAAAAATGCACACAGGAACAGGGGCATGCAATTCTACTGAATTTTTGCACACCCTGAAGTCCCCCCACCAAACCCAGGTTAGGAGCTGCCGCTCTGCCTCTGCACCCCTTACTATCTGTGTGGCTCGGGTAATACTAAGGATCACGCAGAGCTACCCTAAGGATTGGATGAGGTGGTGTTTACAAAACAACAGGCCCATGGCTCAGCCAGTTAGGCGGCTGACTTCGGCTCAGGTCATGATCTCTCGGTCCGTGAGTTCGAGCCCCGCGTGGGGCTCTGTGCTGACAGCTCAGAGCCTGGAGCCTGTTTCAGATTCCGTGTCTCCCTCTCTCTCTGACCCTCCCCCGTTCATGCTCTGTCTCTCTCTGTCTCAAAAATAAGTAAACGTTAAAAAAAAAATTTTAAACGAAACAAAACAACAGGCCCAGCCTCCCACACAGTGCATGCAGGACAGGCTCAGGCACTGCCCCCTTCTCTAAGGGTGCAGCTGAAAGGTGGTGAACTTGAGTTCCGGTACTGATGGTGCAGCTTAACTGGCTATGTGACCTTGAGTAAGTCACTTCATCTCCCCGAGCCTCAATTTCATCTATAAAATGGCACTAATCACCTCCACCTCCAAAGTCAAGGCAGTTAAAGGAGATTCTCAACATGAAAGCCCAGTAGCAAAGCCACACCGATTAACACGCTCTCCTTGAACCTCTGGCAAACAAAACCCACCAGCAAGTATCACACTTACACCACCTTATTCAGGCTCCCTACAAATCTGTGCCTTCCTAGAACTAAGTCTATCAGCACACCCTCTGTTATTATCAACAGTCAGTATGAGAAGTGGCCAAACCCAGGCAGTTCCTGCATCTGTCAGTGAACTTGTCCCTTACACAATCCCCTTACACAAGACCCCCCCCATCCTCTCCAGATCGTGGCACTAGGAAAGCTTGACCATTCCGCCGATCCGTTTGCTTCCTCTTCTGCAATTCAAGAGCTCCGTGACCCCATGCACTTCCCTTTTGTAATTTTTTAAAATGTACTGATTGATTGATTGATTGCTCTAGCTGCTGGAAAGTTCTGAGCTTAGCTTTGGTTCTATTCCCGGGAAAAAAAATGTACCAACTTTTTTGTTCTATACCGAGATTAAACCCGCAACATTCCACAATTTGTATATGGACCCCAATGAAATGTTTTTAAAAGATAATCATCCTGCAGAAGTCTGAAGAAACAACGCTCCTTGGTATTAATCACACATGTGTTAGAATGATATTCCATTAACCTTTGTGTAAATACCACCTGACTATACCCTCACATGTGGCAAAATAGGGTTTGGTTTTTCTTCCTTTTTCTTTTTTTTTTGAAAGTGTTTTTACCCCCGATTGGTTTTAAAAATTTCACATCTTAGGGAGCCTGGGTCGCTCAGTTGGTTAAGCGTCTGACTTTGGCTCAAGTCATGATCTCACAGTTCATGGGTTTGAGCCCCACATTGGGCTCTGTGCCGACAGCTCAGAGCCTGGAGCCTGCTTCGGATTCTGTCTCCCTCTCTCTCTGCCCCTCCCCTGTTCAAGCTCGGCCTCTCTCTGTCTCAAAAATAAATAAACATTTAAAAAAAATTGTTTTAATAAATAAATAAAAATTTCATATCTTAGTGCCCTGATGGGATGGGGGAAAGAAAAAAAGCCCCTTTCATGATAGTTCTTACTAGGTTCCATTCCATGTGTCTTAATGTTCTACCTTTCACCTTGTCACTGGCAGGGCTGTAGGGGACTTCTACTGAAATGCGTGGGGTTTAGTTAACAAAATAATCTCAATTAATAAAAATAACAGAGCAAAAATAAAATAATCATCTTAATACCTTTCGAAGTTACGAAATATGCATGCTTAGAAGATAGAATGGAGGTACATACATCAATGCTCAGGGAAGGATTACAGGTGGTCTATACTTAAATGTTTTCCAAATTTTATTCAACAAATATGTATAAAAATATTAGAAATACTTTGTTTTTAATGGGAAGAACAGGCCTAAAATAACCCCTGGCTGTAGATGCATCGATTCCTCTGAAGGAGGAGGAAGTTATCTGTGGCTGTCCACAATTAAAGCAGGCCTGTCTGTGTCCACGGTGTCCTGGGATGAAAGAAGGCTCCTTAGGATCAAGGATTCCATGGAGCAGAACTGAAGGCCTCTAAGCCCTTACCAAGCCCCAAATCCAGCTCTAAGTACCAAGGACCAACAACTTGAACCCATCAGAGGCTCATCCTTCACACTCCCTTGAGAGCAGCAAGCCACTTGTGGCTCTAGGATTTCTCAGGACCAGGAGAAGTGAGGTTTGTGATCAGTTTAATCCATCCACAACTCTACCAAGGGCTCCACATTGCTAGGCGCAGCAGGGCCATAAATGTAGTATTTAGTCAACAAACACTATCTGAGCTCCTACTCTATAACCAGCCTGGGGACCAGGGAACCAGGAGGAACCAGACACATCCCTGCCCCAAGGCAGAGGCCAGTACAGGCACATGGTGACTGTGTTACCTAGAAGCCTGTAACTATGGAGGGCTTCCCAGAGAAGAGCTGGGTTTTGAAGGGCAATTTTACCAAATGAAGAAGGACAAAGACATTCCAGGTAAAATACAGCAACTGCAGAGGCAGAACAGCAAGGAAGAGTAGGAAGGGGAGAAGGGAGGAATGTTCCAAGGGGTTCAAAAGGGTGGGAAGAGAGCGGGCCACAAAGGCCAACTGGAACTAGAATTCAAACATCTCCAAGTATGAACGTTACCCTGAGAGCTGTGTATGTATGTCTGGAGAAAGGCACCAGAGGGTTTCAATAAGGGGTGTTATAGACAGTTTCTGCTTTAGAGGATCCCTCTGGATATGGTATCTCTAAAGGGTAGGAAAGCAGAGGAACAGTGGATTTGGCTGGCGCAAATAGTAAAAAGGCCATTTTATGGGTCCCAGTGCCCAGGGCATCATGGATGTCTTCCCCCTGCACACAGAGCATTCTTTCCTTCCCCTTTGTGAAGCAGCCACGAAAACTGGGTGGGACTCATCTCATCCCCAGTGGGGAGAGGAGGCCTAAGCCAATCAGGGAAATTCTCTGCCTCTTGCCCTGAGGGCTGATTCAGGGCTGGTCTAATCACAACCAAGCCCTGAGCTCTGCTTGATGGTGTGGGAAGCCATGATATCTCCTCTGGAGCCATAAAGAAACACAAAGCCCTGATGGTTGCAGGCAGCCATCTTGCAACCATGAGGGAAGCCAATGTGAAGACAAACCTATTACAAAGAGGAGGGCAAAGAGAATCTAAGTCCTGCTCAAAATCCCCCTCATACCTGACCTTCCTCCAGACTTTTCAAATAAAATATGCATTAATTTCTTTTGTTGTTTAGGCTAGTTTGAGATTCTCTGTTACTTGTTACCAAAAGCATCTGATCTCACATTTGGCAAGAGATGATGAGGATGAATTAGAACAGTGAGAGAGGAGGACAAGGATGCCATCTCATGGGGCAAATAAGATTTCCCCAGTAATCTCTAGGTGCTACCAGCTAGAAACACTATGCCAGTAGTCTTTAAACTTTAGCGTGCAACAGAATCACCTGGAGAGGTTATTAGAAACAAGGTCACTGGGCCCTAACCCAGAGTTTCTGATTCAGTAGGGCTGGGGTGGGTCCAAGAAGCTGCATTTCCAACAAATGCCTGAGGGTTGCTGCCCCCAGTCCCCTGGCCATCCTCTGAGAACCACTGCTCTACAGGAATTTGCAAAAGAGCAAGAGGCCTGGACCTTGGGGCCACACCTCTCCTCCCTCTAGCAAACACATAGTGCAAGATGGTAGTAGAGAAATCTTAGGAGCAAACTGGAAGAATTATGATTTCTTTTCTCCTCTTTATGGTGCCATGCTTTGAGGACCTTTGAACGCAAGTCAAGGAGACAGGGATTAGTCAAGATGGGGTGTTTGGAAATGACACCAAAATCACAAGCAACAAAAACCAAACACAATGGACTTCATCAACAATAAAAGCTTTTGCACATCCAAGGGCATGATCAGGAAAGTGAAAAGACACCCACAGAATGGGGAAAACCGTGAGAATCATATATTTTGATAAAAGACTAGTGTTCAGATTATATAAAGAACTCTTACAACTCAACAATAAAAGGACAAATATGGGGCACCTGGGTGGCTCTGTCAGTTAAGCGTCTGACTTCAGCTCTGGTCATGATCTCACGGTTTGGGGCTCAAACCCTGCGTCGGGTTCTGCGAGGGCAGTGCAGAGCCTGCTTGGGATTCTCTCTCTTTCCGTCCCTCCCTCACTCTCTCTAGCTCTCAAAATAAATAAACTTAAAAAAAATTTTAAAGGACAAATAACCCAATTTAAAAATGGACAAAGGGGGCGCCTGGGTGGCTCAGTGGGTTGAGCGTCCAACTCCTTGATCTCGGCTCAGGTCATGATCCCAGAGATCATGGGATCCAGCCTTGTGTTGGGCTCTGTGCTGACAGTGTGGGGCCTGCTTGGGATTCTCTCTCTCCCCGACCCCACCACTCACACATGCACACTCACAATCTCTCTCTCTCTCTCTCTCTCTCTGTCTCTCTCAAAATAAATAAATAAACTTAAAAAGATGGACAAAGGATTTGAATAAATGTTTCTCCCCAAAAAGGGAAACATATGGCCAAATACACATATGAAAAGGTGCTGACCGTCATTGGTCTTTAGGGAAATGTCAGTCAAAACTACAATAAAATACCACTTCATAGAGGCTAGGATGCCTAGAATCAAAAAGATGCACAATAATCAGTGTTGGCAAGGATACTGACAAACTGAAACCCTCGTACAATGATGGTGGGAATGTAAAATTTCGCAGGCACTTTAGAAAACAGTGTGGCAATTCCTCAAAATGTTAAACATAGCATTACCATATGATCCAGCAATTCCACTCCAAGGGGTGTGTGTGTGTGTGTGTGTGTGTGTGTGTATCGCCACATGTGCACTGATTAAAAACATATGTCCATTAGCCAGATTGACTAAGAAAAAAAAGAGGACTCAAATTACTAATACGAGAAATCAGAGTGGGGACATTACTACTGATTTTACAGAAATAACAAAGATCATAAGAGAGTACCATGAACACGTATATGCCAACAAACTGGAAAACCTAGACAAATTCCTGGAAGCAGACAACCTACCTAGATTGAATCATGAAAAAATGGAAAATCTTAACGGACACTACCTAACTCATCCTATGAGGTCGGCATGACCCTAATATCAAAGCCAGGCAAACACTGCAAGAAAATAAAACTACAGATCAATATCCCTGATGAATACTGATGCAAAAATCCTCAACAAAATACTAGCAAATCAAATTCAGCAACATACTAAGAGGATTATACACCATGGCCCAGTGGGATTTACTTCTGGAAGCAAGGATGGTTTAACATACAAAGATCAGTCAATGGAATTGACCACATTAATGGAATGAAGGAGGGAAAAAAACACCATCACTTCAATTGATGCAGGAAAAAACATCTAACAAAATTCAACACTCTTTCCCAGGAAAACCACCAACAAACTAGGAATAGGATAAAACCACCTCAACATATCAAAGGCCATATATGAAAACCCATAGTGGGCTTTATACTCAAAGTGAAAGACTGAAAGCTTCTTGTCTAGGATTAGGAACAAGACAAGGATGCCCACTTTCTTCACTCCTATTCGACACAATACTGGAAGTCCTAGCCAGCATAATTAAGTAAGAAAAATAAGAGGCCAGCAAATTGCAAAGGAGGGGTAAAATTATCTCTGCAGATGACATGACCCAACATGTAGAAAACCCTAAAGATTATAAACACCCAGAAAACTGTTACAACCAGTAAACAATTTTTAGCAAAGTTGCAGGACATAAAGCAACACACAAAAATCAGTTGAGATTCTATACTCTGACAATGAATAATCCAAAAGGAAATTAAGGAAACAATTCCATTTACAATAGCATCAAAAAGAAGAAAATAACTCAGGAATACCTAGGAAGAAAAAAAAAAAAAAAACCCAAGAAGGCAAAATATCTGTACCCTGAAAAGTATAAAACATTGCTAAAAGAAGTTAAAGACGGACAAGTAAATAGAAAGACATCCCATGTTCATGGATGGAAAGACTCCATATTGTTAAGATGTCAATGTTACCCCATCTACAGAGTCCCTATCAAATCCTGATGGCATCTTTTACAAAAATTAAAAAATCCATTGTGAAATTCATATGGAATATCAAAGGACCCCAAATAGCCAAGACAACCGTTCTTAAAAAAGAAGAAAGTTGGAAATCTCACACTTCTTAATTTAAAACTTGCTACAGGGGTGCCTGGGTGGCTCAGTTGGTTGGGCTTCCGACTTCAGCTCAAGTCATGATCTCGCGGTTCATGAGTTCGAGCCCCGCGTCAAGCTCTGTGCTGACAGCTCAGAGCCTGGAGCTGCTACAGATTCTGTGTCTCCCTCTCTCCCTGCCCCTCCCCTGCTCACACTCTGTCTCTCTCAAAAATAAATAATAATTTTAAAAAACTTGCTACAAAGCTAGAGTAATCAAAACACTTTGGTACTGAAGAAAGGCTGACATATACATCAGTGGAAAGGCAGCCCAAAAATAAACTCTTACATATGTGGTATATAAAACTCACCGTTTGTGAGTTCAAGCACAGAGCCTGCTTGGGATTCTCTCTCTCCACCCTTCCCCAGCTTGTGCTCTGTCGATCTCTCTCAAAACAAATAAATAGACTTAAAAAAAATTCACTCAAGGTGCCTGGGAGACTCGGTCGGTTAAGCGTCCAACTTCAGCTCCGGTCACGATCTCACAGTTCACAAGTTTAAGCCCTGCATCAGGGTCTCTGCTGTCAGCGCAGAGCTCATTTCGTTTGCTCTGTCTCCCTCTCTCCCTGCCCCTCCCCTGCTTGTGCAATCTCTCGCAAAAACAAATAGATGTTAAAAATAAAATTATAGGGGCGCCTGGGTGGCTCAGTCGGTTAAGCCGCCGACTTCGGCTCAGGTCATGATCTCGCGGTCTGTAAGTTCGAGCCCCGCGTCGGGCTCTGTGCTGACCGCTCAGAGCCTGGAGCCTGTTTCAGATTCTGTGTCTCCCTCTCTCTGACCCTCCCCCGTTCATGCTCTCTCTGTCTTTCTCTGCTTCAAAAATAAATAAACATTAAAAAAAATAAATAAATAAAATAAAATTATAAAAATTCCAAAAAAGCAAAGTCTAACACAAGTTACGGCACGGGTGAACCTCAAAGACAATATGCTAAGTGAAATGCCAGCCGCAATAGCACAAATATGAGCTCTCTTATGTAAGGTACCTCTAGTAGTCAAATTCATAGAAACAGAAAGTATTAAGAGGATTGTCAGTGGGTGGTGGGGGGAGGAGAACGGGAAGTTAGTGCTTAACGGGACCCAGTTTCAGTTCGGGAAGATGAACAATTTCTGAACATGATGGTGGTGACGGTTGCACAACACTGAGGAAGTACTTGATGCCAATGGCCTGTGTACTTAAAAACGATTAAAATGGCCGATGTTGTTTATGTGTGTTTTGCCCCAATTAAAAAAAAAAACACACATGGGGCGCCTGGGTGGCTCAGTCGGTTAAGCGGCCGACTTCGGCTCAGGTCATGATCTCGCGGTCTGTGAGTTCGAGCCCCGCGTCGGGCTCTGTGCTGACAGCTCAGAGCCTGGAGCCTGTTTCGGATTCTGTGTCTCCCTCTCTCTGACCCTCCCCTGTTCATGCTCTGTCTCTCCCTGTCTTAAAAATAAATAAAACGTTAAAAAAAAAAAAATTAAAAAAAAAAAACACACAAATCCACACCAAAGCTTGTATACAAATGTTCACAGAAGCATGATTCACAATAGGCAAAAAGCGGAAATAAATGTCTATCAGCTAATGAATGCAGAAACAAAATGTGGCATTAGCTTTATCCAGTGGAAGGTCATGAAAAGGAATGAGGCACTGACACCATCCTGCAGTGTGGATGCACCTTGAAAACTTCATACCGAGTGAAAGAAGTCAGATGGCAAAAGGCCACGTATGATAGGATTCCATTTACATAAAACATCCAGAGCAGGCAAATCCATAGAAACAGAGATTGGTGGTTACAAGGGACTAGGGGGAGGGAGCACTGGAGGGGTGGGGTACGGAGCAGGGGAGGGCGGGCTCCCGGAGCAATACACTGCACGGCTCTCAAAATGCGACCCAAGCGCTCTCCGGAACAGAAGGCTGTTGACACCGTGTGCCAAGCCCCGTCCCAGGCCCTCTCTGGCCCTTTATTCACAGTCTCTCATTTAATCCTCACACGGTTCTGTATTCCCATTCTATAGATCAAGGGCTGCCAAACTTGTTCTGCGAAGGGCCAGATAGTAAATGCTTTCAGGTCTGCAGCCATAAGGTGTCTGTCGCATGCAAATCACTCTTGTAGCCAGAAAGCAGCCAGAGATGGTACCTGAACAAATGGGCACAGCTGTGTGCCCACAAACCTTCATCTACGAACACGGGGGGCAGGCCAGATTTGGTGCTCAGGGGCTTGTCCGTCATCCCCGATTCCAGATGAGAAAACTGAAGCATAGAGAGATTCAGTAACTTGTCAAGGTCCCCAACTAATAAGAGGTGAGGCCAGGACATGACCCAGGTGCTTGACTAAAGAGCTCCTATTCCATTCCCTGGGCTCAACTTCCCCAACCAGTGGGGAGGGCCTACAACGCATCAGACAAATTCCCTACTGGTACCTGAATATCTTTCTCTTTTTTTTTTTTTTTTTTTTTAACGTTTATTTATTTTTGAGAGAGAGAACACAAGCAGGGGAGGGGAAGAGACGGGGAGACAGAGGATCCGAAGCGGGCTCTGCACTGACGTCAGCCAGTCTGACGCGGGGCTCAAACTCACAAACCGTGAGATCATGACCCGAGCCGAAGCCAGATGCTCAGCTGACTGAGCCCCCCCAGGCAGCTCCTTGGTACCTGAGTACCTTTATTTTAAGGTTTCACCTCAACCTGTAAGGTAGGCATTCCCCTCCCGCCCTACCCTGGAACCCACAGCTGGCAGAGGTGGGATCTGAACCCTGGCCATGGGAGCCGGGCTGCTCGCAGCAGCTGCCCTGCATTAAGAAGGCGGGGTTGGGGCGCCTGGGTGGCTCAGTCGGTTAAGCATCCGACTTCGGCTCAGGTCATGATCTCGCAGTCCATGAGTTCGAGCCCCGTGTCGGGCTCTGTGCTGACAGCTCGGAGCCTGGAGCCTGTCTCAGATTCTGTGACTCCCTGTCTCTCTGACCCTCCCCGCTTCATGCTCTGTCTCTCTCTGTCTCAAAAGTAAATAAATATTAAAAAAAAAAAAATTAAAAAAAAAAAAAAAAAAGAAGGCAGGGCTGCCTGAGCCTGGACACAAGTCGCACATTCTGCTAAGGGAGGCGCTTGCTTTTTCCAGGCCCTCTCGTCAGAGTGCCCTCACCACAACTGGTCTCCCTCCTCAGCACTCTCGAGCTTTGTTTCCCTGGAGACGCCAGCCCATACACACAGCTGGGGGTGCCGGATGGGGGACAGCCCATAGCTGCCGGCTTCTTCTCTGGCTGGAGGCCAAAGGAAACTGGAAACCTGTGTTTACCTCCCCATCAGTTTAGATTAAGCAGCTGTCACAGCACGGCACAGGGGTCACAGCCTTGTTACGTGATCTTGGCAGGCCAGGTCACCTCTCCAGTCACTCATTCATTCGTTGATTCATTCATCCACGGATTTCTCAGGCACCTACCCTGTACCTATACTATTTTAGCCCCTGGGATTATAGCAGTGAGAAACAGTCCTCGTGCACCTGGAGTTTCATTCAGAAAACCAATCTACATGTCTGGGTGATGAGCCCACCTGGCAGGGGGTGGGGGCGGTCGTGTACCCAGCCCCGCACCTGCACAGCTCAATTAAAGAAGTAACGTCTCCCTTTTCCGGCCTGGGAATGGCTACCGTACAACCTTCTTTGGAGCGGTGCAAAGGATCGACTCAATAGTCCAGAAGACTGATAGGGCCAGAATTAAAAATCTCTCCTCTCTACCAGATCCACCTTTCGGGGCTAAACATCAATACCAAGGTGATTTCCGCCTTTCTAAGTAACACACACAAAGAAACCCCCACGAACGCAGCTGTTTTACCCACGTCTCACTCCGTACCCTCAACCTCCTTGAGAGGTGAGCGGTTGCCAGGTCTGTGACCTGGGGTCAGCCTCGGTTTCCCCATCCGTGACATTTAATTGGAATCAAGAGCTTACTCTGTGCCAGGCCCTATGCCAAGTCCTTTGCACAGATTATCTTCCACTCACTAATCGAGGTAGGCATCCTAAAAAATACCTATACCTCGTGGGGCTTATTGTGAGGATTAACTAAGATAATGTATGCCGGGCACTTAAAACATTATCTAGCACACAGTAAGTAAATGCTCAATAAATGTTACCAATTGTTATTAGCAGTTGGTGATATTTTATTCCCGTTTTACATATGGGGAAACTGAGGCTCAGAAAGATTAGTCTGTGATTAAGGGTTTTTTTTTTCTTTTTAAATATTTTAAATGTTTATTTACTTTTGAGAGAGAGAGACAGACAGGGCACGAGCGGGGCAGAGGCAGAGAGGAAAGGAGACACAGACTCCAAAGCAGGCTCCAGGCCCCAAGCTATCGGCACAGAGCCCCATGCAGGGCTTGAACTCACGAACTGTGAGATCATGACCTGAGCTGAAGTCAGACACTTAACCCACTGAGCCACCCAGGCGCCCCAAAGGTTTTTTTTCTTTTCTTTTTTGATAAAAGCAAACTAAAACCAGAATAAGAAAAAAGCCCATAGAAGATTTCTGGTTGGGCTTAATTCCATTCACAGAGAAAGAGAGGGAGGCTGCACAAGAGGCCATGACAATCCATGCAGGAAAGGGACGGTTGAGTGCATGGAAGCATCTGTGATGGCACAGCTGGTCCCTCCCCAGCCAAGGAGGACACACAGCACATCTCAAGACCGTGAATGTATGAAGGAAGTAGTGGCACAGCCAGGACCTGAACTGGGACCCTATCTGGGTGACAATCGGCTCTGTTCATCTCTCTGGTGGAAGAGACCTGGTGACCCCACCCCACCCCTCCTTCTTCAGGCCTCAAGGGGGAAGCCGCGAAAAGCGTTGAGTCACAGCCTCTGGGTGGGTCAGAGAAAGGGCCCCTCTCTCTCCTTGCTCAGCTCTCCCTGGGCCCCACTGGTCAGCTCACACATACCAAGTTAGCTTGCTCACCCAGAGATAAGGGAGCTAGGATGTCCCGGCCCCAATAAGAACAAGCATGGACCACCCACAGGGTTTAGAAATTAACTTTTACAGCCCACAGGCAGCAGGGCCAACCAGCAGGATCTGGCCCGTACTGCCACAGCCTGGCAGTCCCAGAGAGACAACTGAGGCACGCTCATGCCAGAGAGGAGACATCAACACTCTGCTCTGGGCCTGGGTCCCCTCACCTCTCTGGCCTCCCGTGTAGCCAACAGGGGCACCGAGTACACAAAAGGCAGTCAATAAATAAACACTGGCAACATTCCTGGGACTAAAATTAACGAAGCCATATATCTGTCCAGCCGGGAGGTCTGGACACAGTCCCCGATCCGCCACTGTCCTTCGTGGAGCTATCATAACCCCTTTCCTGCTTTGATCCTCAGCTGCCACATCTGGAAAATGAAGCTTCTAACAGCTGTAAGGTTATGTGCAACACTGACCTTTCAGAGTTTAAGGGGAGTGACTAAAGTCACTTTGTCATTAAATAAATAGTAGTTTGTACTTATAAAAGTCCATTCATATCATCCATTAGCAGAGCCTGAACCTAGCACGTGATCATAGATGAATCACGTGCTAGGTTGTATACAAAGATCATGTGTCAAGGGATCCGTGAATGAATGAATAAATATCAGTGAAACATTGCAGTGGCGTTAAGATGCCCAAAGATCAGGCAGAACAGCCAAAGGGTGACTAACGCTGCTGACAGCCAGATTCTGCAAAGAAAGCCAGACAGAAGCCAGCCCCACCCCCGCCATCCGGCCACCCAAGACAGTAGAGATGAGGGCTGCCATTAGTGAGCACCTAATGCATACAAGCACTGTACTAAGCACTCCTCTACTGGGAGCAGTAATACTTATCCCTAGTACACAGACGGGGAAACTGAGGTTTGGTGGGGAAAGGGCTTCCCCAAAGCCACTCGGCACATAAGGGACAGAACCAGGACACAAACCCAGGTCTGACTCTAAGACAGAGCTGAGGCCTATAGCCTCGAGCAAGCCCTTTGTCCCTCTGGGCTGTTTCTTCCCAGGGAAGTGGAGATAGGTACTACAGTCATCCAGGCCTCCCTGCTCTGAGAGGCACCGTGCCCTGGGCAGGGGGACACCCCATCAGCACAGATGGTTACTCAACAGAGGCCTGTGGAAAGAGGTCCATGGGGCAGCCATGAAAAAACAAAACAGTCAACACAAAAATGTCTCCTCCAGCTTCTGGGCCGCCTGTCCCTGTAGGTGGAGCCCCAGAACCTCAGCACCTCTGAGCTCTGGGCCAAACAATGTGGCCATTGAGTGGGGCAGCCCACACCCACAAGGCCTCCCTGGAACGCAGTGCCTCCTTCCTCCGCCCCCAGCCCCACCCGCCACATTCACAGAAAGCCAAGGGAAGGAATTCGGGCTCCCCTTGAGCCCATGTGAACTAGAGCACAGGGGATGACCTTGGGGTTCCTGGGGGTAGAGGTGCAATTCTGCCAAGGCAAAGGGGAGGAGTGAAGACTGGCGAGCTTCCAAGCCTGTCTAGCACATTCTATGGCCCCTCTGCCACAATCCCTAGGGTGGGATCACCAGATGAGGAGATGGAGGTGGTCCCACATCCTCATGTGCTGGCCCAAGTGCGCACAGCTGTGGAGTGCTATGGAGGGGATTCGAATCCGGGAATTCCTAACTCCTGGCACCGTCTGGCCTGGAGGTCAGCAGCGTTGGCTTCAGGATCAGAGTCCCTGAGCCTGAGTCCGCAGGCCGCTACGGGAGGACTACAGGCCTTCATTCTCGGAGCCTCCATTTGCTCATCTGTAAAATGAAGCAACATATCCCTGCCCTGAAGCAATCTTGGGAGATTAAATGAGATCAGAGGTGTAAAATTAACAAACAGTGCCTGGCACCTAGCCAGAATGTGACAAACGAGAGCCACTGTCATCATTATGATGGCCACCAACATCACCACCGCCCTCCTCACACACCACTCAGGAAAGGCCAAGTTCAGGGTTGGAACCAGGCTCCGGGGCAGATGCAAACTGGACCTCCAGCCCCTGGGGAGAGACACAGGCTCTAGTGTGTCTGCAAAGACATTTCTGATCCCTCTGACCATCTGTCGGCCCAGCCACCATTCCCTAAAGCCAGCTGCGACCAGGGTTCCTGCAGATAGAGAGGAATGAGGCAGGGCCATAGCCCTGCCCTGGGGGAAGTGACTAGAAGGGAGGGGTCAGGAGTTGGCCTCCCAAATCCATGAGACATGGAGTAGGGTCATAGGAAACGCCTGCCTGGTAGGAGACCCCATTTTCAACTAAATTTGTTAAACACTGTGGCATCTGAGATGGTCCTTAAGGGACAAGCAGGATTTGAAACAAAGGGGTCGGGGCGGTGGAGGGGGGGATGAAGTACAACAGGCAGAGCCAGGAAAGTGGTGCAGGGTGGGCATTCAGGTCTTACTACCTAAGACAACCGCTGGCCTTCCCTGACTCATTGCCTGAGGGACACAAGCCTCCAAGGAACCAATACTCCCGCGTAAACTAAGGTGAACACGGGATTTCAGGACTGGAGTCACACACAGCTGGGTTCTAGTTCGGGCTCTGACACTAACAGAACAACCCTGGGGGCACGTCCAGAGCTCCGAGCCTGGTTTGCTCATCTGTCAAGTGGGGGGAACTGTAGGACCTGCCTCCCAGGTAGTGATCAAACAGGGTGACGTGAGGAAGGCCTAGGGCGCATTCGGCAAGTGCACTAACTGTCCGTGACACCAGCTGTATGCACTTGGCGAGCGTGCGCCCCACCAGCGCGTGCCCCGCGAGAGGGTGAAGGAGCAGTTATTCCAGAGCAGCAGGGAGCTGGGGAAAAACACTGGGTGTCCCAGGCAAGTCCAAGCGCCCATCTGTTCACAGCACACACCATCACCTGACACCCGATACGTGGTCCATGCTCATTTTGTCTATTGTCCCCTCCCCAAGCCACCCCCAGGGTGGAGTTTCCCTGAAGGCAGGGCTTTGTGTCCGTGCCCTCACCAGAAACAGTGCCCAGCACACAGCTGGTGCTCTGTGAACATTTGTTGGTGAAGGAAGGGAGGGAGGAAGCCACAAGCCAGTGAGTGAATGAATGAATGAATACGTGAATGAAGTGTGGCCGCCCCGTCTGCTCCAGAGAGGTCTCGGTCCCGACACGTGAAGCTGTGGATGTGGAACAGCAGACACAGACAGGAGTGACCACGACAGGGACTCACAGACCGTGCGACAGCTGTAGGGGTTAAAGGTCCCCTCAGTGACAATGCAAGCCGGAAGCGCTCTGACAGAGCCCAGTAGGGACACCACCAGGAAGGCAGCAATCCACACAGAAGAGAGCCCCACAGCCCCCCATATGCCCATTTCCCCACTCCCCACCCAGGACCGGAATCATTTGTCCCCTCGGGGCCCGGCAGAGCATAAATGCTGCCTGGGCAGGGGCAGCAGCAGGCAGGAGGGCAGGTGACTGACTATGGGGCAGCTATACTCAGCCAGCTCACAGGGGCCATGCAGAAATATGGGCCCGTGTGGCCGGAGCTGCTGACCCTTCAAGCCAAGCCAGGTGCCTGGATTCTCGTGTGAAAGATGTCAATTTATGAAGGTTCACGCTATTTCAAAAAACTGAAAAGGCCTGACCTCGATGCAGCCTGTGGGCCTGGTTGACACATCTATCTGCCCACCTAGACTCGTTAGCTAAGTGCCTGACACTGAGCTCCTACTATCCGCCAGCTGGGACATGATGGGTTTCTGACCCCGGACAAAGGGCTGTGAAGTCGGTGTCATCACCGTCAACGTCCAGATGAGGAAACTGAGCCTCCGAAGCATGAAGAGATACGTCTAGGGTCACACGGCAGCACTGGGGGCGGACTGCAGCCCAGGTCTGGGTGACTCCAAGGCCCATGCCTGGTGGACTGAAGGACTGTAAGGAGGACCAAGTTGGGGACGACAGCTGCCCGACAGGGTCAGAGAGCAAACAAAACCCGCGTGGACATGCTTGAGAATGTGGTGGGCAAATCCCCGGACTACAGAGTCACCCTTGCTCCTGAGACTGTGATACACAGAGCCCAGCCTGGCCATCCCGACAGCAAGATTCCAGGTGGCCCCAGGTTACTCCAGCCTGTCCATCCACGTCTGCATGACCCCACCTACTCCCAGCCAGGAGACCCCAGCAGCACCGGGGGGGGGGGGGGGGGGTCTACTGTGCCTGAGGTAGAAGCCTGGCCACAGGCTCTTTCCCACCAGACACTGCCAACATGTTCTGTTGGACAAGGGGCTCCTCGGGTGGACAGCAGGGGAGGGGGTCACACACTGTATCCTTTGAACTGTTCCCAGTGGTACCCAGGGCTGGCACCAGGAGGGGCACTGTTTTGAAGCCCAGCTGATCTGGGCTGGAAACTGGCTGAGTCAAGACAAGTCTCTCTCCCTCTCTCTCTCTCTGACCCTGTCTTCCCATCTGTAAAATGGAGGTAAGAGCATCTGTATCCCATGGATTTGGGACAATCCGGTGAGATAATCATGAAAGAGCCCAGCAAAGGGCAGGTATTTTGCTGACTCTTCCTTCTCGACCCCCCTGCCTGATTCATCCTCTACTCCAAGAAGCTACAAGCCTCCCCCCGCTGCTTTCCCTCCCCAAGTTTCAGGGCACTCTAGCTGTACAAGGGGAATGGCAAGAAAGTAATAACACATCCGCCTCAAAGGACTGAGAAGCCTGTGCAGAGACTTTCAGGTACTACTGCGTGTGTGTGTGTGTGTGTGTGTGTGTGTGTGTGTGTGTGTGTGTGTGTGTGTGAGACAAGTGGGTGCCACACAGACCCCACCCAGAGGGAAAGAAGAGGTTAGTGAATGCCAGGCTGCTCCAGGGGGGCCAGGACCCTGGAGCCCATGGAAAGGGGTCCTGGCCCACAACACTGATGCCCGCGAATGCAGAATTCAAGATTTCAGGGAACCATGGATCAGGACAAAATGAGCTGACTTAGGTGAAAAGACCTCCTTGGGAGCAACCCTTCCAAGCCCCTGGCACTGTGGGCCAGGGAGCAGAGGCACAGATAAGGGGACAGTGCTTGGCTACGGTCACACAGCAAGTTGGTCTCAGATCTGGGGTGATCTCAGGTCTCCTGATACCAGCCCAGCACTCCTGACACACCCAGCGACTTTCTAGACGTACACAGAGCTGCTAAGTACTTTCTAACATCACCTTCTCTTTATAGCTCTGGCTTGTTTAAGGCCAGACATGCAATCTCTGTCAGCAACCAACAGCTGGCCTCCTAGCCCAAGGCGACAAGCCACAGAAACCTTGGCCGATGAAATGTGGTCATAGGAACATGTGTGGACAGTGGGCCCCTCCCACCCACACCCTGCTCTGTGACCCTGGGACCTGTACTTCCTCTCTGCAGAATGTTTACTTTCAGACAAGAAGTCACTCTCTGAAAAGCCCCTAGTCATTCCTTCTGGGTACTACACACACACACACACACACACACACACACACACACACACACACAAAGTTGGCATACATGTTCAGGAAGTTCACAGATCCCCCACAAGCCTATTTTTGGACTCCCTAGGCCAGAAGTCCTGACTTCAGAGCTCACCAGGTCTGGTGACTTCAGGGGCAAACGAGGCTGCATATATAAAAAGATATACATATGCTCTCAACATTTTTCTAGGAACACAACCTTCTTGTTTGTCCTTACTTTCCTCAGTTTTGACAGAGATGCGAGATGAGAAATGTTTCCTCTCAATTCTACTTGAAGTGACAGCAGTAACCCCCAATGACAAACAGACCTCAGTATCGGGAATGCGTCAGGGAGCAGTGAGGTCTGAGGCTAATCGGAGAGCACATCCCTGTCTGTGGGGGCCCCAGGCAATTGCCACCATGCAGAAAGGTAGCCTATACAACCACATCTCCAGAATGTTCTGACAAAATGCTAGCAGAAAATTTCTAAAAGCATCTCGCATGCCAAACAAAAAGCATCCGCAGGCCCAATCCTTCAGTCTGCAATTTTCTCCAAGGCTTCACATGCAGGTGAGGGGCCCTGGCTCGTGGCCCGTCTGGCATGGTAGATACCCTTCCACCCCAACAGCAAAAGACTGAATGGCAAAGACCTGTAGCTCTCAAGGGGGGGGGGGGGCGATTTTGCCTCCCACCCCCGCACCACAGGACATTTGGCAATATCTGGAGACATTTTGGTTGTCAAACTGAGCCGCGAGGTAGGAGGTGGGAGGTTCTATTAGAATCTACTGGGTAGAGGCAGGGACATTGCTGAACATTCTACAATGTACAGGACAACTACACACACACACACACACACACACACACACACACACAATGACCCAAACCCCAATGTAGACCAGAGTCCATGGGGCTACTCTGGGGGCCACCTTAGGAGTGGGAAGTCAATACTAATGTGCTGAAGAGGCCCATTGTGACAACTTCCTTTTAACAGGGAGTGCAGTACCCAGGCTGAGGCTTTGGCAGGCAAAGGGATCGGGTTAAAATTCAACACAATTGGTTTATTTTCTTTTATTTCTGTTTATGACAAGTGGGTCCTAGTTTCCCATGTAGGGTAGTAAGATGAAAGTTTCTTTTTATTTTTTTTTTAATTTTTTAAAAATGTTTTTATTTATTTTTGAAGGAGAGAGAGACAGAGCATGAGCAGGGGAAGAGCACGGAGAGAGGGAGACACAGAATCCAAAAGAGGCTCCAGGCTCTGAGCTGTCAGCCCAGAGCCCAATGTGGAGCTTGAACTCACGAACTGTGAGATCATGACCTGAGCCAAAGTCGGACGCTTAATTGACTGAGCCACCCAGGTGCCCCTGAAAGTAAGTTTCTTTTTAAATACATATATTTAATTTCTAGAAAGTGCATCACTTTAAGTTCGAGCCCCACCTTGGGCTCCACACTGACAGCACAGAACCTGCTTGGGATTCTCTCTCTCTCTCTCTCTCTCTCTCTCTCTCTCTCTCTCTCCCCCCCCCCACCCCCACTCTCTCTTTGAAATTAAATAAACTTAAAAAAAAAAAAAGAGTGAGGGGCACCTGGGTGGCTCAGTCACAGTTAAGCATCTGACTCTTGATTTCAGCTCAGGTCATGATCTCATGATTTGTGAGTTCAAGCCCCATGTCGGGCTCTGTGCTGCTTGGAAATCCGTGTCTCTGGCCCTCCCTCCCTCATGCTCATGCTCTATCTCTCCCTCAAAATAAATAGAAGGTTAACGATTATAGCAGTAGCCGAACAGATGAGCTGTGGAAGCAGCAGCCCTATCGAGAATACCCTATAAATACCATAGATATTCAGCACTGAGAATAGTCTGTTCACACCCAGGGAAAACCCAGGAAGACTCCATGATGGTACAGACCTCCCGTGCAAGCAGAAGAGTCACTGCTCTATTTGATACTCAGCAAGGACATTGCTGGGCCAATAAACTCACTGCAAAACCTTCTGACCAGGTGAAACCTGGGGACACAAGGACTTCTGAACTTGACCTGTGCCGAGTCTCCAGGGCAGGCCAGGGTGGCAGGGCCTGCTGTGTGCACATGAAAGGCCTTTCCTCCCTCTGTCGGTGACGTCCTCGAACCCTAACGTTACCTTTCTTATTGTTCTGGGAGAACAAAATCACAGCGAAGCCTCAAGAAGGTTCGCCAGGCAAAAGGCAGAGAAGCCAGGAGAGAGGGAGCTGCAGGAAACTAGGGGTAGGGGCCAAAAGGGTTGGGAGGAGAGGGGAGAGAGGGACAAGGGCATTAACTAAGCACACACTCTGTGCCAGGCACTGCTGCCCACACCTGACCTGCAGGCCTCACTTCATCCTTACAACAGGATAAGCTTTGTGATCATCCTCTCCATCTGTGCCAAAAAGATGGAGACTCGAAGGTTAGCTAAGATCCACACTGGCACCAAGAGACAGGACCGGACCTGGCTCCCACACTGCAGGGCCGGGAAGGGAGCAAATGCATGTGACCAGCACGGAGGAGGTACAAAGGGACTCAGACCGGCTAAGAAGCGGGCAGGCACTGCCCTGCTTCAAACACCCCAGGGGTTTCCCGTCACCTACAATAAGATTGCAACTCCTACCTTCCAGACCCCCATCTCCTCCCACCCAGCCCAGGCACTGCCCCTCGCTGTCTTTAAACGCAGTGAACACACTCCCACTTGATGTAACCTCAGTCCTCCCTCCACTGGCTCCTTCTCAGCTATCACCTCGAGGCTTCCCAGACCACACACTGAAGGTGGCTTGCCCCATCCTTAGGCCTCACCTCCTGCTGGCTTGAATTTGATTTCCATCCTGCACCAAGCCAAGGACCCTCTTGGCTAGTCCTGTGGGACCCCCTCTGGGTCCTCGGACCCAACCTGCCTGCATCACTTTCTGTATCCAAAGGGCCCGGGACATGGCTCGGCACAAGGAAGGAACCCGACAGAGACTTGGTTAAATGACTAAATGGAGACTGCGGCAGTCCTCCAGGGCTGCAGGCTCAACTGCCCCAGCATCACCCACGCTCGTAGAGGCCAAGGCTGGAGGACCTGGGGTGAACAGGTAACACATCAAAACTCAGGGTCTGTGTCCGTCAAAAAGGCCAAGCAAGATCTGTGCTCAGGAACTGATCAGAAGGGGCTTGAAAATGCTCACCAGGTGCAAAAGCAGGATTCCAGCCACCTTCACCTCTCTTCCACTCAACACAAGGAAAAGCTTTAGAGGAATGCAGATTCCTTCCCTCCTCCCTACCAGCTATCACTAGCTAGAGAACAAAGCCCAAAGTCAACCTTAGGACATTGGCTTTGTGGGACTTCACTCCCCCAGGGCAGGGCTGGCCCCAAGCACCTCAGCTTTTTTTTTTTTTTAATGTTTATTTATTTATTTTTGAGAGAGAGAGAGAGAGAGAGAGAGAGAGAGAGAGAGAGAGAGAGAGAAGGGAAAGGGAGAGAATGGGAGACAGAAAATCCCAAGCAGGCTCCACACTGACAGCACAGGGCTCGATCTCACTGACAGCACAGGGCTCGATCTCACGAACCATGAGATCATGACCTGAACCGAAATCAAGAATCGGACCCCCGCCTCAGCTGTCTTGAGGGGACCGGACTGGACCTCTACTCCCTCCCTTGTGCTGGACCAGAATGAAGGTAGGACCCAGTCTCCCGCAGGCGACACCAAGACTGGTAACTGTGCTAAAACATGCCTGGTAAAAGGAGAGAAAAGAAATGGAGCGGAGAGGAAGAGGAGATACATTCCACCTAGAGGTACAGGGAAGAAGTGAAAATGCCTCATGGAGGCAGTGATGCTCTCGCTGACCACAGATGACGATGGGAAGGGCACGCCTGGAAGAGGGTACCAGATGAGCAAAGGTCTGGGGGTGTCGCCTGCAAGGGGCTTAGAATAGGTCTGGGAAAGCATCCGCTGATGGGAGACCACAGCCTGTGTACCGGGTAATGGATTTGGAATATATTCTGGGGAGCCGTGGAAGGGCTTTCCATAGAGCAGTGTAACACGAGTAGGTTCTCTCATCCCTGGTCTTTGAAGACTTCCGTATGTCTGGCCTTGTGACTAATTTGCTGTGTGACCTCAGGTAAATCCCGGACCCTGTCTGGCCTGCAGTTGTCTCATCTTTCAAATGAGTGGATGGCTGTGTGATACCTGGCGGCAGTGTCCCGTGGCTTAGTCAACACTCCTCTGGTCTGGCTCCAGTGGTATGCCAGAGCAAGCATTCACTGGCTTGGGAAACTGATTGTGAAATTTTCAGGAATTGTCGTCAGCCAGCTGTTAAACACAACCACTATTAAAAATGAAGTTATATAACGTTATAATTTTTGGACTTACGTTGAAAACAAAGATTATAAACACTCAAGACCTATCCTTTCCCTAACGACTGTACCACATTCTACTATCACCTATGCACTTGAGATTATTTACATCTACTAAATCTGTGCGGCAGAAATACTTTATCATGGAATACCATTGCAAACCTCTTTCCAACTCTGTTAGCAACATGGTGTTTGTAGCCTGAAATTAACCAAAGCGGGAATGTTCATACCACAGAAAATGGCAGACGGTACACGCCGGGGCTGCTCTCCTTGGGAGGTGACTGTTACAAATTTCCCACTGTCCCATTCTCCCACTCCCAAACACCTATAGGAAAACACACCCAACCCTTGAAAGACTTTGCCAGAGGCCAAAATCTGGCTCAGGCCAGGGGTTGGGGACCGGAGGGATGCTGGTGAGGAGGGGCCGTTATAAACCCAAGGAAAGGGGCGCCTGGGTGGCTCAGTCGGTTAAGCGTCCGACTTCAGCTCAGGTCACGATCTCGCGGTCCGTGAGTTCGAGCCCCACGTCGGGCTCAGGGCTGATGGCTCAGAGCCTGGAGCCTGTTTCAGATTCTGTGTCTCCTTCTCTCTCTGCCCCTCCCCCGTTCATGCTCTGTCTCTCTCTGTCTCAAAAATAAACGTTAAAAAAAAAATTTTAAAAAAAAGTCAAAGAGGTCCATCACAAAGTTGTTTATAACAGAAAAAAAAAAAAAAAAGGCAACCTAAATGCCCAACAATAGAGAATGGCACAGCCAGGAGATGGAATTCTACAGAAAAACCAAATATGAAGATGCAGTGTCCCCCCACTGACATGAAAAGTTGTTCTTAATAGACCTTAAATAAAAAGAGTAAAAGGCAAAGTAATAAGTATGATATCAATTTTTCTTTTTTTTAAAAAAACCTGTGGGCATGGGTACATATATGTATATATTTTAGAAACCTAGAAAAATATATTCTACATTTATCAGCAGTTATCTCTGGTACAAAATTTTGAATGGTTTTAATCATTTTTTTTCTTTTGTTTTTCTGTAGCCTCTCATTTTTCTCCAGGGATCATAGATACAGTATTTGTTTAATTTCTTAAAAGAAAGAACTTTCTGAGAAGCAGCTCCATGAACAGGACAGAGGAAACAAGCAGGTTCAGGTACGTGGCCATGAGCAAGAGGCCCCGCCCTCTCTGGACCTGTGTCCCCACCCCGCTCACCTCCCAAGGTGCCTGGAGACAGGGGATGAGGAAAGGCTTTGGAATCTGCATCTAGCAGTCAGTGGTGGTGGTTTCATACCCCAGTGACATCCGGGGGGCTCCCCAAAGAGACTCTCAGGCAAACGAAAGTTGGCTTCCACCCAGGATTGGACAGGGAGGCATTTCAGTGGACAGAGCTCTGGGCAGGGCCAGGGGGCCGCATTCTCACTCCCCTCAGACACTGGCTTCCTTCACTTCTGTGAAATGACAGGGATAAACTCCGACAGTGGTTTCCCTAAACTCTCCTTTGGTTTTTCTTAAAACAGCAGGATCCTTTTCTCAAATGAAACACAGATTTCCCCATCAAGCATCAGTAGCCTATTCCTAAAATCAGGTATCTTGTACAGAAAGAAAAAACCTAGGGTCTATTTCCCTTTATTTTATTTTATTACTTTTTTTAACATTTATTTTTGAAAGAGATGGCACATGAGTGGGGGAAGGGCAGAAGAGAGAGAGAGGGAGACACAGAATCCAAAGCAGGCCCCAGGCTCTGAGCTGTCAGCACACAGCCCGCTGTGGGGCTCGATCTCGGGAATGGCAAGATCATGACCTGAGCCAAAGTCAGATGCCCAACTGACTGAGCCACATAGGCGCCTCTATTTCCCCTTATTTTAAGTGGGAAAAATTAAAAAGCACATCAACTCCAAACTCTCCATTAATTTCCTAAAATATAACTAAAACATAGTAACTCTCTCTACACATAATAACCTATCACGATAGGAGGCTGAACACTGAGAACATCCCCCTCGTAACCACTAAATCATCATTAACCTTGCTGTGTGCAGCAACACGGACCTGGGCCAGCTCTCTCAGCTCCAGCACCTCTGCAGGTGCCCGGCCCTGCCAACCCCTGGGATGTCTTTGCAAAACATCTACGTGTGATTCTGACAGTCTTCCAATTGCATCTAGAATTCACGGGAGACTTTTCCTGCACGTGATTTTGTTGAACGGAGTTTTGGGAACATTAACACGTTGCTCTACATATAAAACGCTTGCTGAAAAATAGTTTGAAGAGACACGTATGTTCTAGGGAGTCCGGGTTTCATAAACTGAGAGGCATTCATCCCAGAAGAGTGTCCATGGGACAACCATTCTGCAGGACAGACATGTCCTATGAAAACCAGGGAGCCTGCAAAATTTCTCTAGAGAGGCTAGGGAGTGAGGCTGGGTTTGGAAGGCGGGGCTTGAAGCTGCGCCCGCACTGCGCACATCCAGCCATGAGGCTCCTGGGTGGAGAATGAGGGGTGTTAAGGGGTCCCCTCCTCTGATGCTGCCATTGCAGAGAATACCCACACAGCAGCCACAGTAATGACACCGCTAGTGCAAATGATATAACATATACAAACAGTCTGTCAGTCAACAGTCACCAGGCTCTTGCACCTGCCAGGTACACTTGTAAACACCGATCATGAGTTAATTTATTTGATCCCTGTAATAACCAAATGAGCCAGGTACTATTATTACTCCCATCTTACAGTCGGGAAAACTGAGGCACAGAGAAGTTAAGAGCTTGCCTAGGATTCTCTAACTCGTAAATGGCAGAGCCTTAGAATTCCATGGGGCGCCTGGGTGGCTTACTCGGCTAAGCGTCCAACTCTCAACTTTGGCTCATGGCATGACTTCAGGGTCATGGGATCAAGCCTTGTGTCAGGCTCTACTCTGGGCATGGAGGCTACTTGGGATTCTGTCTCTCTCTCTCTGCCCCTCTCCCATCCAAAAAGAATTCCTTCCTGCTCAAACCACTGCCCCCACCCCCAAAAGTGGGGAGGCTCTGTAGAAAGGGAAGGAGAGGGGATCCAGAGCCGCCCTACTTCACCTTCTGCTTACCCGGGCCCCAGCCCTCAAAGCAGACACTAAGAAAGAGCAGAGCACCTGTGAACCTGGCTAGCTCCGGCCTACCGGGCCACAAGGACCAGGAGGGGGCAGGCAGGCGGCCCTTACCCACAGCTTCCCGTCATAGTAGTAGGCTCCCAGGAGCTTCACGATGTAGGGGTGGTCGCAGGTGGCGAGGATGTCGATCTCCACCGTGTAGTCCTCAAGCTCCTCCTCACTCTTGGTCTCAATTACCTTGGCGGCAGCCAAGGCACCCGTCTCCTTGTTCTTGGCCTGTGAAGCGGAGGCAAAGAAGGTCAACGAGGCACATCCGGCAGGAAACCGAGCCCCGGAAGCCGCTTGGACAGCCCTGCGTGAAAACCGGTGTTCGGCGATTCATGCTAATGTTGTTTAAAGTACGACATACCCACACTATGCGATAAATAAAAATACAAGAATCGCGTATCCCTACAAACACCAACAGGGAAAGATTGCTAAGTTGTGTTCAGTAAGAGATCCAAGTCACTGAACAATCAAGTGGTAGGACACTTTTTCTGTAACAATGGAAAAGTGGGGCCCCTGGGTGGCTCAGTCGGTTAAGCATCTGACTCTTGGTTTCGGCTCAGGTCACGATCTCACAGTTCGTGGGTTCAAGCCCTACATAGGTCTCTGCGCTGATGGTGTGGAGCCTGCTTGGGATTCTCTCCCTCTCTCTCCCTCTCTCTCTCTCTCTCTCTCTCTCTCTCTCTGCCCCTCCCCCGCTTATGCAGTCTCTCTCTCTCTAAATAAATAAACTTAAAAAAATTTAATGGAAAACTGCATAAATGCATGGAAAACTCTGGAAACATGCTGCCTGACAGCAGGCTAGGAAGGTGCCTAAAATGGGGAGAATTAAAGGGCACCTTCACTCTCTGCGTGTTGTTTAAAACATTAACAGGCACATTTCATATGTGTATTTGCATATTTCCCACACGTTAAAAGTAAAATGAAAAGAGGTTTTAAGTCCCCACCAAGTGCAGTGCAAGTGCTTCCCAGATGCATCTCCCCGATATAACAACGGTTTATTTGATGAAAAAGAGGGAGGGAATTTCACACCTACAAAGATGGCTAAAAATTTTTTTTTTCTGAGAGAGAGACAGAGAGCATGAGCGGGGGGGGGGGGGGGGGGGGGGGAGGGAGGGAGGGAGAGAGGGAGAGAGAGAGAGAGAGAGAGAGAGAGAGAGAACGAACCCCAAGCAGGCTCCATGCTCAGTGCGGAGCCCAAAGCAGGGCTCAACCCCATGACCCTGAGACTACGACCCGAGCCTAAATCAAGAGTCAGACACTCAACCAACTGAGCTATCCAGGTGCCCCTCTAATTTTCTGAAAAACGAAAAATAGGGGCACCTGGCTGGCTCAGTCGGTAGAGCATGCGACTCTTGATCTTAGGGTTGTGAGTTCGAGACCCACATGAGGTATAGAGATTACTTAAAAATCAAATCTAAAAGAAAAAGCAAGAAAAGTAGCGTTGGTGAGGCTGTGGAAACATTGGAACCTCTGCTCATTGCTCGTGGGAAGGTAAAATGGTGCACCTACCATGGAAAACAGTTTGGGGGTTTCTCAAAAGGTTAAACACAGAACCACCGTGGCCCGGCAGTTCCACTCCTGGGAAGAGATACAAAAGAACTCACAGCAGGGATCCGAGCAGGTATCTGTCCACCCATGTTCACGGCAGCACTACCCACTGACATCAAAAGGTGCAAACGAGCCACATGTCCATCAGCAGATGAATGGACAAAAAAGTGGAATATACACTCAGTGGAATGTTATTTGGCCTTAAAAAGGAAGGAAATCCTTCTTTTCTTTCTTTCTTTCTTTTTTTTTTTCTTTTGTCTGGGAAACTGTATTTCTCCTATCCTGAATGAAAGCCTCGCTGGATAGAAAAAGGAAGGAAATTCTGATGCATGCTAGAACAGGACGAACTTCATGCTCGATGAAAAAAGCCAAGTCACAAAAGAACAAATATCGTATGATCCCACTTATGTGAGATACCTACACGAGTGAAATTCAGAGACAGGACGTATAATCGAGGCCACCAGGGCAAATGGAGAGTTAGTGTTAAACGGGCACCGAGTTTCTGTTTGGGATGACGAAGAGGTTCTGGAAACGGACAAGGGGGGGAAGGTTGTACAACACTGTGAATGTACGTAATGCCAATGAATTGTGCACTTAGGGCTAAAAATGGTCAGTTTTAGGTTATACATATTTTACCGCAATTTTAAGAACTGAGAACAAGAGAAAAAGAACCAGGCAAACAGTGCAAGCTACCGCACCCACGGGGAGCTGGTATCCAGGAAAAGGGAACAGAACCCACACGCCCTCAAGTGGCCCCGTGACCCTCAAGGGCCGCTGGGAGCATTCACCCACTGTGCTGCATGCGCTCGGGTGTTTTAAGAGAACACACTTGGGGCGCCTGGGTGGCTCAGTCAGTTAAGCGGCCGACTTCGGCTCAGGTCATGATCTCGCGGTCCGTGAGTTGGAGCCCCGCGTCGGGCTCTGTGCTGACAGCTCAGAGCCTGATGGCTGTTTCAGATTCTGTGTCTCCCTCTCTCTGACCCTCCCCTGTTCATGCTCTGTCTCTCCCTGTCTCAAAAATAAATTAAAAAAAAAAAAAAAAAAAACGTTAAAAAAAAAATTAAAAAAAAAAAAAGAGAGAGAGCACACTTTCCAACAACACGGGCCCAGGAAGCAGGCCACTCTGGAGCCCTTGAATAGCCATCTGTGGGGAAGCACACGGGAAACGGGCTCTTCTGGACTCCATGAGCAGCCCTGGTGGTCTCCACTGTGGTGGCTTCCTGAGGACAGTATCACACACGACCCTCACCTCCTAGGACAACTCTGACCGGCCCCACGACGTGGTGATTGATGGCCCAGATGCTCCTGCATGCCTAGCACCCCCAAGGATGACAATGAGCATTAGCATCACCTCACACGACACCGCAGTACCCAGCACCTCAGTGTCCCCATTCTAGAGGCTTAGAGAGGGGACACGGCTGGAACTAGGATAGTGGCACCAGAATTAGAATCTGGGTCCTCTAACTTCCAAGACCCTGTGCACTTTCCACTGCTGTACAAGGTCTCTGATCGTCTCCAGAACTCAGAAGCCCTAAGACCAGACGCCCACAGACACCTACGAGAGAGCTCCCAGGCCAGCCCCGCACAGGGCACCCTCCCCGCAGAGACAGAGTGGCCCATCCCGTGGCCTCAAGGTCCAGCCAGAGACGCAGCCCTCTACTGCCAGTGACTAGAGGGCATGCTTATGGAGGGTGGGGTAACTGCGAGGGGGCGGCAAACCCCACCAGGGAACCTTGTGGAAGGGAGTGATGCCAATGGGCCATTTTTGAGCTCATTTGCAAATTTATTCTCCGTGTAACTGTTTCTGTTAACAGAGCTGCAAAATCCCCAGGGCCCCACGCAGTGATGACAATGGTCTCCCATTGATCAAGGTCATTAGTCTACACTCCAGCATGTGCTAACTCATTTATCTCTTCAAGCACCCCCCAATGCTGGTGCTCTTACTATCTCATGCACAGACGAGGAGACTGAGCAGAGTCCCCAACACAGGTGAGGTGACAGGGCCGGTCGGGACGCCTGCTCCCAGGTCTGCACTTCGGCAGGGACACCCTTCCTCCACATGGTCCCTTCCTCATGAGGCCCAGGAGCCGAGTGCAGGGGGGGGGGGCGGGGCGGGGAGACAGAGTTTCCCAGGGGGCCATAACCCAGTGTCAGTCCTTGTGCTAGAACCCACCTGCTCACTCGCCCCACCTGAGTGGGGGCTGCTCCTATAAACTCAGTCGTGAAAGCTTGTTGAGAACACCCGAGAAACTCACGATTTCAGCCATTGGGCGCTTGTGCTCTGGTGCTCACTCACGCGGGCACACACTCACTCCCTTTCTCACACCTGACTGTGTACCTGCCCTTTCATTTCCGGTAAGGCTGATTTTTAAGTGCCCGCAAGAGGACCATCAAAGCACTCTTTCACATTGTACACCACTCTCGCTCCCCCTCCTCTCCAGACCCAGAAGAGGAGGTAAGGCCCGCTCTGCTCCTTTACCAGAAGGAAGGTCGGAAAGCTCAGCGGGGTGGCCAGAGGTGGGGCCCCGGGTGAGCACGGCAACCACCTTGACCATGCTCTCCCAGCCCCCCAGCCAGAGCAGCACAGGGGAGAACTGAGCGGGGCAAAAGCCACTCCCTCAGTCACTCACCCTGCACTCCTGAGAGATGGTCAAGGAGGCTGCATGGCACCTCTTCCCAGGTTTCCTTACCAGTATTTTCTCCCAGGAGTGAGGGAGGCCCAGGCAGGGACCGTTTTCCGTGAGCGCACAAAACCTGCCTTGCCCGTCACCCTGAAAGGCAGCATTGACCACAGGGCTGGGCCTCCAGCCGGTGCCAGGGTCAACACCGAGGAACACCCGCTGCCCAGCACCTTGCTCGTATTACAGAGACTAGAGCCTGCCAGAAAGGGGTTAGCTGGCAGCAGTCGTGGTGCATAAAGTGACTTCGCCAAAATTAAATTCTTTACAAGTCTGGTTGAGGCAGCAATCTACTCACCTCCGTGCCAGAAGACGTAATAATGGCTGATGATAAAAACAGCTAACACGGCCTGTGCGCTCACCGTGTGCCAGGACGGGCCTTAAATGGAATCTCTCATTTCATCCTCCATCCAGCCCTTGGAGATAAGTATTAGTAACCCCAACTTACAGATGAGAAAACAGAGATTGAGAGAGGCATGGTGATTTGCCTCAGGTCACACAGCAAGCAAGGAGTGGAAGCAGATCCAAATGCAGGCCCACCTTGCTCAAAGAGCCTAAACTCCAAGTCTCTTCCCAACCAGCCCTCCCTGGGGGGCACCCTGCTCCGGCTGCCATCGCTGAAGATAAACGACTATAGACCACAACTGATAACATGCTTGGCAGCTAAGTACTAAAAATACCAAACTTTAATCCGCCCACATGCCATTAAGGCAGGTGGTCGCCATCATGCCCATTTCCCAGATTAGCAGACTTAAGGCTCAAAGGCGTACCAGGACCCACCCCGTCCAGTGTTCTCTTGACGACACTAGGCTGCCAGAAACCAGCTTAGTCCCTGTTCGTTCATCCAACCATTATTTACTGAGCTCATGTTCTAGGGGAGGTCCTTTTCTAGTGAACAAGACAGTTTCTGCTAGAAGGAGCACTGGTAATAGAAATCACGGCCCTCTCACGACATCTCACCCTACCTGATTTTTCTTCGGGGAGCTAACCCGCCCTCATTCCCAGTCCCTAAAATGCACTGGAGCAGAATCCGCCTCCAACTCTAGAAGTGGGTGGGTGACTCATACTGGTCGATCAGAACATGAATGGCTCAGGGAGAAGAATGTGATCATGTCAGCCAATGAGATGCAACCTCGGAACAATAGCAGAGATGGCTGAGATAACCCCAAACCCCACTTTAAGCTAGCCTCCAGCATAAACATTTCATGAAAATGAAACTGGCTGAAGCAATAGAGCCTAGAGAGGGCACAAGAGGACACTGCTTGATCCCCTCAATTAATTTTTATACCCGGGAGGTACTATGAAGAGCCTCATTTTATGTGTAAGAAAACTCATGCTCAGAGAGGTAAAGCCACTTGCTCAAGAACACACAGCAGATAAACAACAGGCCTGGGAGTTGAATTCAGGTCTACGTGGCTTCAGTGTCCACGCTCCTGACCTCTTTACCAGTGGTCAAATTCTGCAAAGGTCCTGTCCGGGCCCCAGTTTCCTCCCTGTACAGTAGCAGGGTGGGGAAATGATGCCCAAGCTCTCTTCATGGTCTGAGGTGTAGGGCATCTTGTGAGAGTGTGTAGGTCCTGGAAAGCTATGGGTGGTCCGAGCAGATGGGGCACCTGTGGGAGTTGACAGTCAAGGAGTCGCATAAAGAACAAGTGGCTGTCTGTGGCCTCTGACGTCCATCTCTCCCACTGGCTGAGGCAAGGCTGGGGTCCAGCAAAGGGTGGGGGAGCCCCCGCCCAGCCCTCCGCTGCTGGCTGGCAGTGACTAACGCCTCAGCCCACACCCTTGAGAGCAGACACACAGTGGCCACTTGTGTTTACTGGCCCAGGCACCTTGGCGGGAACAATCTTCCCCCTTGTGCGGCTCAGGCACCCAGCCTGGAGGAGGTGGGGACAACCCTCCCAGCAGGGAGCCCTGCCCCACCCAAGGGGCCCGGCCAGGCCAGGCCAGGCCAGTCCTGTCCGGTCCACTCAGGGGCCAGGGGCTTCCTGAAAGTCCATCACAAAGCAGCAGCTGAGGGGGACAACCCCCAGCCCACCCCGTCCCTCCCAGCTGCGGGCTCCCTCCTCCCCCAGGGAAAGAGCTGATATCACAGAACTCAGAGACCAGAATGTTAGCCCCCACTCCTAAATCCCAACTCCCCCGTGCCCTCTGCAGATGAGGAAACAAAAGTGAATGCAGTGACCTGGGTCCAGTCTGGGACAGTTGCAGATTCACAACCCTCCTTTCCCTTGGCAACTGCCCCTCCCTCTTGGTGCAAGGGATTCACGAGGGGCTGAGCCCACCTGGCCCCAGTGCTCAGCGCAGACCCAGCCACGCATTCCTGGCCCTCTCAGTCACCGCCAGTACTTCAGACTTGCACAAGTGACCCAAGGCAGGCCAACAGGGTTGTACCTGGGTGGTTTGGGGGTTGTTTTGGAGTTTTCGGTAAAGTTCTTCGGTAAAGAAGCTCTTTCTTTCTCTGGGGTTGCTAAACGGGTAGAATGGAAGTCTGGAGGGTTTTATAGCCCACATGGCCATTCCTCCAGAGACCCTGCCTGAGGATGAAGCCATGACAAAGGAAGCAGGGCCCACAAACGGAGGAGGGCAGATGTTGAGGTCCGCAGACACCTGGAGACAGCTGTTCCTGAAGACAGGGTCTGCCCTTAGACTTTTCAGTCCCTTCTGGACTTCTGTCATCTGCCACCAAAAAGTAAGTAGGTTTGCCATCTCTGGGGGTATTCCAGCAGAGAACAGGTATCTGTGGAGGTACTTCACCACATACCACACGTGTAACAAGGGCCACCTTCAAAAGGGCCACCAAGACCTACAAAGTGATCTTCACTGAGGCCCCTCCGAGGACCTAACTGATAACCCAGGACACAAAGCCCCAAATGGAAAACACAGTTACTAACAGGCCACAGACAACAGAAACCAGGGGATACTTCCGCCCCCAAAACCCTCCTCCAAAGGAGCAGAGATTTATAATTATTAAATTAACAAAAACAAGGAATGACCACTTCCAGGACTGGTGACAAAGAGGGTGGTAAAATGGGTATACTCATTACTGACAAAAATACAGATTCATTTTCTTTTTAATGTTTATTTTTGAGAGAATGTGAGCAGGGGAGGGGCAGAGAGAGAGAATGGGACAGAAGATCTGGAGCGGGCTCTGTGCGGCCAGCAGCAAGCCCGACGCAGGGCTGGAACTCACAAACTGCACGATCGTGACCTGAGCGGAAGTGGGATAACCGACTGGCGTCCAGATCCAATCCTCCAAAGACAAAAGCCAGCAATAGGTTTTAAAATCCTTAACGATATCTTTTAAGCCTATCAGCCCTCATTCCTAAGAAAGGAACGCCAGGAAATTATTTAAATAAAGACAACAAAAGAAATGTACTAGGAGCATGCTCACCATAGTCCATAACAATGGCAAAAAAAACCCCAGAAAGAACCTAAATGTTCAACAGTAAGACAGTGGTCAAATTAACTCAGTGGGATATTAAGCAACCCTTTAAGATGATAAATAGAAAAACAATATAGTAATGAGAAAAAATAATTAAGCCATAATAGTATGTCAACAAAGCAGGCTAATAAAATGGGGCTAAGCTAGAACTTTGGGGAGATCGTTGCACCTACGATTCAGGAGAACCTGAAAACACAGCATAAGGAATACAAGCAGCTTGTAAAAGTTAATTTCCCTCAATGGCATCTGACAATTATCCACAGGGGTCCCAGCAAGGACAGTGGAGGATGGTGCCCCACAAGTAACCACTTTATCTTGACCTTGTTTTGAATGTATCCAGGCATGGTCACCCTCGTCCTCTCAGGAACCCACTTGAGCTGCGCTGTCCAATATGGCAGCTACCAGCCACACTGAATAGAGGAGAAACAATGTTCCTATCACTGCAAAAAGTTCTCGGAAGCAGCTTTGAACATAAGGCTGAACCTGGCAGAAAATACTTTCTCATAGAGGTGAGGGAGCATCTGAAACTCACTCCCATGTTCCAGACCCAGCCTAGAAACATGTATTTCTTTGTCGAGGAAGAAACAAAGGTCTCAAGTGCAAAGAGTGGGTAGAATCTCAGGTGGTGATCGTTCGGGAATCCGGTCTCCTAGCAACCTGGCCGGAAGGCAGGCGTGAAGGAAGGCTCCCAGCTGACCTGTCAGATGAACAGCCTAGGCATGTGGGTCAGAGCCAAAGAATGGAGTAGACAAGGCTAAGGGTTTCTATTTTCCCCGCCCTCTGGATTCTGGATGGCTGTGCCAGGCATGTGTCAAATATGGGTCAGGCCGCTGGAACCAAGAAGGAGCCTGGTCTGTGTCCTACGATACACAGCTGTGGTGTCCCTGCCTGAAAACATTTTATCTTTGTGTGGTGAGGTCTGTTACCAATCACGGGAAAGGCTTCCACTCTATTATGGAGGGAGGAAATCTGGCCCCACAAGGTCACAGCAGGACGGGCCACGTGCAGGGGAAGGGGCCCAACATAAATCCAAGCAGGGTGGCCTGAGGGCACCAGACACAGAGCCAATGTGGCCTTGGGTTCAGATTCCACTAACACCCCTGGCAGGCATGAGTCAGTCGAGGAGGGGAGTCTGTGTTCCACAGCCCAGCCTTCCGGACACTTGGGTCTTGTGGGCCTCAGGAAGAAGGCCGGCCAAGACCTCCTGAGATCTCTTGAGGGGGGATAAGCATCCCCTCACCAGTGTCCGGCATAGGTCCACGAGGTAGGCAGCTGTTCTGTCTGCCCCTGTTAAGAAAAAATGAAGGCCCTGTCCCAGGTCATGCGGCTAGGAAGTGCGGTCAGGACTCGATGCAGGCCCAGCCTTCTGCCCAGTGCTTTTCCCCTTCAGGAGCCCCCCAGAGGAAGTATCTCCAGGGGTTCCCACCCAGTTTCTACGTGTGCCCGTCCTCCTTCCCCTTCTCTTCCTTCACTCCCTTCAGCCAGAAACCCGTTGGGGGCAAACTTCAATGGTTCCCTGCTGCTGATGCAAAGCTCAAACTCCCCGGCCTGGGACACGGAGCCCGGGTGATTGACCCCTTCTACTTTTCTGGGAGTCCAGTACTCCTCCACATGCACCCCCTGCTATGGCCAGTGCCCTCCTGCTTCCTACTTCCACGCGTTTCTTCCCCCCGCTGGAGTGCCTTCCCTATATGTGTGTTTATCCCACAAAGTCTAACTCCACAGCCTGTTCCCTGAAGTGCTCTCAGAACCCCAACTCCCCTACTACCATTTCACACCTTATTAGGGCTTTCTTCACAGACCTCCTGGTACCCCAGGCATTGGTGTTCCAAGGTTCTCTGACCTCGTTGTGAGCTCTGAAAGGCTAAGCCCATGTCTAATTCATTCTAGTCCACCCTGCAGAGCCTCGCACAGAATATCTAGTGGATAGGAGTCTGGGAGGGTGAGTAAATGGGAAGATGAGAGAATGGGTAGGCAGATGGGCAGGTAGGTAGTGGACGGGGAGCTGGATGGACAGGTGCATGAAAAGGAGGGTGGGGGGATGGGTTAGTGGAAGAGAGGGAGGGAGAGAGGGCTACATGGAAGGATGGGCGTGTGGGAGGATAGACGGACAGGAAAGTGAGCAAGCAGGACTACGAATGGGTGGATGGGAGAACAGGTGTGTGTGAGACAGGAAAAAAGGAATGAAAAGTATGACTAGACAGTAAACAATCATCAAATCTTTTTTTCCAAAAGGCACTAGAGCCTGGTTTGTTTTTTTTTTTTTAAGTTTATTTATTTGAGAGAGAGAGAGAGAGAGAGCTTGCACGCGTGCATACGCACGCATGAGCAAGCAGGGGAGGGGCAGAGAGAAAGGGAGAGAAAATCCCAAGCAGACTCTGTGCTGTCAGTGCAGAGCCTGATGCAGGGCTCAAACTCACAAACCCTGAGATCATGACCTGAGCCGAAATCAAGAGTCAGACGCTTGACTGAGCCACCCAGGCACCCTGAGCTACACTGTTGGCTTCTGTGAACACCAGACTCTCTCCTTCCCTTCATATTGTAGCCAAGAAAAAGTTTTTTCTACAGGCACCTACCCTACTCCATTCCACCCATGTCCCCATCTTGGCAAACTTAGAAATGGGCAAATTTCCATCAAATGATTTGTGGAATGGAAAAAGCACAGGAGCTGGGTTCAAATCCCGACTCTACTACTTACCAGCTAAGCGCCCTTCAGGAAGGCAAGGAACCAGACTTCAGTTTCCCGGCAGAGATGTGGACAATTCCAGAGACACACGAGAAAGTTTATAAACCACCATGGGTTAATGGGTTAACTACTGGCTGTTACGTTCCTCGCTTAGGACCGTGTATGTTTCACTTTCAAAAGCCTAAAAGCATGTTTAGCTTGTTCACCAATATATCTGCCACCATGTTCAGCCATAGTACACACTACGTATTTTTAAGTTATGGGTGGATGGCTGAATTGGCATTGGTATCTCCGTGCAAAAAAAGAAACGATGTGTCCTCCGCCTAAGGATGGAAAGGAAGTGACGAGAAGTCCCTTTTCTCCTCAACATATTTATATTCCTGAATCTCTAGCTGTTCTCTGGTTTTGAAAGCTGTCTCCTCTCTACCTTGGGGAAGCCCAAGCCTCTGACTGAGCAGGATACACACACTTAACTGAGTCCTGCCAAGTGGAGAGAAACCACTTCCCTATCAATAATCGCTGGGCCAAGTTTCAGCTCAGGACGAACGAGAGTGCCAAGTTTCAGAGCAAGTGACACTTAAGGATGGCAAAGATTGTGAAGCACAAAGCAGAGGAGTGGTATGGCTTCCAAAGACGGCCATTTAATACTCTCTCCCAGGGGGTGGGGGGGTGGGAGGGGTGGGAAGAGACGTCTGGCGAGCCATCCTGACACAGCAGGGAATGCCTGAGCCTCCAAATCCTTCTGGGCTAGCAAATAAAAAACCAAAACCCAACAGGATTAGCCTAAAAGATATCGCACCATGGCCTTGACAGAAAACCCAGGCAAGCTGTCCAACTAGGCCAGGGATGTGGGAGCCTTCAGATCTCAGCTCTTCAGAAGTGATGGGGATCCAACCTCACCTAGTGCTGATAAAGGAGGTGAGAAAGGTGATGTAGAGACGCTGCTCCCACCTCTCCCAAGCCTCCTGGAGCCAGCGGAGGGCCCACAGAGGAATGGGTGCTGAGTCACAGCAGGAGGGAGGCCCAGGGTCAAGAGCAGAGAGGAAGGAGGGAAGAAGGAAGCACCTTTATCCAGGGCTGCCTTAGTCGGTTGAGCATCCAACTCTTGATTTCAGCCCAGGTCATCATCTCAGTTTGTGAGTTCGAGCCCCTGCTTGGGATTCTCAATCTCTCTCTCTCTCTCTCTCTGCTTCCCCCCCCCAAAAATAAACATTAAAAAACAAAAGAGTCTTCAAAATGTATTATTACAAAGAAGACAATCAAACCACCCATAATCCCTTGAGCAGACCTAGAAGGTATCACGCTAAGTGAAACAAAATGAGATGGAAAGACAAACACCTTATGATTTCACTTTTATAAGGAATCTAAAAAACACACAAATGAACCAACAGACTCTTAAATACAGAGAACTGGTTGTTGCCAGAGGGGAGGTGGGTGGGGGATGGTGAAATAAAGGGGATTAAGAGGTACAAACATCCAGTTATAAAATAAGTCATGGAGATAAAAATTACAGTATAGGGGATGTAGTCAATGGTACTGTGATAATGTTGTTTGGGGACAGATGGCAACCGCTGACCGTGGTGAGCACGGAGTTTTACACTGAACTACTGAATCGTTACATGGTCCACGTAATAGAACACTGTGCATTAATTATACTTCAGTTAAAGAAAAACACCCATAATCCCAGAGAAAACTGCCTGCAGCACTTTGTAGCACCTCTTGCCTGTGCCTGCTGTGGCTGAACCCACCCTAACATTTCCCAGCTGTGTGACCCCAGGGGACTTATGTGGCCTCTCTGTCCCTCACTCTCCTCCTTTTGCTAAGCAGTTCCTGCCTCGCGGGCTGTTGTGGGCATTCATTGAGCTAATTAATATGTGACCGATGCTCAGGGCAGGGCTGGCCCGAAGTGAGCACCCCACAAGTGTTTGTTCACTATTCTCTCTCTCCACGGATATGTTCTCCCATACCTTATAAAAGTGGGGTTAAACTGTACACACTGATTTGTCATTTTCACTTCACTGACCAGTATGCTCGTGTATTGTACGCGGTGACGGTCATGCCATTTAACAAGGCGTCACGATCGGCCCTGTGGATCACAGGACACTCTGCCGCGGCATCAGCTCCAATAGCTGCAGACTGCTCTGCTAAAGGGCAAGGCCATGACGGGTCGGACATAGGTCAGGCCACTCCACGCCGTCACATGGTGCTGCATCCAGGGGCCCGAGACTCCATCACGAGATGCCAGACAGCTCTCCAAATGGCTGGGCCGCTTCATGCCTCACGGTCGTGCAGGCTGACAGCCCTCCCCACGCCCTGGCTGACACGAGATGTAATAAATATGTGAAGCGAGGCGCAGGCCAGTCCTGCTGTATCCTGGCTGCGTGTCCTTGGGTACTGGCCTCATAAGACTGCAGGTGGTAAAGACACAGACCTGTCGAATCACCACGAGATGAAACTAGTAACATTAATTATACATTACATCACATGTACGTAAATTATACTTCAGTTAAAAAAAAAAAAAAAAAAAAAACACACCCATACTCCCAGAAAAACTGCCGTGAGCATTTGGGAATACCTCCTGCCGGTATTCCATGGTGCGGGACAAGAATTACGTCCCACTTGTGAGACGAACGGTATTATCCCCATTTTGCAGAAAAGGACACCGAGGCTCAGAGGGGTAACGTCACTCGCCTAAAGTCACACAGCAAAATGACGACAATGGCCGAGCCGGGACTCCTGCACCACCAAGTAGGAGCCTCGGAGGTGGGGCTCCCGTGGGAGGTGGGAGGTGCTCCACAGGCCTTCTGAGGTTCACCTTGTCGGCCTCAGACGGTCTACAGACAGAGCAGAGCCTCGGCCAGAGCCGGCACCAGTCCCCCGCTCCCTCCTTGGCCAACAGAAGCAGCAGTGGGTTTCCTGTCACCTCAAAGCCTCAAAGCGGGGTGGGGGTGGAGGGCACTCGAGGGAGGAGGAGGCTTGAATAAGAGCCAGGGGACCAGAGCCCACGAAGCAGCAAAACAAAGGTAGAAAGAATCTCCAGGCCAAACAGGGAAGCAGGCCAGCTCCGATGGGGTCATTGCCTCAGGGTGACAAAGCCAGCTTTGATGGTGGCAACAGCCTCAGGGGCCAAGAATTGGGCCTGGGCTCCCAGACAGAACAGGCCGGAGCTTTCCAGGAAGGAGGGCAAAGGCAGGCGTGCCCTCTGGGGCATGAATGTTGCTCTTTTACCACCCAGAGCGGCCACCCTGGACCCAACGGAGCAGGCAGGGAGCGAACTTCCCAAAGGCTGGGTGGAGCCTCTTTATCACGTTCTTGGGCAGGAGAGCAAGAAGCTTCCGGCTGACCCCCAGGAACCCGAAACACCAACTTCTATGTAAGAAGCAGCCTCCTGCATGACCAGAAAGGGGAGGCGGACCAGGGGCCTCCAGGGACTCTGCCTGCCAACCCTCAGGAGCCAGGTGTGCTGGTCAACCAGCAGGAATAATCATCAGCACCACAACGGCATTTACTTCTCCCTCCATTCTGAGCACTATGGATGGTAAGGACTGGCCAGGTCTCCATCTTCTATTAAGTTTTCTAAGGGAAGCGCTATCTCGATCCTCATTTTACAGCTCAAGATGCTGAGGCTCAGAGAGGTGAGGCGACTTTCCCAAAGTCACACAGCAAGGAGGCAGGGAAACTAGGAGAAAGCTCAGCAGGGATCCCTGTGCCTATACTCATTAGCACAGTGCTGGGCCTGCCTACAGAGAAGAAGCTAGGGCTAGCATTTACTCATTCGTTGTTCATTCACACAGGAGAAATTAACTAAGCATCTGCTATGAGCATCTACTATGTTGGCCACAAAAAAAATGGAGAACTCCCTGCCCGCGGGGACCTTACATCTTCCAGAGAGGAAAGAAAAATAAACAAAACACGCAAAAGAAACCCAGTCTGTGGCTGGAGCTCCGAAAGAAATCAGCAGGGAACTGTCACCATGGCCCGGGAGGGGTAGTCAGAGCAGGCCTGAGAAGGGACGTGTCAATCGAGACCCAGAGGATGAGAAGGAGCCCTGGTTGCACAGAGTAGTGGGAAGAGAGTGGGAGGCAGAGACAGCAGCAAGTGCAAAGGTCCTGAGACAGAAAAGGGAAGTCCTTCCTTCAACTCCTCTCAGTGGCCCCTCCCCCACTGGACAGAGGCTGGCTACAGTTAACGCTTTAGTCACTAGCACAGTGGTTAATCCTCTGGAGTCTCAGGGCCTCAATTCTGGTTCTGGTATTGCCTGTTAGTGAGAAAACACAATAAGCAAGCTATGGGGAAAGGAAGGAAAAAAAAAAAGGGTAGCAAAGGGGAAAGCAGAGAGAAAGGGGAAGAGAGAAAAGAGTGAGTGAAGAGGAAGGTGAGTGCAGGGGAGGAGGGAGAAGGGGGGTGGGGAGAAAGGGGAAGGGAGGAAGAAGCTCTTTGGAGTAACATGCCTCCCTACCCTGCTGGCAGCACTCAGGGGCACCCAGAACCTTAGGATGCTGTGGCACCAGCACGCCCACACCCACCAGAGCCCCAGGAGGAGGCCAGGAGCACCCAGCTTCCCCCGCCACTTCCTCTGTGAGCCTGAGCCCTGCCTACACTAGTCACCACTTCCTCTGCATGTGAGAGGCCGCCGCCCCCATCTCGGGGCCCAGACCCAGCTAAGGTTGAGCCAGGCCTACGGAGGAGGGTCACGTCGCTGGGCACAGAAACGCCAAGGCCACAAGGAGACACCACACTGAGGTGGCCCGGGAATCTCTCCTCACACTAAGCCCCCTCGTCTTTCCCTCCATATTGTACAGTAGAAAAGGCTCAGGCTCCTAGCCAGAGACATCTAGGTTCAAGTCCCAGCCTTGCCACGGAGAAGCGGTGTGAGCCGAAGCAAGTCCATCCAGGTACCTCTCTGGGCCTCTGCTTCGTCAGGTGCGGAGAGAGGATGCTAACTAACCCTTGCCCTTCCCGAGGTTGGCAGAAGCATCAACGATGAACGGATAAGAAGAGCAACTCCCCACTCATTTATCTTGTTCACCTTGGAACCCACAGTGCCTGGCACACGGGAAGTGCTCAATTAATAATTCCAATGGCTACCCTGGATTTGAGCTTTTCCAAGGTCCTGGGCCAAGTGGTTTACCACTTGCGTTATTTCACTCTCCAACCACCCTGCAGCAGTACTACTCCCAGTGCCGTTTTGCAGCTAAAGACAGAGAGGCACGCGGGTAAGTACTTCTCTCAGGATCACCGCAAGAGGCAGCGAGCCAGGCTGTAACTCCAGAAACTCATCCAAGTTCCTACGCCATCTCTGATCCCGGGCAAGTGTGAGTTTCCCTTCCCACCTCATCCTAACTTCTTGCCTCTTCCTAACTACCATCCCTTGCTCTCTAGAATCTTCCATGCCTCCCGCCCCTGGTACAACATCTCATTCTTGGACTGGATGCCTTCCATCAGTGCTTCTCCCTGGGCTCTGCCTTGGGCCCCAACCACAGCTCCGGCCTTTCCTCTTACCCCACCTACTCCAGCCAGCAGGGTGTAGCCACTCTGTCCCAGCCTTCACTCATTAATGGCTACCCCGGCCTTGGGCAGCCAGGAACCCTGGCTCTGACATCCCCCACCTCCCTCCTCTGGTGACCATCCAAAACTAGCTCCACTCTAACACTGCGGGAGGCTGATCTGGTCAGGCCCTGCACACAGGGCAGGCAGGACATTAGCTGAGCTCAAAACCAACACAACCAAATTCCTCAGCTTGGCATTCAAGGCCTTCTTGACTGGGCCCCCAAGTAGTATTCTTGATCTGGCCCTGCCCTAGCCAGCCCCTCCGGCCATGCCCAGCTCCCAAACCCACTGACCATTGGACTTGAGGCGGCAACAGAAATGTGTAGAGGGGCCCAGGAGGAAGGCACAAGGTGTTGGTAAACGTCAGAGGCCAGATCTGCACTGTACCGAACAGCGGTCACATGTCACCAGGGAGCCCCTGAAATGTGGCTAGCCCAGATTGAGAGGTGCTGGAAACACAAAACACAAACCAATTGTAAAGACTTACTATGGAATAAGAATATTAAATATCTCTTTTATTCTATATTGATTATATCCTGAAATGATACTTTGGATATATTGGGTTAAATAGAATATACTATTAAACTGGTGGCCACCAGCAAAATAACATAAAAACAGGAAGGGGGACAAAACATAAGAGGCTCCTAAATACAAAGAACAAACTGAGGTTTACTGGAGGGCTTGCAGGTGGGGGGATGGGCTAAATGGGTGATGGGCATTGAGGAGGACACTTGTTGGGACGAGCACTGGGAGTTCTACGTAGGGGATGAATCGCTAGATTCTACTCCTGAAATCAACACTGCACTATATGCTAACTAACTTGGATGTGAATTGAAAAATAACAACCAACAAACAAAAAACTGCTGGCCAATAGACACATGAAAAGACGCTCACCGTCACTGATCATCAGGAAAATGCAAATCAAAACCACAATGATACCACCTCACACTCAGAATGACTAGTATCAAAAACAAGAAACAAGTGTTGGTGAGGATGTGCAGAAAAAGGGACCCTCATGCACTGCTGGCGGGAAGGCAAACGGCCGAAGCTACTGTGGAAAACAGGACAGAGGTTCCTCAAAAACGTAAAAATAGAAATACTGCACAATCCAGTATTTCTACCAGGTATTTACCCAAAGAAAGTGAAAACACGAATTCAAAAAGACATATGCACCTCGATGTTTGCTGCAGCAGTATTTACAATAGCCAAGATATGGAAGCAACTCGTGTGTCCAGTGGTAGATAGATGGATAAAGAAGACTTTATATGTTACTATTAATCAGCCATAAAAAGAAATGAGATCTTGCCATCTGGGACAACATGGATGGACCCAGAGGGTATAATGCTAAGCGAAGTAAGTCAGAGAAAGACCAGTGCCATATGATTTCACTTATATGTGGAATCTAGGGGAAAAAAAGCAAACAAAGCAACCAAAAACAGACTCATAAATACAGAGAACAGATTGGTGGTAGCCAGAGGGAAGGGGGGGCTTTTATGTGACACATGATTTCAAAATGCTGGCAATCGCTTCAAATTTGGTTCAGCCACCGTGGGAGCCACACAAATCAGTGTGCAGGCTGGCAACCTCAGGCCTCACTATCTGACCTCTCTCCTGGCCCAGGCTTCCTTCTCTCCAGCTTGCTATCACCACCCCACCTGCCCTGCCTGGTGGAAGCCTTCCCCTTTCTCCACTTTCCCCAGCAGAACCGCCTGTGTCCTCCCCCCACCAAGCAGCAGAGGAGGCTGCTGGCACCACGGAGCACCTCCTCTGAGCCAACTGCTGTGCCCTTCGTGGGGGGTGAGTCCTAGTCTCAGCCCCACTGTACACATGAGAAAACAGAGGCTCAGATCGCACAGCTGCTAAGTGGGACAGCCAGGATTCGAATGCTGGTCCACCTAGCTGCAAGGCCCGAGTCTCCCATCCTACACTCAGGGACCTGACCCGCAGACACGAATAAATACTGTTTGCCATACTGAATCGAGCCAGCTCACTCCAATGAGGCAGTGGTGCCCAACTAGAGCAATTCTGCTCCCCAGAGAGCAGGCGGCAACGTCTGGAGACATTTCAGGCCGTCACAACTAGGGGGGCCGAGGGGAGGGTGGTGCTGGCCCTGGTGGCACTTCTAACGAGTGGAAGCGAAGGATGCTGCTAACACCCAATAATGCACGGACAGCCCCTACAACAAAGGATTCCTGCCCAAAATGTCAACAGTGCCGAGGTGGCGAGCCCTGGCATAAGAGCCAAGCTACTGTCACCAGCTAGACCCCCAAGACCTGTCCTGTACTGCTCACCCGCTTGTTCCCACAGACCTTTGTCCCACCTTTTTCCTCAGGCTCTTCTTTCCAACTATCTCTTAACTCGGGCAAAAGGCGCGATGCACACAGCATCCTCGAAGGAAATCGAAACTACCCCTCAAGCAAGAAGGACGGCCAGGACAAACTCCGCCGGCCCAGACCCCCCAGACCATTTTGAGCTCAACCCCCAACCCACACCTGCACAGATGGACCACGGAGGAACCTGTGGAATGACTGACAGTTACCGTTCCCTCATTACAATACTAAAATCTCCGCCCAAGGAGCACAAGCCTCATTTACGTGACTCAGAATATACTTATCGGTATGTTTCCTCCAGGTACATGCCCGACTTTATGCCGGCTTCTACCTGGGGCCGAGGCTCCCCTTTCTAATTATTCATCCCAACCCTAAATAAAAGGAGCCCATTCACCCTTGCTCCGGGAGTCACGGCTTTGGAAGTTATTCCCCGTGATGTGCTTATTTGCCACAAGTTTTTGCGGGACAATTCCACCTGTACCTGTGACTCACCAAGGAGCGAACTCACGCTGGTTCTGTGTCACTACAAACACGAACGTATTTCTTCCTGGTCCCCAGTTAAACAGCAGTAACTGGCCAGGACCTTCTCTTTGTGATACCAAAAGCATCAACAATAACAAAGTATCTTCCTTTCCTGCCCACTTCCTGGGTGGGGATCAGGAGCTACAAGCACCTTGGCCCTCCTATCCTCTGACTTATCACCTTCATTTACAGACAAGAGCCTGAGGCTCAGAGTGGGAGGTCACTGGCTCAGGTGGAAACCCAGATCTTGCTCACCCTCAAACTTCTTCCCTTAATCACCCTGCTGTATACTGCCCTAAGCGGCAGCTGGCACAGGGCTATTTTCTGGGGGCTTTGGGGTGGCAGTCCCTGCGGTTGTCCCCTGGTCTGGGTAACCTCCAGAGGTCAGGGGACCCAGATGGAAGTGGGGGTGGGGATCTGGTTAGCTGTTTAGCTCACATCGCCAGGGCCTGCTCTGGAGCCAGCCAGAAAAGGTCTCAGGGCTAAATCAGCTGCTCAAGAGACACCCCCACCCCACCCCGCAAGGTGGGCAACACCCCAGGAAGCTAGGGCCACTTGAGTTTAGGATCGAGCCAGGAACACACTCACAATAGCATGGACTTCTATTTAGAAACACTAGGCTGAGCGGAAATAAGGTTACTGCCTGGGGGCAGATCTCTTTCCGGAGGAGGAGGAGGAGGAGGGGAGGCGCACAGGCCAAGCCCTCGGCAGCCCCAGAGGAAGCGGAAACCGGGCCTTAAAACCAAGGGCAGGAGAGGAGGTGAAAGCATGACTCTGGCCGAGAGGGGCGGAAGGCCTGACAGCTGGCTCCCACCTCACCAAACGTCCCCTTTGTCGGCTTTGTCATCTGAAATCGCAGGGCAGGATATGGCACTTGAAGGGTGAGGGTTAACAATGGCTCTCTGGGTCCAAGGGCACCTGAGGTCCCCAAGGAGGGCAGGCCTTTCCAAGGCCCCAGAGAACTCGAGGATTGGCCCTTGGCGAGAGCAAGGGGCAAAAGGAAGCCTCTACTGACTTCTCTCATTTTCTTTTAAAAATCATCCTCAAATAGGCATACCCTTCAACCCAGTAAAGCCCTTCTGGGAGTCTAGCCTGAAAAAGGATTTAAAACACAAAAAGAACTTTACCAGCAAAACTCATCATCAACGTACAGCTCAGCCATAATGCTCACTTTGGACACGCCAACTCGGTCCCAAGACTACTGATATATTACGGAACAATTTCATCAAGACGCTTAAATGTGAATTTGCTCACGGGCAGTTTTGTCTGCCAGAAACACTAGGTGAACACGGAAAACTGCATCCACCCAAACCAAGCTGCAAAGAAATGCCCACAACACACAGGCATGCACCTCAAACATCTGTCAGCGGCCTCTGGGCCACAGCCCTCCACATCTGGGGTCCCACCTAGTGCCGGATTTCAGATAACTCTCCTCCCACGGCTTCACCTGCCCTAACGCACCCACGGCCACAGCACCCGGCAGCTCTTTTTCACCATACAGTGCTATATTTATTGTAGTATGTTTGTATTTCTTATCTGCAAAACTTGTGTACAACTGTACCACGGGGTTCTTAGCTTCCTTTTTTTTTTTTTTTTTAATGGGCTCCTGCTGCCATTTTTTAACCACTGCCCTTAGCAGCATGTCTTATAAGGCGTCCATTCTTTACTGATTTTGAACAGCTCCAAAATTTTTAGGAACGCTTATTTACATTACAGCAGAACTGACTATATTATGTACAGTGCTTAACACAGCACACAGCACTTAATAAGCATTTAATCGTTTTTTTAAAAATCATTTAATTTAAAAAAAAAATTAAATATCCAGTAAGATTAAGAGCAAGGCGGTACTGAGCCATCACAGAAAGTATGTAGGAAGCATTCAGAATAATACAGAAAGATGTTTTAGGAACGAAAGACAGTATACAACACTGTAGGTATGTATGATTGTATGATTCCAACCCTGCATTAAAACATTTTTCTCACCATAAAAGCTGATAAAGTCTGTAAGGAAATATATCAAAATGTCAAAAGCAATGGATGGGACTTATTAGGATGGGGTTTTTCTTTTTACCTAAAGAAAAAAAAAAACGTTCTTTGCAAAATCATAAGGCTTTTAACAGCTCACAAGCAGCATAAGACCAGAACCAAAATAGTTTTTTTTTAAGAAGCAGAAAAATGGGGCGCCTGGCTGGTTCAGTCAGTGGAGCATGTGACTCCTGGTGTCAGGGCTGTGAGTTTGAGTCCCACATTGGGGGTAGAGGTTACTTAAAAATAAAATCTTTAAAAAGAAAAAAAAAAAGGCAGAAAAATAATCTCAGACTGCTAAGTCAACTCTTAAAGTTTATTTTTATTTTGAGGGGCGCCTGGGTGGCTGGGTCAGTTGAGCCTCTGACTTCGGCTCAGGTCATAATCTCGAGGTTCATGAGTTTGAGCCCCGTGTCAGGCTCTATGCTGACAGCTCAGAGCCTGGAACCTGCTTCAGATTCTGTGTCTCCCCCTCTCTCTGGACCTCCCCCGCTCACACACACACTCTCACTCTCTCTCTCACTCTCTCTCTCTCTCAAAAATAAACAATTAAAAAAAAGAAAAGTTTATTTTTATTTTAAGAGAGAGCATGCACAGGAGAGGGGCAGAGAGAAAAGGAGAGAGAATCTCAAGCAGGCTCTGGTGTTGTCAGTGGGGAGTCCAACATGAGGCTTGAACTCACAAACCCATAAACTGTGAGATCATGATCTGAGCCAAAACCAAGAGTCTGCCGCTCAACCAACTGAGCCACCCAGGCACCCCCAACCCAACTCTTGATGTTTGCTCACTCTGTGCTCAGCACACGAGTACCATCCTGCCGCTATAACAGCAACCACAACCTGCTTAAAGGCAGCTTCGTTCTACTCAATAGGATATCAAACACTCCCTCCCCTTTCTACCTTGTCTTCAGAATAAAGATGATTTTTTTTAAGAAGAATTTTGAAATGGGGACGCCTGGGTGGCTCAGTTGGCTGGGCAGCCGATTTTGGCTCAGGTCATGATCTCATGGTTCATGGGTTCAAGCCCCACATCAGGCTCTGTGCTGACAGCTCAGAGCCTGGAGCCTGCTTCGGATTCTGTGTCTCCCTCTCTCTGTCTGCCCCTCCCCGGCTCATGGTATCTCTCTGTCTCTCAAAACTGAATAAACGTTTAAAAAATAAACTAAGAAAAAAAAAAGAATTTTGAAATGATATAAGAAATTTGAAACCATATATATGGTAACATTTGCTTTGTACCTAGTAATAAGCTAGAAATGATTTTCTTTTGAAATCCATTTGCATCCCACAAGGATTAGGTGAGAAGGACCCTGACTCCGCCCAAAATTAATCCAACCCTCCTCTCTCTCCTGAGGCCAAATGTCGGTTTATCAGGGAGAAGGGGAGCAAAGGGGCTCCCTATCTTGAGACTGCTAATGTTTAGGCTTTGAGCTTCTGCAAGACTCATCAGGAAACCTGTAATCAGTCTTGTCCTGACACGCATCTGACAAATTGGGATCCCTAAGGCATCATAGGCCAGGGAAGTCCTCGGGAAGGTCTTCACCACGTGGGGAGCCAGGAGAACCTGTTCCTTCTAAGACAGAAAGATGAGACGGTGCCATTACTTCCCCAGTTCACAGCCAGCTAGTTCCCCAGGCACTGTGTCAAAACGTTAAGTCCTGGGCCCAGCCATAAAACCTAGATGGACCTTCCGGCCTTTGCTGCCATGGTGGCCACGCCAGGGAACAATGAAGTGGGAAAGAGTTATGGTCCCTGATTAGAGTCTTTAGTAAAGCAATACCTGCTTCAACGTCAACGTCAAGGGACCGAGCAAGCAGTACTTCAGAATAGGAAGCCTGGGTGACAGGGATCTCCCATCCAGGATGGGTCTTCCTTAGCTGGTAACTAAGGCAAGTGTTAAACTGAAGCTCAGAGCCCTGGGTTCTAGTCCCTTCTTCTCCCAGGGCCCCAGTATCAGTATCCCCACACACAACATGAGGTCGGGTTAGATCAGTGGGTCACACCCTAAGCCCAAGCAGGTGACCTAATAAATTGTCCACGAGTATCAGCCATCACACAGCTCTCTTGGCCTAGCTCTCCCTTGTCTTAATTATGAGAAAATCAGGGGTTCTGAGATGGTGTGAGGCAGCTCACAGCTTGGGGAACTAGATTCACTTAAAAAGGGTCCCCTTACTCTGGAGATACCAGGAGACAAAGCAACTTGTGAATCAGATGCACTCCTCTGCATGAAACTTCCAGAGTAGCAAGGGAGTTTTACAGGGCTAAAGCAGGCGGAAATGACAAGTGAAACTGACAAGGGGGAAATCTTAACCAGTATAAAAGCAAAGTTCTGCATTTAGGTTTGAAAGAAAATGATCCATATGGAGCCAGGATACACTGGGAGAGGGGGACAAGACTGCGATTGAAAGCCAGCCCTTAACAGACAAGAAACATCAGTGAGACCCAACAGTGTGAGCTAAAAACACCAACTGCATCTTCTGGACAAAAAGGATGTGGTAAGCTGACCAAGGGTCCAGCTGCCCTCGTGGTGGTCAGGGCACATCTGGAAGAGCAGGCTCCCACTGGAGAAGGCAGCATGTCCAGGAAGAGAGCTGCAAGGCTGAGGGCAGTTTCCTGGGGCCACCAGGAGGAAGACGCAGCTGTGAGAAGGGTAAAGAAGAGATGTGCCAAGTTAAGAATGTGCTGGCTGTCCTCAAAGACAGCAGAGCCCTCAAGCAGAGAAGGGCAGCAAATCAAGGCAGCCAGAAAGCCATGGGTGTGAGTGACACAGAGGCCTGCTTCTCCAACCACAGGACCTCTGCTCTAGTGGGGGTTCCACCCTGTAACAGGAAGTGCGGGCTCTGAGGAGAGGTGGTGAGGTAACAACACAGGCACCCAGCGGGCCTGGATGGCCTCAAAACTGCCCCTAGGCGCAGTGCTTCTCAAACTCAGTGCGCTTAGCAATCACCTGAGCATCTTGTTAAAATGCAGGCTCTAATTGAGCAGGGCTGGGGCGGGACCTGCAAGTCTGCATTTCTAACAAGGTCCCAGGTGATGCTAATGCCAGGGACTACACTTTGGTAACTAGGCTCTAGACCACTTGCAGGGCAGAGAGCAAGTCCTGAGCAGGTGGGTCTGGAGAAGCCCCCTCTGTGGGCCAGCCTCCTGAAAGGGCAATCCTGGGGTCAGAGTGGGGTACAAGCTAACTGGAGCCCCAAGAACGGTGATGGTGCCTTAGGAAGGAAGACCCCTCCTGGAGTTACATAGCAACTGGGGGATTCTCTCAGTAAAGCTTCAGGGAAAGGAGATGGGGGGGGGGGGGGCAGGGTGGAGTCAAGCCCTATGTGTTTGGGTCTCCAATACAACTCAGCAACTCAGACTTGGTTCACAGGAGCAGGAACCAGACAATGACCTGCTGCAAACGTGTCTAGAATTAATCAGCTCTGCCCCACCCATCCCTCCACAAAAGCTCTCTGCCCCCTTATTCCTCTAGGGGAGAGGTGACTGACTGACTGCAAACTGGAAGGCTCCCCGGCTGTGACTCACACAGTCAAATCCAATCCCTGCAGCCTAATATTCACAG